>NC_137787.1:65203103-65803103 GCF_963383645.1 Muscardinus avellanarius
GCTGGGATTGATGACTTCTAATAAAATTTTATTTCCAGCCCAAGTATCTTTTCCAAGTTCCATACCATGAGTTCCAAAAAATCAAGTTAAGGCTGACCTGCTACTTCCTATGGTAGGCAGAATAGTATACCCCTCCACTACCACATCAAAGGATTAATTATCTGAAACCATGACTGTGTTAGGTTGAACAGCAAAGAGATGACTAATTAGTTGACTTTAAAACACTGAGATTATGTTGGCTTATCTAGATGGGCCCAATCACAAGCATCTTAAAAGAGGGAGGGGGAGGTAGGAGAAATGGTGGCAGGATGAGGAGGCTGGACTCCGTTGGCTTTGAAGATGAGATATGGGGTCATATGCCAAGGAATGTGGGTGGGCCCTATGAACCGGACAGAGCAAGAAAACAGATTCTTTCCTAGAGCTTACAGAAGGATTGCAGCTTGTGGTCACCCTGATTTGGGCCCAGTGAGACCCGTTCTGGACTTAGGACCTCAGGAACCATGAAATAATACATTTGTGTTGTTTTAAGTGCCTAAGTTTGTGATAACTTGTTACATCAGTTATAGAAAATGAATATACTTCCCATACTCAACTGAACCTCCATCTTATCAGCGAAGCTGTTTCTTTCTACGGCCCTGCTTTGAGGAGTTTGCACCACTGTCTACCTAGGTACCTAGCTGGGAGTCATCCTGATGTCTGCCTCCTCCCCACAGGCACTTCATCACTATTCTTTGTCCATTCTTTCTACCTCTAAAGCCACTCCTCTGTTCCACCGCATCTCCCTGCCACTGGCTCTTTTCAGGATACAATTGTGAACTGTAACAATGGAGTTTTGTATCTCACTCTATTCTGTATTTCTTCTTTCTTCTCTCTCTTTTCTTGTGGTATAGCAGTTAAGAACAAAAAGGGCATTCTTCCTCTGAGCTACACTCCCAGGCTTTTTAGTTTTTGGTTTGAAACAAGGTGCCACTAGGTTACCGAGAGTCCTACTAAGTACCTCAAGCTGTCCTTGAAACTGCAATCCTCCTGTCTCAGCTTCCCAAGCACTAGAATTACGGGTGTGAGCTACCATGGCTGGCTCTATTCTGTTTTCTATACTGATTTTATTTTCCATATTTAAGACTTCTATGAAGAAATATATTTTATAGCATGATCTGGTATGCACACACTCTTGAAACAACAGTTTCACAAAATAGGCTGTGTGATCTTTTGTCGTATATGCTGATATTTTCTAATTTATGTGTCTAGTTCTTAAAGCCCAGCTACTTGTGACTCACCGTGATTTCATAATTGGCTGGTGGGCCATGAATTACAGTTTGAGAAAATATGTTCTACTTAGTTATCAGAACGATTTTTCTAAAATGCAGTTATTTTGCTTAAAATGCCTCCTATTACTCTAAGGATAAAGCTCAAACCTTACCTTGACTTCTAAGCCCTGCCATTATGCAGCCCTTTAATCTTTGCAGCTCTTTCTCTATACTCACTGGTTCATTTCCATTTTACAATCTACACTTACTTTCTGGACTAAGAATGTACCTTTGGGCCTGTGCACTTTGTGTTACCTCTCAGACTGCCTTCCACATCCTCTAGCCTCTGGGAACTAACTCCCACCCGGCCGGCATTCTTAGCGTGGCCTCCCCTCCCTCTGCAAGCTCCAGGTGCGAGCACTGGGCTAGGTGCCCACCCGAGTGCTTCCACAGCCTTGGGCTTCCCCAGTGGCCGTGTAATCAGCCCATTTCCCCACAACAGTGCTGCTTAAGAGCAGAGACTGGATTTCCCCCCTATGATATAACTAGTAGGCCTTCAGTCAATATTTACTGACTAAAAAACGTTCAGTGGGTTCCCGTCAAGTCTATGGAGTGGGCATTCTTACACACTCTCATCTAGATAGATACTTGGGTTCTTCAACATCGCTGGAATATATAAAGGTCACTGACAAAGGAACAGGCTTGAAAATTGTTCGTGTAGCCACAATTTGTTGGTCAACGCATCAGTTTCTAGAGTTAGCTATATGTGAGGCATGAAACACTGATTTCAAAATTCAATAGATCTAGCTGAGCATGGTTGCACATACCTTTGCAATCCTGGTATTTAGGAGGCGGAGACAGGAGGATCCCACATTTGGGGCCAGCCTTAGAAACTTAGTGAGACCTCGTTTCAAAATAAAATATAAAATGAGCTGGGGGTGTGGCTAAGGGGTAGAAAGCCCCTGGGTTCAATCCTCAGTACCAAAAACCAAAATATTCAATACATTTCTCAAACTAGAACTTAACATAGCATCTCTGAGTTTCTATTTCCTCATCTGACTTCCAACACTCTAGCTAACATTTAACTTTATATATCCTCAATCACCCCAAATCCAATTTATGTAATTGACTGGGATAATAGCATACTCTGTAAGATTATTTTCAGAAGCTGATAGGTTAAATAATCTAAAAGTATTCTGTAGATACTTTTATCATCACTACATGAGACACACATGGCTCATGTCAAGCTCTGCCAACACTCCACGTGTCACCGATCAAGGTGTGCACTCGGGATGAAGAACATGGATGGAGATCCCGGGTGAGTAGACCTTGCAGTTCTTAGATTTGATCATGACATGGCTGGTGATGTTATGGCTTTAAATTCAGTTCTTTCCTCTGAACTATGCTACCATTCCCTTACAAAAAATCCCTAAAATCTCACTGCAACTTACTTAGTCTTTAATATAAGTTGTAGAGTATTTAGTGAACTGCTTTTGGGACAGGGGCTGCTCCATAATCAAGTTAGCATCGTCAGATTGACATCCAGTGGTTTTCCTATGGTGGGAAGGAATATTCAGCCTCAATGAAAGGGAACGTAGGTCATTCCCAAGATGTGTGTCTGGTGGGCCTCTGGTACTATTTGGTTATTTATGCACCAGGCCTTGAGAATTTACTGCAAACTAAGAAGGCCGACTAGAGGACTGTGTCTACCTGTCTTCATTCCTTTCAGTCACACCTAGGCATTGATGCAGCAGGATTTCCTCTGGTCATCCTTCTTGAATGTTGAGGAAATGTCTAAAGAATAAGCTACGCCACAAGCATTTTGAATCTGCCGCAGCACTGTGCTAACATAAAAAGTCAAGCCGGGCGCGGTGGCACACGCTTGTAATCTCAGCATTTGAGAGGCTGAGACAGGAGGATCTAGGGTTGCAGACAGCCTCAGCTACTTAGTGAGGCTCTTTGCAACTTAGTGAGACCCTATTTCAAAATAAAGAATAAAAAATAGGGCTAGGGGTGTAGTTCAAAGGTAGAATGCCCTTGAGTTCCATCCCCAGTACCGCAAAAAAATAAAATAAAAGTCAAATCATATTGACGCATTTGTGAACAAATTACCTAAGAATATTTTTCTTATTTTTTACCTGTTACCTTACAACCTAATTTGAAAGTGGCCGGGATTCTTTAAGGAATACAGACTCAGCAAACTCAAATAGACTGATACATAAGAAGCATAAAACCTTGTAAATGTTTCACAAAGGGACATAAACCTTTAACTCTTGCCTCATCGATCCATTTGATGTATGCACAGATGTGTACACACACACATATGCTGTCATTTGCCAGGCATGGGTCCAGTTGCTGGGCGTGCAACACTGAAAAAGACAAAGTCCTGCTTCCAGAAGGCTGCATTCTCTGCCAGGTGGAGGGAGAGGAAAAGGACAAGTAATTACATATCAGAGACTGATGTGTTTTAAAGGACTGGCGACTTCCAAGTGCCTGATGTGGCAGTCATCACAGGGACTGACAGTGTGACTGCTGGAGCAGGTCTGGGCTCTACGTGGCGTGTGAAACGTAGGGCGAACTGCTCACCCTCTCTGTCCTCAGTTTCCTCATCTGAAGGGTAGACTAATAATACCATTCACTCACGGGGTGTTAAGTAAATTAGCCAGGTACAATGGTGTAAACCCTGTATCTCAGTACTTCAGAGGCTGAGACAGGAGGATTGCAGGTTCAAGGCCAGCCTCAGCAACTTAGCGAGACTCTGTTTCAAGACAAACAAACAAACAGGCTGGGAGAGGGGAGCTCAGAGGTAGAGCACCCCTGGGTTTAGTCTCTAGTATAAAAAATGATCAATTGATTTAAATTAACGTGTGTAAAGTAATTTGAACCATACCTGACACGTACAATTTCCTCTCGGAGTAATTTCCAACGAGCTAAGGCCTAAACCTTAGGAAGGTGCTCAAGCTAATGATATGAACAACTTCAAAGGACTCTGCGCCAAGAAGAACAAGTGGATGAGGCTGTGCCCCTTCTTTATAACTGCATCGTATGTAGTAATGAAAATACACAAAGTTGGGCCGCTGGGCAACGTCACGACCCGGCCTCGCACTCCTCGGAGCTATCCTCGCTGCTGTCTCCCTCGCTCTCGCAGCTACTGTCTTCGCTGTCTTCTTCCTCCTCAACATTCTGAGCTTTCTCTGCCACGGACAGGGAGGGAGATGCTTAAAATGTTTCTTTCATATTTGTACGCTTCAAAAAAATCATAATTCTCTTTGCCCCTTCCTCTACCAAGAAGTAGGTATTTTGGGGGACAGAAGGATTAAGCTGACACAGTAGAACAAAGAAGTATGTTCCCTCTGGCATGAAGATTTCATGGGTTTAGAGTGAACTTAAAATGTAGGTCTGTAAAAGTCATTTTTATGACTGTCAATGAAATTCTTAAACAGAATAAGAAGGACTGAGGCTTTTGGTAACTTAGAGGGTGTTGGCCTTCCTTGGAAGTTTGGGATGACCCCTGTAACACATGGGGGTGGTCAGCATGTTCTACTTTTGAGTACCCAATGCCAGGTACCCCGTGAGCCTCCTTTGCTTGGGCAGCTCCCCCCTCCCCATAGAGAGAAGGGGGTTGCCTTTACTACTCACAAAGGACAAGCTGGTTTTACTAAACCACACGAGACAGCCATTTGGCTGTTTCTTAACCATTTCTGAAGATTCATTTTGATGATCTCCTGGGATAACGAGTTTTTAAAGACTGACTGCTCATAATTCTATGAGAAAGAAGAAATTTCAATATATAAAATTACCTATCAGCAACATTTCTTCAATAAGAGTCAAAAACTCCTTGGCCTCAGGATTTTCTGGTTCGTAGATTAAGACTGAAAATGTACAACAGAATATGTGTTATTAATGTTCCAAGTGTTTGGCAAACAGGATTCTTAGAATAAGATTGAAACTGTCAATCAAAGCAGGTGAAAATATGCAAAGCAATCAACGTCATTTATACCACAGATGTATCCAAGTGCAAATGCAGAGAACCCTCCATTTGTATTCGGTGCTCTGCAAGAGAAATGATGCTCAGATTTTCTACCTTCTACCAAAGGTTGCAATCTCCTCCACCTCAACCTGGCTTCTCCTATAGAAGTATTGCATGAATAGGATATTCCAGAGAGGGTACAAATTCTACAAATGTGGAGGCTTTAGTAATGAGGAGGCTGTGTGTCTAGAGGTCTATGAATCCCCCATCTCATCCCTCCAATGTCTACGTGACATCCTTTACTAAAGGTCTCGTCTAGCAGAAAGGAAGGGGGTTTTCTCTGTGTAGCCTCTTCCATGGTAGACACGCCATTTAAAATAACATCTTTCAAAGCCAGGAACCAGCCGGGCGTGGTGGCGCACGCTTGTAATCCCCACGCTTGGGAGGCGGAGACAGGAGGATCGCGCAGGTTTGAAGCCGGCCGTGCTGGCTTAAGAGACCCTGTTTCCAAAAAGAAAATAGGTCTGGGAGTGTAGCCCAGAGATAAAAAAAAAAGCCAGGAACCATGCATGTGGTACATGCTTGTAATCCCAGCAGTGGGGAGGCTGAGATAGGAGGACTGTGGTTCGTGAATAGCCTCAGCTACTTAGTGAGGCCTTCTGCAACTTAGTGAGACCCTGTTTCACAATAAAGAATAAAAAACAGGGCTGGAGGTGTAACTCAAAGGTAGAATGGCCCTAGGTCCCATCCCCAGTACTGCAATAAATAAATAAATAAATAAATAAATAAATAAATAAAAACATCTTTCAAACAGGGAGAACTATGTTGCTTCTTTCTCATCCTCCTGACTTTCCCCTGGCCCACAAGCCAGTTGTCACCTCCTCAGCAGTGTCCTCCCTATTCATCTAGTATCACTTCTTCCTTTGTGCTGAGCCTTTATGTGACTATGTCATCTTTCCTTTGGACCAAGCTGGTACACATTTTTTTTAGGCTTTCTGGTATTCTAACAATTTCCAAAAATTCAGGGTTTCACCTCAGAGCTCTCTAGACTATTTTTCAGATCTCTTGTTACAGTTCCCTCTCTACCTTCTTCCTACCAGCCTTGAGGAGTATACCTAGTTCTTTCTTTTTATCCATTCAGTCAAATTGACTCATGCAATATCTTGGTGGCCCCCAGGGGGCGCCGAAACACCAAGCCTGCTATTCATCTGGCTAAAAGTAAAAGAGCCAAGGGTGGGTCCAGGCACCATTGACTCTGAAGACCCTGCCCATGACTTTCATCCTGACAGGCCAAGCCAGTGGCTTTATTTCCTAGTCCATTAGCATAATTAATGATTTATTGCCAGACTGGATTAGCACGACTGTGTGCCTGCTCAGTAGCTGCTGTTAAGGATCTAGGTATTTTATGCATCATTATGTATACATGCAAGTTTTCTAATAAAACTACCTTTTTATACACTTGAACTAATGCTTATTACTACTATAAATATTACTTGGAGGCTAAGTTTCTTACTAGAGCAAGGTTTCTCCAACTTCTTTAGATACTAGTTTCTTTTTTTTCTTTTTTCTTTTTCTTGAGTGGGTACTTGATATTGAACCCAGGGGCATTCTACCTCTGAGCTACACTCGCAGCCCTATTTTATTTTTTATGTTGAAATTGGGTCTCACTAAGTTGCTGAGGGCCTCCAACCCATGACTCTCCTGTTTGAGCCTCTCAAGCACTGGGATTACAGGCATGCTCCACCATGCTTGGTTTAGACATTAGTTTCTTGATGTATATTTGTGATGCCAGGTTAAAAGAAATCAATTACATAAAGCTTACACTAAGGAACAATCACAGGATTTTACAGAACCATTCATATGTTCAAAACTATTTTTTGACAGTGAAATCATTTGGATGGAACACCTATTAAGAAGCCCTGAATGGCCAGGTGTGGTGGCGCACGCTTGTAATCCCCACGCTTGGGAGACTGAGACAGGAGGATCACACAGGTTCGAAGCCAGCCTCAGCTACTTAGTGAGGCTCTCAGCAACTTAGTGAGACGCTGTTTCTAAATAAAGTATAAAAAAATAGGGCTGGGGGTATAGCCTGGAGGTAGAATGCCTCTGGGTTCCATCCCCAGTACTGCAAAATAAAATAAAATAAAATAAAATAAAAACCATTTTCCCAGTCTGTTCCATTGCCTGGCAGAAAGTGGTATTGAGCAGAGATAGAAGTTCTGCAAGAGGCAGCAGAATAATGGTTGAGGAAGGACTAAGACCCTTTAAAAACTATGTATGGAAAGAGATAAAATTCAAACTTGTGCCAACACATAAAATTTCTTGGGGGAACCCAATACAAAATTTTAGAAGGCCCTCAGTAACTTGGTGAGACACTTTTTCAAAATAAACAGTAAAAGGGGCTGGGCATGTAGCTCAGAGGTAGAATGCCCCTTGGTCTCACCGAGTTACTGAGGGCCTTGCTGAGTTGCTGAGGCTGTCCTCCAACCCGTGATCCTGTCTCAGCCTCTGAGTATTGGGATTGGGATTACAGGTATGCCCTACGACAGTAGACCCGTGGGCTCCTTTCTCTTTGCCTTCCTTCTAAAATTTTGTAGTCCTGCTTGTTTCAGTTCCTTTCTGCAAAAAGAGGACTGGATATTGTCTTCTCTGAGGATTACTTTGGATTGGAAAGTCTGTTTGTGAGCCACACAAAAGTGGTTTTTAATCTAAATATTTTATTTGATGTAATTTAAAAGATCACAAGTGCTTGGGAGGATTAAGAGAGGAAAATTGTTGACCGCATATAAAAAATAGGTAGTGTTGAAGGATTCAAGGAGCCTGTTTAAAAATTAGCCAGTGACTTGAGAAGTACTATGTCCATAGCAGGGACTCTGGGGTAAGTGAGGGTACACAAGACATTTTTGCTTCAAGGACTACAATAGACTTAACTGAGATCCATATGCTAGTTAATATTTTGAATCCTGCTATCAATAAAATAGTAGTTATAATTGTGGACAGTAATTACAGAGCTGCCAATTCATGTTTTAAAATAACTATGACTAGCTGGGCATGGTGGTGCACACCTGTAATTCCAGTACTCGGAAGGTTGACACAGGAGGATCACAGGTTCAAGGGCCAGCCTCAGCAACTTAGCAAGATTCTGTTTCAAAATAAAAATAAAATAGAGCTGGGAGTGTAGTTTGGAGGTAAAATGCGTGTGGATTCAACCAGAAATAAAAAAATAAAGCGACTATGACAAATATACTAAAAGAAAAGATGGGCAAAATTTTTGAAAAGACCGTGGTTATCAATAGCACTATTATGATGTGCCGATAAAAAGATATTTAAAAAAGCTGAACGTGGTAGCACACACTAGTAATCTCAGTATTTGGGAGGCTGAGACAGGAAGACTGCAGTTCACCGCCAGCCTCAGCTACTTAGTGAGGCCCTCCACAACCTAGTGAGACTCTGTTTCAAAATAAAGAATAAAAAATAGGGCTGGGGGTATGGCTTGGAGGTAGAAGTTCCTGGGTTCAAGCCCCAGTTTCACACAAAAAATGTAAAAAATACTCAGGTCAATAGAAAATACACAAACTGAAGTATAGAAATACAAATAAAAAAAAAGAGTTGAGCAAAAGATAAGTGTAGGTACCATGAAAAGAGTGTAATTTATGTGTAATTAGAGGCCCATGAAGAGGAGAGGGAGTGAATAGTGCAAAAGTGGTATTTAAAAAGGTAACAGCCAAGAAAATTTTAAAGCTGATGAAAACACCAATCACAGAGTTAAGAAACTCGGCAAACCTATTTTTGAACCTCAACTATTTTTGAACAAGTCAAATCACCAAAAACCACAGGTAGAAAGATAAGGCAGATCATAATCCTTGTTACTCAAAAGCTTCTAGGGCTTTCTACCTCATTCAGGAAAAGCCAAGGTCCCTGGATGGAGAAGCAGCCCCAGAGCCCCAGCCCTTACCCTCTCTGACTCGCTCCTAGCACACCTCCCTGCCCTTCAGCTGAAACTGGTGGTCTTGTGCTGGCGTCAGGTGCCTCTCACCTCAGCACACCTGCCCAGCCCATGCCTCCTCCATGGGCTACTTTCTGGGCCATTCTGTTGAAAACCCTCTCCTAGGAACTTCTATTCCCTCTGTCCTACTTTATTTTTCCCCAGAGAACCTATCATTCATGACACACTGTTTAACTAATTATCTGTGCAACCCTAGACATTAATGTGGGACCGTCATCTGTCCTGCAGGCTGCTGCATTTTCAGTGTCTAGGACAGTGCTCGGCACGTGCAGGGTCTCAAAGGGGTATGGAATAAATGCAGGTTAAGTTAGGTTTGACTTTCCCACTATCTGACTTCTAACATCATTGACCCTTGTCACGAGGGTGAGGATCCAGACTTATTTTCCATTGTTTATCAGTCTGTTGGTCTACATTAGTTTATTTCACTAAAAGTTACTCTGGAAGTCTTAGTCCTTGAGTTACTCAAGCTAATCTATTATGAAGAAACCACTGAGACATTAGCAGGGAATATAGTGGACTTAGGATAATCAAACCATCTTGCATATGATGGGAATTATTTTTAGACAAAGGGAAGACTGGAAAATGTGAAAGCATTTTTACTTACTCATCTGACATAATTTTTTTGCCAAATGGTAGTCTCGGCCCATTTCTGCTCTCAGGAACTGGAAAACATTAAATTCTTTAGATAAGTGGTTTTGGAGAGAATTTAAATGTCAACGATAAACTTTCTAGAAAATATTTCATTAGTGATTAATTACTTTGCTTTTAACATTATACATGCTTTTGTAGGGGTGAGTATAGAATTAATTAACCAGGATACTTAAGGGCCTCTGATGGCAAGGCAGCTTGGAATAAGCCTCCCTCCCACCTGGGCTCTGCTGCAGCCAAAGTGCATACCAATTACTGAACAGTCTGAAGATAATGTTGGTTGATTCAACTGGCACAGATAGTAATGACATTAATCACTATATTTTAATATTCCCTCGGTTCAGTACAGGTTTCACCTGCAAACGTGGTCTGCAATATATGACAGTACTTAGTTGAAAAAATAATTGTGTACATACAACTATGTACTGTTTTCCATCTAGTTGTGCTTAACACTATTTTTATTGTATTTTTTGCTATAAAGTAATGCATATTTTAATGTAGGAAACTTAAAAGCAAAAGATATTTTGTTCCTAATAAAAAATAGCTATATCTACCATCTAGAGATGTTTAATGTCTTCATGTATATTCATTTACTTTTTTTCTATAAAAGAACACATATCTATTTAGAAAAATAAGTACTATTTAGTTACTTTTAAATACATACATACAGGGGAATAACAGACTTCACAGTGCTTTGGTGTTTCAGTAACAGTAGATTCAAATTTCAGTTTTGTTTGTTAGGTATTTTTTCGAGTGTTAAATGGTCAGTGGGAGGGATCTGTCTTCCAGTAATCATGTGAAAAATGTGTTCTTGAATTACACAACATTTCATAGTTAAGGTTCTCTCTGTGGAACTCAGGCAACAAACACAAAGGAGAAAAGCAGCCTATCTGATTGCTTATAAACTTTTTTCACAAAATCAAATTAAAACCTCTGGCTAATTTGAAAAAAAAATACATACATACATTGCAACCATTTTATCCCATGACATTAAATATTATTATTGTTTGTTCGTTTTTGGTGCTGGGGATTGAGCCCTAGGTCTCATGCATGCTAAGCTTGTGCCTTACCCGTGAGTTACACCCTCAGACCAGCATTACATGTTCTTTTACAATTTTTATTCACTCAGGGTACAGTTTGCTATGCCAATCTTCTGTTATTAGCTATTTAGACTGCTTCCAATGAAAACCTCTGCACTTTGGTGGTTGTTCCTGCTTGTGTGTGGCATATTCTGACAAGGGCATTGAGTTACTTTAGAGGCACATCTCACACATTTCCATATTGTGTTAAGTATCCAGGTGGCATTTGAAGGCGTAGGTCTCTACCACACTTAATCTTAAGTTTCACCTCTGAGGATTTAAAAAATTACTTTATTAGTACATTGCAATTATCCATCATAGTGAGGACCACTGTGATAAAAACATAAATGCACACAACTCCTGGTACCCACCTGCTCCCCTCTCTGCTCTCCACACACGTTAATAAAATTGGTAGTAATACCTTCACATGTTGCCAATGTATTTTTTTTTTTGGTACTGGTGATGGAACCCGGAGCATTCTAACTCCTAGTGACACACCCAGCCCTATTTTTTTTTTTAATTCTTTATTTTGAAACAGGGTCTCACTGAGTTGTAAAGGGCCTCACTAAGTATCTGAGGCTGGCTTCGAACCTGCGCGATCCTCCTGTCTCAGCCTCCTGAATGCTGGGATTACAAGAGTGCGCCACCACGCCCAGCTTTGCCAATGCATTTTTGAACTGTTTCCTTCAGTCCTCCCTCTTGCCCTCCCTAACCCTCCCCACACAAAGCCCTTCCACTACTCTACAGGTCTTTCTCCTCCTCCTCCTCATTATTATTGTTATTATTATTATTATTATTATTATTATTATTTTGTGTGGTGCTTGAGATCAAATCAATAGCTTTGCATATGATAGGTAAATGCTCTACCACTGGGCTACATTCCCAGCCTCTCTCTGCATTATTTAAAGTTCTTTTTTTATATTTTATTATTGTGGTACTGGGGATGGAACCCAGGGGCATTCTACCTCTGAGTGACACCCCCAGCCCTATTTTTTATTCTTTATTTTGAAACCGGGTCTCACTGAGTTGTAGAGGGCCTAAGTAGCTGAGGCTGTCTGCAAACCGCGATCCTCCTGTCTCAGACTCCCAAATACTGGGATTACAAGCGTACACCACCACACCTGGCTTTATTTAAATTTCTTTGTTTCCATTTTTTCTAGCTTCCATATATGCAAGAAAACATACAAGCCTTGTCTTTATGAGACTAACTGATCTCACTTAGCAGAATATTCTCTAGTTCCACCCAATCTCCTGCAAATGACACAATAGCCAACCTGACCAAAGGAGAGAAATGATCCAAATTAATAAGAGATGACAAAGGAGACATCACCACAGACAAGTGGCAATCCAGAAGATCATCAGAACTATTTTGAAAACTTCTATTCTAATGAATCAGAAAATCTAGAAGAAATTTACAAATTTATTGATATATACAACCTAACTAAATTGAACCAAGAGAATATAAAAAACCTGAACAGACCAATAATAAGAAATGAGATTGGAGCAGTAATAAAAAGCCTTCCAACAAAGAGAAGCCCGGGACTTAATGGATTACCAACTGAATCTTACAAAACCTTTAAAGAACTAAGCTCAATGCTCCTAAAATTATTTCATGAGATAGAAAGAGATGGAATACAGCCAGGCGTGGTGGCGCACACTTGTAATCCCAGCATTTGGAAAGGTGTAACAGGAGGATCGTGGTTCACAGACAGCCTCAGCTACTTAGTGAGGTCTTTTGCAACCCAGTGAGACCCTGTTTCAAAATAAAGAATAAAAAAATAGGGCTAGGGGTGTATCTCAGAAGTAAAATGCCCCTGGGTTCCATCCCCAGTACCGCAAAGAGAAAGGGGGGAAGGGTGGGGAGAGAGAGAGAGAGAGAGAGAGAGAGAGAGAGAGAGAGAAGGAGGAGGATATACTCCCAGACTCATTTTATGAAGCCAGTATCACCTTGGTTATAAAACCAAATAAAGATACCTCAAGGGAAGAAAATTACAGATCAATATCCTTGACGAACACAGATGCAAAAAAAATTTAATAAGATAAAAATTTGTATTCAAAACCAAATAATTAAAGTAGTGCACCATGACCAAATTTGTTTCATTCCAGGGATGCAAGGTTGGCTCAACATATGCAAGTCAAAAAATGTAATCCATCACCCAGAGGGAATGGCAAAAACCACATGATCATCTCAGTAGATACAGAAAAAGCATTTGACAAAATCACATACCTATTCATGCTAAAAACATGGAAGAAATTAGGTTTAGAGGGAACTTATTTCAACACTATAAACGCAATATATGATAAACTCAAAGTCAATATCATACTAAGTGGAGAAAAAGTATTTCTTCAAAAATCAGGAACAAGACAAGGATACCCACTGTTACCACTCCTACTCAATATAGTACTTGAAGTTCTAGCCAAAGCAATAAGGTAAGGAAATTAAAGAGATACAAAGAGGGAAAGAAGAACTGAAATGATCTCTCTTTTTAAGTGACTTGATCTGTGTGTTTGTGTAGCACTAGGCAATGAACCCAGGGGTGTTCTGCTGCTGACCTATACCCCAGTCCTTGTAATTTATATTTTGAGACAGGATATAAGTTGCCCAAGCCAGCCTCAAACTTGCCATCCTCCTGGTGGCTGGGATTACAGGCATGCATGCGCCATGGCACCCGATTTTTTGGTGTTGTTGCTGTAAAAGTTTGCTTTTATTTTTTTCCCTGTGGAATCAAGATAGCTTGACAGGATATAGTAATTTGATTTTTTATTTTAATTATTATTTCTTCAGTTCTTTTTCTTTTATTTATGTCTATTATTTTTCTAGTTTCTAGCATTGTGAAACCTAGCTTCCACTTTGAGTTATTATTTTTTTATTATTTTTTGTGCCTTCTAAATTTTAGCACAGTTAGCATTTCTTTGACAATAACCAAATTACAGGTTAGGTCCCAGCAGTGATGTTCAGGTGATCCAGAACTTCTTTACTTGATTGCTTTAGCTTTTAATTCTTGTTTATATTTCCAAATACAAAAGAGCTGAGAAGCCGGGCATGGTGGCGCACGCTTGTAATCCCTGCGCTTGGGAGGCGGAGACAGGAGGATCACACAGGTTTGAAGCCAGCCTTGCTGGCTTAAGAGACCCTGTTTCAAAAAAAAAAAAAGAGAGAGTGAGAGTGAGAGTGAGAGTGAGAGCGAGAGCGAAAGAGAGAGAGAGAGAGAGAGAGAGAGAGAGAGAGAGAGAGAGAGAGAGAGAGAGCGCGAAAGAGAGCGAGAGAGAGAGAGAGCGAGAGAGAGAGAGAGAGAGAGAGCGAGAGAGAGCGAGAGAGAGAGAGAGAGAGAGCGAGAGAGAGCTGCTCCCCCCACAAAGAAATTTACAGCAAACAGATGCCAGTATTTTAGTATAATTACAAGTGAGTATCTTGACCAAATAAACCCTGTAGCCAGCAAAACAGCACATTGAGCTGTGCTGAGTTTTTCTGCGGATCTAGACATGTCAGCCAATCCAGCACTGACCAATCCCCATTTCATAAATGGAACCCAAGACAAAAGCTGTTCTAGGGCCTTCTGGGTTGTTGTATAGCAGCCTTAATTTTTGGGGCAGCATCAGCTCCATTTTATCAAGGAGAGAATTGTAGGTGGTCCACAGGCCTCGGGCTGACATCTTGGCCCATGGGGATTGTGCAGAGCTGGGTGGGAGGGTCATGGGTCCTGGTCTCTGGCTGGCAACCAAGGGCAGCTCGTCACTTTCCCCTGCCACAGAACCTCACTTGCACCTCTGCCCTACCCTTCCTGTGGCTCTTGAACCTGATTTTTAATTTTTATTTATTTTTAATTTTTTATTGGTGCATCCGGTCATACATCTTAATGGCATACAAAATGGAGACATACATGTACATGCACCTGATTAAAAATTTTTTTTATGTTAATAGGACTCTTCTAGAAATTTTTCTATAAGTCAATTTCATAAGAATTCTCATTTATTTTACATATTACTGTTATGTCAGCTCATGGAGAATTCTTACATTTTAAAGTCTATTCTTGTTTAAGGTGAAGACATTTTATTCTTCATTCCTATTTGTGGTTTTCTTCCATTTTAGTTTTGATATCCATTGGTTTTTCTGTGAATTCTTTTTCAACTATGTAGCTGTGAATATAGTGATTTGGTTTTTAATTATTTCTTCAGTTCTTTTTTATTTATGTCTATTATTTTTCTAGTTTCTAGCATTAGTACTTAGTTCACTAGTCATTCTTCTTTGAGTCATCCTCTTCTTCCTCCTCATCAGAACGTTTAAAACTCTCCCAAGTTCTTGTTAGAGTTTAAAGTTTAGGGTAGTGGTTATCACTCTTTCTTTTTTGTGGTGGTACTGGGGTTTGAACAAGGAGCATTCTACCTCATTCTACCCCTAGCCCTACTTTATTTTTATTTTGAAACAGAATCTCATGAAGTTACTACAGGCTGATGGACTCACACCTGTGATCCCCTTGTCTCAGCCTTCCAAGTGCTGGGATTACATGTACCACCATGCTTAGCTAGAATAATAACTTTTAGTTTTAGGTAATTTTAATTATGTTTGCTATTAATGCCTAGTTTTATTGATCATGATCAGAGAATATAATATATAGCCATTGTTTATATTTTAAAATTCTTGTTTACCAGTTGAATTCTTACACTCCTCTCTTCAAGTTTCTGAGATTCCACTCCTGTCTCTTTCTCTAGAAATCTTCCTCTTATCCCTTGTTTCCCCTACTTCTTTTCTCAATTAGTCTCTTAAATCTCTCAAGAGAACTTCATTAATATGTTTACTAGCACAATTTTCACTTTGTTTTAATTATTTCTATGTGTACCTGTTCTCAAGGATGGGACATGTCTATTTCATTTCTATATCCTCAGAAACTAGTATGGTGCCCATTATTAGAATACATTTCTTCAAGCAGTCCTTGAAGGATTTTATACTAAAACTTCTCTTACTCCTGCCTCTGCTTCACTAGAATCTTCCAGAATCTTCTTTTACCTCTAATATGGTGATAGTGAAGAGTTAAGTAACCAGGTAAATATTTGTGCAAGGATTTTTTTTTTTTTTACTAAGTTTTAAATCTGAGTGTATGTGTGTGTGTGTGTTTCACCTCTAATATGGTGACAGTGAAGAGATAAGTAGCCAGGTAAATCCTGGGGCATTCTACCTACCAGCTATACCCTCATCCATTTTTATTTTTTGTTTTGAAACAGAGTTTTACTAGGTTCCTGAGAGTCTTGTGAGATTGCTAAGGCTGTCCTTGAACCTGCAATCCTCCCATCTCAGCCTCCAATGTACTGGAATTACAGATGTGTGCCATCACACCCAGCTTAAATCTTAAATTAGTAAATAAATACTATTTATTAAATCTACTTAACAATAAGGCTATATACTATTTAGTTATTTCAGTATTTTGAAGTTTCTTGAACTATAATACACAAGTAAAACGTACTTCTGCCATTAACTCTAACGGAGCTCGCGTCTCCTTTCTAGGATTACTGTCCTCATCTTCATCATTGGTGCTGTCTTCGCCACCATCATCTGTTGATTCTGACAACTTGTCATCAATATCCTGGAGACAGTATTCATTGTTTTTCTCCTGCTTTGCAGTAACTGCATCTTTGCTCCCGCCACCTAAAACAAAATATGTATAATTTAAACAATAAATAATGAAAAGTCTAGAAGCTAAATGTTGCCAGATTCTGTACTACAGATACTAACTCATTCGTGTGTGTGTGTGTGTGTGTGTGTGTGTGTGTGTGTGTGACTACGGATTGAACTCGGGGATATTCTACCTCTGAGCTACACCACACAGAGCCCTATTTTTATTTTAATTTTGAACAGGATCCTTTTAAGTTGCTAAAAGCCCCACTAAGTTGCTGTCCTTGGACCTGCAATTCTGCTGACTCATCCTCCTAAGTACTGGGATTACGGCATATGCCACCATGCTAGCCTCTCAAATTGTTTTAATGTCTTAGAGAGATGGTACTATTTTTATTCCTACTTATGGATAAAGATCTTGAGTCTTTCACAGTTTCAGACTAAACTTGAATTACACCCACCCCTTTCATGTAGCCATGAGTTATTCTAAATAATGTGTAAACATTTATGTTAGAAGAAAATGAAGAAATCCAGGAGAGCTCCAGGGAAGACAAAGTTAAGAAAGCACAGACGAAATTAAATAAACTCCTGATCCTAAGCCAAATATGCTCCCCTAGAAAGGGACATGAAGCTCGTCCAAGAGTATGACTGCCAGTCAGCCACACCACCTTACCTGTCTCTGCCTCATGTCCAGTCTCCATAGGCTTGTGACCACCCTGATCTTCCATTGTGTACCAGTCTGCACACTGACTCACCACACTGATGTCTTCAGGGGAAGGTCATAATAAGGAATTAAGGACATCCTATGATGTCACAGGAATGTCTCATTCAGCCCACAATCAGCATCATGGAGAGAAGTTTCCTGATCCCTAGGATCTAAAGTAGTTCTCTTCCCCCAGGGTAATTTATTCAGTGTTAGCACCCCTTACAAGCTGAAAATTATTTTACATGTTTGGGTTATTAGTTTTAAATTTTTATTTTAAATCTATACATAAAATTGCACATATTTATGGGGTACCATGTGATGTTTCTATACATGTATATGTTGTATAATGTTTAAATCAGGTTAAATATATCTCTTCAAACATTTCATTTTTCCTCATTTATTTGTTTGTTTACTTATTTATTTATTGGTACTGGGGATTGAACCCAGAGACTTTCTACCTCTGAGCGATATCTCCAGCACCTTTTATTTTTATTTTGAAACAGGGTCTTACTAAGTTGCTGAGGCTGGCTTTGAAACCTGTGATCCTCATGTCTTAGCCTCCCAAGTACTGGGATTACAGGAGTGTACCACCATGCCTGGTTCAAACATCATTTCTTTATGGTGAAAACATTTAAACTCCTTTCTTCTAGCTTTTTGAAATCTGTAGTGCATTATTACAATCTATAGTCATTCTACTGTACTTAGAGCTCCAGTTCCATTTATGTTGTCGCAAATAACAGGCTTTCATTTATTTTTATGACTTAATAGTATTCACTTGTGTATATGTGCAACATTGGATTGCTATCTGGCCATAAAAATCCATTCATCAGTTGATGGACACTTACTGCCACTAGAAAGTGAACTTCATAACTGGGTATTGTGCTGCATGCCTATAATCCCAGTACTTGAAAAGCTGAGACAGGAGGATTGCAGGTTCCAGGACAGCCTCAGCATGTAGTGAGACTCTCATCAACCTAGGGAGACCCTGTTTCAAACAAAACAAAACAAAACAAAAAGGGCATATAGCTCAAAGTGTACCAGTATTGGGAATGGCTTAGGAAGATTTGAGAAAGCTCTGATTATTAATAGATATATTTCAGAAATAATTGTGTCAAAATGGCAGACCTGGAGAAAGGCTTGGTTTTGGTCAGGAAGCAAACAGCTATTGAAACTTAGATTGACTTAGCTAAAAGTAATTAGCAAGTCAATAGGACAGGAGAGCTAGGGCTTACTCTGTCTAAAGACAGATCTACATGATTAGATAAGCTAGCTAGGATGGGAGGAGGGGTTGACCTTTGTGAAAGGAGACACCTTGCCACACCTTGCTGGGGGAGGAACCTTACAGGGATGTTCACTATATCAGAATTACGCAAACAAGATGGAGGTCATGGGTATAAAAAGTCTGGTTCATGTGCTGTATCTTTGGGGGCGGTGAATTGGCTCAGACCATCCACCCCCCGCCATTCTGGCATGGGGCTGTAACTAACTTCTGTATTTCTATCTTTTTAATAAACTTCTATAAATCTTCAGCAAGTGTCTGAGCTATGTATACTTATCCTTAGCTCAGGACAAGAACTGATGGTTTTTCTGTTTTTCTGTTTTTTTGGCTTTGTTGTGGTTTGAGGGAATTGTGTCTGGGACCCTAACAGGGGTCCCTGGGAACAGTTTCCCCAAAACCATAATATTCCCACACTAAAACATTGCCCACCACAACACAAAGGTAAAATACCCCTGGGTTCAATCCCCAGTACAACATGTACACATAAAAAAAGAAAGTGAGCTTCATAAGAATAAGGATTTTGCCTTTTATATACTTTATTTTTGGACAACTATTGTATCTATAACTTCTAAACTAGTGCCTGGCACTCTAGCTTGCCACCATTGTTAAGTGAATGGAACTTGTTAACAATCTAGGATTTAATGCCCTTTAATTATCATCTTATATAATGTTTACCTATGGATCCCATTTTGGCTGCATATCATAATTTAACAGTACATGAATTTGAAAAACTACTGTGTCCCATGCTCTGTCTTAGACCTATAGTACTGTCAACTCCCAAAGGCCATAAAAAGAGGGCTAAATTAAAAGCCACCATTACTCAATCCACTAAGACAAATGCTATTACCTGTGATTTCTTTTAAGAAGGAAGATGACCACAGGTCAGACTGTAGATTTGTTGAAATATCATTATTTTTAATGCTCTTTGAAGATGCTTTCTTTTTGATATTTTTAAAAGAGACTTTAGTATCAATCTTTTTTGAAGAGACTTCCTTCCTAAGTATTCAAGTAGATAGTAAAAATAGTTTTCTGTAGGTCACAATTTGCTTTGTTATTTGCACTCATAAACACAAAAACACTGCATTTAATATAAAGAGACAACATAAGCTACCAATATACTTAAATAGTTAAAAGGTAGTTTCTTCTTGTGGAGAAACATAATTTTTTATTGATGATTAAAATTCTAAATTCTATTTCTACCTGGCACTAGCTATTGTGTAACAATTCTTAGAATACTTTCAAAGTTCTTTAACATAAAGCATATAGGGATCAGTTATATAAATGTCTTTGGTACATCATTGTGACATGGTGGCATAAAATTAAGAAAATTAGTTCTGATTACTCTTTTAAATATTTATAAAAACATTTGCCAGAGTTAAATATTATATTTATGAAGAGTCCAAGACTAATATAAGATAGTATTTTTCACTATAGAGTTGAATTAAAAATGGATTCTCTTTTAGTTATTTCTTTTAGTTTTTAAGCCTAAAGCCTCATGCCAATAAAGAATGTATTCAGATAAGAGATTCTTATGTGCTATATGCTACTCACAAAGACTGATCCATGCTAGTGAAAAAAAATGTTCTCTTTTGAGGTCTTAAGAATCTTCTAATACCTTTCTAAATTAAAAAAAAATCAACTTCTAGTTTGCATAGAAAGACATGAAAAGATGTAAAATACTTTTTTTTACCCAAAGTTTTGGTGGCTCTGTTTTTTCCCTGTTGGAATGTGAGCAGAACATGAGCAGTTAAGTGAGTGATCTTGGGCTGATTTAGCAAGTAGGTTGACCAGCTTGTTACAGTCCTTACCATGAAAGGGAGTGGAACCTTTACTTTCTCAGTATACTCTAAATCAAAACCCTTCTCTGAAAATGAAAATGCACTGCAAAGACAGTTTATATGTGCTTTGCCTTTTCCCCCTTGATTTTCTAGTTATGTAAGAAAGCATCCAAGAAGAAACTCTACATACAAAAGTTGAAAACTCACTGAAACATTCCAGTTGCACCATGGTGAAGTTTTTCTTTCTTTCTTTCTTTCTTTCTTTCTTTCTTTCTTTCTTTCTTTCTTTTTTTTTTTTTTTTTGGTACTGGGGGTGGAACTCAGAGGCTTTCTACCTCCTCCGGGCTATACTCCCAGACCTTTTTAAAAAATATTTTATTTGGCAACAGGGTCTCACTAAGTTGCTGAGAGCCTCACTAAGTAGCTGAGGCTGGCTTTGAACCTGCACGATCCTCCTGTCTCAGCCTCCCAAGTGTGGGGATTACAAGCACGCCCAGCTCATGGTGAAGTTTCTATCATGCCAAAGGTGAGTACTAGAATTTGTGTAATAAGGGCTTTGATATCATTTTTATTCCCTGAATGACAGCGTCATTTAGTCTAAGATACTATCTCTATAAGATATATTATTGTTTTATGCACTACTTAAAAAGAAAAAATAGCACTGAATGTAATGTAAGAAGCTATCGATTATAAAAGATGTCAAAACATGAAAACAGTCTCCCTAAGAATCTATAAAATATGGTAATTATATATTCATTGCATTATATTCCTAACTAGGGGGATTTAACTGGTATAGTCCTGGGTATTTGAATAATTAGAAATGCCTTTAATAATTTTAATGAAACACACATGGAGGTAATATTTCATGACCTGAAGGTAAATGGAATATTACTATTAGGAAGCAGTGATCCTGCCAAAAACAACAGAAACAAACAAACAAACAACATACACACACACATACACACACATATATACACACACACACCCTACATGAGAATTGACTGAGTCATGATTTTGACAGTAAAGTACAGATTCCTTTTCTGCTTCCTATAGTGTTTCTCATACACACTGTCAAAGAATCAGAGGCTGGAAGTTCAACCTTCTCTTCAACTAAAATCTACTGACTTTGACTTGAGAAAGTGGTGACATTCACAGTAATAAGGGCCCTAATTATTTAAGAAAATAGCTAATTAGTATAGTTTAAAAAGATTAGTTTTTGCTGTGCGTGGTGATGCACGCTTGTCATCCCAGTGCTTGGGAAGCTGAGACAGGAGGATCACAGATTCGCTGCCAGTCTCAGCTACTTAGTGAGGCCTTACACAACTTAGTGAGACCCTATTTCAAAATAGACAATAACTGGGAGGTAGACTGCCTCTGGGTTAAATCCCCTTTACTGCAAAAACAAAAAAATTAATGAAAAAAAAAAGATTAGTTTTCATTAGCTTAAATAATGCTACCACCTAGGAAAGATGGAAATATTTTCCTTTATGCAATAATATCCTTCAGAAATGGAAGATATATAATTTAGTACTTATTTAAGTTACATACAGAGTTAGATTAGATATTCAACTGGAATATACTTATATTGGAAGATAGATATCCTAGGTTTTAAGATTTTTCCTTACTATATAAAGAGTGTGGGGCATATTTAGAAAATTTCTCCATGTATCTATTGGAATCAATACTTTTTTCAGAAGACTTTTAGGCTTTGTCTTAAAATGACCAGTAGTGGTCACACATAAACCCAAAAAAGAAATTAACTAACACTTACTTTTCTGAGCTTGTCTTAGCTACACTTAGAGAGACTTGTGTTGAAGTATAAAGTTTGCTGGCCAGTCTTGGTTTGCGTTCAAAGAGGCATTTACTTAAAGTGCAGAAATGAGGATAAAAATGGTTGGTTACTCATTTCAGAAAAGATGAGAAAATACATGACTGTGTAACAAAACCCTACCAATAGCAAGTTCTTCAGCTTTAAAGAGGCCCATGCTGTGGATTTGTTTTAGCCATTTTCCCTATGGCTGTAACTGCAGTGAAGAATGTGAAGATTAAGGCAAAGATCTGGTGGAAAAATAAACTTCTAGTGTTTCCTAACTCCACCTAGACAGGACAGTTTTGCAAATCCTACTTGCCATTCAGAGGACAGAGCCAGCGGTGGGTAGACAGTGGAAGAGAGCCAGGCATGGTGGTGCACGCTTGTAATCCCCGCGCTTGGGAGGCCGCGGCAGGAGGATCACACAGGTTCGAAGCCAGCCTCAGCTACTTAGTGAGGCTCTCAGCAACTTAGTGAGACCCTGTTTCCAAATAAAAATATAAAATAGGTCTGGGAGTATAGCCCGGAGGAGAAAACCTCTGGATTCCACCCCTAGTACCACCAAAAAAAAAAAAAAAAAAAAAAAGAAGAGAAGCTACACTGAAAAAATTCATCAATTTTACAGATCAGTCACGGCCTTCTCCAAGCAAAGCCTCACTCCCAATTGATTATTTACTACTTGATCCATTTTTTCAGAGACTAGCCCCTTCAACTCTGAGTAAAGTACCCCAGTGTCAAAGCTGCACACCCACAGAACTTACTGGCAACCTTGACCACCCTTGCTTTCCTCTGAGAATGAACTCAAGGGAACATGATCATTTGTCCTTGCATAAAGTAGTTTGATGGTCAAATGCAATTATTAGTGAGATCAAGAAGACACGTGGTTACTCTGCTTTTTTGTTGCATATGATTGGTCCCTGGGTTTCATAGCCTCAGGGTGTGGCTGACCCCACCCTCTCCATTCCACTGCTGGTCACAGTCTATGATTATCAGGGCTCATGGATGAAGTTGAAATTTACTTTCACCAATGATCTATTAATTTCTAGTTTTATGGCTAAAAATTATTTCTCATATTTCCTGCAAAGACAACTACATATTTTTTATTTTAAAATTTAGATATGTTTTAATATGTAATAGGATATATTTTCTCTATATATTTTATGTAAAATATAATTTTCGAATTATATTTTCATATGTAATAGAATATAATATTTACATGTAGAGTAATTTTTTTGTGTGGTACTGGGGATGGAACCCTGGGCCACTGTACCTTCGAGCTACACCCCTAGCCCTATTTTTTAGTCTTTTTATTTTTGAAACAGGGTCTCACTGAGTTGCAAAGGGCCTCGCTAAGTAGCTGAGGCCGTTGAGTAATGTATTTAACAGGGCTTTTTTTTCTGACTGTGACTCTGAATTAAAATAAATATAATTCTTCTGTCATTGATCTGCTATAAATTACTTTCTCTTTAATATAAAAAGTATTAGGCTGGGCGTGGTGGCGTACGCTTGTAATCCTAGCATTTGGGAGGTGGAGCATGGAGGATCACGGTTCGAGGACAGCCTCAGCTACTTAGTGAGGCCCTCTGCAACTCAGTGAGACCCTATTTCAAATAATAAAAATAAAAAGACTAAAAAATAGGGCTGGGGGTGTAGCTCAGAGGTAGAATGGCCCTATGTTTTGTCCGTGGTACTGCAAAAAAAAAAAGTTTTATATGTGTTTAATACATAAAATTTACAACAAAAGCCAGAGTAATTTTTAGCTCTGACAGTATGAAAACTAAAATATATGTTGCACAAAATAAAAATTTCCCAGTCAAAATTATCTTCAATTTTTGCAGTGCTGAAGTTCTAACAAAGAGCAGGCTTACTCTACCACTGAGCTACATCCCAAGTCCCCAAGAGCTATACACCCAGCCCCAATAACATGAATTTGGATAGAAAATGGCATAATGGCACCTACCAATTTATCAATAATCTCTATGAATATGTTTTATGATCAATCTTCAAACTTTAATTTTTCAGAATAGGTTTTTGTTTGAAGGTTGGGAGATGACAATATCAAGAAGGATTTTAATAAATTATTAGAACCAGTTCTCTGAATTGAGCTGGCACTAATATTAGTTATTAAATTGATACTGTACTGTGGTTTTTAATACTAGTTCCTTCAACTCATTGAGGTGATTTATTTTTTATTTTTTATTTTTTTTTGGTGGTGCTAGGGATTGAACCCAGGGACATTCTACCTCAAAGCTACACCCCCCCCCACCCCTATGTTTATTCTTTATTTTGAAACAGGGTCTCACTAAGTTGCAGAGAGCCTCATTAAGTAGCGGAGGCTGGCTGTGAGTCCTGCTCCTCTTGTCTCAGCCTTCCAAGTAATGGGATTACAAGCGTGCGCCACCATGCCCGGCAAGGTGATTATTTAGTAGTAATGATTCATGTATAGTAGATAAAGAATCTGTTTCATTTGAATGTAAATATTTACTTAAAGAGGTATCCTGAAAGCAATAAGAAAGTATATAGAAAAATGGGAATGAGCAATGGAAATTATACAAGCAAAATACAGAAATACATAATGTTTAAAGATTAAAAAGTACAAGTGAATGCTATCTATACCTCTACATTTTTTTTATCAAAATCCATATTTCATTTTAAATATTCTTATATTTAAGTAAGGATTTCTTTGACTGGTGCCAAAGCCAAAGTACTAATCCAAGCATTTCTGGCTTTTCACACTTAATTAGGTGACAAATGGTTGGCTTATCTAGTTCTCATTGCTTAAAAGGCCTGTGATGGTTCAGCTGTATAACCAAAGGCATCTTCTTACTCTGACACTGCTTCTTTTGGCTCAATGTTCACTTTTTCTGAAAGAGAAGAAAACACTCTTCGAATTTTTTTCAGTAGTGATGTCCGTAATATAAATTTTGAATGGGAAATATTTAGGATTTTTTGAACCATAGACAATAAAAGATTTAAGTGCTAAATCATATAATCATAATAAAATCCTTCCAATATTCTTAATTAATATTCAGGACAGAATTGTGATCAAACACATTCTAAGTAGTAAATCATTTACCCTTTGGACCAAATGCCAGCAATCTCCCATTCTGTTTGTTTCTTGGTTCCTAAAATAACAGCAGGGATAAAAGCTAGCATTATAATTATTGTTTTACTTTAAGGAATTTGAAACAATTAAGAACATCTTTACAAGTATTTCTATTATGTAGGCTAAAATTTAAGTTTATGTTAAAGTCAATTATTTAAAAACTATAAGTTGATGGTAAAAATAGATCCAAAGTATGCCAAATCTAGTTTATATACTCTTACCCTGGCAGCATCTGTCTTGTTTAGATAATTCCTGCAAAAATAAAATATTTGCTTCATAAATCTCTAAATACTTGCATAAATTTAAAATATGAGACAAAACACAGAATGCAGTCTGTCAGTAGAATATTAAGTGTGCATTTCATTTTTTATTTATTACCATTATTTCCATCCTAACTGTAAAACCTCATTCTTCTGAATTATAGTATGGTATTAAAAAATTAGAGACATTAGCCTTTCTCTTTCTTCCCCATCTCACTTTGGAGTTCATGTAAAAAGAGCTATAAGAATAATTTTGCATGAAAGAATGGTATGCTATTAAATAAGGCTCTAATTCTGTTGCTTTTTTGGTTTTTCATAATTTGAACTCTAGATCTAAATCCAAGTACAACTGACAGCAGGCTGGGGACCCTCTTTCCTGCCGAGCTCTGAAAGCCACAAATTCATCTTGGTTCCTATTTACACCACTACCATGCTCCCCTCCTTCAACAAAAGAAAACATGTACATGTGTTACATTCCAGTTTATCGGTGCTGTGAAAACACTTTTTAGAGTGTATGTGAGCCAGAGCAAGGTGAAATTTTTCTATGATATTTCCAGATTTGGAATTTAATAATGTATTATTTAAACAAATACATACACAAATTGACCATGTATTTTATACAGTGATATATTTTATTTATTTATTTTTATTTTTATTTTTTTGGTGGTACTGGGGTTCCTGGAAGCCCTTCTACCTCCGGGCTACACTCCCAGACCTATTTTTACATTTTTATTTGGAAACAGGGTCTCCTAAGCTAGCGCGCGCGGCTGGCTTCGAACCTGCGCGGTCCTCCTGTCTCTGCCTCCCAAGCGCGGGATTACAAGTGTGCGCCACCACACCCGGCCTACAATTTTATATTTTAAAACATAATTTTGGTTTCATAAATTCCTTGATGTGTTTATTAATACAAGTTACAGTGTTTTCTCTCTGAATTTTTGTCTAAGTCATCCAATTACAGGAATGGTTTTCCTATAATTTATTCCTTTATATATCTGGGTAAGTATCATTCTAATTGTAAAAAAAATCTTAAGGCTTTTTTAAATATATGGAAGAGGTGACACATTTTTAATATGTAACAATCCAGTTTTTGTCCCATCTAACACTTGGCCCCACATCCCAAGCCAGACTTTAAAATTGTTACCATTACCTACCTAGGCTTTTCTGGAATACAAAATTCAGGGCCAAGACTGTGGACGATAAAAGCAAAGCTTCATTATTTTGTATTTTCTATTTTGTACAGTCTGTCTTGTTCACACCAACTTAAGCTCCTGAATAAAGTAGTGGTATAGAAACTTTTGCCTCTGGCTCTGCTTCCTGGGAACCCTGACCAAGCCAGACATTATAAGTTATTAACTCAATTCTCCCTCTGAGAAGCCCACTAAGAGCTAAAGGCTATCAGAAAAGCAAGGTGATTTTTGGGGGAAACAGTCATGGAAAACTAAACTCTATGATGAAAGATTTTACACTGGTTCTCTAGGGTAAAACAGTGCAAGAATGGATGAGCAGTCTTAGTTCATTATTGACTTTCTGAGGCGTCTTAGAGATCTAAGAGGTGCTTTGACTCAGATTCCCACACTCCTAAGCGACCTGTAGGGCAGGTAGAAGAACATCACTGTTCATTTAGAGCCCTCGCTTGCTGTCTAACTCTAGGATCTTCATGGATCGCAACACTCCCCACCTTACCTGCATGCAACATCAGTGCATATAACTATCTCATTTTCCCTAGATGGGCAGATCCCAGCCCTTAATGGAGACCAGACTCTCTAAGTTCAACTTTGTCACTGTCTGGAAAGTGTCCACTCCATCTCCCTTCTTAAAACTGGGTTTTTGAGCCAGGCGTGGTGGCACACGCTTGTAATCCCAGCATTTGGGATGCTGAAACAGGAGGATCGCGGTTCTAGGACAGCCTCAGCTACTACTTAGTGAAGCCCTTTGCAATTCAGCGAGACCCTGTTTCAAAATAATGAATAAAAAATAGGGCTGGGGTGTAACTTGGAGGTAGAATGCCCCTGGGTTCCATCTCCAGAACTGCAAGAAAAAAAAAAAAATAATAAGACTGGGTTTCTGGGAGGCAGTCTGGAGTAAATCCCAAGAGCCTAGGCTCTCAGTGAAAGAGTTGATTCACATGGCAGTTTTGCTACTTCCTGGGTGAGTTTCAGAAAGAAGCAACTTATAAAAGTAACTTTAAGCTTCAGTTCTTCCATCTGAAAAATGGGGATCACAGTGGAGCTGATTTCACTGAATTAGTGTCAGGATTAAATGAGTAATCTGGAAAAACTGGTTAGCACAGAGCCCACCACAGAGGAGGGATGCTACACAAACAACGTGAGGTTGTAGCTAAGGGAAAAGTTGGGACGCTGTCTCTGGGACTGATTAGGATTGCTTAGGGATGGAAAAATGAGGCTGTACTCTGAGAGAAGCAACCTAGCTCTGAGGGATTTTAATTAATTCATTAAAAAACCAAATAAGCCTGAAAGTACTGATACTTATTTACAAAGATCATTAGCTCCAAGGAGAAATCATTCATTTAGAGTAAAAGTTTAAGTAGCAACCTATAAGCTGAGTAGATGGATTATTATAAAAATAATGTTTTTTTTCTGTGCTAGGATCAAATCCAGTACTGGGTGGGGGGAGGCAGGGAACCATGCTAGAGGTATCACAATTCCTGATTTCAAATTATATAGTAATAAAACAACATTGTTTTGGCATAAAACAAACACACAGAAATGGAAAAGAATAGAAGATTCAAAGACAAATCCTTGAACTTATAGCCAGCATCACACAGTGGGATCTCGGAAAAGAAACTCAGAGAGGGTAAATCTGAGAGAGGGCATAGGCAGGGGACTGGGTAAGAGGCTCCTGCCACAGTCCAGAGCTGGGGGGTGGTAAACTGCAGCCCATAGGCCAAGCATGACTACTGTCTACTTTTGTAAATAAAATTTTATTGGAATACAGACAGATTTAATCATTTATTTGTAGTTTCCAAGTATAAGGGCAAAGTTTAGTATTTTCAACCAAGACTGTATGGCTCATGAAGTCTATAATATTTAGTATCTGGTTCTTTATAGAAAAAAATTCCTAGTTCTCAGAAAAGATGATGGTATACAATGCTAGGAAGGTGCACTTGGAAGGAAAAGAGAAGTGGAACTGAGATTCCTGGACACTGAAATGAAAAAGAAAGAGAATTTGATGGTTCTAGCCTGGATGACTAGGATGAGGGTACTAGATTGTGGGATAATGTTTGATTTTGGAAATTCTGAGCTGAAGATGCCTATAATCATCTGAATGCAAGTATTCTATTCCAGTGAAAAGGGATTATAGAACTCAAGGGAAGGGATAATGGATGGAATAGCTTTAAGGAAAAAAATAGTTGGCATCCTCCATAAGAAACAATACAAGGCCAAAGATAGAAAAGACACCTAAGAAGCAAGTGGAGGAAACTGGGCATGGTGATGCACACCTATAATCCCAGTACTGGGAGGCTGAGACAGGGGACTTTCAGGTTTGAGGCCAACCTCAGGAATTTAGTGAGACTCTCAGCAACCTAGTGACATCCTGTTTCAAAATATAGAATAAAAAGGGACAGGGGTGTAGCTAGGGGGTGGATTGCTTCTGGGCTCAATATTTAGTATAAAATAGAAAAAGAAGTAGAGGAAAATGTTCAGTCAATGAAATATACACCATCAGCATGTAGACATGTACAGTGATGGAATGACCACACCCATGGTGGAAGCTTCTTGGGAGAGAAATTGATTCTTAATCATGAGTGTGGGGATGATTCTGAGAAGAGTTGAGGGAAGGTACAGATATTTATTTTTACAAAGAACAAGTAATATTAGCCGGGCGTGGTGGCGCACGCTTGTAATCCCAGCATTCAGGAGGCTGAGACCTGGAGGGTCGCGGTTCGCGGACAGCCTCAGCTACTTAGTGAGGTCCTTTGCAACTCAGTGAGACCAGGTTTCAAAATAAAGAATAAAAAATAGGGCTGGGGGTGCAGCTCGGAGGTAGAATGCCCCTGGATTCCATTCCGAGACCCGCCAAAAAAAATATTGCCATAAATAAAGTATTAATCAGGAGATAAATGTATCTAATTCAATAAGCACATAAGGTGCATAAGGCAAGATTTGTAAAGGCATAATCATGATTATATATTTTTAAATATGTTCTCTGAGCCAGGTGTAGTTGCACACACCTGTAATCCCAGTACTTGGGAGACAGGAGGATTGCAAGTTTTGCGGCCAGCTTGGGCAACTTAGTGAGGCTCTCAGCAAGGTAGTGAGACCCTGTTTCCAGATTAAAATAAAATAAAATAAGGCAGAGAGTGAAACCTGGAGGTAGAAAGCCCATGGGTTTCATCCCTAGTACCACCAAAAAAAAGTTCTATGCATTATATAAATAAAAATGTACTTTAGGGATCTTGTACATAACAACCTGGTGGAGGTCACCAGGGATTTATTTTTAAGAAAAAGGGTTTGGTTCTTGGCTGTTGAGTTGATTAATCTGACTCTTAATTATAAGTCACAGAAGCCAGGCATGGTACACATGCTTACCTCCATGTTTAAATGTGACTAAATATACATTTTGTTTATTTCTTCTTTTATAGCACAATATAGTGCTAGAGCCCAGACTCTGGAGTCAGACTGCTTATGTTTTAACCCCAGCAGACTATGCAATGTTGAACCAGTTTCTTAACTATTTATGGCTCAATTCCTCAACTATACATTGAGGATAAAAAATACTACCTACCTCATAGAGTTTTTGGCAGGGTAACAGAAGAGCTAATAATATGTAACACTAGTAGCACTTATTTCTCACTAGGATTGCAATTACTACAATTCCTTCCACCTATTAATATTACCTACAGCCTAGGAAGGACAATCCTGAGGGTGTACTGGATAAATGAAAAATGATTCTAAGTGCACAGATGAGACTGTACGGGACAACGAAAGGGAAGAAACCACTGTGGCTGTCGCTTAATTAGAAGGAATGAGTAGGAAGCTTTGGAATTCTGCAGTGGAATCCCTACAGAGGCGTTGGAACTCAGCTCTGTTAAACTCTTTTAACACCTAAAAAGTATTACTGCTGTTAATGTTTTCTGGAGATTAAGCAAACAACTTTAATTAGGTAAAAATTAATACAATGGATTTTGGTATCATTGCATTTGATTTTTAGGAGTATGAAATAAAAAGGCATCTTCAGGATTTATTTTATTTATTTGAAAAGGGGTCCAGGACCTGTTGCCCTTGCAGGTCTTGAACTCGTGGACTCAAGCAATCCTCCTGCCTCGGCCTCCTGAGTAGCTGGGACCATAGGTGTGCACTCTTTTAGAAAAGCTACTTCCAAGAGTGGGGGGTCAGAACAGCTTCAGCAATTCACTTATGCCAAATGGTAAATCGTTCATTATGCCTTGGGTTACTTTAAATGTCGTGGAGGTGTAGTGTAGACTAGTTCGAGTTGTAAAACAAAAACAAAAACAAAACAAAACAACAAACCCCTACAATATCTTGACTTTGGAAGGCTCAAGTGATCTAGGTTGGACCTTAGAAAGGATTGGTTGTCGGAACCTTCACTTTACAGAAGATGCAAGCCAGGCCCAGAAGGTCCAATTCCACCGACATTTTTATGGCCAAGCAGGTTATATCCAGCAAGTACTGACGTCTTAACTAGTCACTGGGTGCTCGCCCCTATAATACATTAGGCTTATCTAAGCATAAAACAAGTAAAAGAATTGGGGGCCAGGGAGAAGACTGAGGAGGGAGCGGGAAGCCCGGGGTAGAACACGGCTATTTTCTTCTGGGGAGGGAGGAAAGTTGATACGGTACAGTCCGCAGGTGTAGCCTCGCTCGTCCAACCTGCCCAGTTACCAAGTACACCCGTGCGGACACAGCATCCCTCCTCCGGGCCCGACCGAAGCCCGCGAGGCAACCTGCAGCCGCGCGGATCCTACCTCCTAGGGCGGCGCCTCGGCGGCGGTGGGGCCCCAGAGCCCGAACATGGAGGGGCAGAGAAGTTTGAGGGTTCAGGAGTAGGACGTGGGGGCGTCCAAGATGAAGAATGGGTCCAGTTGCACGCGGGGACGCGGAGAGGGCGACCCGCAGTCGCCGCGCGCTTCCTGCCAGCCTGCGGCCCTCGCAAACCCAACATCTGAAGGGCGGACTTGGAGCCCAGCTCGCCTTGGAAGCCCAGTTCCAGGCCGAGAGCCGGGACGCCGCGTCGCCATGGAGACAGCACCGAATGCAGCGGGAGCCCAGGGAGGAGTGTAAACGCAAGGGGGCGTGGCGTGGAGGGCGTGACGGGATTGGCTGGGGGCTCGGAGTGGGGCAGGGGCGGGGCAAGCCCTGGAGCACCGGGAGGCAGGGGTGAGCTGCACTGAGGTCCTGCCGCGTGGCAAACTGGGTGGACACACCCTCCGACCAATGGCTTGTGCAGGTGCCCTGGTTAGTTTGAGAAGGGCCGAAGAAAGGGGGCCTGGAATGTCGGAGTCGTACCTAGTCCTGATTCTAGGGATAAAAGGAAAAGAGCGGGCTGGCCTGCTTGTGTTTAAAACTTGTTAAAACTTGTAGATGTCTTGAGTTGGGAGCGATGGGTACCCCTGGACATGGATGAGCAAATGTCTCATGCAAGACTTGGTTGCCCAATCTGTGGTCGTTCCCCAAAAGATTATGGATTTCCTGGGGGACCTCTGGACACCAGTTCTCCCTCCCCACCAGTCTGGGCCGAGTCTGATTTCTGGTGAGTGCCGGGGTTGCTACTCTGGCTTCCACCTCAGCCAAAGACACTATTGGTGCTTAAATAACTGCTTTGGTTGCCAAAATGAGTAGGAGAGCTTTTCTATTAGAAAATTCTAATTGTCCCCCCCCCCCACAACGCTTCTCTTCTAGGAAAGAATTGGTGGGTTTTCTCCAGTTAGGATATGGAAGTCACTGTACTAGTACTAGTTGCTAGGCGACGTGTTTTGGAGGAAACTTCTTGTCATCAAATTTGAGTTTGAGTTTCACATAGTGTCCACACGATATGAGTTATAATCGCTATTTAATCTCTGGGATTAGATGTTGTCTGGGGACATATACTTTGGAAGATGGTTACAAACTTGAAATGATAAAAACATTTATGACAAAAATGGTTTTGCCATTATAGAGGATGCCTAATTGTGGCTATTATTGCTATTATTATTATTATCATTAAAATAGAACTAGACAGACTATTCAGGAACTAGGAATATACAGAGATTCAGTTATTTCAAAAATCTCTTAATCATTTGACCACATGCACTCACTAAATCATGTGTGTGCCATGAATGATAGGAAAGAGCCAGGGGTGGGGGCAGAATGGAAGTTTTAAAACTCAGCGGAAGAGCGGTGCGTAGCAGTGCACACTTATAATTCCAGTACTTGGGAGGCTGAGACAGGAGGACCGCAGGTTGGAAGCCAGCCTGGACAATTTAGCAAGGCCCACCACAACTTAGTGAGACCCTATTTCTAAATAAGAAGTAAAATAGGGCTGGGGGTTTCACTCAGAAATAAAATGCCCCTGGGTTCAATCCCCGGTGCCATAAATAAACAAATACATAAATACTCAGAGAAGTCATCCCTTGTTTAATAAGTACATAGTGAGCCACTACCTTCTCTTTTATAGGCACACGTTTACATAGCTGATGTCTGAAGTTTGATGGAAGTCTTTTCACTCAAATAAAGCAAAAGAAAATTCATTCTATTTCTTTTTTTAGAGGTGGGTTACTGGAGACTGAACCCAGGGGCAGTCTACCTCTGAGATATACTCCAAACCTTTTTATTTTTTTATTTTGAAAAATAGGGCCTCATTAAATTGCTGAGGGTCTCACTAAGTTGGTGAGGCTGAGGCTGGCTTCAGACTTGCAATTCTCCTGTGTCAGCCTCTCAAGTACTGGAATTAAATGTGTGAACTACCATGCCCAACTCATTCCATTTCTTGATTGACACCTTTGAATCATTAGTTTTATTGAATTTGCTCAATATTTATACACAGATAACAGCCGATTGGCTAGTCCCTTTGTCCCATTCCAAGGAAGTATAAGAAAACCTCAAATTGAATTGATTAAACTTTCTTTTTTTTTTAGTCCCCCCCCCCCCAACAGAAGAGTTTAAGTCCATTTATAGAATGCAGGATTTTCAGTGTTTCAAGTTTCCGAAAGGGCAAAAATGGATTAAAGACCTTGGAGAATGAAAGTATTCTGTTAGGGGGAGTGGCAAGACACACCTGGCTTCTACTTCAGGATTCTTAAGTACAAAGCGGAGCTGTATGTAGAACTCACTCCTGTGGCTCAGAACAGGGAAGGGAAGACAGTAAGTAACATGGTGTCTGATTGTTACAGAGCAACCACCAGAGAAGACCGCTCAGACATAGTTTAAGGCAAATCAAAAGTCTTAGCCAGCCAGCAACTACACTGCAGGGTATTTAGTCTGAGTGCAGCCTCGATTCTTTCCTCAGGGCTCCTTTTATATGTCAAAATGACAAGCTCAGAAGTAAAGACTTTAGGCGCTCACAGATATGGGCAATTCCCAACAGTTTCTCTCAGTGGGTGTGGAAGTCAAGCGGAAAGTACAGAAACCAGGAACAGCACTGTGCAGGAGCTCAACAACCCATGTCGGTCCCTTCTACTGTCTACCTTTGGATTGTTTTAAGGATAGAGAGTTCCTAGAGGCCTTTGTTTCCCTGCAGGTACAAGGTAAACAGGAGCAACAGAAGCCAAACCGGCAGTTAGGCGTGACTAGCTAGGTACCTGGTGACAAACATTTGTTCTCATGTTGGCGAACATTAGTTTCCTGGGGTCACGTCATGGTGTTCCTGAAGGGAAGGCTCACTTCATCACATGAGCAATAACTTGCAGGTGTTATTACTTCTATATTATCTATAGGAATAAAAGTAGTTACTTTCAGAGTAACTGTAAGAATTAAAGATCATTTAGGTAAAGTTCCTGGCCCACTGCTTATTCAAACCCACAGTAGTTATTTAATTAAAATAATCTCTTTAATTAAAAAAATACTCTATTTTATCTTTATGTGTACAACTTCAGAAATAATTCACTCTGTAACTTTTGTGCAGCAGGGTTTTTTTTAAGGTATAATACTCAAAGCACAGTTTACCTCTGGCATGTGTATTGAGACCACTGAATAAAATACCTGAAGTATCTGTCCAGTGAGGGCTTGTTTTAACAAAGTGGAGGGAAAGAGCCAAAGGCTGCTATGTAAATATTGAATCACCCCACGACTGCCTTTAACTAAACTCCATAGTTTTTATTACAGATTGGAATGTGAGCAGTGCATGATATAAAATGTTTGAATAATACGTAGTGTTTTCTGGTTATAAAATTAATTCAGAGACTGGGGGTGTACTTCAGTGGTAAAGCAGTTGCCTAGCATGCGCATGGCTTTGGGTTCAATCCCAGCACCACAAAACAATAACAACACACCCCCACCAGTCCTGTCTGAACCCAAAAAACTAACACATGCTTATGATAGATAATTTGCAACATACAGTAGAACACAATGAATAAAAAAATAAATAAAACCCACTCTACAACCCATTCTACAACCCAGTGATAACCCCACTCACTAATTCTATTTTTCCTTCTAACTCTTTTTTTCTGTATATATATACACATATTTACTTAATAACACACATTGCTAGCTAGCATGCTTTTTTGCTTAACATTCTCCCCTGAACATTTTCCCCAATGTCTTTGAAAAGGGGAACATATATATCAAGTTGTTATATGAATATCAATTTATATATATGTAATTGTTTCAACCAGTTCCAAATTTGGAAATTTCCAACTTTTCTCCTGTAATACATGTTTAAAAATACATGTTTCAGGCTGGGAGTGGTGGTGCACGCTTGTAATCCCCGCTCTTGGGAGGCTGAGACAGGAGGATTGTGCAGGTTTGAAGCCAGCCTCAGCTACTTAGTGAGGCTTTCAGCAACTTAGTGAGACCCTGTTTCCAAATAAAAATATAAAATAGGGCTGGAAGTATAGCCCGGAGGTAGAAAGCCTCTGGGTTCCACCCCCAGTACCACACACACACACACACACACACACACACACACACACATACATGTTTCATGCTTACTATTCAGTAGGTGCTGTGCTAGGCTAGGCTGGTGAAGAGTAACTATAAAAATTAAGGTTTTGATGAACATCTTTGTAAATAAATCTTTGATGGCGTCATTCATTCTTAGACTGAATTCTTAGGATTATGAAAACATCACCTCAAAAGGCATTCTTTGAGCTTCAAAGGCAAACTTAAGAAACTAAAATTCTGAACTGTGAAACATTAACTCTTTAAGAGAAAAGTACCAACAAGAGAATTAATATTTATTTTGTGCAAAGTGTGAACTTACCCAGAAGATGCTTTCTTGTTAGTTGCTGTGAAACACCAAGGGTATTTGAAGTGTATTGACTTTGGCTTTTACCGCTAATTCTTTCCAGGATTTGCTGGTTTTCTCAATAGCATGAGATTGTTTGAAGTCTATGCAAATTGCCCTACTTCCTTTTCTCACGGTTAAAATGTTAACTACAGTATTTTATTTCCAGCTTTCCTCTTGTAAATATATGCTTTTTCTACATTTCTTTCATTTTTCCTTTTATGTGAAACATTTTCTGTCTTCATACTTATTAACCTGTAGGCAGATTTCTTTTTCTCAAGTTATTATACATATATTCCTATAAAGCACTGGATTTAACATATCATGTAGTTAGTTTTGGTTAAGAAATATATATATTAACAAGTATGTTTAGGACATTTCATAATAGAGATGATGTATTAAAAGCAATAATCACCTCCAACACACACACACACACACACACACACACACACACACGCACACTCACATAGAATACACACCTACCCCCTGCTATTCACTGACAAGTTTTTATACATTAGGTTAAATTATATGAAATTGCCATTTATGGATAAGAAATGGTCAAATAATCACTTCATATGGATCTATACTTCATGAATTAATATATAGTTAATTAATATATATTTTCACCTTTTTCCAAATATGGAACTTCCTGATTATCATACTAAGGATATCCTTTATTATTGCACAAGATTGTGTTTGCTTTGGGTTTCATAAATATTTGAGTCTAGTCTGGAGGGTGGTATAAAATGTTTGTTTATTATTTTGGAGACAGTAGAGGGAGCCTGGAGCCAAAACATAGTTATTGTAGACACAGAAATGATTGTCTTCTGATTCCTGATGTGTGGATAAATTAAAATACTAATACATATGTGAGACAGCAATATGTTTTTATAAAAAGGTTGCTTGTGAGCTGGGCATGGTGACACACGCTTATAATCCCAGTACTTGAGAGGCTGAGACAGGAGGATCACAGGTTTGCGGACAGCCTCAGCTACTTAGTGAGACCCTCTGCAACTCAGTGAGACCCTATTTCAAAGTAAAGGGTAAAAAATAGGACTGGGGTTTTAGCTCAGAGGTAGAATGCCCCTGGGTTCAATCTCCAGGACTGAAAAAAAAAGTTGGTTGTACTTAAACAATCACTTTAATAAGAAGATTGGCTGCCAGTGTAGGCTAGACTTCATTAGGGTTTGCAATAAGATGAACCAGAAGCCTACTATCCTCGGCTCTCCCCTGAGTAATACCAGAGACAGCGCATTGCCACACCAATACATTTGTGCTCTACAGTTTCCACAATTCCAACCCATGTAGATCACCCTTCCACTCCCATGGGCTTTGTGTCATGATTCGTTTTTTCATCAGAACTTCAAAATAGGTTACCTTTTCTAATTTCATGTCTTCATTCACTGGCATGGATTTAGTGGGTTGCTTCCTCCAGCCATGTATGGAGGCACCTTGATCTTGCTTCAGCTCACACCTGTCGGAGGTAGGAAAGAAGAAATAAAAGAAATAGAAAGGAGACATAAAGAAAGAAGAAGGAAAATAAGATTTCAATTCAGAAGTTCCACATATTTTTTCCAGACTTGTCATCTCCTAAACCATTCTTGGTCTTAGGCCTGTCACTCCCAATTTCCTGGAAAATCTGTCAATGTTAAAGTTAACCCAAAACTCACTCACCTATGATAATTACCTTGGGAACTACTAATTAACCCTCCCAATAAATAGTTTAAGAGAGAGATGGTGTCTTGAGAAACCCGTCACAGAGGACATTCCAGGAGTATCTGTTGATCAGACAATGGCCAGCCACCACTGTACTGTCTTGTACTCACCGGATGGATATCATCCTCACATATCTACCCATATTCACCCCTCAACAAGTTTCTGTTAGAATAAGAGCTACTCACCGGGAGTGGTGGTGCACGCTTGTAATCCCAGCACTTGGGAGGCTGTGACAGGAGGCTCGCACATTTTCGAAGCCAGTCTCAGCTGCTTAGTGAGGCTTTTAGCAACTTAGTAAGACCCTGTTTACAAATAAAATATAAAATAGGTCTGGGAGTGTAGCCCGGAGGTAGAAAGCCCCTGGGTTCCATTTCAGTAACACACACACATGCACACACACACATGCACACACAAAGAATAAGAGCTACTCTTATTCTAAACAGCATCTCTTCTCCTTCTCCTTCTCCTTCTCCTTCTTCTCCTTCTCCTTCTCCTTCTTCTCCTTCTCCTTCTCCTTCCTCTCTCTCTCTCTCTCCTTCCCTCCCTCTCTCTTTTTGTGTGGTACTTGGGATAAAATCCAGGGGCATTCTACCTCTGAGCTACATCCCCAGCCCTGTTTTTTGATTCTTTATTTTGAAACAGGGTCTCACTGAGTTGTGAATAATAGAAAAGAATAGAGAAAAGTAAAGGAAATCATAAAAACAAATTTCCAAAGATTGAAAGAAATCAGAAATATTTAGATTTAGATGGCTCAAAATGTGCCTAGCACTGGGCGTGGTGGCTCACACTTGTAATCCCAGCATTTGGGAGGCTGAGACAGGAGTATGGTGGTTCACAGACAGCCTCAGCTATTTAGTGAAGCTCTTTGCAACTCAGTGAGACCCTGTCTCAAAATAAAGAATCAAAAATAGGGCTGGGGGTTTAGCTTGGAGGTAGAATGCCCCTGGGTTCCATCCCCAATACCATACACACACACACACACACACACACACACACACACACACACACACAGTGCCTAGCATGTGAATTTAAAACAAAACAAAGCAAACACACACAAAATACAAAACCACAAACATTCCACTAATGCCCATGGCCGACTGTCACCTCTCAGCCTCATAACCAACCTTCGGCCTGCTTTGGACCACTGGAGGTGGGTTCTGTAGTCCATCTCCTTTCTAGCTGTACTAAGGTTATCATAAGGTCCTGGGAGGACAATGCCAGAGGAAGCAGCTTTCCTTTATGGTTCTGATCATCAGTTTTCTTGCTTTTTTGATATACCTGCAAGTGACTCTCTTCACAGTGGTTAACAAGAAATCTAGTGGTGCCCACCTCCCAGAAAATTATGCCAGCGCCCCAAAAGGTAGCCTCCTACTAGTACCCTAGCAGGTGGCTTCCTGCTTGCCTGCTGGATCCTGTGGCGTTTCAGCAAATCTCTCTGCCATACCTTGGGCCATCCTACACCTGGTGGAAAGCACTCCTCCAGGCCCATTCCTTCCTTAGCACTCTCTTCAGCTCTAGAGGTAGCGGCACTCCTTACAGAGGGTATTGCTGCATTCTTTATCCCTCTGCAATGATCCCCTTTTACTACCTAATAATTCTTCATATTAAATTTTTCCTGTTCAGGCTGGGTGTGGTGATGCACACCTGTAATGGAAGGCTGAGACAGGAGGATCACAGGTTTGAGACCAGCCTCAGCAACTTTGGCCTTCCACAGTTTAGTGGGACTCTGTTTCAAAATAAAAAATAAAGCCGGGCGTGGTGGTGCCCGCTTATAATCCCCGTGCTTGGGAGGCTGAGACAGGAGGATCGCACAGGTTCGAAGCCAGCCTCAGCTTCTTAGTGAGGCTCTCAGCAACTTAGTGAGACCCTGTTTCCAAATAAAATATAAAAATGGTCTGGGAGTATAGCCCGGAGGTAGAAAGCCTGTGGGTTCCACCCCCAGTACCACAAAAATAAATAAATAAATAAATAAATAAATAATAATAATAAATAAAAAATAAAATAGAAATGGGGAGTATATCTCAGAGAATGTCCCTGGGTTCAATCCCCAGTAACACACACACACACACACACACACACACACACACACACACACACACACACTGTTCATATTTTTTTTTGTCTCCTAATGGGTCCTGGCTTATACAACATGATTGTGAAATTTCAAACTTCAGAAAGCAAGAAATTAAAGAAATTAAGTGTCAAGGACTCTTCTATCAAGTTACATCATTATATCCCAGGCCTTTTTATTTTTATTTCTATCTATTTACTATCATTATTTTTGCAGTACTGGGGATGGAACCCAGGGGCATTGTACCTCCAAGCTACACCCCAAGCCCTATTTTTTATTCTTTTTAAAATTTATTTTATTTTATTTTGGTAGTACTGGGGTTCCTAGAAGCCCTTCTACCTCCGGGTTACACTCCCAGATCTATTTTTTTATTTTTTGGAAACAGGGTCTCTTAAGCCAGCATGGCAGCTGGCTTCAAACCTACGCGATCCTCCTGTCTCCACCTCCCAAGTGCGGAAATTACAAGCGTGCGCCACCACGCCCGGCTATTTTTTTTATTTTTAAAACAGGGTTTCATTGAGTTGCGAACGGCCTCACTAAGTAGCTGAGGCTGTCTGTGGACCACAATCCTCTGGTCTTTGCCTCCCAAATGCTGGGATTACAAGCATGTGCCACCACACCCAGCTTATTTTTATTTTTATTTTGAGACAAAATCAAAAGTTGTCAAGGTAGGCCTGGAACTTGCAATCCTTCTGACTTAGTCTCTCTAATAACTGGGATTGTAGGCATGTATCACCACACCCAGCTTCCAGTTTTTTAGTTTTTTAGTTTTTATGTGTGTGTGTGGGGGGTGTGTGTGTGTGTCTGGGGATGGAACCCAGGAACATTCAACCTCCGAGCTACACCCTTTGCCCTATTTTTTATTCTTTATTTTGAAACGGGGTCTCACTAGTTGTGGAGGTCCTCAGTAAGTGGCTGAGGCTGTCCTCGACTGCGATCCTCCTGGATGCTGGGATTACAAGTGTGCACCACCATGCCCAGCTTAGTTGTTTTTTTTTAAGTCACATAAAAATAATTAGAGTTAAACTGATAACAGACTTCTCTTCAGCAATTCTTAATTCTAGAAGCAGTAAAGAACTTTTTCAAAGACCTGAGAATTCTTTACAAAGTCAAATTAAGCAAGATACCAGGATGAATACCAAATGTGTACACATTTGGATATGCAGGACATATGTCCATGTAATTCTCAACACGACAGGCAGGAATATCGAGAAAAAGAGGACTGAGAAGATCCTTGAGAACTCAAAAAGTGATAAAGTCAGACAGTGAAACAAAAGTGAGCACAAGAAAGAAAGGAAATGTAATCACAGCACAAATACTTGCTGTAATCACAGTGCAAATGTTTACATAGATTTTAGCCTCAGGATTACTAGTACTTTTGACACATCTTATCAGTGTTCTTGAAAATTTCAGTATCCATGGAGATAATCTTTCCAGTTCCCCATATTCTCAGTCCCCCCCCCCCCTTTTGGTGCTGGGGATGGAACCCAGGGACATTCTACATCCGAGCTACACCCTAAGCCCTATTTTATTTATTTATTATTTTTAATATTTATTTATTTATTATTTTAAGAAAGGCAGACTGCCACGTGCAGCGCCTCATTTGGATGTGTCTGGAGTCTTGGAAGCTTGACTACCCTAAGTTCTCCTACAAATGGACCTTGAGAACTTGTTTGGAGGTTCTAGCAGGGGAGCGCAGCTACTCGTATACCCTTGACCAAAGACCGGTCGTCCTCTATTTGGGGAAGGTTGTCCTCCTCGACCAAGCGCGCAGCTTTGGGAGGGACACACATGGAGCAGTGAGGGAGGAAGGGGACACCCGCCTAACCAGCCAGATCAGCTGAATCAACCCTGGCGATCAATGGGGTGACAGATGTCGCAGCTAGATCGCCCTCACATCCCCCTATTTTATTTTTTATTTGGAAACAGGATCTCTCTAAGTTGCTTAGAGCCCTGCTAAGTGTCTGAGGCTGGCTTCAATCCTGTGATCCTCCTGTCTCAGCCTTTCAAGTACCGGGATTACAGAGTGTATCACCACACTGAGCTCAGCTCCTTGATTTCTCTTATGATAAAAGGGACCTTCACCCATCTCTACTCTTCATTCCCTTGGTAAAACCCCTACCCCTGAGTCATCCAGTACTGTAGCCATGACCCATGTGTAGTTGTGAAGCACGTGAACTGTGGCTACGTCAAATTGAGATGAAGTCAAAAGTAAATACATGCTGTATTTTGTTTGTTTATTTATTTATTTATTTATTTATTTATTTATTTATTTATTTTTGTGGGTCTGGGAATGGAACCCAGGGGCATTCGACCTCCGAGCGACACCCCGTGTCCTATTTTTTTTCTTTATTTTGAAACCGGGTCTTACTGAGTTGCAGAGGGCCTCACTAAGTAGCTGAGGCTGTCTGCGAACCATGATCCTCCGGGTCTCAGCCTCCTGAATGCTGGAATTACACGCGTGTGCCACAACGTCCGGCTACATGCTGTATTTTGAAGAGGTACCATATGGTACATTATATGCACACATATACACACAGAGCTTCTATATTAAATATTTATATGTCAATAAATACAATTAATTTTTATATTGATTACATGTTATAATGATAATACTTTGTATATATAGGTTAAGTAAAATGTTATTAAAATGAATTGTACTTGTTCACTTGTTTCATTTTACTTTTTAAAATGTGGTTTGTAGAATAGTTAAAAATCACATATGTGAGCCGGGTATGGTGGCACACACTTGTAATCCCAGCATTTGGAAGGTTGAGATAGGAGGATCACAGTTCACAGCCAGCCTCAGCTACTTAGTGAGGCCCTTTGCAACTTAGTGAGACCCTGTTTCAAAATAAAGAATTAAAAATAGGGCTGGGGGTGTAGTTTGGAGGTAGAATGCCTCTGGATTCCATTCCCAGTACCGCCAAAAAAAAAAAAAATCACAAATGTGACTTACATTGTATTTTTTATACTTTTACGGGTGCATTGTAGTGTTACATCCTAGGGAGAGTCGAAGTGATAGCAATACACTTGGTGTATTCACTCTGTATTTTTATTTACATTGTCTTCTTATTACAAATAACAAAACTCTCCTGCAGTCTTCATGTTAACCATCCTGTCCCCTGAACACCATGTTATCAGCTCACTCCTAGGTGACCTGGCCTACTTTTCCACTGAGCCTCCTCCCCGCCCCCCAGGTCCTCAAGCCCCTTCTCACTGAGCGCCATGCTCAGTGGTCTTAGTCACTTGCTGGGGCACACCTTCAGCTCCCTTACCCCTCTACGTTTGATGGAACTTATTCAGAATTCTGACATGCCAGTCCTAGAGAGTATGATGGGTCAGGAACTAATTTTATGTATATATGAAAATATAGAAAATTTTATGTATATATGAAAAATTTTATGTATATATGATAATTATGTATCATGGCAGAAGCTAGAGTGTACTGTGGTTACACCCCCATAGTTCATGGTCAGCCTATATCACATCTTTAAATTCTCAAAACCACTTGCCCGGTTAAAACTGCAACCTGGTCAAATGCTAATGGACCTCTAATTCTATGCTCATGGTGGCTCACTCTGGGGGCCTGAGGCTGGGGGGCTGCAGGTCCCCTCAGACCACAGGTGCTCCGTCCCCCTGCTCCTGCTCTTCCCTGCACCAGTGATCTCCAAACGGTGGCACTTTTCAAGAAGAAAATAGTTCATGGGAATCGGCACCATGTTCTCAACATCTGTGTGGATTTTCCCCCAGTTTTTCCACCTGAGAGTGTGCCTGCATCCACTGGGCAGAGTTCTCTCCCTCTACATGAGAAAGGCAGCCTCTCCATCACCTCCAGCCTCAAGGCCTCCGGGGTGTGAGCCCGGCCTGGGCCACACCACAGGTAACCAGTGAAGACAGCGGGTGAAGGCAGGAGCAGCGTCAGACTTCTGGCCCTTCCTCTCTCTACTCAGCCTGTCTTGACTCACGTTGAAATGCGTTCTGTTCTTATTCTTCATGAAATGGAATGGTGGAACTCGTTTACATTTTTGCCGAAAGAAAGATCTTGTCTCCTCCATCCCCAGGTTTTTGTCAAGAACACAGCATTCTTTAGAGAGAGAGTCCAGAAGAACAAATGGGATTGGTGAGAAATAGTGTGAGAAAATGAACTGGTGAGTTATTGAATACTGATGAGGAAAATGGCTTTTCAAAAGTATCTAAATATTAACAAATTCCTCGTTAGCATCATGTCATTAGATAAAGCTAGAAAAATCCATTAGGTTAAGAACACCGCTTCTTTCAGGGTACTTGGAACAATTTCTGGGTCTGTCTCCAGAGGAGGTCCAAGGAGTTCCCAGAAAAGAGACTTCAACTCCAGATGAGTGAGTTTCTTGACAGATGTTACATAAATGAGTTCAAGGGGGTGTCAGAGGCACAGAGATTTCTTTTTTGGAAAGTAAGGAATACATATTCAAGGAAGGATGTGGGGCATCTCAAGAGTAAGACATGCTTTGGGTTCTCAGGCTCCTTTAAAGGGAACTTGGTGAGGCGTGAGAATGATCAGTCTGCTCATCACAAGACAGTGGATGGCAGTATGGAATTCTCAAGACACTCAGACTGACATGGTCTCCAGTATCCGATCAGTAAATAATGTTGGAAAGTACCTTAGAGTATAGGTTTCTTAAAATATTGTATCTTTAGCTGGGCGTGGTGGCGCACACTTGTAATCCCAGCATTCGGGAGGCTGAGACCGGAGGATCGCGGTTCCCGGACAGCATCAGCTACCTAGTGAGGCCCTCTGCAACTCAGTGAGACCCTGTTTCAAAATAAAGAATAAAAAATTGGGCAGGGGGTGTAGCTCGGAGGTTGAATGCCTCTGGGTTCCATCCCCAGACCTGCAAAAAAAAAAAAAAAAGAAAAAAAATTGTATCTTTGTTTGCTTTATTTATTGCATAGACTAATTAACAGTCCACAAGGCAATTTTTACAAATGAGTAAATTTCCAGTAATTTTAACAGTTACAGATTCCTCAGATAGGCCTGAGAAGGACATGGACTTTGGGAGTGAAGGTATGAGAAACTTGAGCCAAAGACTTTTAGATTTAACTTATATTTTCTTGTCTTTCCTCTTGTCCCCTTTTAACCTTTTTATTTCTTTTATCTTGTGTCTCAGTCAACATCCTCACTGCTGCAATCCAAAATAATTGACCACACAACTTAGAGGAAGGATTTTTTTGCTCACGGTTTTTTTTAGAGATTTCAGGATTAGTCCATGTGAGCTCAGGGTATGGCGGCAGGAAGGAGAGAGCAACGCTCTGCTCTCCCACCGTGGAATCTGGAAGCAGAGAGCAAGCAAAGCAAGGGGATTCAAACACAAGAGCAGAGTCCCTAAGGCCACGCCCACCTGCTCCAGGCGCCTCCCACCCGCCTAGGTTACCATCTAGTAAAGCCATCATAATCGATTTACACACTGATGAGATGACAACCTTCATGACTCAACTATGAACATTAAGCCTGAGTTCTATAGGGGACACTCTATATCTGACCATAAACATCCTGCATCAGCACAACAGATTTTTTTTTTTTTGTGGTACTAGGAATTGAACTCAGGGTCATTCTACCTCTACCCCTAGTCCTATTAATTCTTCTTTTTTTTTTTTTTGAAAGAAGTTCTTGCTAAAATGCTAAGGGTCTCACTAAGTTGCTGAGGTTGATCTTGAACCTGCAAGCCTTCTGTCTCAGCCTCCCAAGTATTGGGATTACGGGTGTACATCACCATGCCTGGCTTCAACGCAGCAGTTTTTTTTATTTTTCAGTACTGGGGATGGAAGGAACCCAGGGGCATTGTACCTCTGAGCTACAACCCCATACCTATTTTTTGGTCTTTTTATTTTCTGAAACAGGGTCTCTCAGTGAGTTGCAAAGGGCCTCACTAAATAGCTGAGGCTGTCCGCGAAACCGTGATCCTCCAGTCTCTGCCTCCCGAATGCTGGGATTACAAGTGTGTGCTGCCATACCTGGCCAGAACAGCAGTTTTTAAAGGATACATTAAATATAAACCACAGAAAAACTTGCATGTGATTTCTTTCAGATTAAGTAAATATATGTGTGTGTGTGTGTGTGTGTGTGTATGTATAAAACCCAGTACCTTTTTATTAAATCTTATCATGAAATATGTATCCCAATTATAGTCAGTTCTCATCTTAGAAAATTCTAAATATTGTCTGCCTCCTTTTAAAAAATTGGTTGGGCATAATGGCACATGCCTGTAATCCCAGTACTTAGGAAGCTAGGACAGGAGGATCCTGGGTTCCAGGCCAGCATATGGTAACTTTGTGATACTCTGTTTTAAAATAAAAAACAAAATGGGCTAGGGGGTCTCGCTCATAGTTAGAATTTGTCTGGGTTCAATTCCTGGTACCACACACACGTGCACACATGCGCGCATGCACAAACTGATTGCTAGCTTCATAATTAATATTTTTTTACCTGGCTAGACATTTCTACTTCATAAAACAAACAAAAAATTAATAGAACTAGTTCTGGTTTTTAATTTAAATGTTTATTGGATTATTTTAAAAGCAGAATACCAGCCGGGCGTGGTAGTACACACTTGTAATCCAGCATTTGGGAGGCTGAAACAGGAGGATCACTGTTTGAGGAGAGCCTCAGTTACTTAGTGAGGCCCTTTTCAACTCAGTGAGACTCTGTAGAATGCCCTTGGGTTCCATCCCCAGTACTGCAAAAAAAAAAAAAAAAAAAAAAAAAAGCAGAATACCTGAGATCATATATGCACACATACATATACTTCTGTAAATGATTTAAATTATCACAAAATAACACTATATAGGCTAATAGTCTCTAATAATTTATATTAATAAACAATGATAGTGTTAGTTTATGCAATTAGAAGTAACCAATAATAGAAATAATTAATATATGTAAGAAAGATACATTTTAGTAATTTTCTTCTTACCCTTTGATACAAAATTTATCTTATCTCTTTTTTTGTGTATTTTATAGGTCCTGAGCCAGGCGTGGTGATGCATGCTTGCAGTCCCAGTACTTGAGAGGATGAGACAGGAGGATCACAAGTTTGAAGCCAGCTTTGACAACTTAGTGACAACTTAGCCAGCCCTGCACAACCTAGTGAGACCCTACTTCCAAGTAAGAAAAAAAAAAAAATCGGGCCGGGTGTTCAGCTCAGAGGTAGAATGCCTCTGGTTTCAATCCCCAGTGCCACACACACACAAAAATTTATAGGTCCTAGCCAGGCACAATGGCACATGCCTGTAATTCCAGTAATTGGGAGGTTGACACAGGAGGATTATATCTTTGAGGCCAGGCTTAGCAATTTAGTGAGACCCTCAGCAACTTAATGAGACCCTATATAAAAATTTAAAAAAATTAAAAAGGCCTGGGGTTATAGCTCAGTGGTAGACTGCCCCTGGGTTCAATCCCTAGTACCACAGAAAATATAGGTCCCATTATTGTGTATTCTTAAGCTATGTAAACATAAATTATGTATTTTAAAAGAAGAATATTAATAGTTTTATTTAATAAAAAATAATTAACATATTTCCTCCTGTCCTATGACATAGTAGGTTATTTTTACTGTTTCCTTTTCCAATAAAACTTATCTGAACTACCTGCAGCCTTTGAAACATCTGTCTTTTCTTTTATGTGGTGGTAAAACTGAACACAATCAAGTGTATTCACTTTGACTTGGAGCCCTGCTATTATCAAGTTTACATTACAGAATTTTGTAGACTGAATGGAATTTTCTAAGATATACATTTGTATTCTGCCAAGCGTGCAGATATATGAGTAAAATCTAGTTTTTATTTGAATAAAGTATCAACGATGTTTTATGTTCTCTGCAGTTTTGTTAAAATCTTCATGGAAATCAAAATTATTTGCAGTCCCATTTTTCAAATGTATGTACCTAACAGCAGAAGAACATTATTGTGTTGCTGTAACTCAATGAATCATTTGCCCTATTGTAGGAAGCATCATAAGCAAGATCTAAGAGAATAAGATTTGCACTCCAATGGCCTTTACAAGGGTAAATAGTGCCTCCCCACTCATGCTCATCTGGTCCCTGTGAATGTGGCCTTATTTGGAAATAGGGTCACTGCAGATGTAATCAACTGAGATCATGTTGGATTCGAGTGGGTCCTAAATTCAATATAATTGGTGTCCTTCTAAGAAGAGGGAAATTTGGACAAAGATGCACATACCCATGCAGGGAAGATGACCACATGAAGATGAAGGGAGAGACTGGAGTGAGGTGTCTGCAGGCTGACCACCAGGGACCAGGGGCTGGGAGAGAGGCAGGGAGCAGATTTTCCACTCAGAGGGACAGCGGCCCCGCTGACCCCTTTCTTGCAGACTTCTGCCTCAGAACTCAGGCGGGCACAGCTCTACTAAGCCACCTCCTCCCGGGGCTGTGTTATGCCAACCTAACGTGGGAGCCAGCACACCGGTTATCAAATTTCTCCCTTCTGTTTGCACAGGACATTTGAGTTCCAACCTGTGAATCAGGAAATGTGACTTTGTTCAGTTCCACAGAGCCATCATAGCAGTGAAAAAATAATATGTATTTATTCCACCACCGAGGCACACGTTTATAATCCCAGCTATTCAGGAGGCTGAGACAGGAGGATTGAAAGTTCCAGATGGCCTAGGCAACTTTATAAGACCCTTGTCTTAAATTAAGAAACAAAAATTGATAGGGATATAGCTCGGCGGCAGAGTCCCTGGATTCAACCCCCCAGTACTGCAAATGTGTGTGTGTGTGTGTGTGTGTGTGTGTGTGTGTGTGTGTGTGTTGTATGCCCAACTAATTCACTGATCACTATTTTCAACTGAGAATTTTTTTTTTTTGTAGTACCAGGGATCTTCTACCTCTAATTTACGTCCTCAGCCCTATTTTTTTAATCTTATTTATTTATTTATTTGTTTATTTATTTATTGCAGTACTAAGGATGGAACCCAGGGGCTTTCTATCTCCGGACTACACTCCCAGACCTATTTTATTTGGAAACGGAATCTCACTAAGTAGCTGAGGCTGGCTTCGAAACTGTGCGATCCTCCTGTCTCAGCCTCCCAATTACTGGGAATACAAGTGTGTGCCACCACTCCCGGCTATCCTTTATTTTGAACAGGGTCTCACTAAGTTGTGGAGGGCCTCACTAAGTAGCCAAGGCTGGCTGCAAACCTGTGATCCTCCTGTCTTAGCCTCCCAAGTTCTGGGATTACAAGGGTGTGCCACCACACCCTGCTAAGCATTGCTATCTTTGGGAGACAAAACAAAGTTGATTGAATTAGAAGTACTTCCCTTTCAGAAGGGACATATGTTTTCTCTATTATGTTCAAGCTAGGGAGTAGTGGTAATACCAGAGGGATCCCAGATGATGGAGGGGAAATCTCAGCAAAGCTTGAACGGAAGGATAGGAGAGGAAGAAAGCTGAGGTTGTTCAATGGAGGAGCTACATCCGGATATGTGTAATAGTATAAATACAACATGATTAACCTGGACACTCTCTATTGGGGGAGGGAAAGAGAGGGGGAAGGGCATGAAGCACAATGTAAATGTACACCACTCTCAATAAAAAATAAAAATTAAATAATAAAAAGTACTTCCCTTTCTAATCCCATTCTATCTCCTCTACCATGCCCAACCCAAATCCATTTGCTGCAAATGGTGCAGGATACTGCTTTGCTCTTTCTTTTTTTTGCGTGTCTGGGGATGGAACCCAGGGGCATTTGACCTCCGAGCTACACCCCCCGCCCTATTTTTTTATTCTTTTGTTTTGAAACAGGGTCTCACTAAGTTGTGGAGGGCCTAAGTAGCTGAGGCTGTCCGCAAACCACGATCCTCCAGTCTCAGCCTCCCAAATGCTGGGATTACAGCGTGCACCACCACGCCTGGTTTTCTTTGCTCTTTACCTCCCCAATCTGCTTGTGTGTGTGTCTCTCCATTTTCTTTTAAAGAACACAGGAAATCAGCCTACTTCCCCACTGCCATTGGGGTCAGGCTGGTGATCCTCTGATTGTTCTCCTTTTTGTGATCTGAACTTGGAGAAAACACCGTGATGCTATTCACAATGTTGAAAATTAAAATTTCTTGACATTTGACTTCTGACAGCTGCAAGCCTCATCCCTCTCCCTCTTTGGCCCCACATTTGTGTGAGCTAATGGGAAAGCCTGAGTGTGCTTTTTCCTGGCATAAGATTCACACCACCAGAGTGCCTTCCCACACGTGGCAACCCTTACCCCAACCACGCCCATCAGCACCATAAAAAACGCAAGCTGGTCTCCATCCCCAGCCCCCCCCCAGGCTGTTGCAAAGCTGCTGAGCAGTCTGCCCTGTTCTCCCCAGAGACCTTGGCCGCTTAAGTGATAAACCTTTTCTCTTGCTTGGTGTATGTATGGTGTCATTGGTTTTGACATCTGAACACATTCTGGGTGACCACAATAATCTTGGTACAAAGCATAGCAGTGAACCCATAGGCCAAATTAAACATGGACTCTTAACGATGGTCCACAATTGCAACTCAAGTTGCATACTTAAGTCATATCTCTTAAAATGATGCCACACAGTGGATCCATTATTGTAAATGCAAGACAAGCCAGGCGTGGTGGCACATGCTTATAATCCTAGTACTTGAGAGGTTGTGACAGGAGGATCGCCTGGCCAGCCTCAGCTACTATGAGGCCCTCTGCAATTTAGTGAGACCCTGTTTCAAAATTGAGTCAGGCGTGGTGGCACATGCTTGTAATCCCAGAGCTTGGGAGGCTGAGACAGGAGGATCGCACAGGTTCAAAGCCAGCCTCAGCTACTTAGGCTCTCAGCAACTTAGTTAGACCCTGTTTCCAAATAAGGTATAAAATAGGTCTGGGAGTATAGCCTGGAAGTAGAAAGCCCCTGGGTTCCACCCCCAGTACCACCAAAAATAAGTAAGTAAGTAAATAAATAAATAAATAAATAAAAATAAAGGAAGCCGGGCATGGTGGCTCACACTTGTAATTCCAGTATTTGGGAGGCTGAGACAGGAGGATCCGGGTTTGCAGCAACCCTCAGCTACTTAGTGAGGCCCTTTTCAACTCAATGAGACCCTATTTCAAAATAGGGCTGGGGGTGTAGATCGGAGGTAGAGTGTCCCTGGCTTCAATCCTCAGTACTGAAACAAACAAACAAACAAACAAAAACAAAAAAACAAAAAACAAGCCACAGCTGCCAATATCAGCGGTAAGGGGAAATCTGGCAATAGTCACTACCACAGGCAGATAGTCTGTGCTGTACCCATCTGACACTAAAAATGCCGCTGCTTTCCGTCCCTATATTTTAGGGGTGGCTATATGGGTTTTCTCCCTTAAGTTCTGCACTATCACCAAAACCTAGAACTTTTTGCATCTTTGGGAAGAATTTCTCAGGGCGTAGGACTTTGGGTGTTAAAACAGGGGTAGTTTCAGTGTGTCTTTAAGCAAGAATGACTTAGCTGAATCCTATCCTAATTCCTGACTGACAGAAATCATGTGTGATAATAATTAGACCTAGTTTTAACATTAAGTTGATTATGTAGTAATAGATAACTAAGACAGTGACTCCAGCTGGCTGGAGTTGATGGTCTTTTCCCTCAAACCTCTTCTTCCCACAGTCTTTTCTACCTCTTTAGAGGATAACTCCATTCTTCCAATTGTTGAGGTAAAAAAAAAAATGTAGATTGTGTAAGGCCCTGGATTCAATCCCCAGCAATACCAACCAATCAACAAAACTCACAAACAAACAAACAAACAAAACCCTACAAAACCAAACCAGCCAACCAAACAAAACCTCCAAAGACTGAACACCATATCCAACCATTCACCCATCAGGTTGGTTCTGCTTTCAACATATATCTGGATTACTCAGAAATCTAGTGATATCCTGTTTCCAAATCTCCAAACAAAAAATAAAAAGAGCTAGAGGACGTATGTTGTAGGGCTGGATATATATAAATATATATATGCAGATTACCTTCTTGGTGAAGCCTTCCCCACCCAGCCTACTTGAATTCCAGCCCTTGGCCTGATTCTCGCTATTTTCAATCCTTGCTCTATTCTCTTCTTGGTACTTCCTGTTATCCAACATTGTATTTTACATCTTTATTCTGCTTGTTGTTTGTTTCCCTTCAGGGATGAAGGCTGTCGTAGGGAAGGAGCTATTTGTCTTGTTCTATCTCTAGAGTCTAGAGAACAGTGCCCCAAACACAGCAAACTCTTAGTAAATGTCGGCTGTTTAGTGGATGGTCATCGGAGTATAGATCCTGCATATCGATTTTCAAATTTAGAAACAATACTCAGGAAAATAATAATAATTATGGCTGAGGTAGGATAGGAAAAATAAAAATAGATAAAAAGGTGACTGAAGCGGTGTGTCCCTTTTAGGCAGAAGCCTTAGGTAAGCGCATCCCATAACTAAACCTGGATACGTAAAGGAATTTTAACTGCTATAATCTGCTTCTGTACTCTGCTTCACTGCTGCATGGTATGAGGATGCTGTCTTGGTCACAAGATAGATTCTGAGTAAGATCTGATGTGGGTCCTGAATGAACACCTGGCATCTCTCAGGTGATGTAATGATTTTTTAACCATGAAAACCTGACTTTTCTATCCCCCCAACTCTGTAACCAAGGCTGTTAAGACTGATGTTCAGGGCGGCAGCATTTTCACAATTGCTCCCCCGGCCAGCTGGTATAAAAGGTGGCGGTATAGTGGGTACTGCTTCCTCCGGATTGCCAGTAAATAAAGTGACCTCTTTGGCACTTTGGAGTCTGGCATGTCTCTGTACTCACCTTGTAACATAACAAACTGGAAAGAAAGAAAAAAAATAGAGTTTTCAAATCTAGAAACCTAGAGCCGGGCGTGGTGGAGCATGTTTGTAATCCCAGCGTTTGGGAGTCTGAGACAGGATGATCGCACAGGTTCAAAGCCAGCCTCAGCTACTTAGTGAGGCTCTCAGCAACCTAGTAAGACCCTGTTCCCAAATAAAGTATAAAATAGGTCTGGGAGTATAGCCCAGAGGTAGAAAAGCCCCTGGGTTCCACTCCCAGTGCACACATATACACACACACACAAATCTAGAAACCTCATAATTCTTGTCCTCACCCTACAGGGTCTGCTTCTTAGGCAAAACTCCTCAATAGGCCCACACTTTCAGTCATAAAGGCCCCTCCCCCCCTAAAATTCCTGAGGTGCTTGGTAAATAAAGGATCCCTACCTAGCACCTGCTAATAAAATGGCGGTTTAAAAAAGGGACCAGACACCTTATCCCTGCCCCTACCGACCCTCTCATGTGGGTCTCCTATAAAAAAGATCTGTAAATTTATGTGAGACTATAGTGCACCAATAAAAGCACATTAAAAAAAAGACCTGTAAAGACCCCAAAGTCACTCTCTCCCTCTTGAGATAGCCCACGTTCTCTCTTGAATGTGTGTCCCCACATACAGGCTGGCACGTGCTAAAATTCTTTTCTGCCACAGAAGCCAAGAACCCCATGGATCCTGAACTCCTGAGGTGAGGAATGAGCCCTTCACCCCCAGCATGATCACAGGGCAGAATATAAGTTCGGGCAACCTTGTGATGACGGAGGTTTTAAGTGAAAGGGAGACAAAAGGTTTTAAGTGAAAGGACAAAAGGGGGGCGGCACCAGCTTCTTCATCCTGCAAAACATCAGCCCAGGGATGGTTATGGTTGCCAGCATAACCAATAGAACTAACGCAAGGAGTTAACTAGAGGAACATGGGAGTAAGACAGGAGTGACAACGTTAAGTCGGAGCTATAAGTCCATAAAGAACAGTGGAGAGGTCTGACTTTGCCTAGTTTCTCAAGAACAGAGTGCAGGCGCGACTGGAGTGCTAAGCTTTGTTAGGAGGTGAGAGCCTGGCTCCCGCGGGGAGAGGAGGGGCAGGAAGCACCGCAGTCACGCAAATACAAGGTGATGTGTTGCAGCTCTGGCTGTGCCTCAGAGGGAGCCTGGAATGAGCAGCGTGGTTCCTCAGCAGGGATCTGTGGCCCTCTGTGACAGGCAGTGTGGAAGTTCTGTGCTGGAACACTCAGCATGCTGCACAGATTACACATTTGTTTATTGTTTGTATCTCTGCTGAGACAAAGCTCTGTGAGGGCCAGGGTTTCTGTCCCTTCCTCCTCCATCAGAGGGAGGAAGGAAGAGAAACATGTCTGCAAGCTCCACCTGCCTCCCATTGTCCAGTGGCCCAAATGTGCCACCCGGGAGTCAGTGTCCTCACACAGCCAGCGGACTCACCTGGCCCCTTTGGCAGCCTCCGGGGAAGCCAGATATGGGCCTGTGGCCTGATGGCTCTGCAGTGGGACCAGGTACTCCAACTCAGTACCACTGGGGTGGGCAGGGCCAGCTGAGAGGTGGGGACATGTGTGGGCCTGAGGAAATCTAAGCAGGCACATAAGATGTGTCCACTATAATGTCCGTATTGTCCAAACTTGATAAACCAAGGAACAGAGATAAGCACATGTAAACACAAGATAGGAAGGAAATCATTTGTAGAATGAAAACACAAAAGTTTTTGGTTGCCTCTGAGGATGGGGACTAGGTTGGAGAAGAGAATGCTATTTATTATTCTTAGGTTTTCTGTTTACAACTTTTAAATGCATGAATTATATTGAAAAAATTACCTTTGAAAACTCACCAACTAGGTTTTAATACCCCCCCTCAAATTCTTCAGTAATGTTCATGGCTTTTAGGAGAGTTAAAACATATTGAACAACTACTAGTACCAGTAGGAAGAACAGCTCACAGACACTGGGAATTAGTATTGTTGCTATCTATTTAGAATAAATCTGTTCTATTAAAAATTTACTACTTAGATGCCAGCGAAATACTAGTGATTTTTGTAGGAAACTGCTTTGAATACACTATATATGGGGAAAAATCCAATTGCCCATTTTGAATTTTTTATTTATTTATTTTTAGTTGTCACATAGTAATTATACATGTTTATGGGGGTACAGGTGACATTTCAGCATAAGTATTCAATGTGTGATGATCAGATCAGGGTCACTGGCATATCCACAACTGCACACATTTGTCGTTTCTTTGTATTGGGAACATTCAAAGTCCTCTCTACCAGCTATTTTGAACTATTCAAGCATTGTCAACAAAAGTTATCCTACTAGACTATGACATTAGATGTTATTCCTGCTATCCAACTATACCCCTGTGTCCATTTTTATTTGGGGGATTCAGTTCAGAACTAAAGTTCTTAAATATTAGGGCCCTGCTGGCCTCTTGTGACAAGCTCAGAATTACTCTCTTTGCTCAAGTCATACTGGCCCCCTATTTCTTAGACCCCTGAGTCTTTCTTCCATCTCAGAGCTTTTGCTCCAGGCACCTACTGCCCAAGGCTCCTCCTCCAACACCCAGTCCAGTTTTACTAAGCCTCAGGTATCCATGTATTACCGCATGAGGTTTGCTTTATTGTGTGATGCCTACCCTATTATTTTACTTACCATCTCTATCTAAATTGACAGTTTTGGCAAAGAAATTCATCTACAAGAGAGATTTATATGCTAGCAAAAAAGGAAAACCATGTTATCTGGATAAGTTGCATAGGATTATAAAATAAATATGAGAATGGTAGTAATAATTATGTACTACAAGTGGTTCATTTGTAATATATTTTGCAACACCCTGGTTTAGTTACTCAACTTATACTCTGAATTATCAGTTGATTGCCACTCTTTTTAATGGAAGTCTTCTCTCATTCCCTGGACTAGACTGTGTTCCTGTGTTTCACAGTCCTGGGCCACTGCTGCAGAACACTTGTGAAAGCTATAGCACTTGTAGGTATATATTTGTGGTGTGTGTGTGTGTGTGTGTGTGTGTGTGTGTGTGTGTGTGTGCATTACTAGGGATTGAACCCAGGGGAATTTTTTCTTTTATCTACAACTCAGCAACCTAGCAAGACCATGTTTTGAAATTTAAAAATAAATAAAAAGGGCTGAAGGTATACCTCAGAGGTAGAACGCCCAGTACTCAGCCACCCCCAAATCAGCCTCATCAAGTCCTGTTTCATTACTGTACAGATATGCCTACCATGCCACGCAGACTCCTGTGAACTGGAACAGCTGCAATTTTTCTGCCAGGGATGGATTCCTCACTAAAGGTCCACTCTCTGCAGAGATAGAGCCCTGGCTTTGGGTATATCTTTAAGATAAATCTCTATGAGGCCCATCTGAAGAGCCAGTTCTCACATTACTAGACTGCCCAACTTGTTTCTTCCTTTTCTCAGTCTCCTCTGGTCTCTCTTCCTCCTTCTTTGTGGCTGATTCCACTAGACTATTTAATTTTTTCTTTCTCAACACTATTTTGGAATATTGTTTTGACCAATGGGTCTGAGAGATAGGAGTTATGCTTGTAGTTCATGGGGTACAGACTCAAGATGTGAAAGGGTCATCTAGCTGGCTGGTGCTTTTCAGAGGAGATCAGGACATGAAACTTACAGAAGTGGAACACCGTCCATAGGGGACTCCGGAGGCGTCACATCAGTCACCAGGTGCCCTAGTGAATTACATATGGAAACGCCTCAATCTCTCCCATTTACAGATGGAGAAAATGATCTCAAAAATATGGAATAATTTTTCTAGGTCTTCTCCATGATCTTTTTGCCTCAATGGATCTCAGAACCCAAATCCTTGGGTCAAGATGAGTCATTGAATTTTTCCATTTCAAGGTCTTATCCGTGCCAACTGAATTTTAAACCCACTGATATTCAAAGAGTGTATTCTCAAGTCATAAGTTCAGACTATGTAGATATCAGCAATATATTGTAGAGTTGAAAGCACACATAAAGGATGCTTTTCAAGTATCTAACAGTATGGATTTTGTCTCAAGAGTGGGTTGTAGGATAGATTTGAAAGGGGAGAAATCTGAGAACATAGTCTGCCTGGGCAGGGAAGGTGTCAGGGACTGTTTGTGCTCAAGCATACCTGAGATTTTGACAACTAGTCCTTCTCCCCTGGGGAGCTGAAGTACAATGGAACCATTAATTTTAAGCCTAGCAATACTGTTGGTCGGGTTCTATGTTGCTGTTTTTGTCTGTGTGTTCTAGAAAGCATTCACATTTTGATGCAGAGAATGATTTAACTGGAGTGAAGAGACTAGAGCCCAGAGGTAAAATCATCTCGTTCAGTTCAAGGATTAGATCATCTAAATCATAGTTCTGAACTCCCTTTGGATTATGAATTCTTTGAGAATTCAACTGAATTTTAGATCTACTTTCCAGAAAAATTTATAGGTTAAAGAATTTACACACATCCTAGTCGGTTTGAATTGCTGTAGCAGAATACAAGGGACTGCGATGTGGCTCATAAACAACAGGTGTTGATTTCTCACCACCCCAGAGTAGAAGTCAACAGTCTGTAACAGCATGGTGGGGGGCCGGTGAGGGCCTATTTCTAGGTTTCAGATTACCAATCACTAATTATATCCTTGCCTGGCAGGAAGAGGGCAAGAGAGAGCTTTCTGGGGTCTTCTGTCAGGGCACTATCCCATTTATGAGGGCGGCACTCTCATGCTCTAACTAGCCCCCAAAGTCCACTTCCTATCACCATCACATTGGGCATTAGGATGTGTGTGTGTGTGTGTGTGTGTGTGTGTGTGTGTGTGTGTGTATTTCTAGGGATTGGATCCAGGGGCAGTCTACCTCTGAGCTACACCCCCAGTCCTATTTTATTTCTTATTTTGAAACAGTGTCTCACTAAGTTGCAGAGGGCCTCACTGAATTACTGAGGCTGTTCGTAGAGGACTTTATTAAGTTGCTGAGGCTGTCCTCAAACCTCTGATCCTTCGGTCTCAGCCTTCCGTACTGGGATTACAGACATGACTACCATGCCCAACTGGCATTAGAATTTTTTTTGTGTGTGGTACTGGGGAAGTAACCCAGGGTCATTCGACCTCTGAGCTACACCCCCCGGCCTTATTTTTGAAACAGGGTCTCACTGAGTTGCAAAGGGCCTCACTAAGTAGTAGCTGAGGCTGTCTGCGAACTCGGATCCTTTGTCTCAGCCTCCCAAATGCTGGGATTACAAGCATGCACCGCCACGCTTGGCTTGGCACTAGGATTTTGATATATGAATTTTGGAGGAAAACATTTCGGTCCATAACAGCATACAATGCCAATTCATAGACCCTATGTCTGTGAATCTCTGAGCTAAATATAGGATAAATTCAAATAATAGAGAAAGCAGGGAAAGTGGTGAATTTTGTCTCTGTTTTGAAATAGAAATAAAGCAACATTACTGAGAAGATTCAAGAATCAGATTGTGCCATATTGGCAGCATAGTACTATTTATAGAAAAGCAAATATTTACCTTATACATAGTATGTAATAGTAGCAGATTTTTTATTGAGTATTTGCAATGTGCCAGATACTTTTCCAAGTTATTTAACCTGTATTATCTGATTGAATCTCCATAACAATCCTATAAGTTAGTTACTATTATTATACCCATTTTGCAAATGAGGCAAGATACAAACTGAGGAGTGTATTCTCTCTCTCTCTCTCTCTCTCTCAAATAGAACCATATACACATTGTTCTCAGGATCTGGATAGGGCTGGATACACTACAGAAAAAATTTAAAAATGTGTTGGTTGAATGAATGAACCAAATGTTAACAATAGTTATTTATGAGGGGTGAAGTAAAGCAGCCCTTTGATTGTATTGTGTACTTTGTGTGGTTTTTATTTGAAAAGTGATGAAAGCATTGGCGGCTCACTTTTAGGGTTCAACAGATATCCATGTGCTTCTATACTCTCCATCCCCTCTGCTTTTAGGTGTGCTTATGGGAATAATTCTCATCAAAGAAACATGGGTGGAAGTAATGTGGCTCTTTTGTTTAGAGAAGGTTAACAGACAAGGATTACTGGAAGCCTTCTCTGAAGGCTTAAGGTATACAGTGTGATTGAGACTCAGTTTGCCTGCATGGTCTTCTAGGACATATGAAGATGAGTCATAGGGTTTTTGGGTGGTGGGAGTGTGATGTTGCATGGATTGAACCCAGGGCCTCATGCAACTAAGCACTCACTCTGCCACTGAACTAGACTCCTGCCCCTGCTGTTTGTTTTTTATTTCCCTGAAATGATCTTGCTTGTCGAGTCTTTCCTGCCCTAGAATATCAGCTTCCTTCAAGTATTAAGCTAATGTCTGTCCTAATCATTGCTCTTTTTCTGGCACCTAGAACAGTGACTGCTACACGAGAAAAGCCCCATAAATAGTGGACTAAATGAAGAACTGAATGAAGTTCCCTGAGTTCCCAAGAATGGGCAGAGGTGGGAAGCAGGGAGGTCTCTGCAGCAGCATCCAAGAGGGCACAGCTCGGGGTGGGAGCTCATCCTAGGACACTAGCAGGCAGCCTAGGAGGGGCTGAGAGGGGGTGCCCCATATTATCACAGAGGCTTGCTTTCTCAGTCACTGTTTGAGGGGGATGTCATTCATAGCTGCCCCAGGAAGCCGCTGCAGGAACACTGCTGGCAACTGCCTTAGAAGCCTGGTGTGAACTCTCAGTTAGGATAGTAAGTTACTATCCTAAGTTATTATCCTATGTTACTATATAAGACACCAAATAACAGTGGCTTCAACAAGGTGGTCTACTTGTCTCTCATAGGAAAGTCCAGCTGATAGGCACCCAGGGGTATCTGAGCATCTGTTTTATTGCTCTGCCATCTTCCTGGCTATTGTCATTCTCATGGTTGAGTTGGATGCCCACCATCATGTCTGCATTCCTGTCTCAGCAAGGAAGGAACTTTCTTTTCCTTTTCCTTTTTTTTGAAGTGCTGGAGATCCAGCTCAGGGTTTGCACATGCCAAGCAAGCATTCTACCACTGAGCTGCAACCCCAGTCCATAACTTTCTTTTGAGGTTGCCCAGGAGTGACATTCAATATATTATGTAGGCACACATCCCATTTGTGAAAATTTGTTATATGGCCATACCTAACCAGGGAGACTGGGGTATATAGCTGTGAGCTTCTCTGGATTTGGGGATTATTACTATTTAGAGGAAGAGAGGAAAGACAGGTGCTGGGGGAAAACTGCCAGTCTCTTGCCAGTGAGAGATGCATCATGGTTGATGTTGAGAAACTTTGCCCAAGTCTTGATGGCCTATTTGACTCATTATTTTTGACAACCAGTGTCTCGGGCTATGGTCAGCAGCCTCTAAAATGGTCCTCAGGCACTCCTGCCTTTTGGTGGTCTAGCCCTTCCTCGTACAATCCTCTTTTCTTGGGTAACTTCCTTCAAATGAACAGAAGGTTTCTGGGCTGTGACATTTGTGATATGATTAGTTAAGATGTTTTCCCATCTTGCTAGCTGACTCTCTCGCCTTGCTAGCTTGCATGCTTTGACGAATCAGCCATGATGGAGGGCCCATATTATCAAGAAACTGAAGTTAGTCTCTAGGCAACAGCTGGCAAAGACCCAAGACCTTTAGTCCAGTGGCCCACAAGGAACTAAATTCTACCAAATGGTGTGGAAATGGATGAGAGCCAAGCCTTCGGGTCAGCCTTTGTCTCTGGTCAACACACTGACCATGGTCTGATGAGCAGCTCTAGAGCAGAGGCTGTGACTGAGCTGTGGCCGCTACTCCACAGAACCTGTGAGGTATATAGGTTGTTGTTTAAAGCCTATGAGTTTGTGGTAATTTGTTATATGTAGGGGTCTTTGTCAAGACTGGCTACATGCTCTGAGTGTAGCCTTTTTAGGAGAACTTGCCCTGTCCTCCTGAGGAATGGTTCTCCGTATCCCCGGGGTTCTCAGTCTTCCACACAGGACCTCCCACATCGCCATCGCTTCCCAACCTGAGATGCTCACCTCAGCACCACATTTTTTTCTTTTTTGCCTTTAAGTGATCATTTTACAAATCTTCTAAATAAATTTTCATTGTAATAACAGTAGCTAGGAATGAGGTAGTAGGGGACATCTTTAAAAGCAAGAGTAATATAGTTTGGAAAATGCAAAGATATAACTAGTCATTGGGAAGTAGAGACTGCATCAGAAAAGCCATCAAACCCAGGATATTGGAGAGGGCAGAGGAAGGTAATTAGTAGCTTCCTAGAACCACCACAGTACCTTGACCCAAACAGCTAGAGGCAGAGAAGAACTGTGGTCTTCAGGCCCAAGACAGTTCCTATGCATGCTGATAAGAAGGGATAATACCAGTGAAACGTATGGAATCCTTATTGTACCGACCTTACTCATCATACTATCTTACATTTGCAACAAAGGTATTTTCTGAGTATATACTATGTGCAAGGTGCTAGACCAGGCTCTGGTAAGCAGGAGTGAGGTTAATAAACACTTGTGGAATAAATGAACCCCAAAGTAAATGAGATCACTAGGAGGTAAGATGTGAAGTAAGGGAGTTAAGAACTATAGCATGGTGGTATCACTAGAATGCAAATTCTATGAGGGTTGGAATTTTGTCTTGCTCGCTACTATATCTCCAATATTCCCAAACAGTATTTGCACATAGCAGGTGCTTATTTATAACAAAGCAAGTAACTTTCAAAGAGTGGGCATCTTAATGCTTATATTATTTATGAACATTTATTATATACAAATGTGTGATATACTTGTATTTAAGAGTACTCTGCTGTTATTAAAATAAACAAAACCCTTAAATATTTGATTACTATTCATTCTCCATAGATATTATAGTACAAAATGTTCTAATCTTGTAAACAAGGCAACCTAGTAGTAAACCATCGTGGGCAGTGAGACCAGAGGGAGTCCAGCGGCAGGAGATAAGACTGGGAATCTTGGGCTGCAGACTGCCTGGCTTGTTTTTCTTTTGCTTATGAGTACTGGCTGCTTTATCTCTACAATGAAGAGGTTTGATTTGGTGAATTGAGGTAATTTTGGTTGTAACCTCGATGACCCCGATTTGAATTGTCACAGAAAGATATAAGCCCAGATGAGACATTTAGAATATACCTACGTAATTCAATTTTTCTGTCTTCAGTTTAGAATTTAACCGATCCTAGTTGACAATTTAGCAAATCCAAGTGACCATGTAGTATATTCTTAATATTGTGTGTGGTACTGGAGATTGAATCCAGGGACATTCTACCTCTGAGCTATAACTCCAGTCTTATTTTATATTTTTTATTATTATTTTTAAAACAGGGTCTTGCCAAGTTGTAAAAGGCCTTGCTAAGTTTCTGAGGCTGGCCACAAACTTGTGATCCTCCTGTCTCTGTCTCCTAAGTACTAGGATTACAGGCATGCACCACCACGCCTGTCTCAGGCCAAGCTTCTCTTGATGTTGCTTTCCTGAGTCTTCTCCATCATCTCCATCATCCCCTTCTGGGCTGCTGGTTTCTCTCCAGTGTGCTTGCTCTTAATGTGCCATGGATAGTGATTGCTTCATTAGATCCAGCATGCCCTCAGTTTTTTCCTCCGTTAAAGAGAGGGTAGGCTGCATGATTTTTAAGGTTTCCAACTCCAACATGTTTAGTCTTCCCATCCAAAATTTATAGAGCCTTAGAGAACTGATAGAACTTATCAAGACCTAGAGAGCTCTCTCTTGCTCTCTCAGCATTTTGGGAAAGTTCTGCGGGAATATACAGAAAACATCGACCTTTCTCCTTGTTGCTCATCAAGGGATCCTGGTAAAGGACCCCAAGTGATGATTTGAGAGTTGAGACTTGGGGGACAAAGAGACAGTCAGCCTCTCTCTCTCTCTCTCTCTCTCTCTCTCTCTCTCTCTCTCTCTCTCTCTCTCTCTCTCTCTCTCACACACACACACACACACACACACACATCTTGAAGTTATTTGTTACAAGTTTCCCTACTACGAAGAATTCCCAACAACTTTCTGTAATTCCCACTCTTATATAAAACAGAATAAGCTGTTTTCCCAAGCTTATTTTATTCAAATCATGTTCTGGTCTGAAAAACAGCCCCAAGATGCGTCTTGAACATGAATATTTCATGGAGAAGAGTGGTGGGTGGACGAGTGAGGACTGGGATGAAACCAGAGGAAGAGTCTGGAATTAGCTAAGTGTCTACAAGTTCTATGTTTTTCATCAGAGTCAAGGAGAAGCCTCGGGCTTCTGCAGCTCCCTTGGGTAGTTTTAAAAGCTATTGAGCAAAATAGAGGCTGGCTGTGACTAAGTTCATCTTTCAGAAAGGGCCACCACAGCATTATGCAGCACAGGGTGTACGTGTGTTTTTCAGTCTTAGTGGTTGAGTTCTATGTGCCCTACGATACTGAGTTATTAATCACCCAGTGACACCCTGTTAACTGAGTTAGCCAAGTATTCCTTTCAAGAAAACAGATGTTGCTAAAAGTCACTGTTCTACTTTATGAGAAAAATTCTAATAGTGTGTAAAATATGGGGTTTATTTTAAAATGAAGGGAAAAAATGAAGAAAATAACAAGACATGTGACTTATAATTAAAATGTAAATCTATTAGTAGTAAATGTTATAAAAGGAAAACGGATTTCATAATATTGTATAACATGTATGTAAGAATCACTTTTTAAGGGCTGGGAGTGTGACTCAGTGGTAGGGGTTGCATAGCATGAATGAGGCACTTGGTCCAACCCCAGCACCATTGGAAAAAAAAAATCACTCTTTAGTTGAGACTATTGCTATCTTCTTATTGGGCATTAGGTCTCAATGTTCTCAGTTGGAGGGTATGTCAGACAAATGGCTTCTTCAGTTTCCATTTCCCCAAAGTAACTTGTAAGAAATGTTTTAGGCTAGCATTTGCTTGTTTTCCATCTTAAACACTGCTAAAATAAGCAATTTCTTAAACCAATGACTCTCACGCTTCAGTGTGTATTGGAATACCTGAAAGACTTGTGACTTCCAGCCCTCTGAGTTTCTGACTAAAGTAGGTCTAGAAGCTGAACCCACCAATCTACATTGCTAATAAGTGGTCCCAGTGCTCCTGGTCTCCTGAACACACTTTCTTGAATATCATCTCTGTGTAAAAATCAAATTGGATTCTGAATTTTGCAGATGCATTTTGCCGATTGTTTTTGAAAGCAGAATATCCATTTATGGAAATAAAAAGCGTATCAGTCCTATCTGAAGCAATATCACTTCTCTTTGCATTTTTATAGAAATTTTGTTGGTTACCTTTAGCAGGCATTAAGCCTTGTATTATATTTACTCGTGGATGCGTTTTTTTCTCTTTTGAGATTGTAATCTTTTTGAAGGATGTGTTCATCTTTGAATCATCATTGTATCTTATATCTTGTAGACAACAAATAATTGTTTGCTAAATTGAATTTAGCTGTGTATATATGTTTTGAATTTGTTTCGTGCCTAGATTTGTACATTTAAAAATTTAGATAACAAGTACTGAATTAAATTAAATATATAGCTCACATATTACTTATTGAACATATTAGCTTGGCTAACTGTGAAAGTGTGGATAAACAAGAGTCTGCTTAAACTAGACCCAGAGCATATAAATCTAATTATACGTACTTATTTTAAAATTGAGACATAATATTTGTACACCATTTTAGGGCATATTATAATTTGATGCATGTATATGATGTATAATAAGCATTCCTATCTCTTCCAACATTAATCATTTTTGTGTTGGGAATTTTGTACTCTTCTAGCCATTTTGAAATACACATAGATCATTTAACCAATAGTTGCCCTACTGTGCTATAGAAACCTGGGACTAAATCCTCCTGTGATTTGCTGCCCCTCATTGAACTTCGTTCAATTCTCCCAGCCACCTGCCCTTCCCACTCTCCAATGACTGCTATTCTGTTTCTTATTCTATAACATTGATTTATTACTTTGCACAAATGAATGAGAATATGTGGTATTTGTCTTTCGGTGTCTGGCTTATTTCACTAATGACTTCCAGTTCCAGCCATATTGCTGCAAGTGACGTTTCATTTTTATATGTCTGAATGATATTCCACTGTGTATATATGTACCAAAATTTCTTTATTCATCTACTGAATGACATCTAGTTTGATTCTATATTTTAGCTGTTATAAATGTGTTGGAAAAAATGATGGTGCAAGTATCATTTTGGCTTAACGATCTCGTGTGTGTGTGTGTGTGTGTGTGTGTGTGTGTGTGTATGTGTGTGTGTGTGTGTGTTGCTAAAGATAGGACTGGGGTCCTTAAGCATAATAGGCAAGTGCTCTACCACTGAGCTACACTCTTAGCCCATTAGTATAGTAATTTCTTTTTCTTTGAATATATACATAGTGGCAGAATTGCTGCAGAATGGCAGTAGAATTAATTCTATTTTTAGTTTTTTGGGGAATTTACACACTATTTTGACAATGCCTATACTAATTTATATTCCCACCAAAGTGTGAGTTTCTCTTACTCTATGTCCTCACCAGCATTTATTTTTAAAATTTTTGATGATAGCTATTCTAACAGAAATAAGATGATATCTCATTGTTGTTTTGATTTGCATTTGCCCGATAATTAATGAGATTAGTCTTTTTTTTCATACACCTAGCCATTTGTATGTCTTATTTTGAGAAGTATCTATCTGCAATCCATTTTTGAGTTGGGTTATTTTGGGGGTGTTTTTGAGTCCTTATATATTCTGTATATTAATCCCTTGTTGGATGGATAGTTCACAAACACTTTCTTCCATTTTGTAGGTTGTCTCTTTATTCTATTCATTATTTCCTTCGCAGTATAGTAGCTTCTTAGTTTTATATATTCCTATTTGTCTGTTTATAGACGTTGTTTGTGCCTTTGGGGTGTTATTTTTAAAATATCAATGCCTGCACCAATGTCTTGAGTTTTCCCCTATGTTTTCTGTAGTAATTTCATAGTTTCACATTTTACATTTAGATATTTGATCCATTTCAAGTTTGATTTTTGTGTACAGTGAAGATGGGTCTAGTTTCTTCTTGCTGCACCATTTATCAAGGAGACTTTTTTCAACTGTATTCTTGAAACCTTTGTCAAAAACAGTTGGCTGTATGACTGTGGATTACTTTCTGGGTCTGAATTTTGTTCCACTGGTTTACGTGTCTGTTTTTATGTCGGTACTGTACTGTTCGGATACTATAGCTTTGTAGTATGTTGTAAAGCCACATATTGTGATGCCCCAGCTTTGTGGGTTTTTTTTTTTTTTGGTGGTACTGGGGTTCCTGGAAGCCCTTCTACCTCTGGGCTACACTCCCAGACCTATTTTTACATTTTTATTTGGAAACAGGGTCTCTTACGTCAGCACGGCTGGCTTCGAACCTGCGCTATCCTCCTGTCTCTGCCTCCCAAGCACTTTGTGTGTTTTTTGTTGCTATATTTTATTCAGAATCACTTGGCTATTCTGGCTCTTTTGTTGTTCCATATAAATTTTAGGACTTTTTTTCTATTTCTGTGAAGAAAGCTATTGATATTTTGATGGGAATTACACTGAATTAATAGATTGATTATCTCTGGCTATACCACTCTGAATGCATCCGATATTATCTGAATTTAGATTGCTTTGAGTTTTATAGTCATTGTAATGATATTAACAAATTAACACATTAGCAATATTCTAATCCATGAACATAAAATATCTTTCCTTGTTTGGGTCTTCTATAATTTTTCATCAGTGTTATATAATGTTCATTGTATAGAACTTTCACCTCCTTGATTAAATTTCTTTCTAAATATGTTTTGTAACCATTGTGAATGAGATTGTTTTCTTAATTTCTTTTTCAGCAAGTTCATTGATTTATAAAAATGCTACTGTGGGACTGTGGGCTGGGCGTGGTGGCGCACGCTTGTAATTCCAGCATTTGGGAGGCAGAGAACGGAGGATCATGGTTCGCGGACAGCCTCTGCTACTTAGTGAGGTCTCTCAGTGAGACCCTGTTTCAAAAATAAAAGGACTTAAAAAATAGGACTGGGGGTGTAGCTCAGAGGTACAATGCCCCTGCGTTCCATCTCTGGTACCGCAAAAAAAAAAAAAAAAAAAAAAAGCTGCTGTGTTCTATATCCTGGTTTTTTACTCTGCAAGTTTACTAAATTTGTCCATAAGTACTAACTCCTTTTTGATGGAGTATTTGTTTTTCTAAGTATAAAATGTTACCTGCAACCATAGATAATTTAACTTCTTTTTAAAATTTTTTATTTGTGGTACTGGGGATGGAACCCAGCAGTCTACCTCTAAGCTATACCCCCAGTCCTATTTTTTATTCTTTATTTTGAAACAGGGTCTCACTGAGTTGCAAAGGGCCTAAGTAGCTGAGACTGACTATGGACCCGGATCCTCCTCTCTCAGCCTCCGGGATTGCTAGCGTATGCCACCACGCCTGGCTTTTTTTTCAATTTCAATGCTCTTTATTTCTTTCTCTTGACAAGTTGGTCTGGCTAAGACTTTCAGTGCTATATTAAATAAGAGAGCAGATATACTTATTTTGTTCCTGATTCAGAGAAAAGATATTTCAATTTTTTTCCTGTTCAGCATGATACTGGCTGAGGGTTTTTTATATATAGCCTTTATTATTTTGAGGTTTGCTCCTTCTATACCTAATTTGTTGAACATTTTTTTTTTTTTTACCATGAAGGGATATTGAATTTTACTGAATGCTTCTCCCATTGAAATGATCATATGGTTTTGTCCTTCATTGTACTGATTTGTTATATCATGTTTATTATTATGCATGTATAAAACCATTGTTGTATACCTGGGATGAATCTCTCTTGACGATGGTGTGTAACCTTTTTAGTGTGTTGTTGAACTATATTTGATAGTACTACCACTACTACTACTACTACTACTACTACTACTACTACTACTATTGCCCCTCCCCCCCTCCTCCTCTCCTTCTGTGGTGCTGGAGACTGAAACCCAGGGCCTCCTGCACGCTACACAGGTGCTTTACTATATAACTGTTGATAGTAGTTACTTATGATCCTTTGTATTTCTGTAGTCTCAGTTGTAATACCTCCTTTTTTTATTTCTGATGTTATTTATTTGGTCTTTTTTTCTTGATTAGTCTAGCTAAAAGTTTGTCGATTTTGTTTATTCTTTTAAAAAAACTTTTGTTTCATTAATTTTTTGAGCAAGTGTTTTGAAAGTAAAGTTTCAGTTATATTAATTTTGATTCCAATCTTTAGTGTTTTATTTCTTCTACTAATTTTTGGTTTGGTTTGTCTTGCTTTTCAAAAATCCTTCAGGTATATTGTTAAATTGTTGAAGATCTTTTTATTTTTATGTATACATTTAGTGCTATAATTTTTTTTCTCAGTATTGTATTTCTATAGCCCATAGTTTTTTTTTATTTTTTATAGCCCATAGATTTTTTTTTTTTTTGGTGTGGTACTGAGGGTGGAACCCAGGGGCTTTTTACCTCCAGGCTATACTCCCAGACCTATTTTTTAAAAAATATTTTATTGGAAACAGGGTCTCACTAGGTTGCTAAGCACCTCACTAAGTAGCTGAGGCTGGTTTTGAACCGGTGCGAGCCTCCTGTCTCAGCCTCCCAAGCACGGGGATTACAAGCGTGCGCCACCACGTCTGGCTTAGCCCATAGATTTTGACATACTGTATTTCTATTTTTGTTTCTAGATTTTTTTACTTCCTTTTTTTTTTTTGGTGGTACTGGGAATGAAACCCTTCTACCTCTGGGATACACTTCCAGACCTATTTTATATTTTATTTGAAAACAGGGTCTCTTAAACCAACAAGGCTGGCTTTGAACCTGTGTGATCCTCCTGTCTCTGCCTCCCAAGCTCAAGAATTACAAGTATGTGCCACCACGGCCGGCTTTTTTTTTTTTAAACTTCCTTTTTAATTTAATTAACCATTGGTGATTTAGCAGCATGTTATTCAATTTCCATGTATTTGTGTACCTATCCTTATTTTTGTTGACTAATCATTTCTGCTATGATCTGAGAAGATACATGATTTCAATTTTTTAAAAATTTACTAAGACTTGATTTATGGACCAACATGTGAACCATCCTGGAGAATGTTCCATGTGCTGATGAGAAGAATGTGTAATTTGCTTTTGGGAAAAAAATGTTTAGTAAATGTCTATTAGGACTACTTACCTTATAGTAGGGTTCAGCTCAGATATTTGTTGATTTTCTCTTTGGGTGATTTGTCCATTAGGAAAGCAGGGCATAGAGGTCCTTAGCTGTTGTATTAGTATCTTTTCCTTTAGATCCAATAATTACTTTATATATTTGTATAACTCCATGTTGGGTGCATATCTATTTACAATTGTTATATATTTGTGCTGAATTAACCCGTTTATCAATAAAGAATGAACTTGTCTCTTTTTTAATTCTTTAAATTTAGTTTTATTTATCTGAGTACTGCTTATTTTGGCTATATTTTCATGCTGCCCTTTTTCCAACTTTCACTTTTAGTCTTTCTACCAATGGATTTTAGAGCTGGGTCTAATTTTTTGAGCCAGTCAGTGAGTCTATTGGTGAATTAATTAATTTATTTGCGGGTCTGGGGATGGAACCCAGGAGTATTCGACCTCCGAGCTACACCCGCTGACCTATGTTTTATTCTTTATTTTGAAACAGGGTCTAAGTTGCAGAGGGCCTAAGTAGCTGAGGCTGTCTGTGAACCAGGATCCTCCAGTCTCAGCCTCCTAAATGCTGGGATTACAAGCATGTGCCACCATACCTGGCTCTTCTAATGCTTTTAGCAGATTTGATAGAACTGTGTGACCCACATGATAACCAAGTGGGGCCAGTGCTTTTGGTACCCGCCACTGTGGTCCCAAGTCCACGGGCTGTGTAGGAAACCCATGTAAATCCCTCAGCCCATGTGCAGGCAACATTTTGGCTCATGGGGTTGGTATGCATTCCCCTGGGGGTGAAGAACATGAAGACCTTCCATAGGTCCTCTGGGGGTGAGCACAGTGGCACTGGGATGTGTAGCTTTGGTGTCTGTGGTTCTGAAACTGCAGAATGTAAATGGAAATGTTGCCCTAGGTGATAGGGATAAGCTCTGGTGGGAAAAACACTTGGGCAATGATAGCCATAGTCCTGCAGCTGCAGAACATAAATGGAACCTTTCCCTGGTGCCTAGCAACAAGCTTGGATGATGCCAGAGGGCTCTTTGCACCAGTTGTTACAGTCTCAAGGCTGTGGGCTGGGGAGGAGACCTTTAGTTCCTACAGGGCAAGTACCAGCCATGGCAGTGATTGGGGCCACTGATAACCACATTCCTAGAGCTGTGGGACTTTTCTGAGATCTTTCCCAGCTCCTGATGGACAGGTGTGGGTGAAGCTGGGACTTGGCAGTCATGGCTGCAGTCACAAGGTTGTGGACTGGGAATAAAGCCTTCCCTAGTTCCCACTAGGCAAACACCAGAATACCTTGGGCTTATGACCATGGTGGCCACTGGTTCTGAAGCTGCAGGATGCTAAGGGTGGGGTGTCTTCCACCCAGCAAGTCATGCACCAGTCTAAGGCTTCTGGCAGCCTCAGGGGGCTGTGTATTGACCCCCTAGGGCAAGATAGTGTTTAGCAGTGGCTGTCGCAGTTGCTTAGGTTCAAGGAGTTGGGAGAGACACAAAGTGATTTCAACTTTTGGAGAAAGACTGGAATTCTCCCGCAGTTAACAGTCTGCTCCTCTTACCAATGTTTGTACTTTTCTGCTTACCTTTTTCTGGCAACGGGGGCTGGGGGTAGGAGTCCCCACTTCCAGCCAGGGAGCTGGGATCAAAGTTGCAATGTGCTTTGCTCTTTTCTCTAGGTTGTAAAACCAACTAAGGCCTGGACATACCTGGCTGTCAATTCCTTAAATAGCAAAGTTCTTATGTTGTTTTTCAGGAAAAGCCTGCCAATCTTCTGCTAATGATTCTTAGTTTTGAAAGAGCTTTCCAAGAATGGGAGCAGAAGCTACCAGCTTGTATGGTCAATGGCACCACAACCCCCTCCCCCAACAGAAGAGAACAGAGGTCCCTCTAAAAGGACACATGAGACCTGTGAAGAGGTTTGCCAATCGAATCAACAAACACCTCCTCTCTCCCTTCCTATAACCCCCCCACCCCCACCACCAAACTGGTCTGGGAGGCAGATTTTAGTTTATAGCTCCTAGCCTTGCCAGTTGGCTGTGTAACAAAGTCTTTTCTCTTTGCAAAACCCAGGCGCCATAGAATTGGCTTCTATGTGCTTTGGACAGTAAGCCCTTTGCTCTGCAACAGCTTCTGACAATTCAGGTGGGACTCTTCCCTGAGGCCCTCTGCAGGAAGCGGTGCCAGCTGTGGCCCTTATGTGGCCACCTGACTCCTCGTAGACTGCAAGGCTGGCCTTCGGTGTCAACTTCATTTTGCAAAAAGAAACTGCTTCTAGAACAAAATGTCTCTCGGGAAATAAGCCTTTTAAGGGCAACTATGCCTTGAACTGCTGCTCAGGTTTTGGGGGTGAAATATTTCCTTCAGGGCTCCTGGTTTATCCTTGGTCTCTAGAATCTGGGTTTAGAAGCAAAATAATGCTACACTCATGTGCTGCTCATCCACCATGCGATCTGGTTTGGGAGTGCATTCTTGTTTATTCTAATTGTACTTTATATGTCCTTTGGCCTATTACTCTCTTTTGTTTATTAGTTTATGATAATTGGCTTGGTAGAAGGTAAGGCATTTGGTGGCTACAGCAATAGTCCCATTAGAAATACATCTTCATAGCTGGGTGTGATGGTGCATGCCTGTAATCCCAGTGTTTGGGAGGTTGAGACAGGAGGATTGTAGGTTCAAGGACAACCTCAACAAGTAGTGAGACTCTCATCAACCTAGTAAGATTCTATTAAAAATAAAATTAAAATAGAGCTGGAGGTGTAGCTCAGAGGTAGAATGCTTCCTGGGTTTAATCCCTAGTACTATAAATATATAATCTTTATGAAGGTCTTTTGAACTCCAAGAGACAAATGCTCTCTCCAGCTCTCTCTGGGCTCCCACAGATGTCTAGAGTCTTGACAGAGGGTCAGGGTACCTTACCTTTGATGTGAAGTGACCTTCCTGAGGATCAGTTCAGAAGGATGCCCTGCTCCTGGGTTGGAAGGAACTCTGGCAAGTCCTCCAGGAGCTGCACATAGGGGATGGTCACCCTGTACCTTGAGCTGCCCCACACCCTTTGGTTGTTTGAGGGTTTGCAAGACAGACAAAAGGTAGCATCTGGCCCATTCATGACTGTCTGGGAAGGAATCTCCATCAGCAGCACATTATTGACTCCAAACCTTTCCTGTGCACCAGCTCTGCTCTGGCACTAGCTAAACAAGTCACAATCACAAAATGGGCCTTAGAGACAGCACCAGGCAGAATTAACTCAAACAAGCAAGGCGAGCTGTCCCTAGGATCCCTAGTAGTTTTGGCTTGGGTTCCCAAGGCTGTACCCTTCTTTTGGATAGAGGTTTCTTCTGCACATTTTTGCAGTACTGGGGATTGAACCCAGGGGCATTCTACCTCTGAGTTACACCTCCAAACCTGTTTCATTCTTTATTTTTGAAACAGGGTCTCATTACATAGCCGAGGATGGCTGCCAATCTACAATATTCCCATCTCAGCTTCCCAAGTATTGAGATTACATGCCTGCCGCCTTCTGTACTTTTTTTCTTTTTCTGTGGCGCTGGGGCTGGAACCCAGAGGCATTTGACCTCTGAGCTACAACCCCTGCCCAATTTTTTATCCTGTATTTTGAAACTGGGTCTCACTGAGTTGCAGAGGGCCTCACTAAGTAGCTGAGGCTGCCTGCAAAATGCCATCCTCTGGTCTCAGCCTCCTGAATGCTGGGATGTACTTCTTAACATAATTGAGCTCCTGAGTAAATCTCTCATTTTTCTGGTAAATTCACTTGGGTTCTACACTCCAAGTTTAATATTTTGTTTGACAGGCATGCCTAATCTAAGACTTTCAGGCAAACACCTTGAAGGTTATTTTTAAACTGTAGTTAAGGCTTTCAGCTCTCTGGTTTCTTTATTTCAGCCAGTCCTTGTTAAAATGTGATTATCTAAGAGTTAACCCTTAGACTCATTTGAGATTGAGAAGAGGAAAGTAAAACAAAACAAAGTTCTGTGAGAATTACTTTACCTGGAAATTTTGGTCCAAGGCTTACTTAAGTCTTGTAAAGGAAAATCTTAAAGTTTAGCCATGCCAGGTGTTGTGGTACACACCTGTAATCCCAGTACTTGGGAGGCTGAGATAGTCAGATATTAAATTTTTGAGGCTGGCCTCAGCAACTTAGCAAGACCCTGTTTCAAAAATAAAAAAGGCAAAAGGGCTTGCAGGTAGACTGCCCCTGGGTTGAATCTTCAGTACAAAAAAAAAAGTTCAGACATAAGAACAGGGGTCTTGCTTCATTTTGTTGTGACTATAATTTGGATGCAGCCTTTTTCTGGTGAATTTATATTACTAATTTGTCTCATGACTATGGGGAAATCTATAAAATCTTCACCTGTATATATGTTTCTGTATATTATCTTTGAGGACATGTTAGTATCAATGACAAAATCTCCCAAGGAATTGCATTCACATTGGCTTACAGAGAGATGTGCACTCATCTAAAATTATTAAATTAACCCAAATGCCCTTCAGGCCAAAATTGTTATCATACATTTTTACCTGGGCTTGATAGCAGGCAAGGTTATATTTATCTCCATTAGATATTAATAAATATAAAACATCTGAATCATTTTTAAATAAGCTTAGGTTTTGAAAGATGAATTGCTAAACAAAAGTATTCTTAGCTACTTAAATTTTATAAAACAGGACAATATATGTGGGACTATAAATAATTTGGCTGTGTGGTACAAGTGACTGAACCCAAGGGCATTCTAACTCCGAGCTACACCTCCAGCCTCTTTATTTTATTTATTTATTTGTTTATTTTGGTGGTACTGGGGTTCCTGGACCCCAGTACCACCAAACCTCCCAGACCTATTTTTTATATTTTTACTTTGGAAACAGGGTCTCTTAGCCAGCACGGCTGGCTTTGAACCTGCGTGATCCTCCTGTCTCCGCCTCCTAAGTGCGGGGATTACAAGCGTGCGTCACCACGCCCGGCATGAGCCTCTTTATTTTAAACAGGGCCTTGCTAGCTTGCTGAGAGTCTCACTAAAATGCTGAAGCTGTCCTTGACCTTGTGATCCTCCTATCTCAGCCTCTCAAGTACTAGGTTTACAAGGTGTGTGCCACCACTCCCTGCTAAATGTATTTTTATAATTTTTTTCATACATGGCAAAGATTACTTTCTTTTTGGGCCTCAATAAAAAGATGTTACTAAGTGCTATGTGTATGTATGTCTTTAAACTATATTATTGTGATACTATAATGCGTCAATAAAAGTATGTTTTAAAAATATATTTTTAGTATATTTTACTAAGAGCTGGGTGCAGTGGAGCATACTTGCAATCCCAGTACTTAGAAGGCTGAGACAAGAGGATCACAAGTTTAAGGCTAGCATGGACAACTTAGTCTCAAAATGAAAAGGACTAGGGGTATAGCTCAGTGGTAGAGTGCCCTGGGTACAATCTGTGTGTGTGTGTGTGTGTGTGTGTGTGTGTGTGTGTGTGTGACACAGAGTTCTAATTAACATGTGTAATTCTATATTCAAAGAACACAGAAATATATATATATTTGGTGGTACTTGGGTTCCTGGAAAACCTTTTACCTCCGGGGTACACTCCCAGACCTATTTTATATTTTTTTATTTGGAAACAGGGTCTCTTAAACCAGCGAGGCTGGCTTTGAACCTGCATGATCCTCCTGTCTCCGCCTCCCAAGCATGGGGATTACAAGCGTGCGCCACCACGCCCGGCCAGAAATGTGTTTTGATGGGAAACTAAGAACAATCTTTTGTTGAAATAAAGAATAAGTTTTGGATGAGAATGAATTTGGTGTGGTATAAAAGTTCTCTTAAAATGAGCTGGGCGTGGTGTTATATGCCTGTAATCCCAGTACTTGGAAGGCTGAGATAGGAGGATTTCAGTTTGAGGACAGTCTCACAAATGTAGTAAGACTCTTGGCAACCCAGTAAGATCCTGTTTCAGATAAATAAATAAATAAATAAATAAATAAATAAATAAATAAATAAGGCTAGGAGTTTAGCTTGTAGGTAAACAAGTAGCTGAGGCTGTCAGTGAACCACAGTACCACAAAAATAAGTTAGTAGGATGCCTGGATTGTTCCAGAATATAAAGAAAAAAGGGCAGAACTAAACATTTAATAATGTCACAGAGAGGTATGAGCAGGTCACAGAACTTTTTTTTTTTTTTTTTTTTTGGTGGTACTGGGGTTCCTGGAAGCCCTTCTACCTCCGGGCTACACTCCCGGACCTATTTTTACATTTTCATTTGGAAACAGGGTTTCCTAAGCCAGCGCGCGCGGCTGGCTTCGAACCTGCGCGATCCTCCTGTCTCTGCCTCCCAAGCGCGGGGATTACAGGCGTGCGCCACCACGCCCGGCGGGTCACAGAACTTTTTAAAGGGTAAATCTTAGAAAATGTATGTGTGCTCAGTTTGGCTGTAATTGGAAAAAATAAATTGTTTTCTGAAATTTGAACATTAATTCTCTATATTCAAACCAACAAGGATTCTTATTTTTTTTTTATTTTATTTTTTGCAGTACTGGGGATTGAACCCAGGGGCATTCTACCTCCAAGCTACACCCCCAGCCCTATTTTTTACTCTTTATTTTGAAACAGGGTCTCAATAAGTTGCAGAGAGCCTCACTAAGTAGCTGAGGCTGGCCGTGAACCTGTAATCCTCCTGTCTCAGCCTCCCAAGTAATGGGATTACAAGCATGTGCCACCATGCCCGGCTTAGGAGTCTTAAAATATTGACTTATTCTTAGTAAAAAACTGTAAAAGTCTGGTGGCCCTGGTACAATACTGTCAGTCATGATTGCTATCTTAAGATGCTATATGTACTGAAAATAACTTTATTTTTGTCAACTGCTGAAATTATAAAAATCTAAGTATGGCTACTCTAAGTCTTGTTATCCAGTTTGTTGCTTTTTGAAATAACTTGCAATCATTTATGAAAATGACATCAAATATTCCTCAATATAGTTTTCTGATAAAACTAAACTCATTTTATAAATTTTTATCTTTGGTAAAATTGATATGACTATAGAAAATTATGAGCTAGGCGTGGTGGGCACACGCTTGTAATTCCAGCATTCAAGGGAGGATCGTGGTTCACTGACAGCCTCAGCTACTTTAAGTGAGACCCTGTTTCAAAATAAAGAATACAAAATAGGGCAGGGATGTAGCTTGGAGGTCGAATGCACCTGGGTTCCACCCTCATAATCGCAAAAATAAAAAAGGAAAGAAAATTATGTTTCTTGGTTTGAAACTATTCTACAAACTGGATTTTTTTTGTTTTATATTTTCTTTTTTTTTTCTTTTTTTCTTTTTTTTTTTTTTTGCGGTACCAGAGATGGAACCCAGGGGCATTGTACCTCCGAGCTACAACCCCAGCACTATTTTTTTAGTCTTTTTATTTTTGAAATAGGGTCTCACTGAGTTGTCAAGGGCCTCGCCTAAGTAGCCGAGGCTGTCCACAAACCGCGATCTTCCAGTCTCAGCCTCCCGAATTCTAGGATTACCAGCGTGTGCCACCACACCCAGCTTATATTTTCCTTTTTTTTTTAAAAAAAAAAAAACTTTGTGCCTGTTAAGATTTTGTAGAAGTATGGTTCTTAACAGAATAGGGGTGGCTCAGTGCTTTGAACCACGACCCATTGTATATAGAACAGAGAGTTAACCATGGACACTGGGTAAGCTTTGCTTGAAGAACCAAACCTCTCTGTAGCTCAAAGGTGACTGAAAGGGTGATGTCACTGGTGCCTAGTCATCAGCCACTGTCCTTCCATTGTGGGACCAGACCAGCCCAGGGGCCAGACAGGGCCACGTGCACACCCAGGGGTAAGGACAACATAATACAGGATGGTTGACCAGCGATATTTTCAGAGGACAAAAGTGGGGAAATATAAAAGAAGCGTGGAAGCTATCAGAATCAAAATGGAGTTGATTTTATTAACCCTATCAGAAAGTAAAACAAGCCAGAAAGTTACTTAGAGTTCTTACATCGGATTACCTGATAATAACTGCCACAAACGTTTGCACAGAGGCCACTACAATCTTATGCAGAAAGTACTTCTACAGGTGTATCTGTCCAGTAACTGTGTGTTCAACCTTGAACTGACACTTATTAATCATTGTGGCCAGGGGTTACCATGCATAGTATCTGAGGTAATCCTCATTGTTTTAAAAAAAAACGCTGCCTCACCTAATCTCTCAGTAGATTTCCAGACCCAAGTGGCCTCTATTAAAAAAAAAAATTGGTTGTGAGTGGATCATCCTGTCAAAGTTACTTACCTTCTGGCTTTCCGTAAGTGGGAATAAGTGTGGAGAAATAGAAGCTCTAATACATTGTTGATGGGATTGCAAGTTGGTGCAACCACTTTGGAGAACAGTATAGAAGATCCTCAGAAGAAAGAAAACAAACTTATCATATGATCCAGCAATACCACCTCTGGGTATCTACCAAAAATGATAAAAACCAAAATATCAAACTAATGCACAAACAACCATGTTCATAGCTGCACAGTTCATCGTTGCCAAACTGTGGAACCAGCCAAGCCAAGATGTCCTTCAACGAATGAGTGGATTTCAAAACTATGGGATATGTACACAATGGAATTTTGCCCAGCCATAAGGGAGAACAAAATTATGGCATTTACAGTGAAATGTCACAAAAAAAAAGAAATCAGATGCTTTTCTTAATGCGTAAAATATTAGGGAGAAATGGGTAACAGGAGGAACTCTAGATGAAGAAAGGACCCTATAGAGGAGCAATGAAGGTGACATATTTGAGGGGATAAGAGGGAGGATAAGGGAAACTCTTTAAAGCACATGATGTACTTAAACATATCAACGTCAATCAGGAAGCCAAGCAAGGGTAGGATGGAGGGGAAGGGAAGGGGTTAGAGATTGGGTAGGGGGTGATTGGGGGATGTACACATGTATATCTCCACAAGTTTTTTTCCCATTGAAATGTATGACTACAATGCACAATAAAAATTTATTTAAAAAAAAAACTTTCTCCTGCCCATGTAGGTGGTTTTTTTTGCTTTTGTTTTTTGGTGTGTGTGTGTGTGTGTGTGTGTGTGTGTGTGTGTGTGTGGTGTGACAGGGATCGAACCCAGTCTTTTTTTTTTTTTTTTGGTGGTACTGGGGTTCCTGGAAGCCCTTCTACCTCTCCGGGCTACACTCCCAGACCTATTTTATATTTTTTATTTATTTGGAAACGGTCTCTTAAGCCAGCGAGGCTGACTTTGAACCTGAGCGATCCTTCTGTCTCTGCCTCCCAAGCGCAGGGATTACAAGCGTGCGCCACTACGCCCTGCCAAACCCAGTCTTTGCGCATGCTTAGGCAAGTGCTCTACTACTGAGCTACATCTCCAACCCTATGTAGTTCTTGATAACCAGGTTACTTTTGATGACCTGCTAGCAAAACAACTTAGAATATGCACACATGTACCACTTACTGTACTTAACACTCACACCTGGGGAAAAGGATTCCCCAAATACTGAATGGCCATAGAAAATGCAAAAGTGATCTTGTTCTAAATATTCTTGTGAGGCTCGGTGTGACGGTGCACACTTGTAATCCCAGTACTTGGGAAGCTGAGACAGGATGATCGCAGGTTTGCAGCCATCTTCAGCAACTTTTTCTTTATGAAAGTTAAGAATAAAATAGGGCTGGGGGGGTATAACTAGGAGTCGAATGTTCCTGGGTTCAATTCCCAGTAACACACACACACACACACACACACTCTCTCTCTCTCTCTCTCTCTCTCTCTCTCTCTCTCTCTCGAACTGTTAATTGGTCTTAAGTTACTTTTAAGGAAAAATCTAAGAATAAAGAGGTTCTCACTCCTACATCTATGTTTCTGGAAGGCCTTAAATCAACTACTAGAGCCCAACAAGTGGCAAAAATTGTTTTCAATATATAGTTGGCATAATAATACCCAAAATAAAAAAGGTTGCAGGACCATATTGGAATCTGACCTGATTATCCTTTGATATCAGAACTGCCCTAGATTTTTTTTGTTATGGGTCTGGGGATGGAACCCAGGGGCATTCAAGCTACACTCTCTATCCTATTTTTTATTCTTTATTTTGAAACAGGGTCTCACTAAGTTGCAGAGGGCCTCACAAGTAGCTGAGGCTGTCTGTGAACCCCGATGCTCCTGTCTCTGCCTCCTGAATACTGGGATTACAAGTGTGTGTCACCACGCAGCTTTGCCCTAGACTTTTTTTTTTTTTTTTTTTTTTTTTTTGATGGTACTTGGGTTCCTGGAAACCCTTCTACCTTCAGGCTACAGTCCCAGACCTATTTTTATACTTTTTTTTAAAATTTGGAAACAGGGTCTCTTAAGCCAGAGAGGCTGGCTTCGAACCTGCATGATCTTCCTGTCTCTGTCTCCCAAGCGCGGGGATTACAAGCGTGTGCCACCTCGCCTGGCTGCCCTAGACTTTTTTTTTTTGGTGGTACTGGGGTTCCTGGAAGCCCTTCTACCTCTGGGCTACACCACAAGACCTATTTTTTTTTATATTTTTATTTGGAAACAGGGTCTCTTAAGCCAGCACGGCTGGCTTCGAACCTGTGAGATCCTCCTGTCTCCGCCTCCCAAGCATGGGGATTAGAAGCGTGCACCACTACTCCCGGCTGCCCTAGACTTTTTAACAGGCTTCACAGAGGGAGTCCATGCTACTGTGATTATTAACTGTTTCATATGTATTAACACATGAACAGATAGGAGCACCCAAGATTTTAAAGCTAGTAAAGTCGCCGGGCGTGGTGGCGCACGCTTGTAATCCCCACGCTTGGGAGGCGGAGACAGGAGGATCGCGCAGGTTCGAAGCCAGCCGTGCTGGTGTAAGAGACCCTTTCAAAAATATATAAAATAGGACTGGGAGTGTAGCCCGGAGGAAGAAGGGCTTCCAGGAACCCCAGTACCACCAAAAAAAAAAAAAAAAAAAAAAAAGCTAGTAAAGTCACCAGAAGGACCTGTCTACCGGTCTTTTAAGTTTGTCCCTCTTTTCATTTTTTAAAGATATCTTCACTTGGCTTCCCCTGAGGCTGAGTTTCTATGTTATGTCCTATAATTTATTATTCTTATTATTCTTCCGAGGCACAATGGTGGCCTTTCGCTAATGATCTTTCCCCTATCTAAGAGACTCATTCCTCAACTCAAAACTTAGAACTCTATCTGGTTCAGCAGGAAGTATCCAGAGCAAATCTTCCCCCCAAAGACAACAGGGGCAAGGACTAGGATTGGTTAAGGCCTGGACATACCTGGTTTTAATTTTTTTAAAGGTTTCACATATTTATTTATTGAAACAACTAAACCCAGTACTATGTATCTCTCATAGCTTGGAGATCAGATTTCTAATTAAATATGCCCAACTGTCCAGTGGTGACATTTTCAGCCTGATGTGGTAAGATGATCATGACCTTGATACAGCATAAATATGTGTGCCATCTCATGTCTAGTTCTTTATAGACCCAGCTAGGTTCTCCTCCAATGTCTCCTCTTGGAGTTGGACCTGATTTTATTACCAGTTTTCACCCGAATCCACATGGGAATGGGATGACTTTGCTTGTTTCTTGGCTGGGAAGCACCTGATCCTGAAAGTCTTGTGTGAAGACATGGTGAGGAAGCAAATCAGGAGCATGAACCACAAATGTGGAGAAAGGCCATAACTTTCTTAAACAGCAAAGTTCTTAAGTTGTCTTTCAGGAAAAACTCTCAGACCACCCACTAATGATTTTTACTATGTGGAATCAGCTTTTCAAGAATAGACATTAACAGAAGAGCCAGCTCATCAGATCAAGGAAATCACAAGCTCAAACTCCTAGCACAGAATCTAACTCCCTCCAAAAAGAAATACATGACCTGGGAAGAACAGACTCCAATCAACTTCTTCCCTCTCTCCTCCTAGAAACCCTCCTGCCACCAAATGATCAGGGAGGCAAGTGTGAACTTGAATCTTCTGCTCTCCTTTTCTACAGCCTATGCAATAAAGCCTGTTCTTTTGCAAAAACCCTGTGCCATAGTATTGCATTGGACAGCAATAAATAAAAGTTATATATAACCCTCAATACAAGTTCTTTCTCTCTATCCATGGTGTTTAGGGTTCTGGTTCCTATCCTACTGATTTCCAGAGTTCTCCTTCAGACACTTGCAAAATAGGTTTTTCTTTGTTACCCTGGTTCTTCCCTGTGGCGGAATGGCACACTGGGAACCTTTATGCAGCCTCAGTGGCTGTACTCTGCTATTAAACCTGCACGTTGAAAAGCTATCTGTACTTTCCTGGTATTACGTGCATGAGACTCATTGATTTATCCTAAATCACCCGTGTTCCCCTTTAATGCCTTTAAAAGTAAGAACAAAGTATACTTTTTAAAAAAGTAGACTTCTAGCCGAGCATGGTGGCACACGCTTGTAATCCCAGCATTTGAGAGGCTGAGACCAGAGGATCGCAGTTCGCAGACAGCCTCAGCTACTTAGTGAGGCCCTCTGCAACTCAGTGAGACCCAGTTTCAAAATAAAGAATAAAAAATAGGGCAGGGGGTGTAGCTCTGAGGTTGAATGCCCCTGGGTTCCACCCCCAGACCTACAAAAAAAAAAAAAAAAGTAGACTTCTGACATGCCATACCAGAGTGTCAGGATCATCCTATTACTGTTTGGTATTAGCCATAAAGTTTATATGAACTTTCTTATTTATAGATTTTAGTTTTGAAGCATTTTTGCTTTGGAAGAGACCATAAAGATCACCCAAGTCCAAATGTCCTCAAAGTTCATTTATCCTCTACAGCCTGTTTATACCGACCTTTGATTTAAAACAAAGCAAAAAGACAACGGGCCCAAATACCCGGGGGTGCACGCTGGGTTGGATAAGGTGCTCAAATCTTGTATTTCAAAACAGGATGCCCCCCATATCTGTTACTCCCAATAAGCTGCTTCCCTTTCTTCCACAAGTAGACCTGCCTGAAAGAGAAGCATCAGGGGCTCAGCACTAAATCTTCTAGCGACTGGCAGCTCCAGTCACACAGGCTCGCTATTGACAAGTCTGAATTGTAATCAATGGAGGGAGAGCTTTCTCCTCAGAAGGCAGCTTAGCAACTGTGCATTTTCAAACCTAGGCTCAGTACAAGATTGGTAACCACAAATACTTTCTCGGCAGTTTTCTGTAGTACTATCAAGAGATGACACAAACCTCATCAAGTATGGAACAAGACAATAAAGACCTTCTTTGAGAAAGAAGTCAAGTATAATCTCAGTAAGATATAAATAAATAGTTAAGTATTTATTTTTTATTTATTTAATTTTTGCAGTACTGGGAATGGAACCTAGGGGCATTCTACCTCTGAGCTACACCCCCAGCCCTATTTTTTATTCTTTTTATTTTTGAAACAGGGTCTTACTGAGTTGCGAAGGGCCTCACTAAGTAGCTGAGGCTGGCTGTGAACCATGATCCTCTGGTCTCTCCCTCCTGAATGATGGGATTACAAGTGTGCGCCACCATGCCCGGCCAGCTAAGTATTTATAATCTTAGTTCACATCTCCATTAAAATTTCAGCTCAATAAATGGTTATGTTTATAGACATAGGTAATTTACCTTCTTCCATATGGTTTTCCCTAAAATCTATCCAAACTGGGATTATCTCAAACTAAAATTATATATTAATTATGTATATATTTAATGTGTTACATAATACATATAATTGATTAAATATTTTCCTACTGATATTCATAGATCCACAGAAAATACCAGCCAAGCATTACATAAATAAAATATGGCCCGAATCTACAAACAGAACCATATGTTTAATTCATCCATATGTACAATTAAGATCAAAGAATACGAATATCTGTTAAAAATACAGCAGACTTATAATTAACTATGATTAGCCAGGTGTGGTGGTGCACACCTGTAATCCCAGTCCTTTGGAGGCTGAGATAGGAGGATTTGCCAGTTCATGGCCAGCCTCAGCAACTTAGTGACCCTGTTAAAAATTAAAAAAAAAAAATAGGGCTGGGGGTGTACCTCAGTGGTAAAATACCTTGAGTTCAATTCCTAGTACCACAAAACAAAACAAAATGAAAAAACCCAACTGTGGTTTATTTTGTTTTTGTGGTGCTGGGGATTGAACCTAAAGCCTCCTGTACACCAGGCAAGTAAAGTCCTCTACCACTTCCTACATCCCCAGCCATGACTACAGCTTAGAAGCCTATGGTGTTTTGTATTAAAGGAAACCAAGTCAAATAATGAGCATATATACTTTGGAAAAAGGGAGATACATGGCAATTCCCATGCAAGAGATGGACTTGGATATATAAAAGAAATGGCATTCCCAAGTGACATACAGAATGGAAAAAGAGGTACACAGATTATAAGAATAAAATCCATATACACAGAAATAAGGTACTGTGAAAGCTTATTTTTCTCATGTAGACTTTTAGGAAACTGTTACCAAATACTTTCAAAATTAGGACATATTTTCCCAACCATAAGCATACATAAGCAGTTAGAGGATACTTGCCCTGTAAATTTAATGAAATTAAGCTGAGGCCCAGATGTTTTCCATCTGTTTCAGATTATGCCGAACATAAAATCATTAGGAAGCACCTATATATGACTGGTCTAACTATATATATATTTTTAAAAATCAGATAAGGGGATACCACCTTAGACTTTAGAAAAATTTAGTGTATTTGTGATGTCAAAAAATTTTTTTTTTTTGTGGTACTGGGGTTCCTGGAAGCCCTTCTACTTTTGGGCTACACTCCAAGACCTATTTTATTTTTGGAAACAGGATCTCTTAAGCCAGAGCGGCTGGCTTCGAACCCGCGTGATCCTCCTGTCTCCACATGATAAGTAGTGAAAGTTAAATGAATAGCTTTACTGTAAAATAAACTTCCATTTTATAATATGCAGACCAAGCCTCATTTTTCAGAAATATCTTTTTTTTCTTTTGGTACTAGAGATTGAACCCAGGGACATTTTCCCTCCAAGTTATAACTTCAGCCTCTGAAACAGGGTCGCACTAAGTTGCTGAAACTGTCTTCCAACATGTGATCCTCCTGTCTAGGCCTCCCAAGTACTGGGATTACAGGCATTCACCACCACACCAGGCAAGAACAACTTCCTGAAAGATGAAAGTTGTAGATTTTTCCATGAGGTATCAAATTAAGAACTGAACCTTTTGCTCTTAGGTAGAAAACCAAAATATACTAGCTAATGTAGCTTAATATATATTGTGCAGAAACTACTGCAGTTCTCATGCATGGAGTGAATTATGAATTGATAAATATCCCATTGGAAATTATTCTTCAGATAATCACTAAAAACATGGAAAGAAAAGTATAGAGTCTAGAAGGGGAAGTAATTAAAATGTCAACATGAAATTGTACCATAAATCAAAAATTTGCAAATCACCAATTGATAATATGGCATTGAAATAATAAAACAACTGTGAAATGATCAGAAAAAGTTGTGGTCTATAGCTGTTTGCATGTTTGTTCAATAAAGATTAATTATGCACAATAGTCAGGGACGTTATATAAGTTATTTTACAAAAATCTATAAATTAACTTGAAACATTGCTATGTCTGTAACGACATTATTTAAAAACAAGGAAGGAGCAACGGACATCAAGATTTTTATGCAAAACTGTGAAGTCTAAACAACATCAGGGAAAAATGTACTCTTTAAATGACATATATTGAATGCCACACTAGTCAGGTTACTGTTATGACAGCCCAATAATAAATTATGATCTTTTGGTGTATTAATCCAAATATATACATACCATTACATATATCTATCCAGATGTTTCCCTCATTTTTTCCTACCTTATCAAACTATATTGGCACATAGGAGCATTCCACACACTATACTGGGTCTCAGGTCTCAAAGTCTTTGAGAGTTCCCTTCTACCTAGTTACTGAGGAGGCTGAGACAGAAGAATTCCAAGTTTGAGGCCAGCTTGAACAACTTAGAGATCTTGTTTCAATAAAATAAAGGGGGCTGAGGATGTGTAGCAATCCAGGGTTCAATCCCCAGTACTGACATTAAAAAAAAAGTTCCCTTCTATCATGCAAACTAAAGGAAGGTGATGATACGTAAGTGGGAACAATAGGAAACCACAGTTATATCCAGTATAAATCAAACTTAATCTAGTTTCTCAACACAGACCATTTCTTAATGAGTTATTTTCTTTTTCTTTCTTTCTTTCTTTTTTTTTTTTTTTTGGTGGTACTGGGGGTGAAACCCAGAGGCTTTCTACCTCCGGGCTATACTCCCAGACCTATTTTATATTTTATTTGGAAACAGGGTCTCACTAAGTTGCCGAGAGCCTCACTAAGTAGCTGAGGCTGCCTTTGAACCTGCACAATCCTCCTGTCTCAGCCTCCCAAGTGCGAGGATTACAAGTATGCGTGGCTTTAATGAGATATTTTCAACTTACTTTTTTTGTCTTATAATGTGATGAGCTAAAGATAAAGTGGATGTAATCTGCAATTTTAAAACCTACATAGCTTGCTAGATGTTTATATGAATTTCAAGTTATGCCTATTGCTTTAGTTACATTCTGTGAAACTCTCACAGCAGAACCAAAATAAGTGGAAAACAATGAAGATGCTGCTTTAAATTGATAATTTAAAAATCTACAATGTTTTTAAGTTAGTAGAAAACAGCAGAAGCTGGGATCAAAAACTGCTTTTCTACAAATGTCACTGCATGAAACAGGTTTCTATAAGAAGCATGCTTAGCAAGTGTTTTTTTTTTTTAACTGGCATGTCTCATGTGCTTGATTTAAGGGAAAACAATTTAAAACAATATAAACAGCATAGTTGTAAGATTTAAGCTGTAGGGTTGAAGATACAGCTCAGGGGTAGAGGGCTCGCTTAAAAATGCTCTAGACCCTGGGGGTTTGGTCCTCAGCATTTGAAAAAAAGATTTAAACTCTGGATAAATCTAGAAAAGATTAACACGGTGATAACATAATTGTATTTTCTTTAACATAATGTATTTTCATTCATTATCAGAACTATTAAAAATAGTGATCAACCCAGGATATATTTGCATAATATTCCTTTGAGAAAAACAGAACACAAACTGGTGTTAAGTTCAGAAACACAATTCCAAATTAGCTAATTTACTGATAACTCAGATTCTTTTTCCAAATTACTGACTAATATCACTAACTTTAGAATTTTCCAAAGTGATTCTCTATTATATTTTCATGTTGCCTGAACAGGTACTTAAAAAATCTAAAAAAGTCTACTGACATTTGAGGAAATCATTCACATATTCAATTAGTTTTAAAAACTCAACCAAATTGTGTGCAGTGAGGTCTTTGAGTAAAGCTTTGAATAAAATTGGTGGGGTAAACTTGGGATTTATGTTGGCAAACTCCAATTAAAAACTTTTAGTTTGCATTTAATAGTAATTTGCCTCTCAACTTTTCACTTGAGTTTCATTAATTTTTCTGCTACAATGTTTAATGTATGCATTGTTATACATATTATTAATTCTTGTATACCTGGTGTATTTAAAAGTAATTTCAATGTTCTAAACAGTACTCTGGTTGCAGTTCCATAAAACAATGTACAAAGCAGCAGTTCAAATTTTAACAGTATGTAAACTCTAATACATTTCTGCATTGTCTAACTTGTATTTGAGAATTTATCAGCTCATTTTTAGTATTAACATGAAATGCCTCCTTACACTTGGTAATAATAACACATTAGTGTGGCTTGCTGACTTTCACGTGGGTAATAGCATGAATATTTTTTTCTACAGTAACTGGAACAAATTGCAGTGGTAAAATGAATAATCTTTCAGCTATATCAAATTATAGACTACTTTTACCGTACTTTAAAATTTTGTAAGTTTAATTAAGTACAACCATAAAAAGTCATTTTGTCATGATTTTGTTTTGCTTTAAAAACGATATATCTTGATCTTGGTAAATTCCATATATTTTATATAGTTTTCTTGTTAACCACAATTTTTTAAAAAATAATTATTTAAAAAAAAACTACTTTCAGGGCCTAATCTGTTTAGATTTTACATTTCACACATTTTACCCCTGAACTTTAACACCTCATCTGTTTGCATACAAAATAAATGGCTCATAGCTGCCAAAAAGAGATGGTGGACTCATTTCAAAATTGCCATTTTTCTTTTTTGTAGCAAAGGCATTCTCTCACATGAGATAATCACTTCAAATTTCCTGAGTTCAAAGCCCTGGGCCTTTTCAAACTCTTTAAGAGGATTTCTCCTACCTCATCACCTGCCAAGAAGAAACCTTTTCTTGATGCAAAGTTGATCCCAGGTCCTGGTTCAAGGTGTGAGAGTTTCTATAGCTCTTCACATTGGTTTATACATTTAATCATATACTTGGCCTCTAAGTCAAGAGTAGATTAACTAGAACTGGTTTAGAGAAAGAGTACATAGTTAAATGTACATCAGTGGTACTATATAGAAACATAACTACCATTGCCCGCAAAGCCGCTAAACTTTGAAAATTCAGGTCAAACTGCTCTTCCCAGGTGAAGAAGTAGGACCACTCACATTGTAATTTGTCACTAAAAATAGTTTCAAAATCTCTTAAGAGATTAATGGTTCCAAGGCAGACTTCCACGAAGAATCTAATATCACATATTCACTTGTTAACTTGTCCCACTTAACATAATAAAATTCTATTTCTTAGGATTATAAAAGCAATTTTCATCTCAATTATGTTGTTTGAAATTTAAGACAAACCTCAAGAATAGCCCCTGTACCTTTAGGAATTTATCCTTCAGTTTGACTTCAAGCCACAGGCAAGATGACATTTTGTAGGCTGTGAAATATTATCAATTTATATGCTTCTACTGTTATAAAAAGATTATGCATTGAAATGTCATTCATGGTGCTATGTTAATATATTAACAAACTTTAAATCACTTTTGCTAATTATAAACCAAAAGGCTTAACTGCTCATTAGAGTTTAAAAATTCAAATATTGGAAAACACCACCCGGAGTTAGTTGAGACACTGGAAAAACACACTTGTAAACTTTAAAACTTCAAATTTTAGGGGAAGGCTAGAAACCTAGACTTTAAACACCCTGTTCCCTCATTTCCAACCTATAAGTAGTCCTGGATCCTCCCTGAGAAAAATCCTAAGTCTGTTTCAATGAATAGAAATAAAACCAAATCCCAAGATCCAAAATGGGAAAATGTTAAGATGATCATAACGAAAGATTAAGAAGAAAACAAGCAAGATAGTCGCTGTGCATCAAGACAGGGCTGATATGGGGCACCTGGAAAGAGTTACCTGTTCTAAGACCAACAACCCTAACAAGAACCTCCAGTGTCTCTCTTTAGCCCTCCAAAGTCCCACCTATGAACAGATCATCGCGTCTCCTCGGGTCCCAGGAACAAGCACAACCCGCCTGTGTCCTGAGAAGTACCACCAAATGGAAAGGCAGTATCTTGTATTTAAAGCAGATGACAAAACATGTAAAGTCCTAGAGCCCCACGAGAAATTCAAACTGGTGGAAAATTCTTGCTCTACTTCTCTACCACAAGACTGGCCTTGCCCTACTTCTATCCACGCATCCAACACACTTGCCCCGAACTTTGCAAACCAAAGAAACAGGCAGCCCACAGGCACCTCCACGCTCAAGGTGAAACCTGACCGCTTTAGCAAAGCCTCCCAGAAGAAGAAAGATCAGATCAGATCGGCTCCGCGGGGTCTTCCCGACATGACCTGGAGTTAACTTTTATTTTCACGCTGCAACTGCTGATCGCTTTACAGAGAGATATCATGCTGTAGCTCTGCGTGGAGCTGAGGACAAAAGAAACATTTTATTAATGTTATAATTATTTTTTAACAAAGCTATTAAATAACCTGTACAAAGCCCGCAGGGGTCCTAACAAAAACCCGAGCACTATTTCAATTCTCCCCCCAAGTCCCTCCGCCATCGCCAGCGGCGTTTCCTATATACAAGGCCAGCCCAGGGTGGTACCCCTAATGACAGGTCTCCCAGACAGTGGGAACAGTTTGGTTTTGTGCCGCCTGGGGTAACCCTATGGGCTCAGTCCCCACGCCAGCCTCCCCCGCTCCTTCCTCTGTCCGAAGCCTGGCTGGCTGGGCGCCAGGCTCCACTTTGGGTGGCGGGCAGCGTAAAGTCCGTCTGCAGTCTGCCCTGCGCCGCTGCTCACAGGCCCCCGCACCTCTAACAGGTGCTGGGAGGAGTCTGGCGCGGAAGGGCCTCGGGTGCCCCGGGGTGGGCTCAGAGGTCCCGCGGGTTCTCCCGCTTCACCCCGGCCTCAGCAACCTTGAGCTTCTTATTTTGGTGCGTCTTGACGTGCTTGGCGAGGTGGTCGCTGCGCATGAAGCGCTTGCCACATTCCGGGCAGGCGAAGCGCTTCTCGCCGGTGTGAGTCCGCAGGTGCCGCTGCAGCTCGTCCGAGCGCGTGAAGCTCTTGCCGCAGAAGAGCCAGTTGCACACGAAGGGCCGCTCGCCCGTGTGCCAGCGCAGGTGCGCCTTCAGGTGCGACGTCTTGCCGTACACCTTGCCGCAGCCCGGCACGTGGCACACGTGTTGCTTCTTTTTGCCCGGCTCCGCCTCGGGGGCGCCGCCCGCCGCCTGGCAGTTGGGGCAGCGGCAGCGGCGGCACCTCCTGGCCGTGGCCGCCAGGGGGGCCTTGGTCTGCAGCAGCGCGGCGATCTGGCTCTGGTACTGCGCAAAGTCCGACGGGCCCAGCACCAGGCCCCGCTGCAGGGCGGCGGCGGCGGCGGCGGCGGCCGCGGAGGCTGGGAAGCGGGGAGCGTGGGGACCCCCGGCGCAGGCGCTGGAGAGGCCGCCCCCCGGGACGGCGGGGGCCCCCGGCGCGGAGCCCGACTGCGGGATGCTCCACCACGGGAGGTCGTCGGGGGCCGGGGTGGGGGACAGCTGTCGGCAGGTGGGCGGCGGCGGCGGCGGGGGCAGCAGGTTGGAGTAGCCGGGCGGCAGCGCGGCCTGAGCCGCGTAGGGCACGTAGGCGGGCGCGCAGCTGGCCGGCAGGGCCGCCATGCTCGAGGGCAGCATCTTGACCGGCGAGAACTCGTAGGGATACGAGGGGTCGGCGGGGGGCGTGAGCGGCAGCTCGTGTGCAGCTCCAAAGGAGGGTTGCAGGTGCGTTTTCTGCGGCGTCAGCCCCAGGCTGGGGTGCGGGGGCGCCAGGGCGCCCGGCGAGTGCGCCGGCATGTCCGTGGTCCACGGGTGGAAGAGCCTGGAGGGCGAGCCCAGCGCTGGGTCGTAGGGCACCTGCAGGAAGTCCGGGGCCGCCGCCGCGCCCGGCTGGCCGATCCGGCTACAGGTGGCGGCCAGCAGGGCCAGGGGCGAGTGCTTGCCCAGGTCCGGGGAGGCGCTGGGGGTGCGGTCCTGCATGGGCGGCGGCGAGGGAGGGCGGAGAGAAACAAAAGGTTAGCGCTCCGAGCGAGGGCTCTGGGCCGGCCAGCCACCCCCACGCCCGCTATTATACCCCCGCCCCCTCCGCCCGCCGTCCCTCCCCCGCCAGCGCGTCCCGCGCGCCCACCGGCCCCGGAAAACTTTTGGTGCCCGCGCTACCTGGACGCGGGGCGCGCGAGCGCTTCCTGCTAAACTACTGGGTGCAAAGAAAGCCCATCAGCCTTTAAGGAAGGCGCAGAGCCGGAGGCGGAGGGATCCGACGGGCGGCTCCCGGCTCCGCGGTCACCAAGAGTCTGGAAACACAGCCCGGCTGCCCGCCCGCCCCCATCTTTAAAGCTCTCTCTTCCTCTCCACTCCCGCGTCCTCCTCGACCCGCCCCAGGCTAAGTCCGCAGGAAGGCCCAGCAGGGTGAACGCGGGCCCAGTGGTCTGCCACTCGCACCTCCCAGGCCCTGGATCCACGCGTCCCTCCCCCAAAGCCCACGCTCTCGCCACCAGGCGAGGTGTGAAGTTGGCGCGGGCACCTCGAGGTCTGACTGCGGCGGCACCCGCCGGTGCCAGGAGGGATGGACGCGGCCCTTCCCACCTGCCCGCGCCCTCCCTCGGCCCAGCCCTGACCTGGAGGAAGGCCTGCAGCGAGTCGTTCCGGAGGACGGCCACGGCGGCCATGGCTACAGCTCGGAGGCCGCTCGCTGCGGGGCGGGAAGCCGCTGCCCAGACATGGACACCCGAGGGCGAGGACGCGCGGCCGCCCCGCGCGCCTCCCGGCCGCTCTGCGCGCCCGCCCTCCCCGCCGAGCCCCGCTCTCGCCCCGCGCGCGGTCTGTGCGCGTCAGGATCACCTCCAAGAATTTGATAAGGACTTTGCTGGGCCGCCAGCCAGTCAGAGGGAAGATTTATGGCTTTGAAGTTTGCCGCTACCCAATCATCAAAGAATAGCGGCTCTTTCAGAAGCGAAAGCAAATCCTTTGAATCCACAAAGCTCCTATGGTGTGTTTGTTGGTCTGGATAAAAGAACTGATTATTAGGGGGGATGGGAAGGGAGGAGATAAAGGCGGGACAATTAATGAAGTAATCACTATGTGGGAAATGTATATACACAAATAATTGGATTTTCCTGATCAAAGGGGGCCTCGCCGCCTGGAGACTCGCGCTTGGGTTGCTCGAGACACTCGATCCCCCGCCCCCCACTTGCAATTAAAGATTTGCACCGAGGCAGTGCCCAAAGTGACAGAGTGTCTTTGTTATCTCTAGAAAAATCTGCCTTCAACTTTCACGCTCGGGACTTTGAGACCGGGATGAAGATAACTCTTCCAGGTAATTACCCCGAACTCGCACCGCACCCTCACCCACCGGCGTTTGTGGAGGACCGGAGCGGGCTCCCGGGGCGGAGCGTGGGACCGACCGCACCCGGTCGGCCGCGTGTCCCCCGCCCGCCGCGGCGGAGCGAGAGCCGGGCTGTGACCTGGGGCGGGGCCGGGCAGCAGCCCAGGGCGGCCGTGGGTGGCGCGCACGCTCCAGGACCGCCCGCCGGGGGAGCTACCTGGGCCCTCTCCCGACTTTCTTGCTGGAGATTTGAAAGTTTTCCTCTCACCACAACTTTTGCAAAAAGTGAACCTGGGAAAAGCACCCGCGCTGCATTTATTTGCAGAGCTGAGCTTGGCAGGACCCCAGACAAGCCAGTAATAAACCCGGGAAAGCGGGAAAGAAGTGTTTTGCCACCCGATCCACCCCGGGCAGGCAGCTCTGGACACCTAGGTGGGCCAGGCAGGGGAGCGGTCGCTGTTAGGTCCCACCGAAAGTCCCAGAGTTGCTAACAAGTAGTCTTCCTAAGCCGGGGGAGGGAGTGAGAATTGTCTCCAGCAGGACAGACCTACCAAAGAACTACTCGGAAAAATGTAAGGCTCAGTAGAAGAAGCACTTTTTTTTTTTTTTTTTTTTTTTGTGGTTCAACAAACCACAAGTCATAGGAGGGAGGCCCCTGAAGGGGAAAGAAAAGTCAATACAAACTGTTGTTCCTATCATCTTTGGAAAGAAAATAGATATTTACCAGAGGCGGATCGTGTTTCGTCAGAGGCATGAAAGTGCTCTCTGGGGTCTCTCCCTGCAGCAAACATCTCTGGGTACCCAGGTCCAGCGGGGATACACAGCTAGTCTCCTGTCTCCCTCACGCCCAGGGTGCGTTCTACTTAGGCTCTGCGGACCGTGGATCGTCTTCCCTAGAATCCCTAAGGAGCGCAGGGGGCTGAAAGTGGAAGATGCTGGAGGTGGGGACCCTGCATCATCCTCACCGCACTGAGGGTACTGAGTCCCTGGGACTGCCTCCAGGCCCCGCATCCAGGGCCCAAGAGACTGCGACTGCAAAGCGACCACAGCTACCTGAGCCTGGCGAAGCCTGGTCCCTGTGCAGCCTCCCAGTGGACCCAGTCTCCTCCTCCCATGGCCAGTAGCCACTCAGGAAGCCCTGAACTAGCCCAGCCCTCGGCCCAGCTCTGTGTGTTGTGCCCTGGGCACTGAAGGTCCTAGATGACAGATATTCGATGCCTGGGGTGGCCCCACTCCTGGCGGGGTACCAGAGATTGACCCAACTCCAGTGGTTTCAGAGTCTGGACTATATATTGGTCCCCTCCACACTTCCGTCACTGGCCAGGGCACTATGCCATCAGACAGGCCACATTCTCCAACGCTCAGGACGCACCAGTGAAATGGACACATCTTATTGAAGATGAACGCGCTGCCGCAGGCACCTCAAAGACCACGGGACCAGATTTCCCTCCTTCTTCCCAACACTTCTTTTCTGGAATCTGAGTAGTTATTCAAAGCTGGGCAAAGAGGCTGGCTCCTCCCAAATCCAAGGTCAGGGCGCTCTGGGAGCGCACCTGGCAAGTCTGTCCTTGCCACTTTGGGTCAAGAGATCGAGTCCCCGGAGAAGCCTGGGACTCCAGGGGGCCGCTTCTCTGCTGCAGGTCAGAGGCCGGGGAGCCTAGTGGCCCCCTCTAAGGCGCCCTGGTTCCTAGCTTTTGTTCCCTCCCGGGTTCCCTTACTTTTCCCAACTCATCTTTCCCGGAAGGCATTCTCCTTGGCTGAACTTGTTAGTGGGTTTGACAAAAAGGCTAAAAGAGCCTCCTTATCCTCACAGTAACAGGTGTAGACTCCCCACCGTTAGGCGAAAGAGAGTGGTGGCTAGGTGCTCAGGACCTCACACCCTGGATCCAGCTCCCCCCCCCCCCACACACACACACTTTGGCCTGGCTTTCTGTAGTTGGTGATCTCGGTAAACAAGTGACTCAGTCTCTCTGCCTCTTTCCCTGTCTGTAAAATGTGCTCCCTTGGTTGAGTGGTTGTGGGTGTATAAGTGTTACACGGCCCTTAGGAAAATGCCAGGCGCACAGTAGGTCCTCTCTGGAGAGTTCTCCGGAGCTGTTCTTCACCATTTGTGAAAATTCGGGCGGTGGGGAGATTCCACCCGCCCGGTGGCTAGCTGAAGTTTGGAGAGAGGTTTTGCTCAAGTGTCTTTAACCTTCTTCCTTCCCTTCTTACGAGCTCTGAAAAACTCCCTAATGAAGTAGTAACGTTTGCAGCGTCCGTTAAAAAATGCAATGCCAGGAGATCAAAGTATAGTATTTATTTTAGAAATTGGTTGGAATCATCAAGAGACGCAGGTATCAAGGCCAAATGTCAGTTCCGTTACACAAAGCCCCGCGCAGGGGAAGAGCGCGTGGCTGCTCTGCTCTAATGTAAAGAGACATCAAAGGCGAGCGCGCTGCACAAGTGAGCTGCCGGGAGCGCGGCCGGGAGCCGGCGAGGGCTGGACGCGCCCCGAACGGAGTCGGGGCTGCAGGGCGGGGGTCAGTTCAAAGAAGTACGCGCTGGGGCGTGAGTTCACAGGGGGGAAGGTTTAATGGGCTTCTCTTTGTTGGTGGGTGTATTTGTGCACGGCGGACCCAGGAACTCCTACGCGGACCTCCCGCCTGGGGGCGGAGAAGGGAGAGCCGAGAATGGGGAGCGAACTTTCACCACCGCTGGGGGCGGGGAGGTTGAATACCAGTCTCCGAGCCTCCTGCAAGCAGCGGGGCTCGGGGGCTGGAAAGTTTGCATCTCCCCGCGGCAGGAGCCCACCAGGTGCATCCAGCCAGAAGAAGCGGGTAGGTGAACCCGCTGGGTGACTAGTGCCAGAAGCGGACCTGCTCTGATCGCTCAGGAATTGGCCCTGTTTTGCTACTTGGCGCCCGAGCCTCGTCCCTCGTCGGGCATTTCCTTCCAGCCATTGGACACCCACGCCTCTGGCAGAAATCCAACCATTCACTTCTTTCTAGTTGATTATTTTTTAAAGAATCTGTACATTATTTAAGTTGTCACAGAAAATTCTGAATTCATCGGCCTTCCACAGCTGGCCCTGCCCCTCCCTTCCAAGGCTCAACCTTTGGGTCGCAGTGTCTACCTAGTTAGTGCCGGCCCTGGGTTTACTAAAAGTGCTGAGCCTGGAGGCGGAAGAGTTTTCCTCACGTTCCGGCGGGGCGCCAAGCCGCAGGAGGAAGCCTAGGCCTGGCTTTAGTCATCCACAGGCCTTCTCCAGCGGTCCTTGGGCGGCCTTTTGAAGTCCCGCGACAGCAGAAAGCTGCTATTGTTCTCGGCTCTCGACATGGAAGGGATCAAACTTTGCCTCTTCAATTTGAAAGATGTATTTTTTTTTTAATGGTGGCGTGGGGGAGGACTGCCATCTGATGCTGAGTTATTTTTTGAAGATTTGGAGCAGCCTCCCTGTTTAAGTTGCAGACCAAGTCTGCCACCTAAGCCCCAACATTCATGTTAACATGGGGGAGGGCCTGGCAGCAAGCCGTGGCCGTGCTGGGAACCTGACTTGGTTCCCTTCAGGTGCATTGGGGACGTTTCCTCCACTGGAAACCCCGAGTGAACTTTTGAGTTTAAACTAAAAAGTTGTATCAGTATATAGGGATGCAATCCTGGGAGGAAGCCTTTATCTCATCTCACTTTACTCCTTCCCTTGGTGGCCAGAGGGAACAGCATTTGCATGAGGTTAGGCAAAAACATCTTAGACACCACACCAAAAGCACAAGTGACGAAAGAACAATAGCTGAACTGAATTTCACAAAAATGTAAAACTTCTATGTTTTAAGGGACAACATCAAGAAAGAGAAAAGAAGCCGGGCATAGTGGCACACACTTGTAATCCCAGTTCTTGGGAGGCATAGACCTGAGGATCCCAGGTTCAAGGCCAGCCTCAGCTACTTAGTTAGCCCCCCCACCCCCCTTACATACAACTCAGTGAGACTCTGTTTCAAAATAAAGAATAATAGGGCTGGGGGTGTAGCTCGAAGGTAGAATGCCCCTGGGTTCAATTCCTAGTATTAAAAAAAAAAAAAAAAGGAAAAGACAACCCATAGAATGGGAGAGATACCTTGCAAATTATATAATGAACAAGGGACTTATATGAAACAGTCTTACTACTCAACAATAGAGACAAATAATCCAATTTAAAAGTGGACAGAAGATTTAAATAGACATTTCTCTAAAGAAGATATACAAGTGGTCAGTAAGCACATGAAGAATGTATAATATCATTAGCCATTCCTCAGCTATCCCTTCATGCCTCCTATGATGGCTAGATTATAAACAGATAATAAGTACTGGGTAGGCTGCCGAGAATTTGGAACCCTCGAGCAATGCTGGTGGGAATGTGAAATGGCACAGCCTCTTGGGAAATCAATTTGGCACTTCCTCAAAATGTTAAACATGGAATTACATGTAATTCTACTACTAAGCATATGTCAAAGAACACTGAAAATACATCTATACAGAAACTCACACATGGATGCTCATTGCAACAGCATTCATGGTAGTCAAAGGAGGAAGACAACCTAAACGTCCATCAGCTGATGAGTGGGTAAAATATGACATGTATGAAATGAGATATTATTTGGCCTTAAGAAAAAATGAAACATCGATAACTTGCTATAACATGGGTGAATCTTGAAAAGACTATGCTAAGTGAAGAAAGCCCATCACAAAAAGGTCATATATGTTTCTACTTATATAAAATGTCTAGAATGGAAAAATCCAGAGACAAAATATAGTAGTCATTTCCAGGGACTGAGGGTGGGAGTTTAGAGAATGCTGGTAAAAAGAGACAGGGTTTCGGTGGAGGTAAAAATGTTCTTAAATTGATTGTGGTGATAGTTGCATAACTTTATAAATAAAAACATTGAGTAGTACACTTTGAGTGGATTAATTGTATAGTATATGATGTTATCTCAATAAAGCAGTTTTCGAAACATCAAAAGAACCTAATATTTTAGGCTGTGAGGCAACAAGAAAGCTCGGATGCTGATAAAAGTGGGGGAATACGGAAAGGAGACAGTTTGAAGTCTAACAGAAATACTAAATTCAGTTTGGGCTTCTGAGTCTAAGGTATGGATTTGCTATTCATGAGGAAGTGCCTGTAGAAAGCTGGAAATATGGGGAGCGGGCAGTGTGGGGGACAATAGGGCTGGAGAGAGGGGTTGTAAACTCTTCTTAAGTGGGGACAGCTGAATAAGTGAGCTCATGGGAGTGAGTGGAGATCACATAGAGAAAAGCTATGCCAGGCTTTGGAGGAGAATCACAAATAGAAGATGAACAGAGGAAGAGGAGCTGTCCAATTAGCCAGGAAAAAGGGAGAGAGGAGAGAAGACAAAGTAGAGACAGGGGAGTAAACTAGACCACTGAGTGGGGAGGAGTGAGGGCGGGTGAGAAAGCTCTGAGACACCGACAGAGTGCATTGACTTCAGGGGGAAGCCTTGAGAATCCACCTTCAGAACTGAGGTGGGGACAGAAAGCAGGTCATGAGTTTAAGCAGCACCAAGAATCGATAGCAAGAGCTAGGTGGGTGCCCTTGACTGTAATCCCAGTACTTGGGAGGCGGAGACAGGATGATTGCAGGATTGCTGCCAGCCTCAGAAACTTAGGTCCTATCCTAATGAGACTGTGTTTCAAAATAAAAAATAAATTATAATAGGGCTGAGGGTGTAGCTCAGAGGTAGAATGCCACTGAGTTTAGTCCCCAGTAGCTTGCAGACAGACAGACAGAACACACACACACGCACGCACGCACGCACGCACACACACACACACACCTTAATGAAAAGTATTCTGTCCCTGTATAGACAAATTCAAATAAAGTCTGGGCCCTCCACTTGCAGCCCTGGGGGTGGAGGGGTGGGGCTGGCCAATTTGGGCCTGAGGAAGTGCTGGTGAGTTCTAGGCTGTGGTAGTTATCTGTTGGGTGGCCACATTTATGCCGTCAGTTTACCCTGGTACTTTCACTCCTCATCTGCTGATAGGACTGAGTGGCTGAAGGGCCATATGTTACTGCCAATAGTGTGGGATCTCACAAAATCTTCTCACCAACCTTCCAACTTAAAACTAAACCATTATCCTAGAACACAAATAAAAAGGACACCATGTCCCCAAGAACAAAAGGCCCATGGATGAGACTCTTTCCGGTCCTAGAGGAAGTAGGGATGACCTTTTACATGGAAATGGGGACAGATAGAAGCCTGATAGAGACTCTCTACCCAGAGGCACCCCTACAAATATTGGACCAATAGTTATTTTTATCCCTGAAATTGGTTCCTTAAAACTCTCAAGGTAAATGCTATACTTGATTCTGTGTGCCTCTGGTGGCTTGAGGCAGGGGTAAAGAGTAGCTGAGGCTGGTCATGAACCAGAATCCCAAATGCTGGGATTACAAGTGTGTGCCACCATGCCCGGCTTTTTCCTTTCTCTTTCTACTTCCATATTCTTGCTTGACCCCTTCATTATCTCTCAATTTCTACTTCATGATCCTTGTGGCAGACTCTATTTTTCAGTGATGACTGGAATGAGATAACTCATCTCATAATCTGGCTGGCCTAAGAGACTCATTTACAACCAATAGAAGCCATCATAGGTGACTTTTGTAGGTGCAGCAAGAAAAGGACAAGTGGCTTCCACCTGGTTCTTCTGGAATTCCCATTCCCCAGATGTTGTCCCTTGGAGCACCCCTCCTGGAATACAGCCATAAGAAGCCCGAGCCGCACAGGAGGAGGCTCCTTGTCAGCGTGCTGATCAAGATTCCCAGCAAAACGCAACCTTTGAGCCATCCCAGCCCAGGAGCCAACAGGTGAGTGAGGAAGCCTCCCAGGGATTCCAGCCTCCAGCTGTTTGAATCACCCTTGCCAGTGTGCCAGACTGACCTACAGCTGAGATGAGCCACCTTCTCTCTGCTCTGTCCAAATTCCTGACCAAGAAAACCCAAGAAAACAATGAAATGGCTCCAATTTTACTCCACTAAGTATAGAGTGGTTTGTTAAACAGCCATAGGAAATAGAAAGAGCCTTCAAATTCATACTTCATATTATCTAAGTGCTATCTTTCTGAAACATCAAGCAGTTTATATTTTTACCCTGCTCAAAAGCCTTAAATGATTATAAATATGAATATACACTGAATATGGAATTGTATGTTTTTCAGGCTTGCATCCAGATGCTTTATAGTTTTGGATCTTTCTACCTTATCTTTCACTTCAACCCACTACTTACCTTTTACTTCAATTGTACCAGATATTAAATTTTACGTGGCCAAATCTGACATGCTCCTACCTCTGCAAACTTTCACAAGCACTGGCACAAATTTCACATCCCCAAGACTGTGTTGTCTAGTGTGATAGCCAGTAGTCACCATTCACACATGGCTATTTCATTTTATACTGTTTAAATTAAAATTTTAGTCCCTCAGTCTCACTGGTCATATTTTAGTAGCTACATCCCGCTGCACAGCACCGTCTTTTTGTGGCTTTTCCCTTTCAATAAATCTCTCCTCTTTCACATGACCTTAAAATAGTGGGGTGCCGGGCGTGGTGGCGCACGCTTGTAATCCCCGCGCTTGGGAGGCGGAGACAGGAGGATCACGCAGGTTCGAAGCCAGCCGTGCTGGCGTAAGAGACCCTGTTTCAAAAATATAAAATAGGTCTGGGAGTGTAGCCCGGAGGAAGAAGGGCTTCCAGGAACCCCAGTACCACACACACACAAAAAAAATAGTGGGGTGTTTTATTTTGTAGCAATTTTGATCTGAATGCTGTGTTGAAGGTCATATAATCCAATGCCATAAAGTCACAGCACCTTGGCTTCCTACTCTTTTACTGCATTGCTTGGCAAATGTTTGGTGGCTCCCACACTTAGGGAGTTGCCAGGAAGCAATGATGAATCTCTGTACTAAGGAGTTTAGGTTAAATGATTTGGCAGGAGGGTTTTGAGAAGAGCATCCCAGTGTAGCCTTTTCTAATATCTGGTAACAATTCTAGGGATTTAATTATGAAAGAGAGAGAGAGTTTTGACTCAAAGTATTCCAAGTTTTGTCCAGTTGTCATGACATCTTAATCTACCTGCCAACTCAACATGCAGTCAAGCTATGGAGGAGTTTCCTTTTCACTGTTCCTGTCTGACCAAGGGGGACACAGGAACAAGCCAATACTGGACTGATCAAATCCCATTCAGCTTAAGAAAAGGTCATTACTCATATGCGCTCTCTCTCTCTCTCTCTCTCTCTCTCTCTCTCTCTCTCCTTTCCTCTTTCTTTTCTTTCTTTCATGTACTGAGGATTGAACTCAGGGATACATTGCTACTGAGCTCTTCTAATTTTATTTTGAGACAGGGTCTCACTAAGTTGCTTCAGCTGACATCAAACTTGAGCTCCTCCTGCCTCAGGCTCCTGAGTAGCTAAGGTTACAGGTGTGGACCACTGTGCCTGGTGTTATCAGTGGTTAAGTTATCAAATTTAGCCGGGCGTGGTGGCGCAAGCTTGTAATCCCAGCATTTAGGAGACTGAGACCAGAGGATCCCGGTTTGTGGACAGCCTCAGCTACTTAGTGAGGCCGTCTGCAACTTAGTGAGACCCTGTTTCAAAATAAAGAATAAAAAATAGGGCAGGGAGTGTAGCTCGGAGGTTGAATGCCTCTAGGTTCCATCCCAGACCTGCAAAATAAAATAAAATAAAATAAAATAAAATAAAATAAAAAGTTATCAAATTTATACAAATGAAGCCCATAAAACTGAGCTCCAAAATCATATAGTATGCAACAAGACTACTCAGGAGGCTGAGGCAGAGTAAATGCTATTTGGCTAACTGAAAAGAGAGAGAGAGAGAGAGAATGAGATAATCATTTTAAAGTTAATCATCTAAATTCTTACTTGCACAACAAAGCACAGTAGTTTTGGACACGTGAATCATAGTCAGCGCCTTCTACTAGCTTCGGAAAAGAGCCAGCCTCTGGCGATGTTTATATGTGGCGCTGCTCCTGTTAATTAAGGGTGTGGGTTGTCATTTCTCTTTACTCCTGACCACTGAGTGACACTCCTAGTAAATCTGAGGCATTTTGGGAGTTAATATTTACTTAATCTAAACATTCCATTTTAAATAGGAAACCTGAACTCTTTACCAAAACCTCTTTTCAGTTAGCTTTCCCCTTATCTGACAGCTTTGAGGGTGCTAATCGGGTATTTGTTTGCATTTTCCTGGAATGGGTGATGGCAGATTGCTGCTGCTCTTCGGTTTTGGGTGCAATGGCTTTGGAATGCTTGGGGCCACACCCCTAACTTAGCTGTCCCAGTAGATACAGGTTTCTTTCTTTGTGCAGTGCTGGTGATGAACCTAGAGCCTCAGACATGCCAGGAACCACTGAGCCACATCTCCAGTCTGGTGGCTTCTCCTCCTCCTCCTCCTCCTCCTCCTCCTCCTCCTCCTCCTCCTCCTCCTCCTCCTCCTCCTTCTTCTTCTTCTTCTTCTTCTTCTTCTTCTTCCTCTTCTTCTTTTCCTTTGATGGGTCTGGGGATGGAACCCAGGGGGCATTCTACCTCCAAGCTACATCCCCTGCCCTGTCTTTTTCCTTTATTTTGAAACAGGCTAGTTGCAGAGGGCCTCACTAAGTAGCTGAGGCTATCCGGGAACCGCGATCCTCGATCCTCAGGTCCCAGCCTCCAGAATACTAAATTTACAAGCGTGTGCCACCATGCTCGGCTTCTTTAACCACGATGGCAATACCTGGTACTTCCTTACTTCGAATGGGTTTTTCCCTCGCTTTTTTGTTTGTTTGTTTGTTTGTTTTTGTAGTACTAGGGATTGAACCCAGAGACATTCTACCTCCAAGCTATACCTTGTCCCAAACCACAATTCTCCCCCTCTGGTCTCTGCCTCCCAAATGCTGGGATTACAAGTATGTGCTACCACACCCGGCCTCATCTTTTTTTTTTTTTTTTTTTTAATTTTAAAACAGAGTCTCACTAAGTTGCTGAGCCTGGGCTCGAGCCTGTGATCCACTCTCCTCAGCCTCCCAAGTACTGGGATGATAGGTGTGTGCCACTATGCCTGGTTTAGGATGGGTTTTTAAGATGCAGAGAACATTTCTTTTTTTTTTAATTTTTAATTTTAGGAAGGTGACCTCAGGTCTAAGCATTATAAAATATTTTAAGTAAAGGCTTAAGCAAAGCAAAACCACAGTCTGGGGTATCTCTCTGTGGCCTGGGGCAAGCCAGCCCCTTCCCCCTCTTCCATGTGCCTGCTAGGGTGAGAGTATTGTCATTGTCTGTCTTTCCCTGGGAGCCTGGGGCATGTGAATGGTGCCCTAGACTCCCCTCCTGGGAACAATAAAGCTTTAATAACTTTTTATATCATCACTCTTCAGACCCCAACAATTTAAGACTATGATGGCTTACATATAAGTCTAAAAGAAAGAACCATATAAAATACTTATGTATTTTGTTCTCTACTGACCTAATTCATAATTGTCAAAAATATGTTGCTCTGCTCTCTAGATGTACATAAAGAGTTAATACCATTTTTTTTTTTTTTTCTAAAAGCAGTACAGGCAAAACTTACGGAGTTCTTTAATTTGGCACCTGGGCTATAATCCAGGTCCTGGTGCATAAAAACTATGTGCTCTAATGAGTGACACTCCTACCACTTTCCTATTTTTTGATAACAAAACAGTAAGATCTAGCTCCAGCTCCCTACATGTGCACACAGGCATAGATGTTTGACTCTGGCCAAGGCTCTTAATCACTCTGGGCCCAATTTTTTTCATTTGTGAGATAAGGAATTAGTTGTATGTCTTTTTCCTCCTCTTTCTCCTCTTCTTTCTTATCCTTCACCTTCTCCTTCTTCTTTTTGGATTCCAACAGCAGTAACAACATTTTTTTTTTTTTTTGGGTGTGATATATTTGAGAAGTCTTCCCCCTTTTTAAAATTAATTTTCACAAAACACCTAATGAAATATATCATCTTGACCATTTCTGTAGTGTTAAGTAGATTCACATTATTGATAAAACCTCCAGAATACTTTAATCTTCCAAAACTAAAACTCCCTTACTCATTAACCAACTCCACAGCCGGATATGGTGGCACACACTTGTAATCCAAGCATTCGGGAGGAGGAGACTGGAGAATGGCGGTTTGCAGACAGCCTCAGCTACTTAGCGAGGTCCTTCGCAACTCAGTGAGACCCTGTTTCAGAAAATAAAAAGACTAAAAAAATAGGCTGTGGGTGTGTCTCAGAGGTACAATGCCCCTGGGTTCCATCCTCAGTACACAAACAAAAAATAAGAAAACAAAAAACCCCCTAAAAAACAAAGCTCAAAAAAAAAAAAATAAAGAAACCACCTGGAATTTCCCCTTTTGTCCCCAGCCCCACAGAGCAGACTGTCCATGAATTTGATTATCCATTATTTGATTATTACCTGTCATATAAGTGGAATTATATATGTTCATCCTTTTGTGTTTGGCTTATTCACTTGTGTGAAATGTTCTCAAGGTTCACACATGTAGTAGCATAAGTCAGAAATGATGACACTTTAGAAAGAGAGAAAAAAAGAAAAAAGAGAAGAAATCTCCTTTTTAAGGGTGGCTAGAATCGTAAAATTTTAGGATGAAAACAGTCCTTGAGATCCGAGCTATTAGATGTATTATTTTCAGGTGTGGAAGTTGGGGGCCAGAGAAAGTGACTCATGCCAGCCACCTTACATGTGAGAGAGGCGAATGAGAGGTTTGGGTCAGAACTCAGGTTCTGGGGAGTGCAAGTCCTCCCCCACAGGAGGGGATGTGAATACAGCCTGAAATTTCTAAAAGAAGGCTCATCATGTTTAAACAATATCAGGTAGTTGGGCGTGGTGGCGCACACTTATAATCCTAGTACTTGGGAGACAGAGACAGGAGGATCCCACAAGTTCGAAGCCAGCCTCAGCTACTTAGTGAGGCTCTCAGCAACTTAGTGAGACCCTGTTCCCAAATAAAATATAAAATAGGTCTGGGGGTATAGCCCAGAGGTAGAAAGCTCCTGAGTTCCTTCCCTAGTACCACAAAAATAAAATAAAATAAATAACATCAGGTAGAAGGGAAGAGAGCCCTAGTTGTACTAGACATGTGCACCTGAATGTGGGGCAGGGTTGGGCATAGGGGTTTGAGGAGGGGAGAGGGAAGATGCCTGTGGGGGAGGGGAAGTAAAACAGGAAGGGAACAGAGAATGGGATGGGAACTGAGCCATGATGGAGGAGCTGGCTTTGAAAGGTGCTAGTGAACACGAAATGCAAACACCTCCATCCTGTGGTAGCTAAAGCAAGTTTTTATATTTATTTTTTTCTGGTACTGGGGATTGAACTCAGGGGTGTTGTACCCTACCCACTGAGCTACCCCCTAGCCTTTTGTATTTTGTGTCAGGCCATCGCAACCTCACAAGGTTGGCCTCATTCTTACGATCCTCCTGCCTCAGTCTTCCTAGTCACTGGAATTACAGATATGTGCCGTTGCGCCCAAACCTAAATCAAATTTTCTTCATGCCTACTTCCTCCACTAAGCTTAGTGAAAAAAATCATAGGGTTCTCTATTGTCCGCTACTTGTCCACTGATGCTTAGAATACCTGGAAATAGGACAAAGGTGTTAAGTCTGCAAAGGGAAAGTCTTATATTACAAGTATAAGATTATTTAATGGTTCCAAGTTACAGACACTCTTGCCTATTAAATAGAATCAATACCCTTCAACAAGTGGAAGCGATTTCATGGCCTTGTTTGGGAACAGGTGGGTGGCTGGGCTGGCTAGAAAGGGAGTCATTAATTCAGAAGAGAACAGAAGTGGGAAGGAAGCCCAGAGGAGGGCCTCACACGCTCTTTGGCTTGGTCTTCACTTCGCCTGTCTGCAGCCGCTGTGGACCTGGGCACGTGGCGGCAGATCTGCCTTGGCCAGAGCATACGGATTCACATAAACCATGTGAATTCATGGATTCCATAGATTCATGTGGTTTACGACACCTTTACTTTCTCAGCTCAGTTAATTTCTGACATAGGGAAGCTCTGTCTCTGATGATTCAAAAATAGTGGTATCAGGCAACGCATTACATAACATGTATATCTTATGGATACCCAGAATGTATTCCTGCCCACTCATGGGAACTCTAATCTGATGTTCTTTTATTTTGAGAGACTTTGTTTTCCAATAATTAATTCTTCAAAGACTTGCCCTAAGAGAGCGAGCAGAAGCCACTTTTATGGTGGACACAATTTTCTTTCTCTCCCATGCTCCAATTCCTGGCTGGCTATAAAGCTATCAGGCTCATTTCCATATCAAACAAAGAGGAGGCAGGAAAATACTCCCCTGATCGACATAAAAAGACACATTACTGGAGATTGTTTAAGAACTTGTTTTTATGGCCAAAATTAGCAAATTATTCGCAGTAATAGGTGAGTCAGATGACAATAATGTTTAAGAGAACAAAGCCAGCGCTCAGCAGGACTCTGACCCGGTGTCTACCCCAAGGCAGGTCCCCAGCTGCCAGAACGTCTCTGCACACTGACAGCCAAGAGGCTATATAAAAAAAAAAAAAAAGAGAGAAAGAGGCAGCCAGGAAGCCTGCCACTTACCCAGGGAAGCTACTAGAAAATACATTCCAGGGCTTGCTCTGCAGCTGCCCAGAGCCTCCGTGGGTGGCCCCCATGTTAACTAGGGGCACACGTGGCTCCCATCTCACTAGCAGTCCCAGGGAGCTTCAGCCACCCAATAGCTATTTCTTTCCTTGATTTGAAACCCTGGTAGAGATTTTGGAGACTTTCAGCTGAAACCTGAGCATCCAGCTGCACATGTAAGCGGCATAGTCTTGGCTTGCTCTTACTTAATACCAATTTAATAACTCACTTGAAAACACTGATGTACACTGGGGTCCAAGGTATTTAAAAACATACCTGGCACCTTTCTGTGTGCCACCTGCCCTGAGGTGGTTTATCCCAGGATAAATCATATGGGACCATCATGTTGGCCATGGTCGAAGATGAAATAGACAAACCCTGAAACTGGTCCTGGTCGCCGCACCCTCCAGTAGGGAAACGTGTCTTAACCGAGATCTGGCAGCCACCTGTGGGCACTTAGAAGTCCAGGGGCAGCGTAGGACTCCCTCCCCCACCCCCACCAGGGTAGAGGATGTGTTTTGGCCTCTGAGGCCACAGCTGGGGCTCTCAAAGACAATGTCTCCAATCCTATGGAGTCCAGCTCTGGCTACAGGTGAGAATCATTGGGGAGATTGCAAACACTGACAACCCAACACTGACAACCCAGACCACACTCAGACTAAGTAAGTCAGAATCTGTGAGGCAGAGTCACTGGTTGTTTTTCTTTTTTAAACTTTTACATTGAATGTTGGGAATGCAGCTCAGTGTGAAGGCACAAGCTTAGCATGGACAAGACCCTGGGCTTGATCCCCAGCAGCACACACAGAAAAACATACTCTTATGCTGAAATATAGATGCATAGGAAGTTGCAAAATACAGAAGTGTCTCGTGTATTTTCATCCAGGCTCTGCCAATGATTATGTTAAATAACTATAGTTTTATATTAAACCAATCAACTGACATTGATTCAGTGTGTGTGTACTTCTCTGCAGTTGTGTAGTTCGGTGTAACTACTGCTGAGATCAAGGTATAGAATAAAGCTTTATTGCAAAACTTCTTCCTGCTACTCCTTTATCGTCATATCTACACCACGCATTCCATCACTGACCCCTGACAACATCTACTCTGTTCATTTCTCAAATTCTATCATTTTGAGAATGTTATATAAATGGAAGTGTATAGTATGCAACCTTTTGAGACTGACTTTTTTTCACTCCACATAACTGAGAGTCATACAAAAGGTTGTGCGTATTGATTGTTCGTGTGTGTGTGTGTGTGTGTGTGTGTGTGTGTGTGTGTGTGTAGAGAGTGAACCCAGGGGCATTCTCTCTCTGAGCTGCACCTCAGCCCTTTAAATTATTTTTGTCTTGAAACAGGGTCTTGCTAGGCTGCGGAGAGTCTCACTAAGTAGCTGAGGCTGTCCTAGAACTTGTGATCTGCCTGTCTCAGTCTCCCAAGTACTAGGATTAGAGGCTTGTACCATCATGCCCAGCTTGTTTGTCTGTTTTTATTGCTATGTAGCATTCAGTTGTATGGAAGTACCTTAAAGGACTTTTCCTAGTTTGGTATTATTACAAATAAGGCTACTTTAAACATTCATGTACATCTCTGTCTGTATCTATCATCTATCTATCATCTATCTATCCTTCCTTCCCCCTCTCCTCTCCTCTCTTCTCCTATCCTCTCCCTCTTTATCTTTCTTCCTTTTCTCCCTAGTATAGGAATTCAATCCAGGGGTGCTCTACCACAAAGCTACATGCCCAGTCCTTTTTATTTTGTATTTTGAGGCAGGGTCTTGCTAAGTAGCTCAGTGTGGTCTCAAACTTGCAATCCTCCTGCACCAGCCTCTCAAGTTGCTGGAATTATAAGTATGCACTACAATGCTTGGCTCTTTTTTTTTTTTTTTTTTTGCCAGACTAGGGATGGAACCCAGGGGCATCCTACTTCTGACTACACCCTCAGCCCTATTTTTTATTCTTTGTTTTGAAACAGGGTCTCACTGAGTTGCAAAGAGCCTCACTAAGTAGCTGAAGCTGTTCGTGAGCCATGATCCTCCTTTCTCAGCCTCCCAAATGCTGGGATTACACGCGTGCACCACCACCCCTGGCTCTATGTATTTAAAAAAAAAAAAAAAAAGCTTTCTGGGTGATTTCAATGAGAACCAGGGCTATGAACTGTTGGTCTAGGGGAAAGTTGAAAAGTGACTACCAAATATCCCAAAGATTTATTAAATCCTGCGATCCTGTGTTGCACTGCACTGTGTTGTAGGTTTTGTACCAGAGTAAATAAGAACACAAGTGCTGAAAATGGGCTGCCTGGACTCAAGCCCTGGCTCCATCACCTGGCTCCATCACTTGGTGGCTCGGCCTTACTGTGCCTCAGTAGCTCCCCTATAAAATGGGGCAGTAACACCAACCTCCTGGTACTCTCACAAGCGTGCACTGAATACATAATACATGTAGAAGATTAACACATAGCTCAGCAAGTTAATGCTTACTAGCACATTGGAAACCGAACCTCCGGTCATGTCTTAAAACTCCTCAGTGACTATTCCAGCACCCCCCTTGAGTCCTACACAGAAGCCTTAGTGAACTTGGGTGACCTCCTACAGACCCTTTGCGTAAACCCAGGTCTGAGGGTGGGTGGCACTCCTCCCCGAGAACCTTCCACTGGTTTTTGCGCCTTTGCGCCACAACACTAGCCTACACACGATGCTTATGAGGCTCTCTTGGTTGTACGTCTGCCTCCTCCTGTGTGTACACCGTGAGCTCCTAAGAGGCAGGGACTGTGTGGCTTGCCCACCATCGAATCTCCGGTACCTCGTGTGGTGTATTAGTAGATCCTCATGAAAGATATAGTGAATGGATGAATAAAGGAATGCAGCAGAGTCCTGAGAGGGGGTGCAGGGAAGGATTCAGCGCCTGGTGAGGCCCCCCGGGGGTCCCATCTGCAGCTCATTTGGGGTGGTGGAGGCGAGGGAAGCCTTGCAGAAGGTGGAGCCTCGAGTCCTGTGCTGCCTTGCTTCTGCTGGGATTCTTAAGGCTGCCTTGTCTGTACTGCCGGCTCGGCAGGAAACAGCACAGGCGAGGGACGTGGATGGGGTGTGGATGGGGCACAGGTGAGGGGCGTGGATGGGGCGTGGGTGAGGCAGCCAATCAAGGTCTGTCAAGCAGAACAAGTTGGGCCAGAAAGTCAGAATAGGCAAGTTCAAGCTGTGCGAGGTGGAATAAGTCAAGCAATCTCTCAGCCCCGGGAGTTAATTTATGTGGAAAATCAGATTCTGGGGCCCGCCTACCTGTGTGGGCTCCCAGCTCCTTCACTTGCTATTCTGTGACTCTTGACATAACCTCTCTGTGCCTCATTTTCTCAACTATAAAATGAGGATAACAACAGTGCTTCTGCTTTAGGTTTATAGGGTTTGAAACAATTCATAAATGTAAAGAGTTTAGAATGAGGCACATAATATCAACTAGTGTGTGTGTGTGTGTGTGTGTGTGTGTGTGTGAGTGTGTGTGTATTACTGGGGACCCACAGGCATTCTACCCTTGAGCTATACCCCATTCCTTTTGTGTGTGTGTGTGTGTGGTGCCTGGGATTGAACCAGGGGCATTCTACCTCTGAGCTATATCACCAGCCCTATTTGGCAATGGATTATCCCTAGATTGCTGAGTCTCTCTAAGTTGCTAAGGCTGACTTTGAACCTGTAATCCTCCTGTCTGAGCCTCACAAGTACTGGGATTATAGGTGTGTACCACCATGCCCGGCTCTCAGTCCTATTTTTTAAATTTTTATTCAAAACAGGGTTTTGCTAAATTACTTCGTGCTGGCCTTGAACCTGCCATCCTCCTGTTTTAGCTCTCCTAAATACTGAGATTATAGGTTCACACCATCATGTCCAGCTCAATTAAAATCTTTTTTTTTTTTAAAAAAAAAGCCACACAAGCCGGGCATGGTGGCGCATGCTTATAATCCCTGCGCTTGGGAGGCTGAGATAGGAGGAACGTGCAGGTTCGAAGCCAGCCTCAGCTACTTAATGAGGCTTTCAGCAATTTAGCTAGACCCTGTTTCCAAATAAAATATAAAATAGGTCTGGGAGTATAGCCCGGAGGTAGAAAGCCTCTGGGTTCCACCCCCAGTACCACCACCAAAAAAAAAAAAAAAAAAAAAAAAAAAGCCACACAAAGAGTTGGGTGTGGTAGCACATTCCTTGTAATCCCAGTACTTGGGAGACTGAGACTAGAGGATCACAGGTTTAAGGGCAGCCTCAGCAATTTAGTGAGACCTTGTTTCAAAAAAAAAAAAAAAAATAGAAAGTGCTGGGAGTATAGCTTTATTTTTTATTTTATTTTTTTCAGGTCTGGGGATGGAATCCAGGGGCATCTGACCTCTGAGCTACACCCCCTGCCCTATTTTTTATTCTTTATTTTGAAACTGGGTCTCACTGAGTTGCAGAGGGCCTCACTAAGTAGCCGAGGCTGTCCACGAACCACGATCCTCCAGGTCTCAGCCTCCCGAATGCTGGGATTACAAGCGTGCGCCACCACGCTTGGCTGGAGTATAGCTTTAGAATGCTCCTGGGTTCAACCCCCAGTACCAGAGGAGGAGGAGGAAGAGGAGGAGGAGGAGGAGAAGGAAGAGGAGGAACACAAAGAAACAGAATGAGAATAAAGGATTGTTGTGCGAATCAAAGGCAAGGAGAGCACAGCCATGCTGCCTAGGATTCTGCTTTGGCTTCCTGAGGAGGATTTTGCTTGCTATTTTAGTCTACATTTAAAATTCCACATAAATACCTGGGAGCTGGTGAAGCTGAAGCAGGGAGCCATGGGACACCACGTTGCCAGTCCTCTCAGGAGGGGCAGAAGCTGCCACCATCTGATGTCTGCCTTGTGGCGGCATGAAAGGAAGTTGGGGGATAAGTCCAGTTCCTAGTGGACAGGTGTTGGAAACCCACAGCCATCCTTACAGTTGGCACCTCAGTGAGGTCTCCACAGACAGGCAAGGATTAAGTCGAGAGGAGACCAAATTGCTCTTCCACCTGGCACTGGTGGCCTCAGCAGGACAGGGCTGAGGCTCAGTGACAGTGGACAACCAGAGCGAAAATCTTCACTGCGCTGCTCTGCGGAGAAATCTCAAGTTCTGCTCCCCAGAGCAGTCAACCCGACGACTTTCATAGATTCTGTTGTATTTGCATTACTCTTCCATCTGGTCATGATTGTTTCAAAGAATCAGATGCATCTCTTTTATTATTAAAAGAATAATGTAACTAATGTAGAATTTTAACCCCTGCATTCAGCTGTCAGAAGTGGGGGAAAAAATCAGTGCCGCGTACATTATCTTTCCCTTAAAAGTTTATGTCAGTCAAAGAATAGAGAATACCAGGAAAGAAAGGAGTTTTTGAAGTAGTTTATTCTTGTTTTCTATTAAAAGTACAATTTTGAAATTATTGATTTTTATTAATATATAGAGATTTCTAGAACTCTGATAAAGCATACAGGCAAAATAAGGAACCGAATAAGAAAACACTGAAATATAAGTATTTACGAAATGGTTGTATCTTTGGAAGTCTCTCCAACTATCTTAAGAAGTGATTTGCAAGATTAATGCAGGAGAAGCAGTATTCTAATTAGTAGTGCTCTGTTTTCCTCGAGACAATGTCATAATGTTTGAGGATCCTGGTGTCTGAGACAGACTCCTGGAAAGAATTGTGCAGGATGGAGTCTTTGTCAGACACAAGAAGATGATGCTCAGTTGGCCTGCTGGAAGCAGCTCTACCTTCCAGGAAAACGCCACTGTGTGGAGGGCAAGTAATAGAGCGATGCATGGGCCATCGGGCCATCCTAATGGTACAGACGGAGCCCCTTAGAGGGTGGGGCTCAGTGCAGGCTCCTGGTCCCACCTGGGACACTGACTAGTCAGCACAGCTTGGGGTTGGACTTGTTCATACCATGCATGGCACGTGTCCTCAGGAGCTCTTTGAGAACCCTGCCCATGATGCTCTCTATCGTCGGCATCATCATATGCTCCAGACATCCTAGTCTGGAGTTTGCTTAGATTTTCCTATGTCAGTAAGTTCCTTTTCTAGAAGATTAGCTAGAAAGGTTTCAACTTGCCTGAAGACCTGGCAGATCAGTAGGGATGCCAAGGGCATATGGGAGGATCCTGCAGGAGGGGCTGGGCCCTTCCCAATCGCCCCCAGAATAACCTGTGTTTCATATGCTTTCCTGCGTCTTCATGGAAGAAAGAGATCTTGTCTTACAGCATTACAAAAACTCAGCTTGCCTTTATCAGTCCCCCAGTGTGCCAGGCTGAGGCTGTACCCTGGGCAAGTGGAGATCTCAGAGGCACAGGCTCAGCTGGCCTGGGCTGAATATTCTCACTTCTCTCTCTCACACTGATCCACTTCCGACTCACGTGGCTCTTGTTTGTTGTAATTTTTGAAAGTTCAGATGAAAACACTAAAGTAAACCTCAACCTTCCAATCCATCATCTCTCCTTCCCAGCATATCCGCAGTCATCTTTTATGGGAGGAAGGGGCTATATTTATTTATTTATTTGATTTCTTCTTGCCTTTTTTAATTAATTAATTAATTAATTAATTTATTGGTGGTACTGGGGTTCCTGGAAGCCCTTCTACCTCCGGGATACACTCCCACGGGCTACACTCCCAGACCTACTTTTTAACTTTTTTATTTGGAAACAGGGTCTCTTAAGCCAGCGAGGCTGGCTCCGAACCAGTGGGATCCTCCTGTCTCTGCCTCCCAAGCGCGGGGATTACAAGCATGCGCCACCATGCCCGGCTTCTTCTTGTCTTTTTAAAAAATATATACTTTTATTAGTGCAGTATAGTCTCACATCATCAAGTAGTTCAGAGCAATAGGGACGTACACACACCCAGCATTAGGTGAGCGCCCCCCCCCACTCCCTTCCCTTTCCTATACAGCTATTGAGATTGCCGTTAACAATCGCATATATGCACATGATGCCAGTAGAAGCGTTTCCTTCACCAGTTCTCCCTTCCTCTTTCTGCTAGGGTTTCTCTTCCTTTAGCTAAAGTCCCTCTCATATCCCCACACATCCATCACCTCCCACACTCTCATACCTATTATTATCTTGTTGAAACCATGAAGCATATTGTGTCTATCCTTCTGATCTTTTACCTAATTTTACCATGAATATTCCTCTATTTCTATAATTAACAATATTTTAATTTCTAATAGCTGTACAATAATCCATTATAATGATGTGCCAAAACTTACATTTTTTTTTTTTGTGGTACTGGGGTTCCTGGAAACCCTTCTACCTCCGGGCTACACTCCCAGACCTATTTTTTATATTTTTATTTGGAAACAGGGTCTCTTAAGCCAGAGAGGCTGGCTTTGAACCTGCACCATCCTCCTGTCTCCGCCTCCCAAGCATGGGGATTACAAGCGTGCGCCACCACAACCCGCACAAAATTTATTTTTTATCTAATAATGCAGTGTATAAGGTATAACTGGTGGTGGATACATTCCTAGAACCTTTTAATAAGAAACAGAAAAATTTAAAACAGGATCAGATAATGTCAAAAGACTACATGAAAAAGTACTTTGCATTTGAGAAGGAATTAAATTATAATTAGGTTTCTTTAAATATAAATAATATACATCTAAAGAAGGGAAAAGAGACAGCTACTCTCTTCTCTTTAACATTTCCTTCCTAATAACAACTACGGAATATTCAATGCAGAAAGACAAACATTGCGACTTTCTCATGTAAATCTTTCTAATATCTTTCATGGCTACATGTGCCTGTTTGAAAATTGAAAATAGCATTTACACTGTTTTAAAGAGTATTTTTGTACTAAAAATTAATTAATCAGGCTTCTTATTCTATTCTGCAAGCCATTTTAAAGAGTACATAGAAGCTGGGCATGGAGGCATATGTCTGTAATCCCACTACTTGAGAGGCTGAGACAGGACGATCACAGATTTGAGGCTAACTTCAGTAACATGGCAAGATTCTCATGAGACGCTGTTTCAAAAATCAAAAATCAAAAACCGGACTAGGGTAGCTTGGTAGATACCCTTGGGTTCAATCCCCAGTACCTAAATAAATAAATAAATAAATAGATGTATCTATTCTATGGCTACATCACACTTCCTTATTGTGAAGATTTAAGTTGTTTCCAGTTGTTTTTGGTTTGTTCTTGCCATTATATACAGTGCTACAAAATAATCTCTCTGTATCTTAAACCACTGTCTCACAGGAGAGAGGAATAACAGCTGGGCAGAGTCAACACAGTTTGCTGTGTGTCTGTTTTGTGGTACTAAGCATTGAATCCAGGTACATTCTACCTCTGAGCTACACTCCTAGCCACCCCCCCCTTTAAAATTTTGAAACAGGATTTCTTTACGCGGTCAGTGCCACCACACCTGGCTGTAAGCATGCTTTTAAGGCTGTTGACATCCATGGGGTTAGAGTCCTAGAAATTAATGCTGATGTATATATACTCCTACTAGCACTGCTTGAGTACTCATTTTCTACTATCCTCATAGACATGGAACACTTCAATTAAGAAAACAAAAAATGATGTTTTGGTTATAATTTTGTCACTAGTGAGGTAGACCATTTTTTTTTTTTTAAAATAAGGTATCAATTTGTACAAACTGCCTTGTCTTTTTTTTTTTTTTTTTTTTTTTTGGTGGTACTGGGGTTCCTGGAAGCCCTTTTACCTCTGGGCTACACTTGCAGACCTATTTTATACTTTAAAAAAATTTTTTTGAAACAGGGTCTCTCTCTTTTTGGGGGGGGTGGTGATACTGGGGTTCCTGGAAGCCCTTCTACCTCCGGGCTACACTCCCAGACCTATTTTTTTATATTTTTATTTGGAAACAGGGTCTCTTAAGCCAGAGAGGCTGGCTTTGAACCTGCACGATCCTCCTGTCTTCACCTCCCAAGCACGGGGATTACAAGCGTGCGCCACTACGCCCGGCAGAACTGCCTTGTCTTTACTGGGGCATTTTTTCTTTTTCTTAATAGTTGTAGGGGCTCATTATTGTCCTTGAAGACAAGATCATAACCTCTTTATTTCCATTGTATTCTTAGCATATCATTGAATCAGTCAATACAGATTTGTTGAGTGAAAATATGCCACAAATGTCATTGCCAGCTTTTATTTGCAATTTAATATTTTAAAATATGCACAGCAAACTCCACCATTTTAGGTATTTTTAGCTGTACAGTTCAGTGATACTTAACACATTTACATTGTTGTGTGGCCGCCACCACTGGCCATCTGCAGAACTTTCGTATCTTCCCAAACAGAAATTCAGTACAGACTAAACAATAACTTTCTGCTTCCCCAGTGCAATTTATGTGTCTATAACATAAAGAGATTTAAGATAGCATGTAGTGAAACTGACTTTTAAAAATTAAATGCATTTGTTACATAAAACCATAAAAACGATACATCCATTATTCTCTTTCCTTTAAGTTGTCTTTTTTTTTTTTATTGATACTGGGGATGGAACACAGGGGTGTTATACCATGGAACTACATTCTCAGCCATTTTAAGTTTCGATATTGAGACAAGTTCTCCTTAGATTGCTGAGGCTGGCCTAGAACTTGCCACCCTCAGTCTCCTGAATCACTGGGATCATGGGCTTGCACCACTGTTCCTGGCTTTAAGTTGTTTTAACATTGTGCTTGGTAAGGTCTCTACCTAAAAAGCATGTACGCACTCATGTATATTTTCTTCTAATTTTTATAATTCTTTACATTGATCTTGCTTTAATTTAGAATTTTAGATATAAAACAATAGTTAATGCCTGCTGGGAGACCATTCTCTATGTTTCTCATGTTGCTATGATTTGTAAACACAGGCATGATCGCCACCGTTGTGGACTATCTTCCAGAAATGGTTTTTAGTGGTGAATGGCCTCAAAAAGTAGACAGAATGTCCCCCTAGAAATATAGAACAGGCTGGTCAGTAATGGAATATAATAAAAATAATGTCTCCATCAGGAACAAAGATCAGGTAGGCCTGTTGCTCATTACAAAAGGATTGAGTTTGCTGGGCATGGGGGTGCACACCTGTAATCCCAGTACTTAGGAGGCTGAGACAGGAGGATTGTAGGTTCAAGGATGGTCTCAGCAATGCAGTGAGATTCTCAGCAACCTAATGAGATCCTGTGGGTTTTTTTTTTTTTTTTGGGTACTGGGGATGAAATCCAGGGGCATATTACCTTGGAGCTACACCTCCAGCCCTAGTTTTTAGTCTTTATTTTGAAACAGGGTCTCACTGAGTTGCAAAGGGCTTCACTAAGTAGCTGAGGCTGGTTGGGAACCACAGTCCTCCTGTCTCAGTCTCCCAAATGCTGGGATTACAAGCGTGCGCCACCATGTCTGGCATGAGATCCTGTTTTAAAACAAGAAATAAAAAAGGGCTGGGGGTAGAGCTGAGAGGTAGAATGCCCCTGGGTTAAATTCCCAGTACTGAAGAAAAAAAAAAAAAGATTGAGTTTCTTAAGCTTGGGGTTCCTCTTTTATAATCCCCCCAGGGCAGGCACCAGTGGATGCTCTGGTTCACCATGCAGGGGTACAAGTGCTGGCCCGTTGGCGACTGCTGTTACACTTTTGTCTCCGACCCAGGAATCTTGTGCCTTCTGCTAACACCCATGGCAGGCTAACTTTGTATTTTACAAGCAGGTAGTTCAAGGTTCTTGATAAGAACTGGATTTTAGCCAGACATGGTGGCGCATGCTTGTAATCCCAGCATTTGGGAGGCTGAGACAGGAGGATCCCTGTTTGCAGACAACCTCAGCTACTTAATGATGCCCTTTGCTACTCAGTGAGACCCTATTTCAAAAATAAAAAAAGACTAAAATATAGGGCTGATGGTGTAGCTTGGAGGTACAATGCCCTGGTTTCCATCCCCAGTACCGCAAAACAAAACAAAAACCCACTGGATTTTATTTTTCCAAATATTTAATGAATTTTCACACCACTATTTATCAAATCATTTCTTTACTGAAATGAAATTTACCTGTATCATAACGAAATACTTTGACATACTTATGTTTATTTGGTATCTTTCTTCTTTATTCTCTATTTGTCTATTTTGGAGCCAGTGAAATACTGTTGTTATTGTTTTTTGTAATTGTATAATATATTTTAATAGCTGGTGGTAAATATCTTCTTTCCTTCTTTCTTTCTTTTTTCTTCTTTTTTCCCTCTCTCTGTTACCCTTACTCTTTGGGGGCTCTTTGTACCAGACAAATGGTATCTGGTACACAGCAAGTATTCAATAACTATCTTAAGCGATATTAATAAAATAATTATTTTGTAAAATACCCAACTCTTGAATATTTTTAATTATGTCCATTATAGAAATGAAACTGGAAATAATTTTATCATGTACTATCAGTTTGTTAACTAATTCATTGAACCATTCTTTTAAGTTCTAAGAATTTAACTATTACTGGTTTTACAATTTAAGAAAAGAATTTATCCTATTAGAAAATGCCTAATATAGAGGGCTCTTGTACCATATCTCCCCCCTTCTGTCTGTGTCTGTCTGTCTGTCTGTCTGTCTGTCTCTCTCTCTCCTCTCTCTCTCTCTCTCTCTCTCTCTCTCTCTCTCTCTCTCTCTCTCTCTCGTGTGTGTGTGTGTGTGTGTGTGTGTGTTTGGTACTGGGAACTGAATCCAGGGGCAGTCTACCTCCAGGTTATACTCCCAGCCATATTTTATTTTTAAACAGAATCTTACTAGGTTGACAAGAGTCTCACTACTTTCTGAGGCTGTCCTCCTGTCTCAGCCATCCAGGTACTGGGATTACAGGCATGCACCACCATATCTGGCGCATTTCTCTTATTTCAGTTTTCTCGATATTTGTAGAGTTCTGAAATTAATATTTCCCAGGTATTGCTGGGAATCTGCTATAAATCTCCATGGGCCACTTGCTGGCCACTGCTTAGGCTCTGTCCACTGCAGGGGACCCACCTGTAGCTGTGGAGGGGACGTGGCCAGAGAGTGTCCTGTGCTTTGTGTCTAAGGCCCTGGTTGAGACCTCTGGCCACACTAACAGTTGGGGATACTCAGTTTGTTAACCTGAAGATATTAAAGGTGACAACTGGTTATAGATCCCAAATTTGTTCATGAATCCCTTGTCACCTGCTGACCTGATGCTATTGAATGAAAAATAAAAGTGTGGTGGCACTCTACAGAGAAACAAGTGAATTTTCCAGCCCAGGTTCAATGGGGGTTTGCATGGATTTATTTTTCTTTTTTATTCAGGGGGAATCACATTTCTACATTCTAGAAAAGCTGATAGAATTTCTATATCTATTTTTTTTTTAATACTGGAGGTTGAACCCAGAGGTATTCTATCTCTGAGCTATGCCTCCAGACCTATTTTACTTTTTATTTTGAAACAGGGACCTTGTTAAGTTGCTGAGGCTGGCCTCACACATATAATCATCTGGTCTCATCTGGTCTCAGCCTCCCAAGTACTGGGATTACAGGCACGAGGCACCACAGCTGGCATCAGTATTTAATTTGACTCTGGCACCTTAAAGTGCTTCATACAGAAATAAAGGTATTAAAGTTTTGTGGCTATGGCTGGAAGGAGTTGAGAATATCTACTTTTCAGCCACAGGATAAATGTAGTTTAGAGATATTTTTAATATTTTTCTTTTTACATATATATAAAAAAAATGTTTAGCTGGGCGTGGTGGCACACACTTGTAATCCCAGCATTTGGGAGGCTGAGACAGGAGGATCCCAGTTCGTGGACAGCCTCAGTTACTGAGTTACTTTGCAACTCAGTGAGACCCTGTTTCAAAATAAAGAATAAAAAATAGGGCTGGGGATGTAGCTTGGAGGTAGAATGCCCCTGGGTTCTATCCTAAGTAGTGCAAAAAAAAAAAAAAGTTTCGTTTTTAAATTTTTTTTTACTTGAAACTATTCCTAAAGTTTAGTAAAACACTCTGTAACATGTAAGGAAAATACATATAATATCTCTCTCTCTCTCTCTCTCTCTCTCTCTCTCTCTATATATATATATATATATATATATATGTGTGTGTGTGTGTGTGTGTGTGTGTGTGTGTGTGTGTAATCCTCTAGATGATTTCTGTGAGGAACTTGTGACCTCTCTTTGAAACCAATAACAGCCAATGGACATGTTACATTGAAAAGTGGGCTCTTGGCTAAGAGTTACTGGGCTGTACTTGCGATTGCTTTCGTCACTCTTGGACGCAGGAGTCCTCTTGTCCCCAAGTTTAACTGTCAAACGCATCCACATCATTTGGTAATGTTGAAGTTGCGTAGATGGAGCCTGCACATTCTGCTGTGCAATGCTTTATGTTTATGACCTTTCTCGTATTGTTTATCCAGTGAAGTTGTGAGGCTACCTGAGTTCCAGCGAAGTGGGGATCTCATCTTTCTTTATCACCATGTGATTCTAGCTCTTGCCACAGTACTTGGAGCATAATAGGTGCTCATTAAGGAAGTGTGGGAAGAATGGTAGTTGGGTGTTACAGACCAGATAAAGTATCCCTGAAGGAAGAACTGTAATTTGTTTTAAGTCATTTCACAAATTCTGGTAATTAAGGAATTAGAAATGAGATTCTGTTAGTCTGGGTGACTAGCTTGATGACTGAACTAACTTATTATAGGTAGAATTGCTCCTTATGACTTTCATAACCACCTACACTTTGCCACTTTTCCAAGAAGCCAAACATCACTAACAGCCCAGAAATGAGGCAAGCTTGAAACTAAGCAGAAAACATTTTCAAGATACAGGGAAAACTGCCATGTGCTTTAAGTCTCTAAAGAGGCATGTCGAACCTCTCCTAACTGGAAAAAAAAAAAAAAAAAAAGACTTTGCACTATGTTGTTATCATTTATTTGCAATAATATATGTATATTATCTGTAATGGGCTGGTGGACAGAACAAAGTTTTGTCAAATGGAAGTGGAGAGAGGAAAGGAGAGGAGAGAAGAGAAGAAGAGAGAGAGGTATAGCCAGGGGAAGAATTTTTGCAAACAAAATCTTTCTCCCATAACTTAGAGTTACCAATTTTTTTTTTTTTTACTGAAAATTTTCGAAAATGTTTTAGGCACACAAGCACACTCCCTTAGATCCTATTTTGAAAACGACTTGAGCATTTCCTCCCTTCACTGAGGTCTGAAGCTCAGCTCTTTGATTTACACTACAGGATTAGGAGGGTTCTAGGCCATTTTAGACTAATTATGTAAATTGGAGGGAATTTACCCTTTCATTCATTATAACAAAATACTTCCCTCCTATGAGTACAAACTTCCAATGAATGTTTAGTTTGCCTCCTTTTGTAATGCTGTGGATAGTTGCCTGAAAGTGCTATTAATTTGTCCCTGAGCATTAAACAAAGAAGTGAGTTTTTCTTTTTGGAAGACAAAAATTAAAATCCCAGATAAAGATGGTGAGACAAAACACATTTGGCTGAGAGAAATTTGTTTTTGTTGCTGCTCTAAGAAAAAATAAAAAACAATAACAATAATAGTTGATTAGATTCCCCCCCCCCCCCTTTAACTTTCCATAATGTTTTCAGGCTTTACTACTTGGCAAAGACAATTTGGGACAGATTTCTTTATTTTCTCCTCTGGCCTAAAATGAAAAACCCCCACTTTCCAAACTGTTACCACCGAAGAGTTTATTAAATGGCTGAAAAAGACAGCTGGTCCCACCATCTGTTAAAATTTTTCAGGGGCCAAATAAAACAGGTTACACCTTTAGCCATGCCAAGTCTTGCGATACCCCCTTCCTCTCACAGCCTGGGGAGGGCTAATCTGAATTTCACGCTCTGATTTTGCTGTTGAAAATGTCTGGGCTGCTTCTGTGCGCCTCTCCACCGTGGCCTCTCTTACCTCTCTTTTTAGTTTCAAAACTCTCCTCACATTTCCACCAGCCTCATTTGCAGCCTATTTCCTTACACTTCTACAATCTTTATAGTTACACCCAAAGACTAGAAGGGAATCCACAGAAACCTAAACAAATTTCTGACTTTTCAAGCCAAAAGGGAGAGCCAGAAGTAGGTATCCATTGTTTTGCAACCATTTTTTTTTTCTATAAGTGCTAATGGAGGTAATTCAGATTTTGGAACAAAGGCTTTAGCTCGCCACACACTGCAGGTGTGAAAGGGTTGAAACAAAAGAGATGCTAACCCTAATGGTATTTCTTGTCATTAACAATTCTTTGATGTTCACACTGGAGCCTCCCTTTTATCTTTTAGTTTTTCAGCCATCTTTGTTAACACGCAGCTCAATTGAACCCCCCCCCCCACCTCCCTCTGGCCTTTAAAGACATCTGCAAAATGTTTATGCTAAGTTAGTTTCTCCTGCATCTTTTAGTACCAAGGCGAAGTAAAATGAGATAAAGCTTGCGAGGTTATTATTAAAACATCAGTAAGTTTCTATCATTAAGCTGAAGAGGAAGATCAATAAAAAAGGAGCACTTAATGTTACTTTAATAAGGATGAGTTCCTGTAACAGGACTCGGGATTAACTTTAGTATCTCTAAAGAGGGCTTCACAATAAAGACATTGCTGTGATGCGATGGGGTGGCTTGCCTTTACCCAATTAAACAGTTTGCAAATACTCTGAGTGTACTTGATCTATTATTTCCTGTCTCATTGAAAGCTCTCCTGATGAACATATTTTCCGAATATTTTCCTAGACCCTTTTCTTCCTTGCGGCTGCCCCTGGCAGGCTGCCAAGGACTTTTGAAAACAGGTTTGCCTGTCTGTCCTTGTGTCCACTCAGGATTGGTGGGTGGGGGAGGTGAGATGACTGGGAGAAAGACTAGAGCTTCAGAAAAGTTTGTTTGACTTGCTTTGATGACAGCAAAATGTAGGGAAGAGTCAACACTACATAATATACCGTCCTAAGCTCCTCAGCAGGGCACCTGCAACCATACCCTGAGGGAAAAGTGGAATCATATGTTTCCCACCCATCTGACTGTTCACTAGTATATTTTGCACTGTCTTGAACAAAGCAGAAATGCTTATTAATTGCTTCTGAATTTATAGATTTTTCATTTTAACTGTTGGGAGGGGGAGGGTGAATTGTTTGTTAATAAGCACCTTAACCCATATAAGTGAGTGTCTCTCTGGACTTTTTTTTTTTTTTTGCAAGTATTAATTTGGGGCCAGTCTCAACCCTGAGTCACAGCTGAATAAGTCATAGCAGCTGCCTCAGCATTTATATGTAGTTCAGCCTGAAATGACAGATACTAGGGAAAAGATAATAGGCCAAGATAAAATACAAATTAATGTTAACAATGTATCTATTTTATGATTTTCCTCCCATATTATTTAATAATTCTTAGCATTTATAGGATGCTTTTCATCTTCAAAGCACTTTACAAATGTTGGCTAATTAACTGCGAGGTAATGAGGCCTGGTTGATGATACCACAGGAAGTTTTCTCTAGCTTGGATTATAAAGTAAAAATGGAGATGTATGTATTCATACATTTTTAAAAATAGCATTAGACACTCTTAGACATTTTGTGCAGAGATTCAGGCAATTTATCTTCTATATATAAGTTAGGTCTCTCTGTAGAAAAATCCTGGGCAATTCAGCTACCGGTGAACCCTCAGGATTTTTCTAAGTGGCAGGTGGTTGGCAAACTTTCTCTTATTCAGCTTGGTCCTGGTCCTTATTTTCACCTTAGTAGTCTCTCTCCTCTTGTCTTATCACACAGATCTAACAGGAGGAACACTCACTGTTGGCAATTAGAGACAGGCACCCATTTTGTTTTTCCCAGATTTTTCCATGGACAAAATCTTGGTGAAATATATGCTAAAACATTTGTGTTATGTCATGCTGCTTTTTTTTTTTTTTTTCAGTACTGGGGATGGAACCTAGGGGCATTCTATCTCTGAGCTATACCTCCAGGCTCATTTTTTATTCTTTATTTTGAAACAGGGTCTCACTAGGTTGCAAAGGACCTCATTATGTAGCTGAGGCTGCCTGTGAACCCCGGTCCTTCCATTTCAGCCTCCCAAATGCTGGGATTACAAAGCGTGTACCACCAAGCCTAGCTTTATTATTCTTTATTTTGAAGCAGGGTTTCATACTGCTTTGAATTATGATACTGGTTAATTGGATTCCATTATTTTAGAACGTGTGCATGTGCCCTGTGGATACTCTGAGATCCTGTAAGGCCTGAGTTGATGATGCAAGCTCAGTGGGTCCCTGTGCGCTCCACCAGAAGAATCAGAAAGAGGTACAACTGGCCCAAAGAAGTCTATCTGGAAGGGAGGCACAACACAGACCCTGAGAAGGTCAGCTGCTCCCAGGTTAAAGAGAAAACTCTTTTTATTCTTGTAAGCAGGGCTGTTTGCAAGGGAGACCAAAGGTTTAGGGATGTTAATTGGCTTTAGGTACATTTCAAAAGGTGTTTTCTCTTTCTTTCTTTCTTTCTTTCTTTCTTTCTTTCTTTCTTTTTGCTGTGAGTTTTTCATATAGATGCTAAATCCTGTATAAACATCTCTGCTGTGCGGTAAGGATGAGTTCTGCAGCTGTAAAGAAAATATATCAGTGGGGAGTAGAAGAAAGCACCAATTCTGGCAATTAACAAGCCGAGGGCTCTGGGGACCTCCTATTTCAGGTGCCTCCTGGACAGTTTTATCCTTTATGTAGGATGCAGCTGGTCTTGGAAGCTGACAGCACCTACCCAGCTTTGGATAGCTAAAGAGCTATGAGTTAGGCCCACAAGGACATCTGCCCTTTGTCCCTATGGCAGTCCCTGTCTCAAAATGATAAGATTTTAAAAAAGAAAAGCCTACTTTATTCCATATAAAATATTACCATCTACTATAAAATGGATGCTAGGCTAGTATAAAGATTGTGTTATTAATTAAAACATTGTAGTTCATAGGACTTACACTTTAAACTACTTGAACACACCCCTTTTTGACAACAAATTGCTAGGCTCCAACTATGTCTGAGGGAAGGTCTTATTTTCCTAAATCCTTAATTTGGAAAAGCTAAAAATGTTGATCAGACTCTTCTTATTCATGCATACAACTTTTTGTTTTGTTCTGTTTTTGCTTTTGCAGGGCTAGGGATCAAACCTAGAACCATGCACATGTTTAACAAAGTGTTCTGTCACTGAGCTACAACCCCACGTGGATAAGATCTTGACAATTCACAAGGAATTTTATTTAAAGCTTTGAAAGTATTATATATCCTGTCTAATTAGAAAATTTAATTCAACAGGGATTTATCCTATTCACTAAAGGCTTTCTCTTCTCCTTTCTATAAGTTATGGTACTAAGCCATGCCTACATAGCGTAAATACAAGACTGGCAAGCAGAACTTTCCATCTGGGTCCTCTGTCGTGCTGAGGCTTGAGGAGTATGCTGATACTATTTGAAAAAAGTCTGATCAGAGTATAAGAGACCATAATGTTCAGCTGATAAATTTTGTTCATATATTTATTTGTTCATATATATATTTGTGTGTCTGTGGATGGAACCCGGTGGCATTCTACCTCTGAGCTACACCCCCTGCCCTATTTTTTATTCTTTATTTTGAAACAGGGTCTTACTAAGTTGCGAAGGGACTCACTAAGTAGCTGAGGCTGTCCATGAACTGTGATCCTCCGGTCTCAGCCTCTTAAATGCTGGGATTACAAATGTGTGCCACCACGCCTGGCTCCTATATTTTTGAAGTTCTGAATGTCCAGCATTTGCCTGTATGTATGTACTAATATGCATATATTAATGAACCACCAAAGAGAAGAGTCAGTGACTAGGATATATATACTGAATCTGGTTCTCTAAAGGACTTAGTAATATGGCTTTTTAAAACCAGTATCTGCTGATAGATTATATGTAAAATGTACTATTATCGTAGAATCCGATTTCCCCAAAGAAATGAACTACATACTTAACTCGCCATGTCCATAACTCAGCCAACTGGAGCTTACAGCGTGCTGGTCAGGCGGAAGTGTTTCTATGGTAAATCAAGACCTCCTCTCCAGCCTTTCATCTCTAATGATGCCCTTGGTTTAAGGTCTCATCATGACGCTTCAGTCCTCAGATGGGGGAGGGAAGGGTCAGGAAGAAGAAACAAAAATCAGATCTAACTAGGGATATCAGTGATACTTGCCCCCCTTCTTACTTGCAAGGGGAAAATAATTTAAACATGTTTAAAAAAGTCAAATAAACAAAAAACCCCCAAAACTCTTAACAGTAGATTTTGCTTTTTTTTTTTTATACTTTGGTGGTATTTAAATATTTTATAATAAGAATGCAGACTTCTAATTATAAATTATATTCTCCTGGTCAACTATCACCTTCTTCAAACCTTAGCTCAGACAACTCTCAGTCCATCAGAGCCCCCTCCCCAATTACTGTTAAAATTATAATCTTGCCAAGTGTGGTGGTGCACACCTGTAATACCAGTTCTTGGGAAGCTGAGACAGGAGGATTGAAGATTCAAAACCAGTCTCAGCAAATTAGCAAGACTCTCAGCAACCTAAAGAGATATTGTTTCAAAGCAAAAACTAAAAAAAGGATGTAACTCAGAGGCACAATGGCTTGGGTTCAATCCCTAGCAACACACACACACACACACACACACACACACACACACACACACTCCTCTTCCTGCTCCTTCATTTCCATAGTCCTTATTACCTTCAAACATAGTTACAATGACTGTTCAAATTTATTGACCAACTGGAAATCCCTTGAGAGTGAAAGAGGCAGCAACTGGAATACTATTTACAATCTGAGACTGTCTCAAGGAGATGTCTCAGAGGATGGCGAGCCCTTATACACACCATCCATGGACTTCTTATTATGCTTGTTGCCTACCACCACCCCAGCCTAGGCTGAAGCTCTGTGGGAGTGAGGGACAGAGGCTTGTATCTGTTTCCCACGTGTCCCAAAGCCTTATTCAGTACTTGCACATAGTAGGTGTTCGAGAAAGATGAACTAAATGGATGAATATATGAATGAATGAGAAAAAATTTATTTTGGAAGAGGTGTTATATAAATGTGAAGGGATAAGCCGGGCGTGATGGCGCACGCTTGTAATCCCAGTACTTGGAAGGCTGAGACAGGAGGATTCCAAGTTCGCCTCCAGCTTCAGCTACTTAGTGAGGCCCTCTACAGCTTAGTGAGACCTTGTTTCAAAATAAAGAATAAAAAATAGGGCTGGGGGTGTAGATCAGAAGTAGAATGCCCCTGGGTTTCATCCCTAGAAACACACACACACACACACACACACACACACACACACGTGAAGGGATGTTCTAAATGATGCCATAAGGTGCCACACCCACCGCTCTGTGCTGAGCGAGTTACCCATAATAATGTGCGAAAAATTCCCTGGTTAATTGATGATCTCGTTTCAAATCCAGTGAATTTCCAGAGCAGAATACCCATCCCTATTGAACGAATGACTCAAATATGTTCCGTGGTCCGGTGCTGGGCCTATCTGGGTGCGGCCGCTCTGCCGCTCTGACCAGCCAGCAGGACTGGGCAGGCGCGGCCCTCCGCCACAGGGCATGGGTGGCTGCCTGGCTGCACAGCAGCACATCCTGTGCAGGTGTCTCGATGCCCTTTCTGTCTACCTGGAGAGCTGTTTCCATTTTTAAGTTGACAAAGTTCTTTACTTACATTTAAACATTTTCTCATGCAGTTTTTTTTTGTTTTCAGAGGGGTGAGTGGAAATATTAATTTAGTCTTCCTACATAATCTAATTTCATCCATATTCTCCCCTCTGTCCCTGCTTTCAGGTATTAAGCAGTAATTCATGCTGAGTCAGTTCCTGCATGGTCTCCTCTTAGTTTTCAAGGTTTCTAGTTTTACATGTACATGCATTTATATACATTTATATATGTTATATTTATTATTAAATAAATAACATATTTATAGTATAATGCTATATATATATATCTGGCTTAACACCAACATTTATTTCCAGCACTATCAGTAGGGAAACAGGTAATACTATGCTTCAGCTGTCTGGCTGCCAGAAAACAGAGAAAATTAAACATACACTCTCATAGTGTTCCCCTAGTCATACCTATTTTGGTATAATTTAAATCTACCTTGGTCATTTTATGAAATAAGACAACACAAAGCAAACAATGTCTCTTCCAAGTCCAGGTAGAACTCATACTTACCTTAAAAATTATCTGCTGGGCGTGGTGGCGCATGCTTGTAATCCCAGAATTCAGGAGCATGAGAAGGGAGGATCGTGGTTCGCGGACAGCCCCAGCTACTTAGTGAGGCCCTCTGCAACTCAGTGAGACCCGGTTTCAAAATAAAGAATAAAAAATAGGGTAGGGGGTGTAGCTCGGAGGTCGAATGCCCCTGGGAATTCCCAGACCCGCAAAAAAAAAAAAAAAAAAAATCTAAAATCATTTTTACCATCAAATGCTTTTTATTTTTAACTTAATGTCCGCAAAGGATGCTCTTTCTCATTAGCAAAATGTTTTCAAGAATACATTAGAAAGTTGGTGCTTAGAGAAAAGTCAGGGGCCCAGGAGAAAAGGGGCACACTGCACAGGTGGGCAGAGAGAGGAGGAGAATCCGGGTGGAAATGAACATCTGAGCTGGACGCCTGTGACTGCTGTTCCCTGCAGATGGCTTGAAGCTGGAGGGCAAGGATCTGCTGTGTCAACAACCAGGCAGCCTGTGTGCGAGGAGCTGAGGGAGCACAGGTAAGTCAGGAAGGTGGAGAGAGCAGCTGGCCAGGGATGGAGGAGCCGTTAGTGAAGCACATGGCTGCAGGCTGAGGAGAAGGGGTACCACTGGGTGTCAGTCTGCTTGGGCGACTCTGGAGCATGGTAGTCTTGCTTCTTGCAACAGGGAAAATAGAACCCATTTCTGCAGGAATTAGCAAAAGTTTAGTGCCAGGTATGGTGGTGCACACCTGTAATTCTAGTACTTGGGGGGCTGAGGCAGGAGGATTGCAGGTTTGAGGCTAGCTTCAGCAACTGGGCGAGACCTTCAGAAACTTAGTGAGACTCTATTTCAAGATAAAATATTAAAAGGGGTTGGGGGTCTAGCTCAGAGGTAGAACACTCCTGGGTTCAGTCCTCAGTAGCCTTCTCCCAAACACATAAAAAGTTAAGCTTTGGGACAATTTAAAAGGAAATTTCTATTTCAGGGATAAGTTTTGCCGGTCTTGTTAATCTTTCCATATTAAAATATTTTATTTTGTGGTACTGAGGATGGAATCTAGGGGCTTTTCTACCTCCAGGCTATACTCCCAGACCTATTTTATACTTTATTTGGAAACAGGGTCTCAAAAGTTGCTGAGAGCCTCACTAAGTAGCTGAGGATGGCTTCGAACCTGTGCGAACCTCCTGTCTCAGCCTCCCAAGCGCTGGGATTATAAGCATGCACAACCATGCCCGCCTAGGGTGTTTTAGGTAGGTAAGTAGACAGTGATAAGTGTCTACCACAGAAACTATAAATGTTTTGCCTTCTCTGCTTTTTTTTTTCTTTTTTCTTTTTGTACTGAGGATTGAACCCAGGGGCGTTGTATCTCCAATCTACATCCTGAGCCTGATTTTATTTCTTATTTGGAAATAGGGTCTTACTAGATTGCTGAGAGTCTTGAAAAGTTGCTGAGGCTGGCTTTGAACCTGTGATCCTCCTGCCTCAGCCCCCCAGTACTGGGATTACAAGCCTGAGCCACCATGGCCAACTTGCTTTGATCTTTTACAGGGACAGTTTCTCAGCCAGGAGCAAATGGCCCTGGCTGCACCTGACCTTCAGTTTTTGTTGCTACTGCTGCTATTGTTTAGCGTTCAGCTCCCCAGGCACTTTCTTTGGCCAGCTAGAGGGCAACTAGAGAGAGAGAGTGAGAAGGAGAAATCCCAAGGATCTCTCCAAGGGAAATTTGGAACAACATGACGTCCACCATAAACTCCACTACTTTTCACGTGGCTTACTTAAATCAGTGCTTTAGTCACTCAAAGGTAAAGACCTGTAAGTTGATGCACAGATTTGCGTCAGGAGCTCGCCTGCCTTTTGTGCAGGGGCGTCACGTAGCCCATTTCCCTCACCCACATCCAGACGTGCTGCTTCCCTAGGGCAGGTGCCTGTGAGCAGAGCCTGTGCCAAGCTCAGCGGGCGGCTCTGGTGTGCCAAGAGGGGCACTGGGAGCAACGCTGGCTTAGCATCACTCTCTGGACCCTTCCTGAGCTCGGGTCCCGGAAGCTCCTCTCACCTGGCTCTTTCTGAAGAAGGCAAGATGGCTCCTGTCCTCAGTATCTCTCTGTTCTCTAGAGATGAGGGGGGACAGTCAGATTCCTGCGACCTTGATTCCTTTCTTTTTCTTTCTCCTTCCTTCCTTCCTTCCTTCCTTCCTTCCTTCTTTTTTTCTTCCCTCCCCATCCCTTCCCCTCTCTCTCCCTCCCTCTTTCTTCTTTCTTTCCTTTCTTTCTTTCTTTCTTTCTTTCTTTCTTTCTTTCTTTCTTTCTTTTTCTTTCTTTCTCTCCCCTCCCCTCCCCTCCCCTCCCCTCCCCTCCCCTTCCTTCCTTCCTTCCTTCCTTCCTTCCTTCCTTCCTTCCTTCCTTCCTTTTCTTTTCTCTCTCCTTTCCTTTTCCTTTCCTCCCTCCCTCCCTTCTATCCCCTTTCTCTCTCTCTTTCTCTCTCTCCTTTCTTGGTATTGGAGCTTGAAACCAGGGGCACTCTACCTCTGAGCTACACCTCTGTCCTTTTTTATTTATTTATTTTGAAACAGGGTATTGCTAAGCTGTAGAGGGTGGCCTTGAACCTATGAGCCTCCTATCTCAGCCTTCCAAGATCTGGGATTACAGGTGTGCACCACCACGCCCAGCTCCTTTCCTGTATTCTTAGGGTTCTTTCACACATACCCTGGAGCTAAAAGTAGCAGGCTCCTTCCTGCTATAAATGGGACTTGAAAAATGGACCTGCTGAGGGAATGGGACTGTGACCTTTCAAGCACAAAGGGGTCAAAAGCCAAGTTATTAAGAGAAGGTAGGTAATGCTTCTGAGGTCCTTGTAGGAAGTGACTTTTCCTGTGGTCTTTGTGTGAGAACCTTATTAAGTGAACAGCTCAGTATTTATCAAGAGAATCCGAGAACTTGACTAGGGTGGCTTATTTTACCAAGAATGTTAAAAAAAAACCCACAAAAATAATAATGTGTAGTTGGAGACATAAATTCGTCCCAATTTCCCCTTCCTTTTTTCTCCCTTCTTTCTTTTTTCTTTTCTTTCTTTTCTTTTTTGGTGTGTGGTACTGGGGATTGAACCTAGGGATATTCTACCTCTCAGCTATACCCTCAGCCCTATTTTGTTTTGTTTTGAAGCAGGGTCTTGCTAGGTTGATGAGAGTCTCACTGGGTGTTGAGGCTGTCCTTGAACCTGTGATCTTCCTGTCTCAGCCTTCCAAGTACTGAGATTATAAGTGTGCACCACGACATCTAGCTGATTTTTTAATTTTATGTTTATTATTTTTGTGATACTAGGAATTGAACCCAGAGGCATTTTATTTTCAAATTACATCCCCAGCCCAATTAAAAAAATTTTTTTTGTGGAATTTGGGATTGAACTTAGGGGCATTCTACCTTTGAACTATACCCCCAGTGCTATTTTTTATTCTTTATTTTGAAACAGGATCTTACTAAATTGCAGAGGGCCTCACTAAGTAGTTGAGGCTAGCTGAGAACCTGGGATCCTCCTGTCTCAGCCACCCAAGTATTGGGATTACAAGTGTGCACTACTAGGCCCAGCTGCACCTCAGCCCTTTTTAATTTTTGTTTTGAAATAGGGTCTCTCACTAAATTGCTGAGAGTCTCGAACCTGCAGTCTTCCTGTCTCAGCCTAGCAAGTACTGGGATTACAGTGCACCCCTTGCCATTCTCTTTCCATTTCTCTAGCTTAGCACTTCCTTACCTTCTCCTGAGCTACCCTGTGAGCCTCCAGTCCACCTCCTTGTCCCTTGCTTCCCCCTTACCCTGCTGCCAACCGGCTCTTTCCCTACCCAGCTCTGTTCATGCCATTCTGCTGAACAAAATCCCTAGTGGTTTCTCGTTGCTGTCCTTTCCTAGAGTCCAGACTCCTAGCACAGCTCTCAAAATCCTCCCACAATCTACTTTCCTGTTTATTTAAGGCCTCTGCTCCAGGTAAACCAGAGCAGGCTGGCATTCTCCCGCAGCCTGGGCTCATCTAGGACACTTCGGGATGTTCTGTTTGCACAAGGTTGCTTGGAGTGTGTGTGTGTGTGTGTGTGTGTGTGTGTGTGTGTGTATGCATGTGCACGTGTGCGTGCGCTCACTATCTCTAAACCACACCAAGGGCCCAGTAACCAGCAGCCCTGTCATCCACTGGATGGGGTGCACGTTTGTCCTGTCTCTGCCACTTCTGCTCTACGGGTTCAGTACTAGTTCCTTCATGGAACATTCCTTTGGCCGTCCTCCTCTGATCCTACTTTGCTGTTTCCTACAGTAAACTCTGTGCCTGTGTCATTTCTCCTCTTCCACAGGGTAAGCTTTGACAGCAGCTCAACAATAGTGTCTTAAATTGGTGGTAGTTGGCAATTGGTCATTAGGTGCGGCCAAATAATTTGCTCTTAGAGTAGTCCAAGTACATTGACTTCTAAAGAGGGAATTATATGGTTATGTGAATTGTATCTCTGGTCTTAAAATAATAGTTCAAATACTCATATTTGTAAATGATTTCATTAAAAATAATTTCAAGTGAATATTTCACACACACACACACACACACACACACACACACACACCCCTCTCTTATATCACCTGAGACCTGAGACTTCATTTAAAGGGCAGTAAAAAAGAACTAAAGAGAATAAACTCAAAGTAGCAATGAAACTAGAAGAGGTAATTCACAAGGGAAGAGAAGAGTGATTGTAGCATATTTCTGTAAGATGAAAAATGGGTGGGAGAAGCTATTTGCTCCCTGTAATTCAAACTGCCCTCTCCTCAAGGCCAAATAGTAAATTAGAACAAAGTTTGAAATACACCTGGCTGAAGGCACTGGCTAGCAAGAAGGTGAAGAAATACTGAAGCAAGGCCTAACAGGAGGAGAGTTTGGCACTTAACACAGCTTTTCTTCTGAAAGCGCTTGCCAAATCTGGAAAAGGTAACTGGGAAGCCATGGGGCCCAGCAGTGTGAGGACAGGGGGGATATAGCTTCAGTTAAACAAAAACTTACAGCCTCATGCCCACACTAGAGAGAGCACTAAAGAGGGATCTTTAGGCAGAAGGAAACATCCCGGGTTCGGTCAGAGACGTGGAAAGAAATGAAGAGCAATGAAAACAATCATAATAATGCCTTGTGAGATTTAAAAGTATGCATGAAATTAAAACATTCCACAATAGTGGCAACATAATCAAAGGAGAATACACACACACACACACACACACACACACACACACACACACACAGAGAGAGATATAGATAGAACCAGACAGTGTTTCAGAATTCTTGAATTGTCTAGGAAGAGAGTAAAAGTAGCAACTAATATTAGATTTTGACAATTTAAGGGTGCAAATTGTATTTTTTGGGTGGCCTCAAGAGAATGATCAAAGTAGGCACCTAATAATACAGCCGTAAAGTATATAAAGGAAAATCTTACAGAGTTAAGTGAGAAATAGATGTGTTCTTAATCACTGAATGTATATATATGTATATTACTTATTTATTTATTTATTTATTTTTGTGGTACTGGGGGTGGAACCCAGGGGCATTCTATCTCTGAGCCACACCCCCAGCCCCATTTTATTCTTTTATTTTGAAACAGAATCTAAGTTGCAGAGGCTGGCCATGAACCTGTGCTCCTCCTGTCTCAGCCTACCATGTCCTGGGATTACAAGCATGGGTCACCATACTCAGTTTAATGTGTGTGTGTGTGTGTGTGTGTGTGTGTGTGTGTGTAGGAGATTGAGATTGAACCAGAGGCTTTCTACCTCTGAGTTACACTGTCAGCCCTATTTGTATCTTTTGTTTTGAAACAGGGTCTCACTAGCTTGCTGAGAGTCTTGCTAAATTGCTGAGGCTGGTCTTGAACCTGTGATCCTCTTGTTTCAGTCTCCCAAATACTGGAATTATAGGTGTGTAGCACTATGCCCATCCTGAGTAACTTAAACCTAGTTCACTTAATTGGGGATATAGCTTAGCAACAGAACAATTCCCTATATGTGTGAGGCCCTGGGTTTGATTACCAGTACTACAAGAAAAAGAAATAAAAACAAAATACTTCATTTAACCACTGATAGAAAAAAAAAACACCAAAGTTGGAAAGCATGGAGAAGATGACAATTAATAAACTTGACCTACTGTGTATAACAGAAGATCGAAGAATACAACTAATTTTAACTATCTATGGAATATTGACAAAAATATAACATATATTCTTCTATATCATCTCAACAAATTTCAAAATCTTGAAATCTTACTTGTTCTCTGATCATAAAACTAATAAGCTAGACCTCAACAACAAAAAGGTAAAAGATAATCAGTATTACAAATGAAGAAAGGCATCTTGCCATAGGCTCTACAATATCAGGACTGTTGTGGATAATTCTAACTTGTATGGATGTTTAATAAATCGTCCAGTCCTCGTAGGAAAAACAAGCCCAGGGACACTTGCTATAGTAAATACTTGGAGAGGGAAATTTCCCTTTTTAGGTTACCTTGTCTGGACATAAATCTGAACTGATAAGATAGACTGGGAATTATTGTAAACAGAGAAGGTAAGTGTCCCTTTTCTCAAGGGACAATTTCTCAAGGGAGCTGGCCACTCCCCTGGAAACATGGAATAAACAAGCCTCACTTTAGTCAGGCAAAATATGCACCCTGGAGGCCTATCTTGTCTGGGTGCCTACCTAAGGACTCCCAGACGACCCCAGACTTTGCAGTCTCCCCCATGGGGAGAACACAGACTGCCAGGACCCTTCCAATCAGGACCCTGGTTGGCTGACTACAGAGACTTCCCAACCCGTGATGTCAGATGTTGTTGCTTACTCTGATTTTGTGAGTGACGCACTGTGTGTGGCCTGTTGTAGTATGCGTGTACATTTTGGTTTCTATGCTTGCTCCTCTAATCTATTTTCCTTCATAATAAGTAACTCTTGTTTCTAACAAGTGAAGTCTTGTGACCTTATTCTTTCTTCTAAGCAGAACACAACCAAACTTGAGAATGTAAAAGAAATTTAAAACAATGGAAAAAATTAAAGTTACCAAAATGGATATAGGAAGAAACAGAAAAAACAAAACCATAAGTTATTAAAGATATTTAATCATAAATAAAACCTTCTTTCATAAAAAGTAGGAATATAGAGCTCCCAAGTAACTAGAAAAAGAAATAATATTATTTTTATACAAACTCTTCCAGAGAAAGACAAATTGGAATATCATGAGAATAAAGAAATTATCGTAATCTCATCATGAACACAGATATAATTTTAAAAAATTAAATTAACTTTAATTATATTTAAAAGGACAATATAAACATCAAAAAGTTGACTTTATTGCAAGAATGCAAGGTTCACTTAGTATTAGAAAACTAGGTAATGCACTACATGAGAATAAATGAAAAAATCATCGAATATATAGTAAATATTTCATAAAATTCAATGACTTATAATGAAAAAAATCCTCTTAGGAACAGAAAGCAAAACCTAATATCATAATGAATAGTAAAATGCTGAAAGTTCCCTTAGAGATTGGGAAAAGACAAGATTACCGTCTACTGGCTTTCCTAATCAACCTTGAACTGGAAATCTTACCGACATCAGTGTGGCTGACTGATTACAAAGATGGCCTCATTTCTCTGTTCTCCCTGTACTTGCCCCTTTGCATAGGACTGCATTTCGTCCCATCAGCAGATGAGTTCTGTTTGCCCACCTCTTGAATCTGGGCTGGACTTGTGATTTTCTTTGGTTAAAAGAGTGTGGTAGAATTGACAGTACACCAGTTCTGATCCTCAAGGTCTCTTTCCTTTTTCTCTCTGTCTTTCTCTTCCCGCCTCTTTCTCCCCTCACCCCATCCCTTTCTTGGAGACTTTGCCACTGCCGTTGGTTGGGGCAAACAGCAAGTCAGAAGATGAAACTCAAAAGAGCTGTTAGCCGAGGTCTCTGCTGTAGTCCCAGATGATAAGCCCAGACTTGAGAGTAAGAGTCAAGATAGCAAAGCTACAAGGCTGAACTGCAGAATAACTGCAGCTGCACCAGTGAGCTTTGGTAAAACTAAGATCATCAGAAATGCTCAGCCAATTCATTGTCTTGTGAGAGTATGTGGATTGTTTTTGGGTAGCTTATAAAGTATCCATAGTTAATTAATACAACAAGAGAGTTAAGAAGAAAAAAGGTATAAAGATTGAAAAGGAAGCTGGACGGGCATGGTGATACCTGCCTATAATTCCAGTACTCGGGAGGCTGAAACAAGAGGATAACAGGTATGAAGCCAGCCTCAGCAATTTAGTAAAACCTTCAGCAACTTAGCAAGACCCTTTTTCAAAATAAAAAACAAAATAGGGCTAGGGTGTACCTTGGAGGTAGAATGCTGGGGGTTCAATCCCCAGTACAAAAAAAAAAAAAAAAAAAAAAAGGAAGAAAAAGCATCTATACTTATTGAAGATGGTATAATGTCTATAGGAAATATAACATTTCTGCAGATAACATTACTTAAATTAGTGAGTAAATTTAGGAAAGTTGCTGGATCTCAAATGCAAAATATCAACTGTATTTCCATATAACAGCAACAAAGAGAAAATAAAAGTTAAAAAAAACTTTTTAAATGAAATCACGTTCATCAAATTATATGTGTTACAGAGGAATAAAATTAACAAAATTTCTGCAAGTGATAGTTCCCATAAATTTTTGCATAACATAGAAATAATTATTGAGAAAAGAAAAGCAATATCTAAAGAAGGGTGTACCATACTTATAGACTGGTCTCTCTCTCTTTCTGTGATACTGAGGATTGAACTCAGCAATATTGTACCTCAAGCTATACCCCCAGCCCTATTTTCTTTTTAATTTTGAAAAAGGGTCTCACTAAGTTGCTGAAAGCCACACTAAGTTGCTGAAGTTGGGTGAGACCCTGCAATCCTTCTGTCTCAGTGTTTTATGAACTAGGATAGTTTCTCTTACGGAAGAAAAAAGATGGTTGAGGACTTGCTTTGCTATACTAAGGCCCATTTTAAGGGAATAGTAACTGAGCATGGTTAAGCAAAGAACAGGGAATCTGGAAATGGAACTATGAACATTTGATTTATGTTGTGGTATATTTTAGAACAGTAGAAAAGAAAGGCTTTTTTTTTTTTTTTTTTTTTTTTTTTAGCAGTACTGGGGATGGATCCCAGGGGCATTCTACCTCTGAGCTACACCCCAGCCCTATTTTTTATTCTTTATTTTGAAACAGGGTCTCACTAAGTTGTAGAGGGCCTCGCTAAGTAGCTGAGGACGTCCATGAACCTGCAATCCTCCAGTCTCAGCTTCCCAAGGACTGGGATTACAAGTGTTTACCCCCATGCTCGGCAAGAATGGCATTTTCATTAAATGGGGTAAATAGTTGAGTATCCACATATAAAGTATGAAAACTGACCCTCAATGCACATAATTGATAAAGTCAGTTATAGGTGGACTGAAAATTTAAAGGTAAAAGGCAAAGCAATAACACTTGCAGAAGATCTTAAAGAAAAATATCTCTGTGGTCTTGGGGGTAAGTAAAGATTTTTAACAGGCTATAAATAGCACTAATCAAAAAGGAAAAGATAGATAAATTGTACAATGTTGAAATCACACACTTTGCTGGGCATGGTATCATATGCCTGTAATCCCAGCACGTAGGAGGCTGAGACAGGGGAATTGCAGGTTCAAGGTCAGCCACAGCAATTAGCAAGACCCTATTTCAAAATAAAAAGTAAAAAGAGCTAGAGGTGTAGTTGGGGAGTAGAAGGCTTCTAATTTCAATCCTCAATAGCAGAAAACAAAATAACACACACACACACACAATTTTTTAAATCAAAGGCACTATTAGTGACTGAAGGGGAAAGCCATCTAGTGGAATCAATCTTTGTAATACATATAGCTGGCAGCATATAACATGTGCCTTTAAACTAAAAATGAAAAACAAAAATATAAGCTGAGTGTGGTGGCGCACACTTGTAATCCCAGTACTTGAGAGGGTAAGATAGGAAGAACATAGGTTCAAGTACAACCTTAGCTAGTAGTGAGACTCTCCTCAACATAGTGAGACCCTATTTAGAAAAAAATAGGGCTGGGGGTTTAGGTGGGAGGTAGAATGCCACTGGGCTCAATCCCCAGTACCACAAAAAAGAATAAAGAAAAAGCTAACCCAACTAAAATGGGGACATAACAAAGAAGCTATCTAAAATGGCCACAAATCATATAAAATGTACTCAATATCATTATTATTGAGGAATATACAATGATAATCACAGTGAGATTCTACTATATACTTATCAAAATGCTCATTTTTTTTTTTTTTGGTACTGGGGATGGAACCCAGGGGCATTCTACCTCTGAGCTATGCTCACAGGCTTTTTAAAAATTATTTTTAAACATTTTATTTATTTATTTATTTATTTATTTATATATTTTTGGTGGTACTGGGGGGTGGAACTCAGGGGCTTTCTATCTCTGGGCTATATCCCCAGCCCTATTTTATAATTTATCTGGAAACAGGGTCTCACTAAGTTTCTGAGAGCCTCACTAAGTAGCTGAGGCTGGCTTCGAACCTATGTGATCCTCCTGTTCTAGCCTCTCAAGCACTGGGATCACAAGCATGCGCCACCATGCCTGGCTTATTCTTTATTTTGAAACAGGGTCTCACTGAATTGCAAAGGGCCTAAGTAGCTGAGGCTGATTGCAAACCTGTGATCCTCCTGTTGCAGCTTCCCAAACGCTGGGATTACAAGCATGTGCCACCACGCCTGGCAAAATACGCAGATTTTAAGACTGATAATAGCAATAGCTGAAAAGAATGCAGGGCAATGGGCGCCCTTAGTCCACTGGCCAGGTTGCAAATTGGGACTAGTACTTTGGAAAACAGCTTGGTACCATCTACTCACATGGGAAATGTACACTTTATGACTGCAAATCTAATTGTAGGTATTCAGCCAACAGAGAAGCAAGCAAGCAAATGGACGCTGAGAGATATGGATGATAATGCTTACAGCAACAAAGTCCAAAGTAACCCCGAATTGAAAACGATTGACATTTCTCCATTAAAAGTGGAAGAGCTAAGTCAATTTTCGTATTCACATATGAGAACACTGAACAGTCATGAAAATGAATGACTATATTTAAATTTCACAGCATAGATGAACTTTACCAATAGGACACTGAATGGTGGAAATAAGATCTAACAAATTAGTCACTGCATGACTCCATTCTTATAAAGTACCAAAACCTAACGATAGAGGCAAAACCTGATTACAGTGTTTACAGATGCTTGTAAGTGGGACACCATAAAGAAGATCAAGGAAGTGTTTACAGTTATGGACTTGCCATCTTCCTGCCTCAGTCTTCCAAGTCTCTGGGAATATAGGCATACACCACCATGTCCAGCTCCTAAAAGTTAAAAATAAGATAAAGTTTATTTTTGTCTCTTCTGCTCTAATTGTATGTCTTACAAACTTTACGTTTTAGGAGAAGAGCTGAAAAAAAGCAAAAATCTGAGATTCATCTTTAAAAAAAATGAAATTTAGCTATTGAAAATTCTTTGTTTTTTGTGGTACTGGGGATGGAACCCAGGGGGATTCTACCTTTGAACTATACCCCCAGCTCTATTTTTTATTCTTCATTTTGAAATAGGGTCTCACTGAGTTAAAAAGGGCCTCATTAAGTAGTAGGTGAGGCTGTCCGTGAACCACAATCCTCCTGTCTCAGCCTCCCAAATGCTGGGATTACAAGCATGTGCCACCACACCTGGCTTTGAAAATTCTTAATATCATGAATGGGGAAGGGGAGGAGTGTGGAGGGAGCCAGGGAGAAGCTCACCAAGTGCTGGGTATATGTGTGCACCTATAACTCTGAACTACATCATGATGTGAGATTACAGTGTGTGTGTGTATGACAAGTGTATATAAAATTACATGTGTATGCTACCCACATATGTATATACATATGTATACGACACACACACACATATATTATAATGTATATATAAAAGCATGTAAATGTATGTAAAAGTATGTAAAATGGCTATAGTTATTTCTTTTTCTTCTAAAACTGTAATTTCTGGTATCTTTAAATGCCTCATTTGGTTTTTCTGTTCATAAAATTTTTATTAATTACCCTTCCTTTCTAGACTTTGATTACAATATTCCTTCTTTCTTTTCTTTCTTTTTTATGGAATTAGGGACAGGGGCATTCTACCTCTAAGCAACACCCTTAGCCCTATTTTATTCTTGATTTTGAAACAGGGTCTTACTAAGATGCAGAGGGCTTCATTAAGTTGCTGGGGCTGGCTGAGAACCTGCAATCCTCTGGTTTTAGGCTCCCAGGTACTGGGATTATATATGTGTGCCACCATGCCTGGCACAATATTTTTTCTGTGTGTGTGTGTGTGTGTGTGTGTGTGTGTGTGTGTGATACTGGGGTTGAATCTAGGGGCATTCAACCTCTGAGTTGTATCCTCAGACCTATTTTATTTATTTTTTATAAAGGGCCTCACTAAATGCTGAAGGCCTCACTAAATTGCTGAAGTTGTCCTTTGAACCTGTGATCCTCCGGTCTCAGCTTCCCAAGTACTATGATTACAGGCATGTACCACGACACCCAGCCTTTTCTATATCTTTAAGATTATTTTTCTCAAAATCTAGGTACTCCCATGCATACTATCTGCCATGTATTTTAGAATATGAAAATATTAAGAATATTTGTCCTAGAGAAAGGGCCTCACAGTTTTTTTGTTTTTATATCATACTGCAATATTATATATTGTTTTGCATAGAATAGTTGCTCAAAAAGCTCATCATACTGAATCCTAGTAAATATTATATCACATAATATCATACAACAATAACAGTTATCATTGCTAACCTTGAGCAAAAAATCAGAGCTGTGGTGTAAGTATATGATTAATCACATATGACGTATAATTGAAAATAACTGTCCTGTGAGCTATGCTGGTGTAGCTAAGCAAAGTTTCTCCATTGATTGTACACGCCAGGCACTGTACTGGGCTTTGTGCATGTAGAGATGGGTGAGGTGAGACCCTTCCCATCTTGGTGGGGCTGGAGCACTGGTGATGAATCAGTCATGTGGCCTGGACTCAGGTAGGTATTTTCTTTCCTTCTCACTTCTTTCTTTTCACTACCAAAGGGCTCAGGTATGTTGGCCAGGTAGACTCAAGAGACAAAGACTTTCTCAACATAGCATTTAGCAAGAAATGGGTTCATCTGCCTTGTAGAAAGAATTTGGAAGATTTAGGCCTTTGTACTTAAAGGTGGAAAATCATCCCATGCTAGGAGAGTTGGGGCACTTAGGAGGGGACACTCAGCCATGGAGCCCTGACCCTGGGGGAGGGGAGGAGGAGAAAATCCCTTCAGAGGGTGGAGAAGAGAGCAGGAAAAGACTCCTAGGCTTCTGTTGGGGCCAATTCTGCATGGATTGAAAGGTGACTTGGTGGGAAAAACCAAGACACTCATCAGTGCGATTGGCCTATGGTGAGACATTCTGTTACCTTCTTAGATGCTGGGACATGAGCAACTGCCATTACTGTGGTACAACCATGCTCAGCATCGCCCAGGGACACGTGGGATGAGAAAAGAAGGGATTGCCCAGCTCAGGCTGCACAACAGATGTGAGAGCGCAATAGAGGGAGAAGATATTTAGGAATCTGTGAATTGCTCAGCAGGGCTCACCGGGCTTCTTGTTCAACCACAGTCAATTACTATGACTGTTCTTACCGTGGACAGATCTGAGGCCAGGAAACACAACTCAGTGTTGTGCAAAAGAGTCTCCTTTTGCGGATGAGTAAAAAAAGAAAGGGTGGGCTGCATTGCCTCCCTCGGGGCCACAGGCCACAGGGGACAGAGATTTGTAATATATGTCTTCTCCGTCCAGCACTTTGATTTGCCTGCAACAACAACAAAAAGAGAAGAGGATTCTCAACAGAGAGAGCAAATAAATGGCACAGTCACCACCGATGCAGCTGGAGTGATGTAAAGGAGGGACACACGGGCAGTGAGGGGACTCCCTGCACGGAGGCACCTGCGTCTGATCCACGAGGCCTTCCGCATATGGGTCACACATGATGATGGGTCCACGTTAGTAGCGCCTGCAAAATTGTGGTCACTGTGCAAGATGACCTATGTGTCTAAATCGCCTGTCTCCAGCTGTTCCCCTACATGAGAGAGTTTCTCTCCTGACTTCCCCCAGCACTCAAACTAGTACCAATTATCCACTTCAAGGCTGGTCTCCGTGGAGAGGCTAACAGTCAGGAGCCACAGACTAACTCCTTGCTCTCCTCTGTTGCCACCGGGAAAGTTTTCCTTTGTATGTGTTTTAAGGCTGGAGAATGCTGGGGGAGGAAGTCGCCTATTTGCACTTTGAAAAGTGTTCTTATTTGTGGAAGGAGAGTTTTATACAACCCGCTACATGTCTTCAATTATGAAGAAAGCACAATTCCCTGGAATAATTATGAGAAATAACATTTGCCCTTAGGTGACAATCTCAGCCTTTCCGGACAGAACAGATTCAAGCCTCCAGTGCTCGCTACTGTGAAAAGTAGTTTCCAGTGTCAATAACAGTGGCAGTATCCAGGTTGAATGTTTTTAGAAGCCTCTCTGGAAAGTTTTGCATTTTCTGTAATATCACAAAGGACCCCTTCTGTTTACAGTTGCTCAGAAGTAAGAAGACAGATATTTACCCAAGTTTTCTTGGCTTCCTCTTGCTCCCTTGATATTCTAGAGTTCCCTGTGGAGAGGGCCAAGAACACACAGTCAAAGCAAAGCAGCAAGTCGTTAATTTTTAATTCAAAGTGATTTTGTGTTGAATGCAAGCAGATGCTGATAATATCAGAAGTCACAGCATAATTTTTTTGATCAAAGGGCTCAAGTGAGCCTGATGAAGCATGCATCTTGCTCGTCTTTGATAAACCACATCAATTATTCACCATGAAGGCAGACATCCTGACATGAAAGCAACAGATAAAGAGCCTAAGCACATGTTCACGAGGAGAGCATAAGAGAGTGGGGGTGGGGCTGCCGGGGCTGGAACAGGTATTAATAACAGAATTATTAACTGGAAACAAAGCCAGAGAAACAGCTTTATGGCCACTTTGAACTCACATTTAACTGGTTATAGTACATGGTGTCCTCGGGGCTACTCAACAGCTTGGGCTGCTGACATCGCCGGCGAGGTGTTCGCTGCTTCTGTGCAAAGGCCTCCTCGGAACCTGCAGCCAGACAGCCAAACTTTACTGTGAGCTGACCCAGGCCTCGGGAAAATTAAGTGAAAAATGGCTTTTCACACGCACGCGCTTAGGAGAAGCCGCATCCTGTTTTAACGGGCACGCTAGAAGTTCGGCTACTGCTAGGAGAAATGTCATCCTAAAACACACTCTCGGGAATCCTAAGTGTGAATAAGGGCTGTGCCTGTAACTTTGCCTCTGTGTTTTTGATCTGAATTAGCAGTGTGGAGTGACAGGTCGCAAACTGGTTTGTCCGCACTGGTGAGGTAGAAGTTGGTGGTCAGCCTTCTGCACAGCAGAATGCCTTCAGTGAGATAACTCCATCAGGGCGACCAGGCCGGTCTGGGATCATTTGTACCACATCCTACAGCTGAGAGTTCAAAGACATCTGGAGTGCACATACTCTTGGGAAGATGAGAGGCAAATCTTTTGGTGGATACGCTTTGGGGGAAAATAGCTTGAGCTGGTATTTACTGAAGGGCTTTGAACCATACCACTGATCCATGCACTCTCTGGAGGTGGCATACAGGAGGGGAAAGGATGATTGCATGAAGCAGCCTCACCCTCTTAGTCTTGATTTTCAGAACCCTGGACCAAGAGTATGCTGGAGAGTGAGAGACCACATGTCAGATGAAGTCATGATTCATTTCCCTTTCAAACAAATGATTTTTCTGGAATCTGCTCTCCTTTTGGCTATATATCTGAATCAGGATCCAGCAGTTTTAACTTCTTGCCAACACCCGCACACACAGACATACACAGACACACACACACACACACACACACACACCCACACACACCATACTATGAATGTCATAATACAGGGATGAGGGTATTTCCTAGACGGGATGTTTATGATCAACTAATTATCTATAAAGAATTAGAGATTTGTGCATGGAATCCTATTTTAACTTCAATAGAGGGTTTTTACTATTGAAAGAAATTCTGGAGGAATTTTATTCTTTACATTTATTTAAGTATTGAAAATTGAACTTAAGAGCATTCTACCTCATAGTTATATCCCCAGCCCTATTTTATTATTTTATTTTATTTTATTTTTTGATGGTACTGGGGATGGAACCCTTCTACCTCTGGGTAGGCCTATTTTCTATTTTATATTTGGAAACAGAGTCTCTTAAGCCAGCTGGATACGAGCCTGTGTGATCCTCCTGTTTCCACCTCCCAAGCGCTGGGATTACAAGCGTGTGCCACCACGTTCAGCTATTTTATCATTTTAGAAACAGGTTTTGCTAAGTTGCTGAGTCTGGCTGCCAACCTGTGATCCTCCTGTCTTAGCCTCCCAAGTGCTGGGATTATAAACGTGCACCACTACTCTAGCTACATACTCTTTTTAAACTTTTTAATTTAAATTTATTTTTAGCTGATATGTGAAAACAAAAATTTCACATATTATGGAATAACACATGTTGTTTCCATATATGCATGCATTATGTAATGTTTAAATCAGCTTAAACATATTTGTCTTCTCAAACATCATTTCTTTATGGTGAAAAGATTTCTAGCTTTATGAAATGTGCGGTAGTTACTGTTATCTATAGCCACGCTACTGTGCAATAGCACACCAGAACTTCTACTGCTTTCTAACTCTAAGCACTTGCTGGTCAACCTTTTCTTCTCTTCCTCCTCCAAGCCTCTGATAACCACCGATCTACTCTCAACTCCTATGAGATTAACTTTTTTATATTTTACATGAGTGAGATCATGTAGTACTTATCTTGCCTGGCTTATTTCACTTAGCACAATGATTTCCAGCTTCGTTTATATTGTTTCAAATGACAGAGTCTCATTCTTTGTTGTAGCTAAATAGTATTCCATATTGTATATGTATCACTCTCTTCTGCTCTCCTTCCTCTTCTCCTCTTCGTCGTCTCCTCTTCCTCCTCCTCCTCCTCCTTCTCCTCCTCCTCCTCTTCCTCTTCCTTCTTCTTTTTCTTGCCTAGGGGCACTGCCACTGAGGCACATCACCAGCCAGTTATTTTATTTCATTTGGAGACTTACTAGGTTCTTACTAGGTCTTACTCATTTTATAGGATCTTACTAGGTTGCCCAAGCCAGCCTAGAACCTGTGATCCTCCTGCCTCGGACTCCTGAGTAGTTAGGATTATAGGCATGTTCCACTGCAACTGGCTTCCACATTTTCTTTATTCATTCATCAGTTGATAGACACTTACACTGTTTACATTGAACATGAAGGTGCTGATGTCTCTTTGACAAAGTGATTTCATTTCTTTTGTGTGTGTGTGGTACTGGGAGTGGGACCCAGAAGCTTTTCTACCTCCGGGCTATACTCCCAGACCTATTTTATACTTTATTTGGAAACAGGGTCTCACTAAGTTGCTGAGAGCCTCTCTTAGTACCTGAGGCTGGCTTCGAATATATGCGATCCTCCTGTCTCAGCCTCCCAAGCGCTGGGATTACAAGTGTGTGCCACCATGCCCGGCTTCTGATTTCATTTTCTGAATGTATAACCAGTAGTAAGATTCTTTATTATATGGTAGTTCTATTTTTACTTTTTTAAAGAACATCCATACTGCTTTTAATAATGAGTATACTAATTAATATTCCTACCAACAATGTACAAGAACTCCTTTATTTTACATCCTCACCAGCACTTGTTATCTTTTGCCTTTTTAGCAATAGCTTTTCTTACTTGAGTGAGGTGATAGCTCATTGTGATTTTAATTTGTACTTCTTTGATTATTAGTGATGTTGAACATTTCTTTATATACCCGTTGAGTATTTGTAGACATTTTGGCAAATGTCTATTTAAGTCTAGTACCTATTTTTAATTAGGCTATTTGTTTTTTGCTACAGAGTTTTTTGAGTTTTTTAAATATATTCCAGATTTTATCTCCTTGTCAGATGTATAGTTGGCCTATATTTTCTGCCATTCTGTAGGTTTTCACTTTGTTGATCATTTCTCTTAATGAACAGAGGTTAGTAAGTTTGATGTAATTTCATTTGTCTATTTTGGCTTTTGTTTACTTTTGGGACCATATCCAAAAAAACCATTGCTCATTCCAGTGTCCTGAAGCACTGTTTGTAGGTTTGGGAAATTTTTAAATAGAGAGTGATTTAGTAAGAACCACTATGAATAACAAATTATCTATATCCTAAGTATGAAGCTTAATTTTTTTTGATATTAGGGATTAAACTGAAGGGCATTCTACCTTGAGGACACACCTCCAGACTTTTTAAACTTTGTCTTGTTTTAAAACAGGGACTTGCTGCTGGGTGTGGTGGCGTACACTTGTAATCCCAGCTGGGACAGGAGGATCGCGGTTCACAGACAGCCTCAGCTACTTAGTGAGGCTCTTTGTAACTCAATGAGACCCTGTTTCAAAATAAAGAATCAAAAATACAGCTGGGGATGTAGCTCAGAGGTAGAATGCCTCTGGGTTCCATCCCCAGTACGGGAAAAACAAAACAAAACAAAACAAAACAAAACAAAACAAAAACACAGGGACTTGATGGGTTGCTGAGAATCTCACTAAATTGTTGAGGCTGGTCTCAAACCTGAGATCCTCCTGTTTTAGCCTCCCAAGCACTGGGATCACTGGTGTACAACACTATGCCTGACTCTAAGTATGAAGTTCTGATTTCTCTCAAATTGGGACATATTTATGTTTGGAAAAGACTAACCCTACAGACTTTAGAAGGTGTCCATTCTGAATACCTTTTTTTTTTTTTTTTCAGAAGTAAGACTGAGGCTCATCAGAATAGCTCATCTCAGGTCAAGTGTCAGGGTGGAGACCTTATCCTAAATCTAAAACCTCTTGTCTAGTAAGTGTGTGTGTGTGTGTGTGTGTGTGTGTGTGTGTGTGTGTGTGTGTGTTGGGTGTGTGTGCACATAGATATACATATAGATATACATACATATACAACATACATATATATATATATTTAGCTACAGCATATTGTCTTTCTTAACAAGAGACATTTTAGAAGTCAAATGTCTAAATAGAAGCTCAATGAAAACATTAACACAGTCAATGGCATTGCTTGCAGAATTTCAGCAGCGTTAGTAGATGTTAGTAGATGCTCTTGCTTTTAGGAGCTCTGTGCAGAGCACAGGTCTGTTGCACTGTCTTGGTCAGAACTGAAATGGTTTTATCTTTTTCCCAATGGTTCCAGAAGATCCACTTCCTGTTTGCTTTGCAAAGTCCCTATTTCTTTCTTTTTTTCTTTTTTTTTTTTTTTGCAGGTCTGGGGATGGAACCTAGAGGCATTCGACCTCCGAGCTACACCCCCTGCTCTATTTTTTATTCTTTGTTTTTAAACCAGGTCTCACTGAGTTGCAGAGGGCCCCACTAAGTAGCTGGGGCTGTCTGCAAACCGTGATCCTCCAGTCTCAGCCTCCTGAATGCTGGGATTACAAGCGTGCGCCACGACGCCCAAGTGCAAAGTCCCTATTCTTCAAGGTGATCCAGTGGGAGGTGGGGGGGCCATTTCATGTTATCTCCTTTCTGCTTTATAGATTAGTGAGCAGAAATCTCAGATGTGAACATGCACTGTAGGTCTGGCATCTGCTCTGTCTGTAGACTCTAATATTGCAGGAATTCTATCCATGGCAACTCAAAAGATGATCTGAAATAGTTTTGGGGTTCAGTTGAAGTTCAGCCCAGTTCAGCTGAACTTACTACAATGTTTACACGTGATGAGAGACTTTTATTTATATTCTCTCAACAGGCAAAGCTTAATGAAAGATGTGTGTCTCAACTTTAAAAGAACTTGATGTTCCACAGGCTAGTATTCTTTTACTGATTCTTAGAAGTAATTCAGTTATTGGATAGAATTTTTATCAGTTTTAACATTTTCCCTATAAATTAAACTGTTGGTGTTTGGTTATGTGGTATCTATACTATGTTAGAATCTGGCACAAACTGGTTGTGTGGTTTAGCATTAAAATTTATTTTTTATTATTTTAAGATTAATCTCTCCATGTCATGATATTCTACAAGGGGTGCTGAAGCTTCTAGGTTCTTTGCCATTGGGAAAAAATGTGTCATCAAGTCATGATTGATTTTAAGCCACCAAATAAATAATTAGGAAAAGAAACTGAGTGTGGTGGCCCATACCTGTAATCTCAGTATCTGGAAGGCTGAGAAAGGAGGATTGCAGGTTTGAGGCCAATGCATGGTAACTTATGAGATCCTGTTTCAAAATAAAATAGGGCTGAGAATAAAACTTGGAGATAGACTGCCCCTGGGTCTATGAGATGAGTTGTACAGTTAAACATTTATACATTCTGGTAAAAACTTTAAAAAGTAGTAAAAGCTGTCTCTACTGTGGAAGGAGATATCACTAACATGGGTTCAATTATATTAAAGTAAAATATTCCACATGATGGGCAGTACCGCTACTAAGATAAAAGGATGTGCAGCAAAAAGAAAAAATAAACAAATAAAATGTATACCCAGAAGAGTCTAAATTCATAATGTAAATAGTCTGAGGCAAGAAAGAGACAGAGAAACATTCATAGTCAGCTCATAGCTAGCCCTCAGTAGCTGCAGATTTCACATCTGTGGGTCAAATATATTTTTGGTGCTGGGGATTGAACCCAGGGCCACATGTGTGCTAAGCACACATTCTGCCCTGTGCCCTAGCACTGGGCTACACCCCAGCCCTCAAAAATATTTGAAAAAACTTACATCCATATTGAACATGTACAGACTTCTCATTACGGTTATCTCAACAATAGGGTACAACAACTATTGTACATAGCACTTATATTGGATTAGGAATTAAAATCCACCTAGAGATATTTAAAGTATATAAGAGATGTGTGTAAGCTGGCATATGCAAATACTATGCCATTTTACATGAGTGACTTGAGCATCTGTGGATTTTGGTGTCTGTGGGCGTCTCGGAACCCATCCCCCATGGACACTGAGGGACAACAGTGTTGAGTTAAAGGAAATGAGGTACTGGAAGATGTTCAACAACTTTGAAAAAGAACTTCAAATGAAAACAATCATTACCACGTGTCTATTAATTAGGATAGACCCAAAGTTCAAAAGACACTGTGGGAGGGGCAGGTTTTGAATTCACAGATCTCACCCCTCCTGAAGTGACACTTGATAATAACTATCAAGAGCTCAGCAACTTGGCCACCTCACTTGCATCTCTAACTCAAGCCAAACTCCATTTGTAAGCCACCAGAACTCTTACTGAGCTTTGAAAAGGAGGTATGTTGTGCTACAAATATCAGCTTGTATTTAACATAGGTCTTTTTCCTTTTCAAGAATCTTTTTTATATCCTATTTGCGACCTCCAACATAACCTATTCTTCTGCTGTAGAACTTTACAATGAAATTGAGCTAAATCTGCCAGAAAATTAAAGAAATAAGAACATCCTTCCAGAGCACTGGGACATGTGTATTCCCTACTCCCTAAGCCCAAATTGGCACCCGGGGCTATGTACCTGTCCAAACCTGTGGTAAGAGACAAAAAACTGGATTCAGCCAGTTCCTCACATAACTTCATACAGTGGGTTTGGAACTTTAATATTTCTTTTCTCGGTATTGTATGTGTGTATATATCCAAGTTAGGGTTGCCATAAAAAATATAGGACACTCAGTTAAATTTGATAGGAACCAATGCTTTTTGGTGTAAGTACATCCCATGCCATCTTTGAGACATAACTTACACTAAAAAATCACTGGATGTTTTTCTGAGATTCAAATCTAGCGGGACCTACTGCCTTTTTACTTGCAATATCTGGCAACCTTAGTTCACACATGATTTTAAGTCACAGATGCGGATTTTTGTTTCCTCGGTTTCCATTTTGGCCTGCTGAGGACAGCTCTTAGGGTACCGTGCTCCCTCCCATGTTTCATTTTCATCACCTGCTACCAGTGTGCCGTGTGGTTAAGTTCCTCGCAGGCCTGCAGGTCGGGGAGGCTGACTGCCAGGCAGTGCAGCACGAGGCGGACGGGCTCGTGGTCTCTGAGGAATGAGCAGCCAGCAGAGGTCCCGGGAGGAAAGGGAGGGAACCCAGGAGGGCCGAGTCCAGGCCCCCTCCTGTGGGTCCTTAGCAGTGTCTGAGCAGGATGGTCAATAATCTGATTGTCTCTTGGTGGATGAGCCATCCCCAGGGTCACCTGCTAAGGTAAACATCTCCCTGAAGCAAACAGAGCATCCCATGGTCTAGATTTACAGATGGCAAATCCCATATGGGGTTTATGGGATATACTCTCAGGGCATTTAAATAGAATTAGAGCTATACAATTAATATACAAATAATGACTGTGCACAGAGGGAGGTGCATCAGGTCTCCGACTAGGGTTCTCAGGGCACCTGGAGGGGACAGTTAACTAAGCTGTAAAGTGGACAATCTTTCTCCTCAACAAGGCTGACTGTGCTGCATGGTTCTCCTGCGGATCTTCCGTGAAGTAGTTCCCAAACAGATGAACTGTCTTTTCTGGTTCTGTACCACTTCCCCCTCCCATTTCATTTTTATGTAGCAAATCCGTTTTTGTAAAGTATCTTTTTCTTTTCTTCCTCTCATTTTGGGAAGAGTAGATAGCTCCAAAGAGATCACAGAGATGGCACGAGGGGATTGAGAGGGACCACAGAAAATGCTCAGCTGAGAATCCAGGTTTTCAACGTCTGATTGAAGGTCTTTCCTTCACACTGCACCAGCTGCTTGACTTTAAAACACCAATGCCCAGATCAAGGCCTGGGCATCAATATATTTTTTATTATTAAAAAAATCTCTTTAGGTGTTTCTCATGTGTGCACAGAGTTGAGAACCATGGTACTCGACCATATTAAATGGTTTCCTCTTAATAAGAACCACATTAGCAGAAAGTCAGCAACAATCCTCACTACATTACACCTGTAGATTAGTGAAGAATCTCCCAAGGGCAAGCCACAAGCCACTTGTCTTGCTATGCTCTGAGGTGTGGGCTATGACAGGCATGGATGCTCAGAGACTCGACTCAGGATATGAAGGTAGAATTTTGCCTTGGTAGTTCAGATTTCCAAATTTAACTCAGGACATGGGGGTAAAACTCTGGGATTTGGCCCCTTGCTTTTATACTGGAGGGATCCGAGGTTCCGGGAGCTTTGGTCTCCCATTTAAGATAAGGCTAGAACTTGGGATTCTTGTTTCAAAACCCCCACGATCTAGGCCTCTGTTATGATAATTCTTTTACTGAGACTTTCTCAAAAGTTTTTACCTCACCAAGTCTAACTTCACAGGGGACTAAGGAGTTTGTTCAATGTGTTTCTGGAAACACACACACACACACACACACACACACACACTTTTCTCCTGGGGTGCATGTAATTCAGATCTTGCTTTCTAAGATGAAAGGAAAGCTACAAATTTTCCCAGTTGCCATGTTATGTCATAAGCAATCTTCTTCAAAATTGCAGAAGTGCTACAAAGAAAACATCCCCAAGTTAAATTAGTGCCTGTGGAAGATGCCAGAGTTGTAAATTGTCTATGTGGAATTTTCTACTTATTAGTTAGGGAAGTGGCAGGAACTTTCCCTGAAAACTCTTCCATAGTTCAGGGCTGGCACACATTCAACAAATAATGAATGAATGAGTGAACGAAAGGGTGAATGGTGGCTATTCCATGCTCCTGTTAAGCTCTCTTCCATCTCTGTGGCCTACTCTTTGGTTCTTAGATTTTCAAACAGGATGTTGTTGTCAAAGTGTGTGATAGGAAAAAGGCCTTTCCTCTCCTGGGATCCCGAGACTTCTATAGTCTATCACAGAGGACATGAAATCAATCATTCAAAAACAAAGTTCATTAGAATTTTTTCTTAATATCTGTTCAATAATTTTCTGGGAACATATACTCATTTTTTTTTTTTTTACTAAAAACATTTAGCCATTCATCTAACTTAGGTTACAGACCCCTCCACAAGAAAGTCATACATATTTTTCCATGCTATTAGCCTAATTTAAATAGTATCTTTGTTTTAGAATTACATTTTTAACAGTAATATATGAACATGATATTCAAATAAGTTAAGAAGTGAAAGGTCCAATATTTTTTGAGCCTCTGGTCCCCTTTTTGTAAACGTGGCAACTGCTGGGACAGTTTCTTATCTGGCTTCCAGAGATAGCCTAAATGCCATAATTTCTAGTGGTTGCCTGACATTTCATTCTATGGGTAAACCATGATTAATTTAAATCATTTTCTATTTTGGGGTATAGAAGTTGTTTCCAGTATTTTTCTACAATAAGCAGTATTTGAGACACATCCTTGTAGTTTGCCCTTTGATAAACCTGCATTCTTTCTTAGGATAAATTTCTAAGAGTAGAACTACGGGCCAAGGAATACGTAAGTACTTTATGTTTTTCCAGTGGCCATCCGGATAGTGTGCAGAATACTCTTCTGCCTCCTGTATTTAATGATCCATTCCAGCAGCCCTCATAAGCATGGGATAGATCTTTAAAAAGAAGTCTAACAATTTAGTAGGCGCAAAAATAGCACCTCTTTTATGTTTTAATTTGTATTTCATTGATTACTCGACAGGGTAAATGTTCCCTAACCCCTCTTTGTTTCCCAGGGTTTCCCTTTTCATTTATTTTTTTCTTACTGGAGGTTAAACCCAGAGGCATTCTACCTCTGAGTTACACCCCCAGCACTATTATTTATTTATTAATTTATTATTTATTTATTTATTTATTTACTTACGTACTTATTTATTTAATTTATTGTACTGGAGATTGAACCCAGGGGCATTCTACCTACAAGCTATAGCTCCAGCCCTATTTTACTTCTATTTTTGAAATAGGGTCTTGCTAGGTTGATGAGAGTCACTACTTGCTGAGGCTGTCCTTGAATCTGCAGTCCTCCTATCGCAGCCTACCAAGGATTGGGATTACATGAGTGTAGCACCATGCCCAGTTTATTTGAAACAGCATTTCACAAAGTTGTTGAGGCTGGTCTCAAACCTCAGCCTCACAAGTATTGGACTAGAGGTATGTACCACTATACCCAGGTAGGGTTCTTAAACTAGAAAGAGCAGCAAAGCTTAGAGGTCCTGGCTGCACCTAGAGTGGGTGGAACAGGTTGTTGCATGTGTGGGGAGTTGGTCACATTGGCTAACAGGTATGGATATACCTATTTCTAGAATTAGCATGTTCTAGGTAAGTACTTCTCACATTTTTGTCCTTCATTTACCTCTTTACATTTTTCTATATATTCAATATCACCTGTACTACTTTTTAAATATTTTTCACATTAACTAATTTCTTTTGAGTAAAATGTTTCTTACTTATTACTATAAATGGAAAGCCATTTGCATTATGTGGCATAAGCCACATAAATAAAATAAAAGCAAAATAATATTGCCATATCAGAACTATTTTTTTTTTATTTGGTGGTACTGGGTTTCCTGGAAACCCTTCTACTTCCGGGCTACACTCTCAGACCTACTTTTTATATATTTTTTTTATTTGGAAACAGGGTCTCCTAAGTGAGCATGGCTGGCTTTGAACCTGCGTGATCCTCCTGCGTGGGGATTACAAGTGTGCGCCACCACGCCTGGCCAGAACTAAATTTTCTAAGCTGTGTGTGTGTGTGTGTGTGTGTGTGTGTGTGTGTGTGTGGTACTGGGGATTGAACCGAGGGGTATTCTACCTCTCAGTTATACCCCCAGCCCTATTTTTATTCTTTATTTTGGAACAGGGTCTCACTAAGTTGCTGAGGCTGTCCTCATACCTGCGAGCTTCCTGTCTCAGCCTCCCAGGTATGTGCCACCACATCCATCAGTCTTCTTAAAAGGCTTGTTAAAAACTGAGGTGAGTCAGTTTGAGAGGAATTTAAGACATCGGCACTACTGAGACTGTCTTCTTGGGTTCCGGGTTTGTAAATTGACTCAAATGGAAATTAAATGAGAAGCCCTCTACTTCACTTCTATGGACACCTTGGTCATCTAACTGGTGCTGTGGGTCTCTGTGAATCAGACTATTCTTGTTTGTGGTCCATATGGTAACCACACCCATCTTGTCATTGATGATTAAGTGCTGGTCCTTGGCTCTTGAACCCCTGGGGTCCAAAGATCCCATTGCAGCTAAGGATCCCGGTGTGTGTGTGTGTGTGTGTGTGTGTGTGTGTGTGTGTGTGTGGTAGTGGGGATTGAGCCCACGGGTATTCTACCTCTAAGCTACACCCTCAGCACTATTTTATTTTTATTTTGTTATTATTATTATTTTTTTGGTGGTAATGGGGTTCCTGGAAGCCCTTCTACCTCTGGGCTACACTCCCAGACCTATTTTATTTTTGGAAACAGGGTCTCTTAAGCCAGAGAGGCTGGCTTCAAACCTGCACAATCCTCCTGTCTCTGCCTCCCAAGTGCAGGGATTACAAGCGTGCGCGACCATGCCTGGCTTATTTTTATTTTGAAGTAGGATCTCACTAGGTTGATGAGAGTCTCACTACTTGCTGAGGCTGTCCTTGAACCTGTGACCCTTTGGTCTCAGCTTCCCAAGTCCTGGGATTATAAGCATTTGCCACCATGCCAGGCTAGGATTCCAGTTTTCTTTTCTTTTCTTTTCTTTTCTTTTCTTTTCTTTTCTTTTCTTTTCTTTTCTTTTCTTTTCTGTGGTATTGAAGATGAAACCCAGGGGCATTCTCCCTCCGAGCCACACCTCCAGCCTTATTTTTTTATTTGGAAATAGGGTCTCACTAAGTTGAAGAGGGCCTTACTAAGTAGCCGAGGCTGGCTACGAACCTATGATCCTTCTGTTTCAGCCTCCCAAGTACTGGGATTACAATCGTGCACCATCACACCTGGCTTTAAGTGATATATTTTATTTATTTATTTATTTATTGGTGCATTGCAGCCATACATCTTAATGGAGTATAAGATGGTAGCAGCATACATGCACACATCACTCATTTAGCCCTTCCCCAATTCCCACCCCATTCTCTCCTCGCTCTAACATTTCATTATTTGGCTTAGTGATTGACTTTCATATATTTGTTATGTTTGTGAATGTATATCATATATATTAGGGAGTTTCCTCCTCCTCCTCCTCCTCCTCCTCCTCCTCCTCTTCTTCCTCCTCCTCCTCTCCTCCTCTTCCTCCTTCTCCTCCTCCTCTTCCTCCTCCTCCTCCTCCTTCTTCTATATTGGAGATCGAACCCAGGGGCATTCTACCTCTGAGGTACCTTCAGCCCTATTTTTATTTTTTAAATTTTGAAGCAGGGTCTCACTAAGTTGCCAAGGACCTCACTAAGTTGCTAATGCTGGCTGAGAATCTGCAATCCTCCTGTCTCAGCTTCCCAAGTACTGGGATAATAGGCACGCACCGCCATGCTTGGCTATCTTTCCCCCATTTCTTCGCCATAGATTGCCTAATTAGTTTTGCTTGATATTTCCCTTCTATGTTCCCTTTCAGAATGTTCTTCAGGAGGTTACGGTAATGAATAATGACAAAACTGAAGAGCATTCTGACCTAACGAGATTCTGTAAAAGCAAAACATAAAATTAGGGCAAAAACTAAGGTCTCAGGAGGGTTGGAACCAGCTGACCGTGTTTTAAAGACAAACAGAAGTGGCTACAGAACATCAGCACTGGTTTGCTTTGGGTGGCTTGCTTTTCGTTTTTGTAGAGTATTCAGAATATGTGCGTTGTGTCCCACCTTTCAGCTGAGGAGTTCAGGAGTTGTTATTTTGGGGCCTGGCCATGCACCTTCCACCAGGGCTTTGCTCATGGTGGTGACTGACCTCACATACCGTCCTTGGGAGTGGCTGTGCAAGGGGGGCAGGAGCTAAGGCGAAATGCTCACCCCAACTATGCCTGGTGGGAAAACAGCATTAACTCAGCTTTTTGAAAAATGTGAACATAAAATCCCTGAGACCTGGGTCCTTAGTGTGCTCAGTGGCCCACCGTGGCGGATTGCAGTCTGGGGAGTGTTTTACTGGAGCTGCTGATGAGATGCAAATCACCGAGCCAAGTACTGGGGACTTGGGAAACAATTCCTGGGTAACAGCAGATAAAAATGGTCTGAAAGAATCTCTTTGAAGACTGGAGGAATTTTAAACGCTGAAGGATATGGGACACCAGATAGTGATGGTTTGACTAAACTAATTGTGCCTGGGTCTTTGATTCCCAGTGCGGGGGACCCTGGGGCCATCGTGCCAACTCAGCCTTACAGTCCTGGTTAGGGTTCCTGCTGTGGTGTGATCAGCACAGGCCGTGGCAGCAGGTGGAGGGGGCTGAGAAGACATGAGCATCATAGTTCATCTGGTGTTTCTCGGTAAGTGATTTTGGGTGAATCCTTCCTTACTCCTCTTGGCCGCCATGTCTTATCTGTCAACCAGGGACACTGAAGTGGTATAGTGACTTTTAGGGGGGGTGAGTATTAGGGATTGAACCCAAAGCATTACCTGACAGCTACATTTTTTTAGCCCTATTTTTAATTATTTTACTTTGAAACAAGGTAGTGCTAAGTTGTTGAAGGTGTTGCTAAATTGCTGAGGCTGGTCTGAAACTTGCAATCCTCTGTCAGCCTCCTGCGTACTGGGATTGCAGGTGTGTACTGCACTGTTGTGACTTTTTTTTTTTTTTTTTGCGGGTCTGGGGATGGAACCCAGGGGCATTCGACCTCCGAGCTACACCCCCTGCCCTATTTTTTACTCTTTATTTTGAAACCGGGTCTCACTGAGTTGCAGAGGGCCTCACTAAGTAGCTGAGGCTGTCTGCAAACCGTGATCCTCTGGTCTCAGCCTCCTGAATGCTGGGATTACAAGTGTGCGCCACCACGCCCGGCTCTGTAGTGACTTTTAATGGAGGACAGTAGTGTGGCAAAGGTACCTGCTCTCTCCTGGAGATTCTGAGTGGCTCCCTTGGAGTCACGGCCCTTCCCAGCAGCGAGAGACAGGCCTGATGGGGCTGTTGCCAGAAGCCAGCGTGAAGGCAGGAAAAGGGTGAGAAGCATTAGCCAGGAGGCTCTTTAAAGTCCCTTCCAACTTCAGCTTGTTGTAACTGCAGAGTAATAGGCACTTAACCTCTTGGGGCCTCATCTGGGAAACCGACATAAATGCTTCTGACTCTCAGCTTGTTGGAATTTAAAGAAGACCAGTCCAAATTCATTCAGGCTTCAGAGGGGGAAATTTCTTTATAAATACCCAGGAATTTCATTCTAACAGGAGCCATTCATGCAATGCTGCCCACGGCAGGCTCGTCTGAATCCCTTTCCAGGTCATTTGGTTACTGATAGACTAAAAGTCCTTATTAGAATCGCGCCTACTCAGCTTTTGCCCAGCTGTGAGCAAAAACTGCCATGTTCAGGTTAATACTGCACAGCTGTACAAATACCCGCCCAGGTCCATAAATCCTAAACTATTGTACACACGGGGAGGGCAGTCATTAGGATGAATGGCAAGGTCTGAGAGAGGTTACACATACAAATGACTGGCAGAGGTGTGTGTGTGTGTGTGTGTGTGTGTGTGTGTGTGTGTGTAGCAGTTGATTAGAAATAGAAAAAAATGTGAATTATAGACCTGAATGAAATCACAAGTATGATTTTCATTTTACATCAATGAGATGCAAAGGTGAACTCAATAAAGAATTAGAGGTGAAAAATGTCATCGTTATAGTTCTTTCAGTCTTCATCTCAAAGCCAAGAAAATAATATCTGGGAGGGAAAAATAAGTTAAATAGAAAGTAGTCATGTTTGGATTATTTTCCTATTTTGTGCTGATTTCCTTGGTCTATGATGAAATTCCAATGTGGTTCAACTATCTGGGAAATAGTTAAAAAGATTTACGGGGCACAAATGTGTTAGTTCTCTGCTTCAATCAAGAATTTAAAGTTCACTTTTTTAGGGTCACACTGAGTTACTAAGTTTCTTTGCCTTGTTTTCTTACAATCTGGTCCTCATATATTACGCCTCAGTTAATGAAAGTTTGTTACGAAATACACGAAATGAGGGCCTCTCATGCCCTCCCTGTCCTCAGGAAGGCCACGGTCCTGAGACTTTCCACTGGACTCAAGATTTTCATCAAATGAATGTCACCAACTGCTTTCTACTTATAAGCCCCATTCTCTGAGTCATTTGCATGATTGATACCATTAGAAGCACGTTTCACTATGTCTCCAAGCAAGCCAAGCTTCACCAGAGGAAATACAGCTGTTACCAGCATCTCTGAACCTGGTGGTCTCCTGTGTTAGACAGGTAGCTTATGCCCTGACAAGGAAATGGATCATTGCCAGCCTTCTTGTTCCTCTTGTTTCCTCGCCCTGACTATAGGCTCACACACAAGTGCTGCTCTGGTCACTAAGCTTAACCAGACGAAAAGATAGTTCCAGTGCAATTTAAATTTTCCAGCTGGACATGGTGTCTCTCGCCGGTGATCTCAGTACTTTGGAGACTGAGACAGGAGGGTCGCAGGTTCGAGGCCAGCTTCAGCAACTTAGTGAGGCCCTCAGCAACTTAATGAGACCCTGTTTTAAAAAAAATATATGTATATACATATACATATATATATATATATGTATATATATATATGTATATATATCTCCAGGGGTGTAGCTCAGAGGTAGAATGTCCCTAGGTTCAATCCCCAGTACCACAAACACTAATTAATAAAAATAAATAAAATTGCCAAATAATAAAAGATATTTCAGGGAGTCCTCAGCTGTTGAGACCCAAAGGAAACTTCTTTCGGGGACTTGGTTGTCTCTGCTTAGTCAAATAAAATGTTAACAATGAGAAACCTGGTAGCATTTATCTGACAATATAGAGAAAATCCTACGCACACAAGCTCTTCACCGGAGCGATCTTGGATGCCTGGGATGGCACTGGGAAAAGGGCCACCAGCTCTGGAAGGGTGGGGGTTCCCGGCTGACTTGGCACCCTCCCACCTCCAGCTCCTGCAGCCTCTCATCCTGCGTGAGCTGGGGACCCAGCAGAGCGGGGTTAAATGGGTTGAGGAGCCAGTCCAGCCGGGGGTCATTAGCAATCAAGGACCAGCTTTAAAAGGCAGCAGGAGACTAAGGGTCTGTGACAGGCGCAGCTCCAGGCACCATCTGGAAGGAAAGAGTCCACGGATGCCGGATTAAACGAAAAGGGGAAATAAACGTGGGGGACGTCATGGAAGTCTGGAGACAGAAACATGAACAGTTATGTTATTTCTAACATAAGCCCTTCACTGAATGTTCTGTTATTTTCAAAATGGTCTATTTTTGGGAGCAGGGACAGTCAGCTACATTTTCAGGTCAATTCCTGGCCACGATGGATCAGTTATTGGCACCGGGTTTGGGACCAGCCCAGGACCGAGTATCCAGGATACTCCTAATTTTTTTTTTTTCAGTCCTGGGGATGGAACCCAGGGGTATTCTACCTCTTTATTTTTGAAACAGGGTCTTACTGAGTTGCAAAGGGCCTCACTAAGTAGCTGAGGCTGTTCGCGAACCAGGATCCTTCTGTCTCAGCCTCCCAGATGCTGGGATTACAAACATGCACCGCCACGCCCGGCTACTCTTAATTCTTTGATAGTGTAGTGTTAGAGGCTAGCCGGCCTAACCCACTTGCTGAATTAGGAGGTAACCAGCAGGTGGAGGGCCTCAAGTGTGGGATGGTGCTCATTCTAAAGAACACATTTAACTCTGTTCCACACACTACAATACGATCTCGGACTGAAAAGAAAAAAGCCGGACGGCTTTACTTAGGCTGTGTCCAAGTTGACCATTTAAGATGTAAGTTTTGACACAGTGAAGATTTTAGAACAAGCAGGCACCCATTTCTTTTTTTTTTTTCTTTTTTTTTTTAAATTTTATTTTATTGGTGCACTGTATTCATACATCATAGTGGGATACAAACTTTTGTAGACATACATGCACACATCGCCCAGTCAGCCCCCACCCGATCCCCACCCCATTCTCTCCCCATCCCTCCTTCCCATGCTTGGCTTAGTGGTTGACATCTAGTATTGTAGCAATTTATCCAAAATTAAAAATGATAATCTCACATAAGAGTTTCATTTGTCTGATACCAAGTGTTTGATGATTTAAAGATAGCATTTCAATATTTCTTTTTGCTTGCTTTCTTACTAGAGCATATTTTTTTCTGTTTTTTTAGGTGAAACTATCATATATTTACATATTTATTTTTCAGAAAAAAATCTATCCTAATATGGAATATGAATTCTAGATACCCAAAACGATCTTGAAAAAGAACAAAGCTAGCAGATATATATTTTCTGATTTCAAACCATATAAAGCTACAATAATTGAGACAGTGTAGTACTGTTCTAAAGGCAGATATATAGACCATTGGAGTTAAATACAAGCCTAGAGCTAAATTCTTCCCTATATTGTCAAGTTATTTTTGACAAGGTTTCCACGAACATTTGGTGGTGGAAATAATAATCTTTTAACTAAATATTGTTGAAAAATAATAATTACATGGAAAAGAATAAAATTGGACCTTTACCTAATCCCATATACAAGTATTAACTCAAAATAGATAAAAGACCTAAATATAAATCTTAAGACTATAAACTTTTAGGAGAAAATCTGGGTCATAAAACCTCACAACATTGAAATTGGCAGTGATTTCTTGGATATGATTTCAATGGCACAGGCAACAGAAGAATATACAAACTCCCTAAAAAATAAAAGAAAATATTGTATATCCAAAGACAATGTAAACAGAGTTAAAAGTTACTAATAGAATTGGATAAAATATTTCCAAATGCTATATCTGAAGGTATATTAATATTCCAACTAGAAATCCTAAAAATTAACAACAATAAAGGTAAACAATACAACTTAGAGATAGGTAAAAGACTAACATAAATAATGAATCTCCACAGATAACCAATCTTAGTTGTCTGTTGGATGGAAACTCTTGTTTCTCTGGTTCTGGTGAGTGTTACCTATTTCTTCTTTGTAGTTAATCTCTTTGAGTATTTTCTCTAGCGCTGGTTTTGAAGACATAAATTCCTTCAGTTTCTGTTTGTCATGGAAGCTTCTTATTTCTCCATCTAATTTGATAGAAAGTTTTGCTGGATAGGAAATTTTTGGCTGGAAGTTGTTTTCTTTCAGAGTTTGGAATATGTTACTCCAAGCCCTTCTGGCTCTCATGACTTGGTTTGGGAAGTCTGGAGTGATTCTAACTGGTTTGCCTCTGAATGTCAGTTGGCCCTTTGTTTTTGTTGCCTTTAAGATTCTCTGCTTGGCTTCCACATTGGTCATTTTGACAATTATATGGCGTGGGGATCCTCTTCTCGGATCCTGTCTAAAGGGAGTTCTATAAGTTTCCTGGATCTGTGTATCAACCTCTTGCTCTATATTTGGAAAATTTTCTGCTATTACTTCCTTGAAGAGATTGTTGATCCCTTTGGTATCACTTTCTTTTCCCTCCTCTATTCCAATTATTCTTAGGTTAGCTCTCTTAAGATGGGCCCATATTTCTTCAATGTCAGATTCCTGCTGTTGGATATTTTTTTCTAGATTAGAAACTATGCATTCATTTTTGGATTGCTCATCTTCTAAGAGCGAGATTCTGTTCTCCATGTGGTCTAATCGGTTGTTTGTGCTTTGAATTGAGGCCTTTACTTCATTAATTGCATCCTTTATCTCTTTTTGGCTCTCTCTGAGTTCTTTTCGAAGCACCTCTATTATTTCTACAGTTATTTTCCTGATTTGATCTTCTAGAAATCTCTGATTTTCTGTTTTATCAGGTTCTGATGTTGTGGGGTTGTGCACATTCATTACTCCAGTGTTATTCCTCTTTCCCATGATTTCGGAGGTTTGTGCCTTCTCTGGGTTCTTCCCTTGGGTCACTATGGCTTCACTTAAGGTGCTCTGGATCTCGAGTCTGTATTATCTCAGACCCCACTACTCCTTTACTGGGTTGTATCACAGAGTCTCCGACCCAGGGAGTCGATAGAGGCTGCTTTAAACTATGGGGGGTGCCAGGTTGCAAGTTCTCCTATGGTGTGATATCTCTGCCACCACCACTCCCTCACTGGGTCAAGTCCTAGGAGGCCCAATACTGCGATTTCTTCTCTGTGGCCCACAATTTGACTCACTGTTCTTGAGTACGCAGATGTAGCTGTACTGGACTCGGTGAATTCACTGCTGCTGCCGCCGCCGGTGGCAATATGGCGCCTCTGCCACGCCCTCGGCCATGAGGCTGGCGTATTTTTTCTTCTCTGGTTTTGATTTCCACTCTGAATCCCTGCAGCGTGTGCTGAGCTCGGTCACTGGGAGCTTTAAATGCTGTCTGCGCCGAAAGATCCCGCCTGGCTGCTCCGCAGCGGCTCACCTGGCTTGCTATAGCCGTCCGTTGAGTTCGCCGCTGCCGCCGGCAGTATGGCGCTGCTGCCGCGTCCTCGGGCGCGTGTGTCTCCTCTGTGGCCCTGAGCTCTGTTCTCAGTCCGCTTTCTCTCTGGAGCCTGGTGGTTTTTTTTGTTTTTCTGGTGATGGTGTTTTCTGGCTATGAAAGGCGCTCTTTTTGTGGTAATGGAGATTGGTTGTTAGCGGGACTCTTAAGCCCCGCTTTTCTCGGTCGCCATCTTCCCGGAAGTCCAGGCACCCATTTCTTAAGTATTCTAAAGCAACCCGTACAAGGAGATGGCAGTCAGAGGTGTCACGTGTCACATATAAATGGTCACTGGCTCGGTTTATGTTATTGATTCAATCCCTTTCTCTTTTCTCTTTTGCCCCCTATCCTTCCTCCTTATTTATCAATCAATATGTAAGGAGGAATAAAATGTTTAAAAACACAGAATTTTATTTCTTTTGATCACAAATTATTAGACTTATAGTGGTGCCTTATAAATTGATCTTTAAGGCATACTACAATGATTATTTGGACAAGCTTCTAATTTCATTGTGAGACTAATTAATATTATAGTTGAATTAATAAAAAGAATTTGTATTCCAGTTCATTCTTGTGTAAGCTTGCCTGCCTGCCTGCCTGCCTGCCTACTGCCCTTCCTTCCTTCCTTCCTTCCTTCCTTTCTTCCTTCCTTCCTTTGTTCTCTTTTTCATACTGAGGATTGAACCCAGGGGCATTTTACTACTGAACTACATACACTCCAGCCCTTTTTATTTTTTTCATTTAAAACAGTCTTGCTTAGTTACCCAGGCTGGTTTTGAACCTGTCATCCTGGCTCCTCTTCCCAAGTACAGGGATTACAGGAGGGAACCCCCATACCTGGTTCACTCTTGTGTGGTTTTGAAATTAGTTTTCAGTATGCCTTTTGTTCTGATGTTAAAGCAGCTAGTGTAAGGAAGAGGACTCAGGATTGGATTTGCTTTTAGATGTGAAAGTACTTTCCAGATAATGCTAAATTTAATCTTATGAAGCCTTTGTAAAGTTTCTAGGTGCTGGGTAAAGGGAAGAGTGAGGGAGGCTATGGACAATGTGGCCTTCCAGGGTGGTCCAGGCAGTGGACACTGTTTGGAGGGCTAATCAAGCTGGCTGGTAGACCGGCAGAAATGCAAAATATGGAGTGTTGAATTTGTATCACTTTAAATCATCCTATCCTAAACTTTTGACAATTTATATCTATAAGTGGCCAGCTGTCAGAGATAGTATGGTAAGTAAAGGTCTAGTTATAAACAACTGAGCTTATTTGAGAAAAAAAAAAAAAAGATATGCAAGCCAGGAATGGTGGTGCACTCCTGAAATTCCAGCATTTGGGAGGCTGAGACAGGAGGATCACTGGTTCAAAGATAGCCTCGGCAAGTAGTGAGACTCTCATCAACCTAGGGAGACCCTATATTTAAAAAAAATAGCTGGGCGTGGTAGCACACACTTGTAATCCCTCACTTGGAAGGCGGAAACAGGAGGATTGCGCAGGATCGCGCAGGTTCAAAGCCAGCCTCGCTGGCTTAAGAGACCCTGTTTCCAAAAAAATATATAAAATAGGTCTGGGAGTGTAGCCCGGAGGTAGAAGGGTTCCATCCCCAGTACCACCCCCCCCAAAAAAAAAATAGGGCTGGGGGTATAGGTCAGAGGTAGAAGGCCCCTGGGTTCAATCCCTATTACCCTCCACACTAAGTAAGTAAACTAAGTAAATAAACAAAAATTAAGAAAAGAAACAAAGACATTATTCAAGTCTTTGTTGATGGAACACTGTAGCAATAATAAAAGGCTAAGATTCTGTGCTTGAAGTTACGTAGTTGGGCTCATGCTCATTTTCATAGTTCTGTTGTTCTCAGGCAAACTTTCAGGTTTTCTAGGATATAAATAGGTCTATATGAACATGACCTTTAAATAATAGAAGCCTAGCACTGATTAGAATGATGGGGTTCCCTATTTATTTTTAGATAAGTTGCTTAATAAAAATATCCAAACTTGAAGACTTCTGCCCAATCTTAAAACCATCTAAAAGCTTTTGTCTTCTGTTAGTTTAGATGATCTCTAGTAAAGCAAAATAGGTAAAGGAAACTGTAATGCCTTTAGTGACTATCGGTTTTATAGTCTTAGAGTACAACTTATAGGAATATATGAACACACCTGTGCATTTGCTTGTGTATTAATGGCACAAGAAGTTGTTATCAGGGACTTGGGATAAGGCTGGTAAGAGAATCGTAGTTTTTACTGTATTCCTCTTTTGTATTATTTTGAGTTTTTAAATACATGTACATGTATGCTATATTTTCTCTTTCTTTCCTGTGAAAGAAATCTAACCCAGGAATCTAACCCAGGGCCTTGCACATGGTAGGCAGGTGCTCTACCACTGAGCTATATTCCCAGCCTTACTGTATGTGATATTTAAAAGCTAATCTTTTCAGGCCCAATAAACCATTTTGATTCCCTTTTAATTCAAATAAACATCGATTGAGGATGTTTAAAGTGTGTCGGGATTAATGCACCATCTCTAATCTCCATTGCAGTAGAGTCAAGGATTAGAAACCTTAACAATTAAGCACATTGCAACACTGGAAATGACTGGTTTTCTGAATATTAAGTAGTTCATGCTTCCTCACATAAAAGTTAAATGTGAACATTATTTAAAAACTATACAAATAAAGAAATAAGAATCAAATTATCCACATGCAGAAGTGTTGGACCAATTTAAAGTTAGAAATACTGGTCTATTTGGCTTTTGAAATCAAGGCCAAAGTACACCCACTCCAAGTTGCAAGACCGCTTCTGGAGAGTCAGCTGCATGCAAAGCAAAGCAAGGAGATGCAGTTCTGACATTCAAAGGTTTGAGATCTAGGGGAAGGTGGCACAAGCACGTACATTACAACATAAGGCACGGTGTGCCACGTGTCCCGACAGGTACAACATGCAGGTGAGAAAGGTCATGTCTAGCCAGTGAATCAGCAAAGGCTTCCTACAAGAGAAAGTATTTATTTAAAATGGAGCTTGAAGGATACATGGAAAGTAGGAGAAATGGGCAAATTGTAAGTGGGACACATGACTAAGAAAACGTATTAGAAGAGGCGTTATACCGGGCGTGGTGGTGCACGCTTGTAATCCCCGCGCTTGGGAGGCAGAGACAGGATCGCGCAGGTTCGAAGCCAGCCGCGCGTGCTGGCTTAGGAGACCCTGTTTCCAAATAAAAATGTAAAAATAGGTCTGGGAGTGGAGCCCGGAGATAGAAGGGCTCCAGGAACCCCAGTACCACCACCAAAAAAAAAAAAAAAAAGAAGAGGTGTTAAAAATAATTTATTAAGTCTCTACTATGTGCCAGATACTCAACATGAATGAACTCACTTAACGCTTGGGGCTAAGCACATGCTCTACCACTGAGCTATTCCCAGCCCCTCATTTAATGCTCATATCAAACCTATGAGGTAAGTTACTGGGAAGCAGTTCTCTTTGTATTTCTATACACCTGTGACAACTTTTTGTGTGTGGTACTGGAGACTGAACTATCTTGGGCATTCTGACTCTGAACTATGCATTCAGTCTTACTTTATATCTTCATTATGAAACCGGGTGTCAGTAAGTTACTGTGTGCTGGCCTCAAACCTGTGATCCTCCTGTCTCAGCCTCCCAAGTACTAGGATTACAGCTTTTGTTTGGGACTATCTTTAAAATATATATTTGTATAGAGCTGGGCGTGGTGGTGCATGCTTGTAATCCCCAGCACTTGGGAGGCAGAGACAGGAGTATTGCAGATTTGCAGCCAGCCTCAGCTACTTAGTGAGGCCCTCTGCGACTTAGTGAGACCCCATTACAAAATAAAAGGACAAAAAAATAAGGTTGGGAATGTAGTTCAAAGGTAGAATGCCTCTGGGTTCCATTCTCTAAAAAAGTTGTATGGCAAGCACCTGAAAAGACAGAGATGTGTTTTCCTCTCTGCGAGGGCAGAGTTGTTTCCTAGGATATCAAGAGAATGTTTCTCTTTAGGCCCAAGATTGGGCAGCTTTGCCAGCAGCCCTTTATGGGGTTGACAGTTCTTAAACTCAGAGTGTCTTAGTTGTGACAAAAGCCACTGAAGTGCATAGTATCTACCTGTGCCATTTCCCATCTACCCCATGAGACTCAGGACAAGGGGAAGAACATGAACATGAAGTCATGCTGCGCTACGAGTAATAGTATATTAATCTCTGACCTAGAAGTTTCTTGACTTCTGTCAGTTTCTATGAAAATCTGGAGGGCTAATTTGTAAACTAGGAAGCAGGATAAACTCAGCTGCTTCACAGGTCTTGACGTACATACTATAATTGTTCCCATTTACAGGGAGAGAAATATGCAGAGAGGTTTGCCAGCTTGCCTAATATTATAGCTCATAAATGGGAGAGGAGCTGAGGCTCAGCTCAGACACTCTCTCTAGGCCTGAGCTCCTAATTACACTCCACTCCTATTCACCGGGTGTAGCCTGTGTGTGTGTGTGCGGTGGCATCATGGGAAAGCAGTCTAGAAAAGCCAGCGGGAGTCTTGCCCTGAATGTTAGAATGAGGTGTTTGTATAAAATTCTTATGAAGTGTTTTTGGGTTTGGCTAAAGCAAAAACAGTCATGTTGTTTCCTTGTTTGAAGCCCTCCAGAGATTTCTCTTTTCATTTGGCGTAAAAGACAAAGCTCTTACAATGTCCTTAGGACCCTCCATTCCTACCATGTTCCTACCATGGGGCAGTCCCTAAGGAGGCCCCTAAGGATCCCCAGCTCCTGGGAGTCATGCTGCCCTGCATTATTTCCCCATGGGCCCAGGGGCTTGCCTCTAATGAATAGAATAAGGCAGAAGAGATGGGCAGCATTAGGTTTATATCCCATGTATTTTCTTTCTCTCTGGGGGAGGAGACAGTTGCCACGTTGGGAAGTATTTGTGAAGAGACCCACGTGGGTGGAGAGACAATGAGTGGGGAGTGGGTGTCCAGCCCCTCCCCCAAGCTGAGACTTCAGATGAGACCCTGGATTAGGCCACTGTCTGCATCAACTAAACATTTACGTGTAGTGATGTGAGGAAGATAACTGGGGGGCTGGATGTGCTGGGCTTGGGGTCTTGTGGGAGTTCCTGATGGTGACGTTCTCCCTTGTTGCTCATTTGATTTAATCCTGTGCCACTGCTGTGCTGGCCCTTGTTCCCGCACTGTGGCTGTGGCAGTGAATAAAGCTACTTGTCCTTAATGAGTTTACTAGTTGGTAGGGGAGGCACAATAAACAAAAAGGGAAATGGATGTGATATTTGGTAAACTAGGAAGTGACGAATATTATTTAAAAAAAGAGAAAGAAAGAAAAGAAAGAGGAGGGCAGGCAGGGAACAGTGGCTAGGCCCACAGTCCCCATGTCCTGAGCAGGACAGCTGGACCTGCTTCCTCAAGGTCTGACAACATGGACACAAACCCCACTGTGCACGCACATGCCAGGGTGGCCTTTGCTCCACCAGGCTGGTCCTTGGACCAAGGTGGGGAACAGGTGACAGACAGTGCAGAGTTGCTTTATGCTCATGGATACAAGTGCAGCTCAGCTTAGCCCAGGCCCCCCTCTCCTGTCCAGGTGGCAGGGACAGTGAGCCCCACTAGCCCACTGCGGCTGTTCAGGTGGGATTCAGAGTCCCTGGAAGCTGGTCTAGAGACCCACTGGGGGGCTAAGGACTTATTTTAGACTTTTCAAGGAGGATTCTTGAGTCAAGGAGGTGGTAGATTAAAAAATTAATCTATGAGGTTTGCATGTCTGGATGGAAGTCCACAGAGCACAGAAGCCCCCTCTTTGCAGCATAGCAAAGTAAACTGCAAGCCTCTCCTGAAGCCACAGGGAGGAAGGACTTGACACTTGAGGACAAGGGAACAAGGGGTGGCATATGGTAATTAATTGTGATAGACCCATGTTTTCTATTTTTAGAGATTTATAACATCATTGCTAGTCTTTCTTGCATGCTGTCTTATATACACCATTGAATACAAATAGTAGGACGCTTTGTCCTTTTTTTGTCCTGCCTTGTCCTTTTTCATCCCCAGGAATGCAGCCTTCAAGGAGAAGGGACTACACTACTCCCGATCCCATTTCCAAACCCTAAAGTTCCTAGAAGCCACACGGTCAATGAAACCCCCATTTTGTACAACTTTTTCCCATATGCATTTCTTATAAAGTTTTGCTGCAATCAGCATTATTTTAAGGGCACAGTCTTGGGGATTTTGTTACATGAGTCTGGCCCTTGCCCTTTTAAAAAATTAAAGAGCCTAGCCGGGCGTGGTGGCGCACGCTTGTAATCCCCGCGCTTGGTAGGTGGAGACAGGAGGATCGCACAGGTTCAAAGCCAGCCGCGCTGGCTTAGGAGACCCTGCTTCCAAACAAAAATATAAAAAATAGGTCTGGGAGTGTAGCCCAGAGGTAGAAGGGCTTCCAGGAACCCCAGTACCACCAAAAAAAAAAAAATTAAATAAATAAATAAAATAAAAAATAAAAAATTAAAGAGCCTAATTAAAGAGCCTAATCACTGAAGGCATATCATTATTGATAGAATCTTTATTGAAACAAGTTACCTCAATCATGGGTTAAATATACTGCTTCTATGCAACATTATGTGAGTATTTTAAGGCAGAGCGCCTGATCAACCAAGTCCCTGCTTCATAAGGAGCTAGGTGGTGTCCTTCCCTTGGCCTAGGGGGCTGACCTGCTAAGTCTGTCCATTAAGAACATGGTTTGTTTGTAGTTCTGATGAATTTGCCATGCTGTTAGCTGGGATTGGTCTGCAATCTGACATGGGGGTTAGTAAAGCCACATCACGCTCGTCCTGGCCGCCCCACAAGGCCTAGAGACTCACTGACTCCTCCGGCCTCCGGGATCCATGACCACTTTGTTCAGAAACTTTAGTCTCTTTTTCTTTTATAACATAGCTTAGAAGGGTATATTTGTAGCTCTATAGCTGTATACAAATATTTATCTCCTAACCTCACAATATATAAATTGCTCATTAATTAGAACAAGCATCTCACATCAAAATATGCAACTCAGATTTTTATCTACTACCCAAATGCACAATCCTCACGAGTGCTGAGTGGTGAAATTGTTCAAACAGACAAATTAGCATTTAAAAAGTCCTCAACTGATAAAAAGTACTGTATTCTATTTTTTTCTGGGTGTGCCTTAGTAATAGCAAGTAATAAGCTCTTGAGCATAAATGAGTTCTGTGAGGTAGAATGTAGTGGGACGCAGGAAGGAGGTTGTTTTGATTTGTTTGAGAGTGCTATAATAGTTGGGGAATTAAATGTACCTAGGTACCTTATTTCTGCTACTCAAGACTCAAAGGGAGTTTTTGTTCAGACCTTGATAGAAAATCACTTGAACACCGCCTAACAGAAGATACCAATTTTGTCAGCCAAGCTGCACTTGCTGTGAACACAGGTCACCGTCTCCTCCCCTGCTTCTGTGAATCAGCTGCATTTAGCAACTAAACATGAGGAATCTGTTGGAATAGACTCTGAGGTGGACACTGGTTGTTTTGGCCCAACATCTCTACTCTTCGAGGGTAGTAAGAGAATCTCCTCCTTCCCGTAGGGACACATTTCAGGCATTTGCACGTGACCCCTTTCTTTCTACTCCCCAAGTCAGTCTGGACACGTGGCCAGGGATTGGCCAAGCAGAGCCCCTTTTCCCTCCTACAGTGTTTAGCTCAAGGGCAGGCCCAGGACCACAGAAGAGCCTGCCCCTTGTCCTTTGGGATCTTGAGTTCTGCCCTGTGGTAGAGGCTCAGGGCTGGTGGTCTATGCATCGGAAGTACCAGCTGCTGAGAGTAAGCAGAGCTAAGCACTGAGGAAAGAGATGGCAGCCCAGTAGTACTGGTGAAACCCTAAAAAGTTGCATTTTGGTCGAAGCCAGTTTGAGGATAGTTTCAGGTTCCCTCCTCTAAAGAGTCCTTGCAGTCACCTACATAGTTACTATCCGCCTTGCTACTCACTGGCAGTGGCCCTTCACACCTGCACGCAGGGTAGAGCGTGTGGTGTAGGGCGCACTGGAGACCTTGGTCAGCCAGGCCCAAGCCCTTGCCTAGGGCTGGGCTATCATGAGTTGGGCCATTAGGTCTTTTTGAGCCACTGATAAGCTGATGACTGGACATTACTGGAGAAATATCTGCTTGTATGATGTGTGTGTGTGTGTGTGTGTGTATGTGTGTGTGTGTGTGTGTATGTATGTGTGTCTATACATGTACATATAGCATTCCATTATTTTAATGTTAGAGGTAAGACAAGCTAGCTGTGCTGGTATAGCGTGTGAGGCACCGTTGCTTATTGATGAAGTAAATGGTGGTGTTTGAGAGGAGGCAGGAGCCAGGAACTCAGCAAGCTCACGGGTGATTTCCCACCTACATCAGAGGAAACATGAAAGAGCAACTCCTAATTACAACCAAATATTAGCACCGGCTCCTGGGAACTCATCATCCCATCTCAAGGTCTATATTTATGAAAATTTAAGCAACGTCTTAAAACATGTTAATTTGTTCTTTGTTTATTTTTTTCCCTGACAGATTAATTTATTCCAAGGGACTTTGGTTCTCAGGCGCTAATATATCGATTGGGCCCATGTACGACATAGCTAACAGCCTGGGGAGGAGATTTTGGTGGAAAACAAAAGTCTTTCGTGTACTTTTCCTTAGGTAATTAACTTTTTATTGTGGGCCCTGGAATGCTTCCAGTTTTCTCAGGATTTGCATCTCTGACTTTTAGATCAATGGTTAATTTCATAAGAGGCTAGGAGGGCTGGGAAAAAAATCACACACGCATACACGCACACTCAATTCAGGCTTGAACGAGCAGGTGTAGCACGCTGGGACCATGAGGGAAGTTATGTGTTTTTCTTCCTCTACTGGGTTATTTCTTTCTAAGAGCTTCTATGTAAAGGACATTTAGACAGTAATAAGAATCTGAAGTACCAGTTCTGGGGAAGCAAAGGAGAGGCTGTGAGAAATGCTGCTTCTCATTGATGGGAGCCTTACTCAGTGGCTTTTGGATCTTTCAATCCTGCATAATCCCACTGGGAAATCAAAGCAAAGCTTACAAAGTACTGTCCTTTTAATGTCTGCTAACTGATGACCAGTTCTTTTGTAGTCTATAACTGTACTGGGAAGTCTCTGGCACTTACACATTATAAGTGTCTGTTTTGTAGAAAGAGCAAGCACATTAAGCAAGCAAATAAGTAATGGCGTTAGCCCAGAACCTGTATGTTTACAAACGACCCTAACAATTGTGACTATTCTTTAACTCATGAGATTAATTGAGTAGGATGGAAAACCTCTAGAAATGTACCTGTCCTCAAGTTGGAGGCAACCTCTTAAGCATTCTTGAATATTGTCTATAGGTAGTTTTAAAAGTGTACAAGTCTACAGGGCAAGGTGGAACACCTGTAATTCCAGTACTTGGGAGGTTGAGACAGGAAGATCACAGGTTTGAGGCCAACTTCAGCAACTTATCAAGACTAACAGTAACTTAGCAAGACCCTGTTCCAAACCAAAAAATAAACTCAGGCTCAGAAGTAGAATGTCTATAAGTACCTAGTAACATACACACACACACACACACACACACACACACACACACACACACACACACAGAGTATATGTTAAAAATAGAACAGTAATAATAATCAGTGTCCCCCGAAGGTGTTATTTCCCCTTCACAAAACAAATCTTTCAAAACAACAAGCAAAGTAGAGAGATTTCTACCACTTTTTAGAACTCCTGATTTCTACAAGCTTTGTTCCTTTCCCTAGAGCTTCTAGAAAATAATATAAAAAAATCTATAATGTAGATATTTTTTTCAATATAATATTGTATTTATAAGCAGGCTGCATGGTATAAGCCTAGTCCTAGTTCCTGTTAGACCACACCCCTGAAATGAGCAGTGCGGCCATCAGACGAGAAAGGGCTGCTCAGGAACTGCAGTGGACTATATTTCTTTCACACACAGTATTCCTCCTTCTACCCCAGAATGCCTCATATCCCCACCTTGCTAAACTCAGGATCAGAAGTCAATCCTGTGGCTTCCTTTGGTCAGTGAAATATGGGATCGAGGGGTGTCTGTATTTCTAGGTAGAAACTAGACTATGATTTGTCAAGTCTATGCTGTAACCCCTAGCAGAGATCAGAATGGACACTGCTCTAACCGCCAGGGTCTTGAAGGTGACCAAGCACAGCCACAGGCCGCCACACAGTACAGGAGGAGGAAGAAAGGAACTTTTGCAGTTGTAAGACACTGAGTTATAGAAATTGTTTCTGTACAGTAATCTGGCTATCTCAATGGATGCAAAGGCTTTAACTAAATGCTCTTTTCCTTCCTCCCTCCCTCTCTCCCCCCTCTCTCCTCCCTCCCTTCCTCCCTCCCTTCCTTCCTTCCTTCCTTCCTTCCTTCCTTCCTTCCTTCCTTCCTTCCTTCCTTCTCCCACCACCTCCTCCTTCTCATTCTTTTTTTGTGGTACTGGGGATTGAACCCAGGGGCATTCTACCTCCAAGCTATATCCCTAGCCCTTATTTTCTGTTTTGAAACAGGGTCTCACTAGATTGCTGAGAGTCTCACTAAATTACCTAGGCTAGTCTCAAACCTGCGATCCTCCTGTCTCTGTCTCTCAAGTACAGGGATTACAGGCATGTGCCACCACATCCAGCTGTAAATATGAATACTTTATTAAGTATTTTTACTTTACACCTTAAAAATGATCATTTCATAGCAACAAACTAATAGTAACAATCTCATATAATTCAATTTATTGTAGTTGAGAAAAATAGGAGCATACATTTCTATTGATGAATTATTTTCTTTTTAGACTATAATTACTTTTGTAGTTTGTTTTTGTGGTACTAGAGATTGAATTCAGAGGCATTCTACCTCTGAGCTATGCACCAGCATCCTTTTTTTTTTTTTTTTTGTGGTACTGGGGTTCCTAGAAGCCCTTCTATCATCGGGCTGCACTCCCAGACCTATTTTTATATTTTTTAATTTGGAAACAGGGTCTCTTAAGCCAGTGAGGCTGGCTCTGAACCAGCACGATCCTCCTGTCTCCGCCTCCCATGCACGGGATTACAAGTGTGTGCCACCACACCCGGCTTTTTTTTTTTTTTTAAACAAGATTACTTCATTAGGTTACTCTGTGCTAGCCTCAAACATGCAATCCTAGCCAGGTGTGGTGGTACATGCTTGTAATCCCAGCATTTGGGAGGCTGAGACAGGAGGATCATGTAGGTTCGAAGCCAGCCTCAGCTATTTACTGAGGCCCTTTGCAACTCAGTGAGATCCTGTTTCAAATTAAAGAACAAAAAATAGGGCTGGGGGTGTTGCTCGGAGGTAGAATGCCCCTGGGTTCCATCCCCAGTACCACAAAACAACCCCCAAAACCAAAAACCAAAAAAACAAAAAACATGCAATCCTCCTGTCTCAGCCTCCTAAGTACTGGGATATAGGCATGTGCCACCACCTTCTTGGCCCAAACTATGATTACTTCTGAAGATAAAAGAATGCTTACACTTTTATTTTCATTTTTATAAGAGAAATAGCACAATTAAGTAAATGGTTGCAAACATATGCACATTCCTAAGCCAAACAAACGCACATTCCTAAGTCCAAAGCAATAGTCTTTGCTGATTGAGTGCCTTCCGTGTGACAGTGTCTAGGGACAGACAGAACTCGCCTCCCCAGAGACATCATTTCCTAAGTGACAAAGTTCAACTATCAACAGATCAATTATTACAAATTATGGCAAGTGCACAGAAAAGTAAAACAATAGGTTGTTGTAAGAATTTCAGAGCAAAGGGAACTAAAGGTTATGGTGGTTGGAGATGGCCTCTTTGAAGAGCTGACAGTTAAGATGAGACCCAAACAATGACCAGAGACAGAGGTAGAAGCGGCATGGGGCCATTTGGGCTGAGGGGACCACGTGCAAGCTCCATTTCCAGGATCCTGGGGCAAATCTGACCCGAGCAGCGCAGCTGGGCTGGCACGAGGGAGGAGGCCCGGGAAACAGGCTGTGGGCAGGTCAGCCGGGCTCAGCTGGGCTTGGATGGCCAAAGGGGGAGCTTGAATTTTAAGTCAGTAGGGAGCCTCATGAAGGAGAGTGAGCACTTCATCTTTTTAACACAGATCACTCTGCGTGATGGGAGTCCCCCCCGTGCTGTAGAACAAGAATAAAAGTGGGAAGATGTCTGAGAAGGCGACTGCAGGTTGAGATCCAAGTCGCCTGGCCCGGGGCAGTCGCAGTGCAGGGAAGAGAGGTAAACACAGTTATGATGTGTACAGGAGTCAAAAACAGACCCTGATGGATTGCATGTGCAAGGTGACGCACAGGGAAGGGTCTAAACGGCTTCCAGATGTATGGCATGCTCTAGGATGGACAGTGATGCCGTTTACTGAGATGGGGAGGGCTGAGGGAGGATTGGGGTTTCTGAGATGGCAGGATGAGCTCAGAGAAGCTATCCAGGTAGTCATCAACATATCAGGGGAATACAGAGGAAGGGGAAACAGTCCTGTAATATCTGGAGAGTGCTCGAGTTTAGAGAGTTTAGAGGATTTGGTAGGACTTAGGGAGTATCTACAAGGAGGGGGCAGTCTCCACCGAAGCTGATAAAAGAATGCACTTAAGAAAACCAATGGGGCTGGGCATGGTGGTGTACCCCTGTAATCCCAGCACTTGGGACCTGAGGATCGCATGTTTGAGGCTAGCCTCAGCAACTTAATGAGGACCCTCAGCAACTTAGTGAGACCCTGTTTCAAAACAAAAAATAAAAAGGGCTAGGAGTGTAGCTAAGAGGTATAATGTCTCTGGGTTCAATTTCCAGCAACACACACACACTCCAATGGGGTCAGTTTGGGTAGAGGCTGACAGGTCAAATAAGAAAAGAACAGAGGAAGTCCCCTAAATCTAGTAACCTGGAGGCTGTGGTGACCTTGATGATGTGTTTCTGGAGTGGGATGGATCCTAAGGAGAGCTTGCAGGAGGAGAGATACAGATAACAGGTAAGTCCACAAATGTTCTAAATTTTGGCTAAGAAGGGGCCAAGAGAAGAAGAGGAGGCAGGAGAAGCCTGGGTTAACTGAGTATTAGGGAGAGACTATGATGAGTCCTGGAGGTGACTGAGTTTAGCTAGAAGTTACCAGATAAACACACCAGCTGACTTGTCGGACATACACACACCTGCTCACGTGTGTGCTCATGAACACCACGTTTCTCCAGCCTCATCTCCCTCTCTCTTGCTTTGTTCCTAAGTTTCTGGAGGGAGACAGTTTGAGTGGCTTTAATTAATATAGCTTTTCTGTTCTTGCTTTATCTTTTTATTTGTTTGATTCTAGTCCTGAATGATACGTAGTCATTGACGGTCATTCTATTTAAGAGGAATTTATTTTTTCACTTTAGCCCCCAAATGCTGACCTAGTTGGTTTCTTATCTCTTGACCCAGTTCATTTTCCTCTTAGTTTAAGGGTTATTACATGAGAATAAGACTTTATTCCAATTTAGTCAACAATGTATCACTAACATTTTAAATTAAGAATTTCACTTATTTTAGGTATAGAGAAGAATCAAATAGTGAAAAGATTATAAAATAAGTAAGTCCTTTCCAGACCTCTTAGATAGTCTGCAGGAGTAGAAATACAGAAAACAGGTACAGTCCAAAAATGTCCTAAATTTGGCTAAGAGGGGGCCAAGAGAGGGAGAGGAGAAGTCTGGATTAACTGAGTTAATGTGAGGACAATGACACAGTCTGTACCTTGTCTTTTTCACCTCTCAATACAATGTAGAGGTTGCTGTGTAAGAATTAATATAGACATAACCCTTTCTTTTTCCTGTCTTTATAATCTTTTATCTTATGGATGAGCCATTATTTAACAAGTTTTCTATTGGAAAACATTTAGGTTTTTCTTAGCATTGTAAAACCATAAAATGAAAATTTTATTTTATTTTTACAGTACTGGGGATGGAACCCAGGGACATTCTACCTCCGAGCTATACCCCCAGCCCTATTTTTTTATTCTTTATTTTGAAAGAGGGTCTCACTGAATTGCAAAGTGCCACACTAAATAGCCGAGGCTGTCTGTGAACCGCTATCCTCCTGTCTTAGCCTCCCAAATGCTGGAATATTAGTAATATTAGTTTAAATTATAGGATAATGATGATGAGAGAAAAAATATGAATGATTTAAGATATTCAGAAAAATAATCCTTTAGAATAAAGAGGATCCATGGGTTATCAAATGACTTATATGGCAAGTGAAGGGCTTTATTTACTTTCTGCACAATATGCTACTAGATTTCAAAATAACAAAGGTTTCTAAAGGTGCTTTCTTTTATACTTTATATTATGTGAACAATTATTAATTTTAATTTCAAAGTATATTTCTGGCTTTATTTGGGGAAGACTTGGGGAAGACTTCTCATGGGCCCATATTTTTGGGGCAGTTACAGTTACCCACAGGCCTTCTCCATTATAAAAGTGTGTTTCAGAAACAGGCAGATAGAGATGTTAGGATGGAGACATAAAATTGCAAAGTGGAGGTTTGAGAGTCATTCTTTGTAAATTTTTAATTTTTATGTGGATCATATTGAAAATGGCATACATTCAGACTGTGCTTGGTGCCCTCTCCCTCACCCCTACTTCTCTTCCCCCCTCCCAATAATGAGTGTCCAAGTTGACCACGCTACATTCATAATTTTACACATATTCGAATGTAGCTCCTCCATTAATCAACCTCAGCCTTTTTGCTCTCCTACCCTACCATTCTATCTTTGCTGAGATTTACCCTCCATTATCTGGAGTCCCTCTGGTATTCCTAATACTCCCTAGTCCATCAGGAACCTAAAGAGAAAGCCTACAGAATGGGAGAAGGTCTTTACCAGCCACCACTCTGAAAGAGGGCTAATATCCAGAATATACAAAGAGCTTAAGAGACTGTACACTAGTAAGATAACCTAATTAAGAAATGGGCAACTGAACTGAATAGACACTTCACAAAAGAAGAGATACAAATGGCCAATAGATACACGAAAATATGTTCTACATCATTCGCCATCAGGGAGATGAAAATCAAAACTACGCTGAGATTCCATCTAACCCCAATCAGAGTGGCAAGCATAAAGAAGTCAAATAACAAATGCTGGTGAGGATGTGGAGAAAGAGGAACTCTTTTACACTGTTGGTGGGAGTGCAAACTAGTTCAGCCACTATGGAGATCAGTATGGAGATTCCTTAGAAAACTGGGAATGGGTCCACCATATGATCCGGCTATACCACTCCTGGGTATCTTTCCAAAGGAGTTGAAATCAGAGAACTACAGTAACATATGCATACCTATGTTCATAGCAGCACAATTTATAATAGCCCAAATATGGAACCAACCTAGGTCTCCATCAACGGATGAATGGATTGCAAAATTATGGAAAATACACACAATGGAATTCTACTCAGCTATAAAGAAGAACAAAATCATGCCATTCGCAAGAAGATGGAAAGACCTGGAGAACATTATGTTAAGTGAGATCAGCCAAGCACAGAAAGAGAAAGAAGATGTCTTCTCTAATATGTCTAAACTAGGGAGTATTTGGAAGTCATTCTTAAAGATTTTGTGTTTTAGCCAGGTGTGGTGGCACATGCTTGTAATCCCAGTTTGGGAAGCTAAGACAGGAGGATTGCACAGGTTCGAAGCTAGCCTCAGCTATTTAGTGAGGGAGGCTCTCAGCAGTGTAGTAAGACCCTGTTTCCGAATTAAAAAAAAATATATAAAATAGGTCTGAGAGTGTAGCCCAGAGGTAGAAAGCTCCTGAGTTCTATCCCCAGTACCACACCCCCCAAAAAATTTGTGTTTTATCCCCTGTCCAGGGGAGTCATTGAGGCCTATGATCAGAAAATAAATTAGAGGGAGAGGAGGGAGGGGAGCAAAGAGGGTGCTGCAGTGGTCCCACCCGAGGTGATGGATGGCTCAGCAGGAGCGAGAAGAGCAGAAGAGAAAAGCCCACAGCACCCAACAGTGGGTTTAGCCTTTTTTCTGCCCTATGACCCTTGAGAAGTAAGACAAATCCCATTAATTAGCAGTGATTTCCTCTGTATTCAAAATTTTGTTATAAATGCAGCAGAAGATCCAAATAAAAGGCTAAGCCAGGAAAGTGTATTGCAGCAAGTCATTAAACTCTGTGTGAACGAATGAACATCCGTCTTCAGCCTTCCCCGTGGCTCCTCTCTGAGAGTCACACCTGCCATCTTCCACTGAGCACCCCATGGGTCAGTGGCAGGCAAGACCCCAACGAGGGGGAATAATTAGCAGGGACGGTTGACTTACAAAGTTACAACTGTGTGGGGGGTGAATTCTAAATAGCTTAATGATTTCAAGATTTCTTAAATCTAAATGATCAAATACGTTTAAAAATGATAAATTGGACACACACCTATAATCATAATACCCAGGAGGCTGAGAAAGGTTTGAGAATAGCCTCAGCACTTAGCAAAGTCTTCTGCAACTTAGTGAGACTCTGTTTCCAACTAGAACATAAAGTAGGGCTAGAGGGTGTAGCTCAGGGTTAGAATGTTCAGTCCCTAGTAATTTACACACACACACGCACACACACACACACACACACACACACACACACAGACTAAATATGGGTGAATATATAATCATGAGGGTGAAAAAGATTTCCCTAAGCATGAAGCAAAAGATAGGCACTTTAATACATTAAGTTGATTATATTAAGATGGAAAATAAGCCAGGCGTGGTGGCACATGCTTGTAATCCCAGTATTTGGGAGACTGAGACCAGAGGATTGTGGTTTTTGGACAGCCTCAGCTACTTAGTGAGGTTTTTTTTGCATCCCCAGTATCACACACACACACAAAAAGATGGAAAATAAACAAACACACAGACAAAACATCGTTTTGTGTGTGGTCCTTGGGACTGAAGCCAGGACAATCTACCTCTGAGCTATACCCACATCTCTTTTTATTTTGAAACAGGGTCTCTCTGAGTTGCGAGGCTGGCCTTGAACCTGTGATCCTCCTATCTCAGCCTCTCAAGCACTGGAGTTACAGGAATGAGCCACCATATCTGGCTCTAAAACACCTTTTTAACAGCAAGCAAACAACAAACAAAAAGGACCGACACAAAATTAAAAAGCAAATGATAAAGTGAAAAAATAGACTTATAACATCCATATTGAGCAACAGATTGTTGTACCTGATATGTGCAGAGCTTACATAGTTGAGAGAGGGGATTTTCTACCCAAAGCTGTTTTCTGGACTGCTTCCCTTTTGATGTAGCTCCCGAGAATGGACAAACAGGTGGTAGTACCAGTCCTAACAGCTCTGTGTGCCAGATTGATCTAGTTCTTTAGCTGCCTACCAAGAAGTCAGGGTGGCTAAGACATGACAGGGGGTGAGGGGATTGATCGCCTCATAGAGTGTAATGTAGGCAGGATGGGAGAAGCCTGAAGACAAGGAAAAGAGAAACGCAAAAGCTATTTTTCAAGTCGCATAGGGCTCTAGGATGTAAAAGCACCAAGAACCCAGGACCCCAATTACAGTCAGCACTTCATGAACGGGACTGGATTAAAGCAGAGACATGGCAGGGCTTGAGGATGAGAGGGGAGGAGAAATGGGCCTGTCTTTCATAATACCTGTAACAGTAGTAATCATGGTAATATAGCTTACCAGGTGTCAGAGTCTCAGCTTAGTCTTCTACATAATTTCATTCAGATCCCACAGTAATGTGGGACCATTTGTACTATTCCCACCTATAGATTCAGAAACCGAAGCTCAAGACTACATGACCTGAGGAGTTGATATTAGTAGGAAATGGCTGGGTGATTAAAATTGGGCCCTTGAACTCCAGAGTCCACCTTCTTCTCATGATACTCTGCGCATTGTCAGCAGGTTGACTGCGTGTGGCCTCGATGGGCTCCGGACCGTGGCCTGGAGCCACAAGTGTGACTCTTTGCTCAAAGACGGCAGCTCTGAATTTCTACATAGGATGGCTGAATATCCAAGGGCCGTGCACATCCAGCTAAGCCAGGAGACCAAGAGAATAAAAAAGGAAGAGCTGCCACAAAATAAATGATGCTTTTGGCCTTCTGATCACTGTAATCCTACTTTGCAGTGACCAGGCTAAGCTGTATTTATTCAGATGGAGGGGGCCTCGGTTCCAAGCACTGTACAATGTGGGGGAATTTATTCATGAGCCCTTTGATGTCACATGCATCCCAGGAACCCCGGCTAAGACAGGGAGAGCTGCTTTGTGTTTATGCCTCTAAACAGAACCACTTGGGTACACAGACCAAAAGACCTGGTCCAGGAGCATTGCGTTTTCTCCAATAGAGTGATTCATTGCTAATGTCTTCATTTTGGACACTGTAGTCAAATATGAAAACATATGCTTTGAATTAAAAGCACACTAAGCAAATCACAAGTTTCTCAAGATGGTGCTTAAAGCCTGCCTTGGCATCTGTCGGCTGCCAAAAGACCCATATGATCCCATAATTAAACAACAAATATTTGCTGCAAAATCAATCATTTCAGCTGTCCCCAAACTCTATGATTATGATGTTTTGGCACTGTTAAGAAATAGGTTGCACAACTAGACCCTTTCAGAATTGTTTGTCCCCTAATGCAACACTGTCCTGATCTTTCTCTAGCATCTTATTCCAATTCATTGTAGTAGAATGCATTTTAGTTACATGAGCAATAAACAGCTGAACAACAGAGCCAGAAATGTTGGCAGCAGCAAAGTTACCAATAATAGTCATTATTCTATCTACTTGTCCAGAATCAGATACCAGAAGCAGTCAAGGATCTTGGTTGCAGTCTTTAGAAATTAACTAAGACTATGTTAAGCGACAAGAAATTCACTGGATGGAAACCGGGGATGCACAAAATTGATGGGAGAGTAGAGAACCAGCCAGGACAACATGCGGGGTCCAGGGATACTCTGGAAGTTCAGGTAGCCAAGACAGGCCTGTCCCCTGCAGCTGTCCAACCTCCCCGTGTCCTTCCTGGTTAGCTCACGAGTCTGGGAGGCGCATCAGCCTGGTAGAGACTCTTTAAAGGGCTCGTTCCATGGCGACTCTGTAGTGGAAGAGAGACAGACGGCCCTATGTTTCACCTAGACACTGAAGAGATCCCCGAGGGAGATAAGGTTGCTGGAAGTAAGGCAAAGTAAGCCCCCCAAGTCTGATGGCACACTCCTAAGAGGAGCCCTCTGCCTGGCCACATCTTCCTACCTGAGAAAAACTGTACCACAGTAACCAACTCCATGTGGGTCAAGAAGAGTGAAGCCACACCCAGAAGCTAGGGCGCGGGGGCTGGCCAGTGAAGGGCTCCTTCTCGACGGTGTCCAAGCTTGTTTCACAGGCTGGTGGCTGGTGACTGCGAGGAGACCGATGGCCTCCCCAGCCATGGAGAGGCAGAATGGAGGCTGCCTTCCTTACAGCCTGGTCTATCTTCCTTCCTTCCTTCCTTCCTTCCTTCCTTCCTTCCTTCCTCCCTTCCTTCCTTCCTTCCTTTTACTGGGAGAGTGAAACCAAGGGCATTCTACCCCTGAGCTACATCCCAAGCCCTTTTTTATTTTAAACCATGGCCTTGCTAAGTTGCTGGAGGGTCTTGTTAAATTGCCGAGACTAGCCTCAAACCTGCTGTCCTTCTTTCTCAGCCCCCAAAGTACTGGGATTTAAGGTGTGCACCATCACACTAGGCACAGAATGGCATTTTCTATCTTTTTTCAGAGCTTGGTCTGAATCCCGGAGGGCGGTGAGGTGTGCGGGGGTAGCAGATAGGAGGAAGGGGATGAAAAAATCAGAGGAACAGATGCTTATTTAAAAGTTTCCTCCCCACCAAGAACCCTATGGGCAGGCAAAAACACGCAGTCAGAATGAAGGAATTTCATGGCCAAATCAAGTCCAATTAGGAGCGGGTGGTAATGCTTAGGTCCGTGGAACAAAGAAGAGCGCCGTTCTGCATGGTTTCTCTTGTCCTCAGAGGCCAGCTGAACTCAGGTATAAGCCAGCTTGGGAGAGAAGGCAGAGGGGCCGGAAGTGGCAGATGTCAACAGAAAGACCCCTGCAAGGAGAGGTGTGAGGCTTGTGGGTCATCCCGCCTGTAAGCCAAGTGACCGGAATGACAGGCTTTCTATTAGGGGAGGGGGCTAGTATAGGAGTGCCCCTCAGAAAGGGTGTGATGAAGATTCTAGGATTATTATTTTGACAAACCCAGCCAGAATCAAAAACCTTGGCTAATAAGAACTTCACACAGCTTTCCTTTTGGCCTGAAATTAACTCACTTAACATGGTGGCACTGACGAGGTCATGCTGGAGGATTAAGCCCTGCTGGCAACCATTCCTAGAGTCAGTAAAGTGGAAAGTTAATTTTACCAAATTAATTATAATCTTGGGAGAAGATATAAATATAAAAAATCTAGAATCTGCAAGAAAGAGAAGAATAAAAGGTGTCAGAGGTGGCAAAAATGTTGGAAACATCTGGATTCAGGCATTTGAATTGCAAAAGCCCTCCCCGCCAAGATGTAGCCACATCTGGAAGAGTGGACTCACAGCACTGGCAACCACAGAAGCTTCTCTTATTAGCTGGACCAGCTGTGCAGGCGGCAAAGACTGGTAGGGTAAGAGCGAGCAGCGGCTGGGTATCATGGAGCACGCCTGTAACCCCAGTACTTGGAAGGCTGAGACAGGAGGATCAAGGTTCAAGGCCAGTCTCCGAAACTTAGTGAGGCCCTCAGCAAGTTAGACCCTGTTTCAAAATAAAAAATAAATGTAAGCCAGGTGTGGTGGCGCACACTTGTAATCCCAGCATTCGGGAGGCTGAGAAAGGAGGATTGTGTTCATGGCCAGCCTCAGCTACTTAGTAAGGTCCTTTGCAATTCATTGAGATCCTGTTTCAAAATAGAGAATAAAAAATTGGGCTGGGGGTATAGCTTGGAGGTAGAAATCTCCTGGGTTCCATTCCCAGTACTGAAAAAAAAAAAAGAAAAGTAGGGTTGGGGGTGTGGCTTAGAGGTAGGATACACTTAGGTTCAGTTCCGGTACAAAAAATGAATGAATGAATGAATGAATGAATGAATGTAAGACGGGAAACCTAGAAAGACCCAACTGGCATGCTCTTTGGAGCTGGGGAACCTGGATATGTGGAACACCCTTAAAACACTCAGAGAGCGACGGTAAGCAAGCAGCAGAGGGACAGAGATAGAATAGATAAAACAAGAGACGCAGACAGAGGCTAATAATAATGACAGCTATCTTTTCATTTAGTCTTCCTGCTTAAAGCTGTTCCATGCAGCTGATCTCACTCATGGCCATGAGTCTCCCCTCTGCCACCTGGCCCTTTTTAGTGAGGATGGCAGGATAGGAACTCCTGCCATTTTTGATCCCTTCCTACACACCAAGGACCGGGCTGTGTGGCCGACATTAACTTTACTCTTCAGCACAACGAGAAAGCGGTGGGCATTATTCCTGTTTATGGAGTTTGGAACTCAGGTTCTGGAAGGATATGTGACTTGCCAGAGATCCCACGACTGGTCAATGTCACAGTCTATGTCCCTCCTTGGTCACTCTTCTGGGCAGGTGCTGTGGAACCTGGACACCCCCGTCCTTGGGCCAACTCCTCACCCACCACAGCTGAGCTAAGGGTGGCCACAAGGATTTAATAACCACCTCCTGTGCCCAGCACCGGGCTGCTTGCCGGAAAGTAGATGGACAAGTGACAGAAGAAGGTGTGTAAGTCTAGCTCAGCAAAGAAGGGGTACACTCTGTGTGTGTGTGTGTGTGTGTGTGTGTGTGTGTGTGTGTGTGCTAGAGAGAGCTCCCTCCCACAGATGCAGTAACCAGAGAAGAGCAAGGCCGGGGGGGGGGAAGGTGCACCAGGGGAGGGGGCCCTGCATCATGAGGCCTAAGCCCGTGCACTTGATCCCAGCACACCTGCCTCCCACGCACGTCAGGATGCTGTTCAGGGTTTGCCAGGCTCAGAATGATAAATTCACAGCACAAAATTAGCTATCTCGTTTGTCCCCCCAAAAGTGGTAAGAATCCCATGTGCTATTAGAAAATTTATTAGCTATCTATCTATTCATTGTAAATGACAGAAACCATGTCAATTTTTTTCACCCAACTTAAGCAACATTAGTGTACTTTGTCCTAGACAGGATAGTCCAGAAGATCTCCAGGGACTTAAATCATGTAGCCTGGATTTTCTCTGTCCTGCTGTTCCTGCACACCACCAGCTCCCCTCTGCCCACCTCTTAGCTCTGCTCTTCCCTATGCACTGACCATGCTTTCTCTTCTTTATACAGAATTTCTCTCCCTAGCTGTAGAAGAGGCCGGGCAGGAGAATGTGATTTGTGGGCTGAGAGGGAGCCATGCCTATAAAATCTCAGCCCTAATGCTCTACCTTGGACCAGTCACGTGGCCAGGGGGACAGATGATTCTGTTAGAACAGGCCAGGGTCATGTGCCCAAGAGCCCCGTCAGAATTCCACACAGTATATATGTTGGGGGACAATTTCCCAAAGGAAGTAAAGTTGCATGATGAAAGAAGTGGTAGGGAAGAGACCCTGGGCTGGAGACACCGGCAGTATTGGGGACAGTATCGCTGTGAACATCAGGACGTACGACATCAGTGTGCTCTGTGAAACAACAGGGATTTCTCTGCAGAAAATGGGCGGGCATTTCAAGATAAAGGAAGAGCTTACAGATGCTCTTGACTAATGACTGCCAGGGTGCACACCAGAGGAGCTGGGAGTGAGACAGGAGAGCCTGGGGCCTCACGTGCAAGGTATGAGGCTCATTTATTTTAAGATGTGCAGCTCTCTTTTAATTACATAGGATACTTCACAGCACACAGTAAGCAGGTCCCCATCTGCTTTGTGAGAGTGATAATGTGTTGGGAAGAACAGATCTCATTCTAGAGAATAGATCACTGTTCTCTAGCTCTTGCTGAAAGAGTCAGTGAAAGTTAATATTCAGGTCTGCTTCTCAGATTTGTAGATGTGCACAAAGGGCTGCGGAGTTTTGGGGTCTTCCAGGATCCTGGGGAAGCTAGTTTGGGTTACTGTACCTCAGTTTTCTTGTTTAGACAATGGAGATGCTGCCGGGTGTGGTCGTGCACACTTGTAATCCCAGCATTCGGGAGGCTGAGACCGGAAGATCATGGTCAGCTACTTAGTGAGGCCCTCTGCAACTTAGTGAGACCCTGTTTCAAAATAAAGAATAAAATACAGGGCTGGGGGTGTAGTTCAGAGGTAGAACGTCCCTGGGTTCCATCCCCAGACCCATAATAAAAGAAAGGAAACTGAGATGCTGATCCTCCCCATTCATTAACACATTCACACAGTCAGACAGTACCACCGAGCATCTTCTGTTGCTGTGACGGCACCCAGGTGCATCACGAAACAAAGCAGGATGGGAACCAAAGGTTCACAGAATCTTAGGACAAAAAGGAAACATTAGAAAGTCTCTCCAAACCCCTCAATAAACCCACAAGAAACTGAGGTTCAGAGGAAGTAAGAGGCATGCCATCATGTCTAGGTTAAGGACAAGTGTCTTAGTCAGCTCAGGCTGCTCTAAAAGAAATTCCTTAGATTTGGTAATTTATAAAAGACAGAAAGGTATTGCTCATCACTGTGGAGGCTGAAGAGTCTGAGAGGAGAGCGCCACCAGATGCAGTATCTCAAGGACCCGTTCCTCATAGACAGCAGCATCTGTGTGTCCTCACATGGCCAGGGGTGGGAGGGGAAGCTGCCCTCAACTCTTCTAGGTGCCAATCCCATTCAGGACCTCACATCTGGAGACCTAATCGCCTCCCGCGGCTCCACCTCTTCCTAGCATCGCCTTGGGAATAGGTTTTAACATATGAGGGTTTTGTTTTGTTTGTTTGTTTGTTTGTTTGGGTGGTACTGGGGAACCCAGGGGCCTTCTACCTCCGGGCTACACTCCCAGACCTATTTTATATTTTATTTGGAAACAGGGTTTCTTAAGCCAGCTGAGGCTGGCTTTGTACCTGTGTGATCCTCCTGTCTCAGCCTCCCAAGTGTGGGGATTACAAGCGTGCGCCATCACACCTGGCGTAACATAGGGGTTTTAGAGAAACACATTCACTGAGTGCATGGATTGAAGGGGAAAAAAGGAACAGGAATGCACATATTTACCTACAATGAAAGGGCTGGAGTAGTTGGTCTCTATGACCCTTTAAAAATTCCCAGGCTCAGAAGGATTCCAGTTTAATATCAGCCTCAACAACTTAGGGAGACCCTGTTTCAAAATAAAAGATATAAAATAGTGCTGGGGCTGTAGCTTGGAGGTAAAATGACTCTTGGCTCAATCCCAGAACCTAAATGAATGAATAAATGAATGAATAATAAATAAGTAAATAAATAAAATCTCAGGTCTTCTGACTTCGGGACTGAAAATCTATGGCATAATTTGTCAAAATAAGAAAAAGAACGTGCTCTCCATGCTCAGCCCTCCCCTCCCCATCCCACGCAGGCTGCCAGCTGAGGACTACTCACCCACCTTTCTGTCACTAACCTCACATTCTCATGGAAACTCTCTTTTGTCTATTGACATGTGAAAAGGTGTGGTTTACAACCCCAACATTGCTTTGATATTTTAAAAAGTATTTGATCTCAGAAAGTAGTTTGAACTCATTTAGCATGATCATGAGAAACACGAGCCCTCTGTACCATTAACACGAGCCCCGAGAGTTCTAAGACTCCCAGGAATGAGATGAGCCTTTGTGAAGGTCTGAAGTTGCGGGCACATATTGATACTGTACAAGCTCTTAAGTCCACAGGAGTCCACTGGCGCTCAAAGGAGAGCAATCAAAAACCTAAATTAATAATTATGTCAATAGATTTTCCTAAGGAAAGAAAAAATAACTATGGCCTGAGGCTATTGAAAAAGAATGAAGTTCCAAAAAGGAAGGAGAAGTAAAAGTAAAAAAGGCCCAGTTTGATAAAGTTCACTTTTAAATGTGTAAAGTAAATGTAGTATCTTGACCTTTTTTTTTTTACCAGCCCATATACCTATGCGTGTGTGTATATGTGAGTAGATATGTGTGTGTGTGTGTGTGTATACACAGACACACATGTGCATTGCTAATTTTTGTTACATACCACAAAAGTAATTGGAACTAAGGAAAATTTTAACACATGCATATATGTGTGCATACATGCATGCATGTAAATATGTTATGCATATGTAAATATACCACTACATATACATACATGTAAATATATTATTACTTTTCCCTCTGAGTTCACCACAATTTAGATAATGGTTGTAATAAAAATATTAACTGAAGAAAGTAATAAATTTGAGATATACTTTGACCAAGCTACTAGAGATGTAAATCCTCTCTGCTTTTGAGTTTGGGAGTAGCGATCCTACTGTTAGTGTGACTTCAACAAAACATCCTCCAAAGCCCAGATGGCGCAATTGCAAAGGCAGGTGTGAGAAGTTACAGAAGCTCTTTTCATTATAGCTTGGTGACAATCGTTTTCTGTCTCACAAGGTGACCCATTAGCAAAAAATGCTGAACTTCTTGCTTTGTTGGCATCAGGCAAACTTGGCAAGACAAAAAACCAACATACCCAAGCGCTGAAAAAAGAAAATCCATCCAAACTGAGTTCCAAAGCTTTACTCAAGTGTTGTTTATACGAATTGTTAAATATTTAGGCAATCAATTGTCAGAGTAGCAGTTCCTGGAAGAATTATGTTCTAGGAAGCTGCCAAGATATCTGATTTTGACATCAAAATTAATTTTGCAAAATTTTAGGTTTAGTTGAAATCTGATTTAGATTTGATTCCGAGCCATTGGTAATTAGAGTTCATGAGTGCACAGCAGAATCTCTGGTGCCTGGTGAAGGCCTCAGGATACTGAACCCCAAACTTCCACCATGTGCCCTTCATTCATGGGGGTAGATCCACTTTTGAATTAAAAACTTTTCATCTTGCAGAAAATGAAAAATAACAAGCAATTTCTTTGGGTCACGTATCTCTGTTGCCAGAAAAATAAAAGACATCACCATTTTTTGGTAGTGTACATAAGAGGCACCATTTTTGCTTTTATGTAAAGCATCAGTTCCACATGTAATTGCTGAATATTTTCTAAATTAAGAGCCCATGTGGTGAGCGGGTGCACACAAAAAGATAATCAGAAAAATCTCAGCTTTAAAATATAGTCTCCAAGTAAGAACACATAAATCACGTTGGCAAGGCCCAGGCTGCCGTGAAAGTTATTGCTCTCAGCCTTGTGTTTCTGTTGAGTCTGGTGCAGAGGCAACGCAAAATGACTGGCTCTGTGAACTTCAGGTCACAAGGCAAGACAATCCGAATGGCTACGAGCCACAGACTCCAAGTCCAAACACAAGGCATCAGAGAGAGGTGCCACGGGGTAGAGGAGAGGCTTTACTAGAAAAAGACTGCATTCTGGTTTCTGGTTTCTGGTTTCCAGTCCACTGCTTAGTAAACTCAAGAAACTACCCTTCTCACTGAAGACAATAAAATCCTTTCTCCCTCAACAAATACTTTGTGATTTCTTGAAGTGATTCCCAGCTCCAAGAAGTGTGACTGCTTATTTCTTGACTCCCTGTTCAGAGCCTGCTGCTCTGGGTAACAAAATGAGTAACAGCTACAGGTTTTTCTGATCCCCTGGTCCATTTTTTGTTGCTACAACAAAATATAAGATAACTAATAAAGAAATGTGTGTGGCTCACAGTCCTGGAGGCTGTGAAGTCGGAGAGCGAGGTGTTAACATTTTCTTGGCGTCTGGGGAGGGCCTTCCTGCTGTATCATGACATGGTGGAGGGCATTACATGGAGGGACAGAGCAAGTGTGCTCATCCAGGTCTCTCTTCTTATGCCATCATCGGGGCCCCAACCTCATGGCCTTAACGGATCCTAGACATCTCCCAGAGGTTCTACCTCCAAATACATATGAATGAGGGCATTAAGTCTCCAGCTCATCGACTTTAGAGGGGCACACTCAAACCATGGCCTCAGGACTGCTCCACCCCCAGAGACGATACCTCTACTGCTGGCTGGTCATCTCACAAATGTCACAAGAGACCCAGCCAGAAAAAGTGCCTGTGCCCAGTGTGAGTTTGTGTCCACTCCTGGAAAAATCACAAAGGTGTGTGTGCAACTGAGGATGGCTGTTCAGGAACTTAGTTTCTACCATGTAGGCAAGGTGCAGGGCCTGCAGGGGACAGCCTGCTCACACACATGCTCTGACCTGGGCTTTCAGAGGTGAGCCAGGGTAGCAGCAGACATTCTTTTGGTCTCTACATAAAAGAAAGACATACTCAATGACTCCTGAAACTCTTGCTGGCTCAGGACGCAAAGAATCAGTAGGCATAATACATTATTCACCTGGGATGCATTTTTCAGGCTAGAGGAAACATTTGCAAACTGAGGACATGCTGGGATTTATGTGCAAGACTCATCATCAGGTTTCTTCTCTGTGCAGGTCCCTAGAGCAGTAATTTTCAACCTTGGCTGCACATTAGAGTCATTTGGGGAAACTTAAAAGTATCCTGATAGCCAGGACCCACCCCAGAATAATCATATCAGAATCTTTGGAGGTGAGACCCAAAAAGATCAATATTTAAAAAAAAACCTCTTTGGTGCACAAATTAAGAACCACTGCACAAGAGAAAAATAGTCATGACAATAGACCTGAATCTTGGGAGCTGAGAGCAGAAGGGTGGAAATGTCCTTAGGTAACCTGGCTTGCTGAAAGTGTCCCAGATTGCTAGGGTGACTACCTAGTGTCTACTGAAAACTTAGTCCAATTTTCCTGCTAAGGGTCCGAATCAAAGGCAGACACAGCCTAAAATAATTCAGCTGCAGTTTGCTTGGCTGATTGCAATGCTGGAAATTCTGAGTTGTCTTTTAAGCTTTTTTTCTTTTCCCTTTAAAATACTATAACTATTAAGAATCAAGTTATAGATCAACAAAACTTCTTGTTAATCCTGTTAAAATCCTGTTAATAAGTCTGAAAGGTCCAAGCCAACACCAAATCTGTGTGAGTATTCTCTTATACCTCTGTAACACTTTAGCTGAAATCCAGAGAATACTTAAGGGGGAAAGAACAAGAAAAGGCACAAACAGTTGGGGAAAGCTGTACTTCCTTAGAGAAAAGACAAATGATACATTTTCCACATTAATTTATATCTGATCTTCATCCCCATAGGTTCAGTGAATAAAAGTTATGCATAAATCATATGAGAGATCATTAAATCAACTAGTTCACAGTGCTGACTAATTGGTAAAAAATACTTCATGACAATGATGATGCGTATACAGATTCTGTTTTTCCTTTTTTAAAGAGGAGAAAATAAAAAAGCTTTATATAGAGCTTTAATGCAGATACTGATATCTGCACACCAAAGAGGGGGAGCGGTCCAAAGAAATTAGGGAACATACAGGGAACTAGAAGTCCAGCCTTTCTGGAATACAGTGTACCCTATGCTTGGAGAGTTAGGCAAGGGGCAGACAGTACCAACCCTTAGGTTTTGAGTTTTATATTAAAGACATTTTTCATGACATCTTAATAGTATTTGTTAAAGAAAAATTCTTCAAAGATCCTTGTTAAAGCATGGTAAAGGGGACCTTTATCCAGGACCATCACAATAGGTATAGAGACTTTTGCAACAGGGTTTTACAATGAGAGGGAGAGGTTGCTCAACCCTGAATCCAGCCTGAGAAAGTGAAACTTTATAGCCAAGGAGCTTGATGGGGGCTCTGTGGATATAAAATTACTAAGAGGAATCATCATGGGTTAGGGGGATTCTGGCTGAACCAAACTAGCAGATTCTGCTAGCTGAAGACAGGCCAGGGTAACCAAGCATTACCTGTGGGGTGGGGAGGGGCGAGGAACCCGAATGGACATCAAGGGTGGTCAGATATTGAGGATGGGAGGGTTCTGGCTAAACCAACTTACCAGGAATGGGGGGATATTCTTGGAGGTAAAATGTCCTTGGGTTCAATCTGTAACAAACCCTATTAAGATGTCATGAAAAATGTCTTTAGTATAAAACTCAAAACCTAAGGGTTGGTACTATCTGTCCCTTGGCTAACTCTCCAAGCATATGGTACACTATATACCAGGGCAGTTGGACTTCTAGTTTCTTGTTTGGTTGTATAGCTCAGAAGTAGAGCACCTCTGGGTTCAGTGCTCAGTACCAATAAAGTAAAATAAAAATAAATAAATAAATATCAGGTGCAAAAACCCCAACCTATTTCCTATATAACTTGATAAGCTAATCCTAATATTCATCTAGAATGGCAGAAAAGCAAAATATTCAAGAGAAGAAGAAAAAGGAGGAGGAGGAGGAGGAGGAGGAGGAGGAGGAGGAGGAGGAAGAGGAGGACAGATATGTGGAGGGGAATGGAATTTGTCTTCCAGATATCAAAATTCATTACAAAGCTGTTATACTTAAGATAGTGTGGCACTGGAACGGAGGCAAATCAACGGAACAGAATAGGAGGTCTGGTAACAGACGAGGGATCTTCATCAGCGGTAGGTAGAATAGAACCTCATCACTTTGTGTCCCCAAAGATATCCATATCCTGGTCCTTTGAAGTGGAAGATGTGCATCTTGCTCAGCCAAGCAATTTCCAATAGGCACACACCCTAGAAAATTTCTTGTGCCTCTACGTAAGGAGACATGTATGAGTACATAACCTAGCATCATTTGTAATAGTGAAAATCTTGAGTTACCTAAATTACACATGTCAACATGGATAAATACTGGAAATATTTTCAGGATAAAAAACTTCAAAATGATAAATATCCTGCATCTATGTAAAGTTTAAAAATATATACTATTTATGCTTTAATATATGTATAGTTTTGCAGGACTTGAAGCTTATATAATTTGAGGGGGACCTCTTTAAGAAAAAGAATATAAAATTGTAAATTTAAATTAGGTATGAATTTGAATATTATTTTTTGCAATACTGATGATGGAACCCAGGGGCATTTTACCTCTGGGGTACACCCCCGCCCTATTTTTTATTCTTTATTTTGAATCAGGATCTCACTAAGTTGCAAAGGGCCTCACAAAGTAGCTGAGTCTGTCCAAGAACCACAATCCTTCTGTTCCAGCCTCCCAAATGATGGGATTACAAGAGTGAGCCACCACACCTGACTTGAATATTAATTTTGACTAAGAAAAAATTATATATATATATATGATTTGTTGTTGTTGTTGTATGAGGGATTGAACGAGGGGTGCTCTACCACTGAGCTACACCTTTTTATTTTAAAACAGAGTCTAGCTTAGTTGTCTATGCTGGCCTTAAACATGAGATCCTTCTGCCTCAGTCTCCCAATTACCTGGAATTATAGGGAAGTAACAATATGTCCAGCACAAGTTATAAATTTTAAAAAGCTGACAAATGCCACAACAATAAAACCCAGAAAACAATGTAATATTATTATTGATTACATATAACTACCATTTTTCTTATATTTGTTAGCTGTATCTTTTAGACTCCAGTTTTATAATAATAATAATAAATAATAAAAATTTCTATAATGAATAAAAACAATAGTTCCTTCTTTTCTCCAGCATGATTTTTTTTTTTTTTTTTTTGGTGGTACTGGTGTTCCTGGAAACCCTTCTACCTCCGGGCTATACTCCCAGACCTATTTTTACATTTTTATTTGGAAACAGGGTCTCCTAAGCCAGCGTGCGCGGCTGGCTTTGAACCTGCGCGATCCTCCTGTCTCTGCCTCCCAAGTGCGGGGATTACAAACGTGCGACACCATGCCTGGCCCCTCTAGCATGACTAATCAAGAGAATTGGGGTGGGTGGAATGGCACTTTAGAAACTATTCTCTAAGGATCACAGGTCTGTAGATTCTGGCCTTTTTGCAATTTACAGTGCCAATAAACTAAAGTATATGTATATCACCCTTGGGCAAGGGTGGCTGCTTGATCTTTCTGGGCTGCAGCCACTAAACAAGGTGCATATTCTTATCACAGGGACTGAACGTGGGATTTAGAGACACGGGGCCTCTAGCTGGAGCAGACTCTCCTTGGAGCTGGAAGACAGAATTGGGCAGCCCCAGGGCCATGTGCTCTAGGCTAGGGAAGCCACCTGGCTGGGGTGGCATTCAGCCTTCCAACCTGTGCTGGGGCTGCTTCCCTGCCAGTGGCTCCAGCAGCTTCTGAGCCTGAGAGGAAGCTAGTGGTCCCAAGTGGCCTTGAAGCCTGAGATTTCTGAGCCTCAGGACAAATTGGTTCTGCCAACACATTTAGTAAAATGAAAAATCCATGGTAGGGAATGAAATGAGAAATCAGGACAGTGATTACCAGAGGGATAAGAGAAGGCCAGGCTTGGGACAAGGTAATGTGGAATTCAGGACCATTTCAATTTAACAAAACTTGAAGCAAATATGGTAAAATATTAAGACCTCTTACACGGGTGCTTTTGTATTATTTTCTTCTCTTTTGGGTGTTTGAAATATTTTATTATTATGTTAAAAAAAAAACAAAGCACTAAGCCAGGTGTGGTGGTCCATGCTTGTAATCCCCGCACTTGGGAGGCGGAGACAGGAGGATCGCGCAGGTTCGAAGCCAGCCATGCTGGCTTAAGAGACCCTGTTTCCAAAACTTAAAAAAAGTATAAAATAGGTCTGGGAGTGTAGCCCAGAGGGAGAAGGGCTTCCAGGAACCCCAGTACCACCAAAACAACAACAACAACAACAACAACAACAACAACAACACAAAGCACTCACTATGCGGTTGTAACTGATAGCACCCACCCATGTCAAACGTTTTCATCCAAAGAGACAATATCGTTTACAGATCATGGATCTTTACATGTGGTGAATCTGATTCCCAGCTCTTTCCTGAGCATAGCTTCTCCGATTTACTAGTTACACAGCCAAGAAGTATATTATTATCTTCATATGAATAGTTGCTTCTATAGTGATATGCTAGACAAACATGCTGAGTAATGTCCAATTTATAACTTTTACTTTGCCCAGAATTCCTAGACTAGTTAGAATGTGGATTTCTTTTTTTCTTTTGTGATACTGGGGATGGAAGCCAGGGCATTTTACCTCTGAGCACCACTCCTAGCCCTAGTTTTTATTCTTTATTTTGAAAAATGTTCTCAATGAGTTGCAAAGGGCTTCACTAAGTAGCCGACGCTGTCTGCAAACCACAATTCTCCCGTTTCAGACTCTCAAATGCTAGGATTACAAGTGTGTGCCATCCCACCTGGCAAAAAATGTGGATTTCTTAAAAAGAATATAACCTGTTGCTCTCCATTCTATACAGAATGTTGGTAACGTGGTCGTTTCTCTAAGAAGCACTAAGCAGTTTGGAGCTACCGCTAAAGACCTAAGCTGGGATGAGTTTCCCAGGCCCCCACATAATGCCACCACAGGCTGGGGACCGCATAACTCCTGGGGCTCATCTCACACAGACCACACTGTCTACTCATTAAAGCAAATTTCACAAGTGAAAAATGGGAATATTTTAGCAGTTCATTCAATGCCTATAATCCCAGTACTTAGGAGACCGAGACAGGAAGATTGCAGGTTTGAGACCAGTCTCAACAACTTAGGAAGACCTTATTTAAAAATTAACAAAAATAATGCTGGGTGTGGTGGCGCACGCTTGTAATCCCCGCGTTTGGGAGACAGAGACAGGAGGATCGTGCAGGTTCAAAGCCAGCTGCGCTGGCTTAAGAAAGACCCTATTTCCAAATAGGAATATAAAATAGGCCTGGGAGTGTAGCCCAGAGGTAGAAGAGCTTCCAGGGACCTCAGTACTGCAAAAAAAAAAAAAAAAAAAAAGAAAAAAAAAAGAAATAAAAGTAGTGCTAGGGCATAGCTTAGAGGGAGAATGCCCCTGAGTATAATCCCCAGTACCACACAAAGAAGAAAGAAACAGTGCTTACTGTATTTATATTTGAAAACCTTTGAAATGGTTCACCAGTATATACTAAGTTTCTGATACTTACTTGATGGCAGCTAGTGTGTGTGTGTGTGTGTGTGTGTGTGTGTGTGTGTGTGCCCCACTAAATTGCCGAGGCTGGCCTCCAACTTGGGACCCTCCTCTCTCAGTCTCCCAACCACTGGGATCACAGACATGTACCACTGTATGGCTTGAGAACTACATTTGATAGTTACTTAAAAAAAAGCATTTCACAGAAGCTTAAGAGACAGGAAAGTTTCCAGCTCAATACAGCTATCTGTTTTAAAAGTCTAGGCCATCTTAAAATTGTGTTTCAGTCATTGATTTGACTTTATTAGTCAGGGGTCACCCTTTTGTCTACCCCTGATTCTTCCCTACAAATGGCACTCCTTAGGTTTCAGGTCCTGTGACTTTACAACACCAAGCCCAGCAGGCTGCCGCCCAGCTTCTCTAAACACCCAACTTCTCTCTCAGGCTGACAGCCCGTCTGTGATTTGGAGGGAGCACAGGCACTACCTCCTTCTTCCTAATGAGTGCTGGAGGTTAGTACCATGTACTAATAAAGTCAAATCAAATATATTTGTTTGTGCAACCTTGCTATAGAGGGCTTGGGCATAATACTCCATTTATTTCCAAAAGATTTAACAGGAATAAACATACACGTGTGGACGCACACGCACAGTCTCACATGCCCCGCAGTCTAGAACACTTTGCAGTTTGAGCAAAATCTTTCCTCTTCACATTTAATATTGGAAATGCCTGAGGTTTGAGGAAATACTTTCATTGAGTGTTTGATGTTGTGAAGGTGCTCCGGGCAGGGAAAGATGCTCTGGCTCCCATTTCAGGAGTTCCTTAGGATGTGGGAAGAGGAACTAATGAAACACTTTCCTGTTTAATGTCACTTATGGGAAAACAAATCTTCCACAGTGTGAGCTACTCCACGTTAAAATGCGCAGCAACATCAAGCACTACCCCAAAGCCATGATGCTCTGGCAGGGAGCAGGGCCCCAACACCTCCTCTGAGGAATTCATCTACTTGAAATCTTTCCCCCAATGCTGATAAATGGAATTGCTGAGTCACAGGTCAATAGAGCTTGTTCATAAGTTGAGAGACCAAAGAAACCTATCTTTATTCACATGGGAGGCAGCAAAAGGAAAACAAAACAACAACAACAAAAATGTTTCGTCCTCTAGCACTAACCAGGTAGTCCATATCTAGCTACCCATTAATCAATACATGCCACTGGCATTTGGCTGATGGCAGTGTTAGATGACAGATGTGATAACACGGTCCATGGGCATGCAAATAAAGCCTGCATTAGACTTTGCCCTCATTAACATTAAAGTTGAATGTAAAAATATATTTTCAGGGAAGTGATAAATCAAAGGTAATGGGCCCACTCTGGATTTTTTTTTATTACTTTCTAAATATTAAAATAGTTTTATGTAGAATCTTTGCTCCTTGTCTCCACAGCTTTAAGTTCTGCTAGATTAAGGTCTTGGTATTCAAGAAAGGAATGCTTCCAGCAAGAACACAATAATGATTCCACTGAATTAGAAGACAAGATTGTCACTTGGCATTTGGACTTTTCATTGCTATTGAACCAATGAACAAAGAAAGAGATTACCTTCCTGGATGTATTGTGCCCTGTGAGCCGGGAACTGGATCTATACAATGGGAGTAAAGAGATATGTCTGCATCCCAGGAAAGTCTCTGGGTACTGACAGCATTTGCATACTCACTGTAAAAGTTAATGGAAAACTACAATGAGTAGAAATATGAAGATATTGAAGAATCAGATCCTTAAAAATAAGGTTAGGGTCACCTTGCCAGGTAGAGAAGCTCAGCCAACTGAGGTCCTTGTGGTGAGATCGTGGAGTAAGGGAAGAGGAAACCATAACTATCAACTTTGGCTTTGTGACCCTTTCAGCAGCCATGCACATTTCCTTTTTTTTTTTTTAATGCACTAGCATGTATACACAAGTATGCTAATTTCTTTTCTCTTCTCTTCTTGTCCTCTTAGCCCCCACTCTGTGATGGTAGAATGGCACCCCAAAAATCCCAAGTCTCCTTTGCCATATGATCCCCTGCCGGACTCCACCAACAGGGCAAGGAGAGCTAGAGGGAGGCTGCAAGGCAGGGCAGGAAAGAAGGGATGGCTGCTTCCTGTTAGCTTCCTGGTCCTGTCAGTGTCACCATGGCAACAGGTCTTCATCCTCCCAGTTGGTCCCAGCAGTAGCAGTTGGTTCCAGTTTTCAGTATCTCCAGATACCAGAACCAGCCTCACTGTTGCTCTCAGATCCCAGAACTTGCTGGGCAGTGACCCCACTAAGGTCTGGGTTTCAACTTTCTGCAGCCTTCCTCCAAGCTTACAGTCTAACAATCTCATCTTCTCTTTGTTCCTCAAGCTTTAGGAGTGGTAGGTGCTTCCCAAAGTCAGTATGTCTGGGACACTGCTGTGTCTCCCTTCTGCCTTTTCAATTCTCTACTGTTGATTAACAACTGAAAAATTATTAAATTCTGTTAAAGTAGTTGGCATGGTTTCTGTCTCCTGATTAGACTTTGACTGATAGAATGAATACTGTTGTCTTCCCATTCCACTCTTTCCACAATGCACAGAAGTCATGTATTTGGAGAGACTGGCCCTACCCCCAGATCCAGGAATTAGTCTTGATAGGATGACTCCATTCTCTTCCTTACAGTGATTGGTTCATATAACCCAGGCATCAGCCAATTAGCACAAGGCATTCACTGGGCTAGAGGGCTTGGTTAGAGGTGGTTTACTCCGATTCTGAGACATGGAGGCTCTATCTCCATGTGAAAAGTATTTTGTCTAAATAGAAAGTCTAGAGCTTCTCCTGCCATTAAGCTCTCATAAGGGAAAACAAACACAGTAAAGCTAGTCCTGCAGGATGAAAGAGTTGAGGGAACTGGAAAGGACAGAGCCTGAAGTCCTGATGATACCATGCCTCATGTACTCAGGACATTGCAATTAGTGAGCCAATAAATCTTCCTTACTGTTTCAGCTCATTTGAGTGAGGTGTACAATTACTGGACAGCAAAAGCCTTACAGTGAAGGTATCTTGTAACTGAACTTATTATAAAGGGCTGTGCAGTCTCACATTAAGAGACAACATTATACTCAGAAATTAAGCACTCACAGAGCATTGATGGAGTTCGGGACACACTGTCCCAAAATATGACTTGGTGATGTTTGAAAATAGTGGAAGCAGGAAGGTGTCTCTGACCTCTTCTGCCATTCTCCCTTGAACCAGAACATGAAAGATTTCTCTGACCTTCCCGTGAAGCAAATCTTAGACCCAGAGAAAAGGAGCTGAAGCTACAGAGACAGAGCCTTCATACAGGGACTCTTTCTAACAAATCTCATTATCCTGACCTTTTACTCTTCCAGTTACCTTGTTACAGAACGGGACTTTCTCATGAAGGATTATCAGGACACCAGACTTCTTGTGTTTATATGTATTAGTGGGTACTTAAAGAAAGGAACCACAAATGATATGAAACATACAAACTAAAAGTAATTTGGAGCTGGGTGCAGTGGCGCATGCCCGTAATCCCAGTACTCGGGAGGCTGAGATAGAAGAACTCCTACAGGCCCAAAGACAGCCTCACAACGTGGCAAGACCTTCAGCAACTTAGTGAGACCCTGTTTCAAAATAAAACGTTTTAAAGAAGGGCTGGGGATATTGCAGAGGTAGAATGCCCCAGGATTTAATCCCCAGTACCCGCACAATGAATTTTAACAAAGTAATCTTGAAATTAAAAAGAGAGAGAGAGAGAGAGAGAGAGAGAGAGAGAGATGGAGCCTGCGTACATGTAAGGAAGCCCATGAGGAGGTGGAAAGGGTTCAGCAGATTGCGGCTGGCTGGGGTTCTGTCCCTAATTTCCATGTGATTTGGGGCAAGCTGTTTAAGTTCTGCAATCTCCATTGTTTTTGGAAAATAAAGCATTAGACTATTTGTAGATCTCTGAAGACCCTTCCAGCTATGAGATTCCAGGTGCCAGTGGGCATGTAAAAAGGGGGTTTCTATTCAAGACCTGCCCGGGCACCTGTCGATCTCCTTCCCTTCCTCTTCTGCCTCTTCTTTTTAGTACTGGGATGGAACCCAGGGATGTTCTATCTCTGAGCTACACCCTCAGGTTTTTTTAATCTTTTGTCAAGTCTCAACTTGAGATCCTTCTGTCTCAGCCTCCCAAGTACTGGCATTATAGGCTTGTGCTACCATGCCTGGATCATTTACTACTTCTTAAATTTTAAACAAACCCTTTTGTAGAAAAATTAATGCTTTTTTAATTCTAAAAATATATCATGTACATCCAGGTGTGGTGGTGCATGCTTGTAATCCCCGCGCTTGGGAGGCAGAGACAGGAGGATCGCGCTGGTTCGAAGCCAAAAAAAAAAAAAAAAGTATAAAATAGGTCTGGGAGTATAGCCTGGAGGTAGAAGGGCTTCCAAGAACGCCAGTACCACCAATATATATATAGTACTAAATAAAATGTAGGAAAAAGAAAATAAGGACTGCTTATTAATTCCTATTATCTAAAGATAAGTGACTATTTTTGGGTATTTCTGTCCATAACATAGATAAGGAGTTGGAAAACAACTGGCCTACAATGGTTTTGGAAAATTTGTAAGCTAAGAATGTTTTTTTTTTACATTTTTCAATGGTTGAAAAGAAAAACCCCAAATAACAATATCTTGCGGCCCATAAAGATCACATAAAATTCAAAGTTCAGCATGCATCAATAAACTTTTTGTTGAAACACAGTCGTGCTCTTGTCTCCATGAGCTGCTTGTCCTTTCCCCATATGATGGCAGAGTGGAGTCATTGCAACAGAGACCTCAGGGCCCACAACACCTACACTTTTCACCATCTCCCTCCTTATCAGAAATGTTTACTGATCCTTAACATACATAAGATAAATATAAATATGTGAGTATATGAAACACTACACCATAGACTTTATATTCTACTTTTTTCTTAATATTTAAATACAAACATTTAATTTTTTGTAATTACAAGTTTAATAGTGCTTCAATATATCAAAAGTTGTGCTGCAATTTAAATGTTCTTTTGTTGGACATTTAGTTTCTTAAATTTTGCATTTAGAAATGCTTCAAATGTTCTTAGGCATACATATTTAACTGTGACTTTGGTTATTTTTAATATTAAAGATTCCAGAAGCGAGATGAGCATCAGAAAATATATGAACAGCAATAGACGCTCTAATGACGTGGCACCAGTTGGCACACTGTGATCTTCAGAGCGCTCATCTCCCTGCACCCTAATTATAATTGAGGGGGTGCGGAGGGAAAGGAGAGGAGGGAGGGGAAAGGAGGCTACGACTGGGATGAATCCAGGCTCATTTGCCTTTGTGAGTCCATTTCCTCTTCAATGAAATGGGGGTATGAGTTCTAGGAATTACAGTGTTTTGGGCTGGAGTGTTGCTCAGGGGCAGTGGGCTTGCCTAGCACACTCAAGGCCCTGGGTTTGATCTTCAACCCTGCAAAAATAATAATAAAAAAAGAAGAGATTTGTCTTCTAGATCAAAAAAGGATCTAAAAGCACTTCTTACCTGGTACAGCACAATCACTGTACTCAGAATTATTTTTATTCCTTGAAATATATTTGTAAGTACATTATATATTACATATATTACATATAACACATATATTACATATAACACACACACACACACACACACACACACACACACACACATATCCCTAATTCTATCAGCCAGTTCTCACCCATGGGGGGAAAATCAGTATACCATAACTGTCTTTTTAACAAGAGAATCAGGTTTTAACTTTACAGAGTATTTCATCCTTGCGTTACATTCTTAATATTAGATCCGTGTGTTTCTCTTAATTATATTTGATACAGTATTAATATTCTTATTTATCTTTTGCATGCCATATGGATTAAATTCTCATTACCTTTGATCTTAATACTTTTAAAATATGTAAATCAGCAGACACCCTCTTTAAAGCAGTGTTCGGATCCCTGTCTATTATTGCCTTGGGCAAAAGGAAAATATCTGCATTGCAAAAAATCCCCAAATTGTGTGGCAGTTCTGAAAACCATATATTATACTGGTCAGTCTCCATCAATCAAATAATGGCTGGCTGCAAATGAACCCAGTTAGCATGAAGTATTACTTAGACCCGGTGAGGGTTCAGGAGAGCCTACCATGTACACAGATCATCAGGATGGGCACATTTCAGGGCAAAGCTAGCCATGGCTGTGTAGTGGCCTTCCCTTGAGTAAACAGGACACAGTGAAGCTTAGATTAGTGAAGGCCGGCCACCTAGGTGAAGTGCTTCCCTGTATGTGAGGAGGGAGGGCCTTTCTTGACAAGTCATTTCACCTTCTGGTTTCTTAGTTTCCTTGACCATAAAACGGGTAGACCAGGCTGGTGAATTCTAAAGCACATTCCAATTCCAAGCACTAGTAAGAAACAATAACGAGGCAGGCACTGAACACATTTTTAAGGAACTTTCATCTTCACCTGGACTGTAGTTAGCAATTGACTCCGGAGGAAACAGGAAGAGGAAAGGGGAACTATGACTGATGGAAAGCTTAAACAGGACCCCTTATGCATTCTACTTACCACCAAATCTAGCTTTTTTTTTTTTTTTTTTTTTTTTTTTTTTTTTTAGAGACTGGGGATGGAACCCAGGGGCATACTACCTTTGAGCTACACCCCCAGCCCTATATTTAATTTTTTATTCTTTATTTTAAAACAGGGTCTCACTGAGTTGCAGAGGGCCTTACTAAGTAAGCTGTCTTACTAAGACAGCTGAGGCTGTCTGTGGGCTGCGATCCTCCTATCTCAGCCTCTCAAATGCTGGGATCACAAGAGTGCGCCACCACCTATGCCCGGTTCAACTCTAGTCTTTTAAAAGATCTTTTTTTTCTTTCTTAAAAAATTTATTGTCGCCAGACATGGGGGTGCATGCTTGTAATCCCAGCATTTGGGAGGCTGAGACTGGAGGATCGTGGTTCACGGACAGCCTCAGCTACTTAGTGAGGCCCTCCGCAACTTAGTGAGACCCTGTTTCAAAATAAAGAATAAAAAAAATAGGGCAGGGGGTATAGCTTGGAGGTCAAATGTTCCTGGGTTCTATCCCCAGACCGCCCCCCCCCCCAAATGTATTGCTGGGTGTGGTGGCACACACTTGTAATCTCTGTGCTTGGGAGGTGGAGACAGGATGATTGTGCAGGTTCAAAGCCAGCCTCTCTGGTTTAAGAGATCCTATTTCCAAATAAAAATATAAGATAGGTCTGGGAGTGTAGCCCGGAGGTAGAAGAATTTCTAGGAACCCCAGTACCACCAAAAAAAAAAAAAAAAAAAAAAAAAAAAAAAAAAAGCATTATGAAATACATCTTTTTTTACCTCTTAACTTGAAATTTTTTTTTCCAGTGTGGTTTGGGATAGTCATTCCCTCTTCTTAGAGCTTATTCAATAACGGTACAAAGTAGTTTAGAAACATTTCCAGTCAATTAAGGCAACTTGCCTTCTGCAAGCTACTCATTTTACTTTGGAATATGAAGAGTTATCCAGGCTTATAATGGAGTTGAGAGCCCACTTTGGCAATACATGAGCTTATGTTCTTAAACTTTGATCCAGTTCTTTTGGGGAGAATTCATTTTTTTGTGTGTGGTACCTGGGGTGGAACCCAGGGGCTTTTCTACCTCCGGGCTCTACTCTCAGACTATTTTATATTTTATTTGGAAACAGGGTCTCACTAAGTTGCTGAGAGCCTCACTCAGTAGCTGAGGCTGGCTTCAAACCTGCGCGACCCTCCTGTCTCAGCCTCCCAAGCTCTGGGATTACAAGGGTGCGCCACCACGCCCGGCTGAGAATTCATTTTTGATTCATTACATAGTTCGCCACTCTATGTGAGCTTTGACTCACAAGCATCTTGCATTCTGCTAGTTGTTAGGTCTTGAAGTTTGACTAGAAATGTAATTAAACCTTGATGACATAAATATATACATACATACATACATACATACATACATACATACATATATGGTATCCCTTAAGGGAGTTCAATCTCTAAAATAACAGAATTCTCCTATGGTGTGTAGTTCTGCCTCAGAGATTTACAATGTAGCTTTAAAATATATATACCTTTTCCTGGAATGCTGCCCCAGTGAGTAAAACACAGAGGCTGGCTATAAGGCACAGCCAAAATATCAGGCATGAGGGATTAAAGTTAACATGACAAATCACCAAAGTGGTAGGAGGTTCAGGTATATCCAGAAGGAAAATAACATGGATTATATCTCCTAATAGATTGGGCTGGACAACTGAGGAATCAGGCAGGCAGACCTTTGCAACACATAATGCACTGTATATTTGTTTCTCAAATTAAGTGAAATACATTTGTCAATGTTTGTTTGTTGAAATTATTGCAAGAAGAGGAAGCCTGATGGAACATTAGCACCTTCACCTCAAGGCCAGGGACTGTGCTGCAGGTGGGAGGAGGAGGCGCTGATCCGAGGCCACCTCCTCGGCTTCTTCCCACTCCAACCACTGGTGCTTCAATGGCATGTTACAGACTGGCCCTTGTTTTCATACCAATTTCCCTACCACCATTTCATCACAGTCTTTGCAGACTCATTGCCTTTTTCAATGTTGTTGAAAAGACATCACTTTTCTGCAGTCTGTTTAGGAAGAACTCAAGCCAGAAACAAGGGCTTCTCATTCCAAATACCTGTCTTTACTACATCTCACTGTACCTTGGTTCCCAAGTCCTGTACATTCTCCTGGCCTGAGGATCAAATCTCACCAACCTCACTGCTCCTATGAAAGATCTCATCGGCTCTTGCCTGGACCACAGCAACTGCCTTTCTGCTGGTCTCGTCTCTTGTTCTGCTTCCATCTATCCTTTCTACTTTCCACATGGTAGATAATTGTCTAAATGAGGATGTCATTCCTCTACTTAATATCTTCAGTGGTTCTCCATAACATTCAGAATAAACATGGCACTCCAGCTCCACACACCAGGCCCTGCCTGATCTGACTCCTTCTTAGCGTCTAGCTTCTCTCTGACTGGTCCTAGCACTCAGCCTGTGCTCCACCTCGCAAACTCCTAGACCTGCAGGCCCTGTAAGAGCCATTGCAGGCTCATGTCCTCCTGGAAGCATTCCCCGATTCCCTATCACATTAAATGGCCTTATACTGGGTTCCCATTCCATCATGTTATATAACAATATAATAACCAGAGGGCAGGGTACAGAACCATATTCACATTTCTGTTTCAGTATCTTTGATCACAGTAAATAACAAATGAATGTATATTCAAGGATTGGGAAAAAATCTTTTACTCTTGCTCAAAAAATCCACTAATATCTCTTATTTCATTAGAAATGATTCATTGCCAGATGAAAGCCAACTAGTCTGATGAATAAAATCTATAAACATGTTATCTATCTCAGGAAACATAAGGTTTTATTAATAGCAGGCTTTTAGGGGATAATTCTAAATCAGCATAAGAGAAGTTACTGGTGAAACTTTTAGGATGGTAGGATATACTTCTTTATTTTATAAAGATTGAGTTCCTCTGTGTTAGTTAGCTTTCTGTCACTATAACAAAATACCTGAGATTATCACCTTAGAAAGATAAAAGGTCAGCCGGGTGTGATGGCGCACGCTTGTAATCCCCGCGCTTGGGAGGCTGAGACAGGAGGATCGTGCAGGCTTGAAGCTAGCCTCAGCTGGCTTAAGAGATCCTGTTTCCAAATAAAATATAAAATAGGTCTTGGAGTGTAGCCCTTAGTAGAAGGCCCCTGGGTTCCATCCCCAGTACCACCAAAAAAAAAAAAAAAAAGAAAAAAAGAAAGATAAAAGGTCTATTTTGGCCCACGGTTCTGGAGTCCATGATTGGACAGACCCATTGCTTTGAGCTTTTGATGGGTACACCAGATGGCAATGGTGGGAGCATATGACAGAGAAAACTGCTCACTTCATAGAAGAGACTGGGGTCCCAAGGTTGTCCTCAGGGCACACCCCAATGACCCAAGTTTCTCCCTCTTGGCTCTACCTCCTAAAAGTTCCACTACTTCCCAACAGCACTATAGAGGATACCAAGCCTTTAACACGTGAACTTTTGGGGGGATATTTATCTAAGCCATGGCACATACCTTTTTTTCCCCGCACCACACTGGTAGCAGTGTTAGCAAAGGGCTGATGGATAAGGCAAGAGGAGCTTCAAATGCTCCGCCATCATTTACAGATGGCATTGCTGGGCTATTTTGTACACTAAGTATTTTCATATTTGTGCAATTGAGAGTTGCCTGGAGATCTGCAATACCACTAAAAACAATTACAACTAAAAATCCAAAAACAAGGCCAGAATAGTACCCAAATGGCTGTTTTTCAAGAATAAGTAATCAAAATGTTCATTTGCTAAAAAAATCAGCCCTTTTGGCCTTATAATAATAATTAAGTGAGACCACCGGAAAGTAGGGTTAGATGTCTTATACCACTGAGTAGCGTGGCATGTGTTTGTCAAGGTAAACAACACAGCACGGTGATCCAGAGCCCAGGCCATGGAGCAAGAAGAGCCTGGCTTGAATCTTGCCTCTGACACTTCCTGGCTGATGAGTAAGGCCAATGTACCTAACCTTTATGAAATTCTCATCTGTGAAACACGAATATTATGTTATTTTGTTAACAAAGATCCAACACAAAACATTAATTATATGTCTTGCAACATAACCTATCTAGCATAAGAGAAGGAGCTGAATAAAAAGGAGGATAAACCAACAGATCAACTCCAACCCTAATGTTTTACACTTGCTTCTCCTTTTCCTTTAAACACCGTTTCCCTGACCCTGTTATAGCAGCTGGGGGAGGTTGAATTTTTCTTGAAACTGGAAAGCTCTTTTTCTTTGGTCAGGAACTTTTGTAGAACTAAATCTGATTTCACAACATTTGAAACAAGAGTTCTGGCAGCTTACTGCTTTAATCTTGGCTCTTCCCCCAGAACCATACCAGTGTCTGAGTCTCCTTAATCCTCTTCCAAATTAGTTAAATTAGGTTTAGGTAGAGGAAATGCCCACATGTTCAAGTAATCCATGTTGCCTTATAATGAGGACCTTGTTAAAGAAGCCAGATCTCACAGAAAGAACTGGCAACATCCTCCGAATTCGCAGATTTAGAGAATAAAAGAGCAACAAATTTCCATTGCTCCCAGTTTTCTAAGGCTCACAATTCAAGATATAAAGCTTGAGAAAATAACCCAGTTTAGTATTATGGAATCAGAGTTCATCCATCTCTCTCACACACACTCATACTCACTCACACACACACAGGCGTGCAGGGCCCAACCTTGAACATCTTTTAAGAAGACTATCCAAAGCCAGCTGTGGTGGCACATGCCTCTGATAGCAGTACTTGGGAGGCTGAGACAGGAGGAGTGCAGGGTCAAGAACAGCCTCAATAAGTAGTGAGACTCTTAACAACCTGGTGAAACCCTATTTTAATATAAAAATAAAACAAGGCTGGGAGTGTAGCTTGGAGGTAGAATGTCCCTCAGTTCAATTCCCAGTAATATACATACAAAAAGTAAATAAAGATCATCAAACATTTTTTTTTGGGGGGGGACACTGGGGATTAAACCCAAGGGCATGCTGCCTTCAAGTTATACCCACAGCACCTTTTTTTTTTTTTTTTTGGTGGTTTGGGGATTGAACCCAGGGGCATTCTCCTCTGAGCGAAACCCCCAGCCCTAATTTTTTCAATACTGGGGATGGGACTCAGGAGCATTCTAACTCCAAGCTACAACCCCAGCCCTATTTTTTATTCTTTATTTTGAAACAAGGTCTCACTAAGTTGTGGAGGGCTTCACTAAGTAGCTAAGACTGTCTGCGAACCCAGGTCCTCCTGTTTCAGCCTCCCAAATGTTGGGATTACAAGCATGTGCCAACCATGCCTGGCATCACTTTTATTTTGAAACAAGGTCTCAGTTGTTGAGGCTGGCCTTGAACTTGCAATCCTCCCTCTCAGCCTCCCAAGTACATACTGGGATTACAGGCCTGCCTCACTGCACCTGGCTTCAGATTATCCAATCTTAAAAAAAGATAGTTGACTGTCATTTCTAGAATTGTGACCAGATTCCTGCTACGGTAACAGCACTCAGGAATCTAAATATCTGAACACCTAAACTGAAGGTCCAAGCAATTTTCATGTATTAATTTTATAACTTAATGTTCCAAGAGCCAGCTGAATCCACAGTCGCTGGCCCTCACTGGTGAGCAAGGGCATCTTAGGCACAAGAGCCTGCACCTGTACAGAATGTGGTGAGGGGCGCTGCAGGACGCAAACCCCAGGCTTGAGTTTCAGAAGACTGCACTTCTCATCTCCTAGTCAAGAGAAAGAAGATCCAAACAGAGTCACGCAATAGCTAAACCAATGCCATCTGTGTGGAAACTGTATTTTAAACAGAAACTAATTAAATGTTCCACATGCCCTCACTCTTTAACATTTGCTAGAACATTGCTGGGTTTCTTATGGTTAGAGAGTCAGTGTGGTCAAGCAAAGGGGACAGCGGTACCCTACCCCACGTCCCTGGTGCTCCGCCTCTGTCCCCACCACACACATCATGTGTTCTATTTGAGGATATACAGACATTCTTCTGCCTCCGTTTATTTATTCATAAGTTTACATACCACTTCTATGGAATTCAGTATTTTGCAATGTATATCTTCAAAGTAGGGTTTTTGAGCTTTGCCATGTCATGGCATGAAGAAAAAATGGTATTTGTATGAGCTGGTAAAGAGAGACGGGGTGGGCAGGATGCTCCTGCCGCCTGTCCTGCTCTGAGCATCGCACCTGGGCACAGCCACAGCCCATCCGTGACCCAGTGCTTCTCAGTGCTCCACATGAAGCTCGCGGTTTTCTAGGTGATATTAATACCAGGACTTCCTTAAAAAACTGTAAGATGGAATGTGAGATTTGACTTAAAATCACAAAGCAGCTGGGCGTGGTGGCACACGCTTGTAATCCCCGCGCTTGGGAGGCGGAGACAGGAACATCGCGCTGGTTCGAAGTCAGCCTCGCTGGCTTACGAGACCCTGTTTCCAAATAAAAATATAAAGTCTGGGAGCATAGCCCGGAGGTAGAAGGGTTTCCAGGAACCTCAGTACCACACACACACACACACACACACACACACACACACACACACACGCAAAAAAAAAAAAAAAAGACATGGCAAATATGCATGACTTTTATCATCCCATCCTAAATTTCATAGGGCTTTTCAGAATTTGGGTTTGTGCTAGGATTATGTAAGATGCAACTTTCCTAACACATGCAGCTATTTCTGGTGCTTGCGAGGAGCAACAGAAGGTGTGGCTCTCCTCGTGGTGACGTCGGGTTTGTCCCTCTTGCTGTGCTTTATTTTTTTTTCCATTGGACTTTCTGCCTGGAGGCCCCAACATTCTGGGAAGAGCCACTCAGCAAGTCATTCCCTTTCCAACCTCAGCCAGAGGCTGGCACACACCATCTTCTACTGATTAGAAGCTAAGCTCAGAGATTTGTTCTTTGCTGCTCTGATTGGAGCTGTACCTATTCTTAAACATTTCATTATGTGATTTAAAAAAAAAAGAACTTAAAGGAATGTCATCTTTTCAGGACGAAAGGGAGTTTCAAACATTCCATAAGCCCTTTGTTTAGGATCTCCCACAGACTTCACCAACATCTCTTAAAATCTATAGTTAGGGGAGAAAAGTTACATGGTCAGTTAAGACTCTTAAAGAAACTCACAAAGACCTTTCTGGCATTCTTAATTATTTGATGCACACTCATCTAGGTATGACTTTGGCATTCAAATGACAGTTTCATAAGAATATGGTGTTACCATAGGCATCATGTCAATAACAAAATGACTTCTTCCTCTACTGCTTTGATATTTGCTCTTAGGAAATAGACACTGGGAATACAAGAAGATATGCTTTTGTGATTATATATATAGTAAATATAGCTCAAATTGTTGTTTCAGCTAAACTCTACAACCTATTTCTCACATGCTACTTTGAAAGGTGTCTCATGTTAAAAATGACCATTTAAAAAAACAGGTGTGGTGGTGCATGCCTGTAATCCCAGGACTTGGGAGACACAGACAAGAGAATCAAAAGTTCAAGACCAGTCTCAACAACTTAGTAAGACCTTGTTCAAAAAAAAAATAGGAATAAACTAGGGCTGAGAGGTTAGCTCAGAGATAGAATGCCCCTGGGTTCCATCCCCAGTACCACATACACAAAAAAAAAGTTAGATGGTTGACACATTGACGCACACCCATGTGAAAGCCCCAGGCCCTGGGTCCGTGACTCAGTCCTGGGATATTGTGATTCTCCATCTTTCCAACCTGGATTCAATCATGACAAGATATGAGGAACTCCTGCACTCGACTCATCCTGTTTCCTTCCAGGAGGTACCAATAAGACAGCAGGGCACTAATCAGAAACATCTGAACTTGAGATTTATGTAGAGAAGATTTACTCACTAAGAATGACATCCTCTTCAAAGCAAACCTTTCACACTTGGTGCATAATTTTAAAAAGACTTAGCGTTCATTTACCAGCAGGCTCTCCTAACTATACATTTCAATATTCTATTAGGTTTAGAGTGGCTAACTGTAACAAATTGATCAGTGAGAAATGTTGAAGAAATCAGAACTTTTCTCACTGGCCAATAATATATCCCTTCATAAGATCATCAACAATATTTGGTTACCGAGGAATGTAGAACCCAGAAAAATTCAGGTGATACAATTGTAGCTGTAATACATGTTTAACATAAGACTAAACTGTAAACACTGTTTTAACATTATTGCTTGCTCAGTTCACATGGTCAAAAACACCCAGGCAGTACAATCAACACAACCCTAATGTGAGAGTCATATCTTAGAGTTCATTGTTCTTATGTCACCACATACCTGGGCTGCACTTTCAGCCTGAACAACTCTTCTGAGCAACGTTACTTCATCCTTCCCTTTGTAATGTAAATAGTTACATATAAAGTCTTGATCTTTCATCTCAGGTGCTTTCTTACATTAAGTGCTTTGAATACAATCTTTTGGGGATTGTGAAAAAAGTAACAATGAAACTTGCAGATGTTTTTAATTCAACAAATTCTCATTATTAAAATCCAAGGATATTTTAATGTGTTATACCTGGCTGATATGCAGACCAATATTTTAAGTTGTCTTCAGTGTTTACAGAAGTCAGACTCTTGTAACATAGGTCTGGGGGCTTTTGAGGTGCATTATGGGAAAAGAGGAGAGGAGGAGAAAAGACCTGAAGACAAACCATACCTTCTTCCAGAAAAAAATGAAACTATCCCTCTAGGCTATGTAAATTTGTCTAAAATGATTAGCAATCAAATAACCTACTTAATTTATCTCTCTCAACCAAAGTCCTATATATAGCAAAATAAACCACAGACCAACCTTACAAGTCTATTTTTCCCCCTACAGATTCCTCCAAAGCCCACTACTAACCTCTTTCTACTCTTGCTTAGAGACCTCATTCATTTTCATAATAAATTTGACTGTACAAACAGACAAATGGACAAATAGGAAGATATGCCATTCCTTAAAGTGTCCCACTGTTCAAACAGATGGCTCTGACCAATCTCCTAAGCTCAACTCCCATGGGTACTAGTGACCATAAATATCTACAACCTAATACTAAAATGCAAGGTGTTGTTTGAAACAAAACTAATTTCACCATATGAACCCCCTGTACTAGTCAGCTTTGCATTACTACAACGATGTACCTGAGGCAACTGATTTATAAAGAGAAAAGGTTTATTTAACCCACAGTTTGGAGGTTCCAGTCCAAGATTGGAATTGGGCAGCCCCATTGCCTTGAGCCTCTGGTGAGAGTGACAGATGGCAAAGGCAGAAGTACATGGCAGAGAACTTCTCACTTCATGCACAGGATGCAGAGAGAGAGAGAGAATGGGCCAGAGTCCCACAGTCCTCTCTGGGGACACATCCCCAAGGACTGATGGACCTCCCACCAGGCTCCACCCTCCACCTCTCACAAGTTCCACCACCTCCTAATAGCACTTTGGGCCTTTAATACATGGACTTTTGGGGATGCTTGTCCAAGCCATAGCACTCTCCATCTGAAGTTAGTTCATCAGTCAGTAAACACTTATTACCTATCTACTGTGTGCTGGGCACTGAGTCAAGCCTGTTCCTTTTTCTCAGTTTATCTAGCACCATTCCCAGAGTGACCTAGAATCAACAACGTTGAGTTCTTCTTATACTTCTTATATAACCAGTCACAAAAATATTATGCATAGCTTAATCCAATTATGTGTAGAGGATGAGTTTATAGAGCAGAGATTGCTGGGTCAAATGAGGTACTGGAGACAGCTCTCCAAAAAGCTTTCTGCCTTGCCACAAGCAATACTACAAATATTCGTATTTCCTTCCTTCCATATTTTTCTCCTTTCTTTCCTTTCCTCCCTTCCTTCTTTCCTTCCTTCACATTGGGGACTGCACTCAGGGCCTTGTGCCAATACTCTGCCACTGAACTATACATCCGAGCCTTTGTATTTTATTTTTGAGGCAAAGTCTTGATAAGTTGCCTAGGCTGGCTTCAAGCTTGGAGGTACAATGCCCCTGGGTTTAATTCCCAGCACCACATATATACACACATGCAAAAAGAAAAAAGTAAGTTACTTCTTATTCTATCACAGGACTGTACCAAATTTAATTGTTCTCTTTTTTTCTAGACTTTAAAAAAATTCTGAGTAAATTATTGGGATAGTGGATCTGCACATTTTCTAGAGGCTTGCAATACATACTGCAAACTATTTATGCCTAAAAATTGCATTCTTTATTTTTCTACCAGCATATTAACAAAATATATATATTTCCATTTCTATTTCTAGATTCTACCAGAAATGGCTTTGTTTTATTTGCACCATTTCCACAAGTCATACTTAAATATTTGCCTTCATATTTTATAATCATTTCATATAAATAAGCTTTCTCTTGCCTGCAGGTCTTGATATTCCATGAAGAAAGGTCTGATGTGAAATCTAATGATTCAAAGAGAGAAGGTCTGATTCATATGACTTGAAAATTCTCAAGTTTGGAAACCAACATAAAGCAATGTCCTGGGGTCATGTGCCTCTGATGACTAAATTCCATCTTGAGTAGACATTGCTACTTGTCTACTCCATTCTCCCCTGCTTGCTTCCCAATAGAATCCTTAAATCAGAGGAGGCAGCAAAAGTAATCAACTCAAATATGTTTCCCTACAGATAAAGGAGGCTTTCCTATAGATAAAGGAACCTCAGGAGGTGGAAGCAGAAGTTTATGGGTGTGGCTTCCAAGACAACTCTTAACAGCTCTTTTGAGAAAAGAATTCAGTCATGACAGTTGGCGATCCAGTAGAAGCCATTTTTCTTGTTCTTGGGACATACAAGAAAAACAAAACAAAACAAAAACAAAAACAAAAAAAACCCCAGAAAAGTGAAGAAAATTGGCCTTGCTTATTATATCTTTTATATTTATTTGTTTATTAATTATTTATTTGTGGTACTTACGATTAACTCAGGGGCATACACTCCCAGCGCTTCTTATTTTTTTTATTTTTTGTGGTACTAGGGATAGAGCCTCTGAGCGACAACCCCATCCCTATTTTTTATTCTTTACTTTGAAACAGGGTCTCACTGAGTTGCAGAGGGCCTCACTAAGTAGCTGAGGCTGTCCTCGAACCACAATCCTCCTGTCTCAGCCTCCCAAATGCTGGGATTATAAGCATGCACCACCATGCCCGGCTGTTTTTAAATTTTTTATTGGTGCATTGTATTCATACATCATAATGGGGTAAAAAAAAACTTGTGTAGACATACACGCACACATCACCCACTTAGCCCCTACCCAATCCCCACCACATTCCCTCCCATCCCTCCTTCCCATGGCTTTGTGGTTGACTTCCATATGTTTAAGTACATTGTGTGCTTTAGAGAGTTTCCTTCTTCCCTCCTCCCATTCCCTCAGTAATCCAACATCCATTTATGATAAAAGCACTGCAGAGAATCGGAATAGAAGGAACATACCTCAACATCATAAAGGCAATCTACAATAATCCCACCATCAACATCATATTAAATGCGGAAAAACTTCAAGAATTCCCCCTAAAAACAGGAACGAGACAAGGATGTCCATTATCACACTTCTCTTCAATATAGTACTAGAGACTCTAGCCAGAGCAGTAAGGCAAGAAAAGGAAATCAAAGGAGTACAAATAGGAAAAGAAGAACGCAAACTTTCACTATTTGCAGATGACATGATATATTTAGAAGACACAACAAACTCAATCAAAAGTCTTATAGAACTGATCAACAAATTCAGCAAAGTGTCTGGATACAAAATCAATCTTAAAAAATCAGAAGCTTTTCTGTACACCAACCATAAATCCACTGAAAAAGAAATTCAGAAAACACTTCCACTCAGGATTTCCCACAAAACAATATTTAGGAATAAACTTAACCAAGGAGGTAAAAGACCTCTACAAAGAAAATTATAGAACATTGAAAAAAGAAACTGAAGATCGTAGAAGATGGAAAGATCTTCCATGTTCATGGATAGGCAGAATAAATATCGTTAAAATGGCCATACTTCCAAAAGTGATCTACAGATTCAATGCAATGCCCACTAAATTACCAAGATCATTCTTCACAGACATGGAAAAATCAGTCCTTAAATTCACTGGAACAACAAAAAACCTAGAATAGCCAAAGTAGTTCTCAGCAACAAAAATCATGCAGGAGGAATTACAATACCTGACTTTAAACTATACTACAAAGCCATTGTAATAAAAACAGCATGGTACTGGCACAAAAAAAGATACATAGATCAATGGAACAGAAGACCCAGAAACAAATCCACACATAGCCAATTGATTTTTGACAAAGGGGCCAAAAACATACACTGGAAAAAAGATAGCCTGTTCAACAAATGATGTTGGTAAAACTGGTTAACCATATGCAGAAATATGTTTTTTTTTATTTTTTGGTGGTACTGGGGTTCCTGGAAGCCCTTCTACCTCCAGGCTACACTCCCAGACCTATTTTTTATATTTTTATTTGGAAACAGGGTCTCTTAAGCCTGGCAGCTGGCTTTGAACCTGTGTGATCCTCCTGTCTCCGCCTCCCAAGCACGGGGATTACAAGCATGTGCCACCACGCCCGGCCCTATGTTTTGTTTTAAAACAGGGTCTCTCCAGGTTGCTGAGAGTCTCACAATGTTGTTGAGGCTGTCCTCAGACCTGTGGTCCTCCTGTCACAGCCTCCCAAGTATTTAGATTACAGGCATGTGCTACTATGCCCAGCTCTTGCTTGTTACTCTTGATCTTCTGAACCAGCACCAGAAACTGCATCCTCTGGACATGAAGAAAATAAGCTTTTATCTGTTGAAGTCACTGTATTCCAGTGTATATTTCTTGAAGGAGAAAATAGTTTCTAACTAAAGCACTATCAAAAAAAAAAATATCTTGTAAAGAAGTATTTTTCTTCTTTGTGGGAGAGGGTATGAGCTTTATATTAGGAATTGAAGTTATATGTGGTTCTTTTTTAGTTAGCTATAATTTTTATCTTAATGATATTAAAATTAATATATAAAAATTTATTTTAAAAAACCCAGGAATAAAAGGGAACTTCTTCATTATGATAAATGGCATATACAAAAGCCCCTTAGCTAATATCATACTTAAGGAAAAATTAAATGCTGTTGCCTTAACAAAAAGAGCAAAGTGAGGAGTTTTGCCAACGCTCCCACTGTTCAATATTGTTCTGGAAGTTCTAGTCAATACAATGAGGCAGAAAAAATTTTTTAAAAGAAATAAAACAAAGGAAATTAAATATTCCACAATGAAAAGACATAAACCTGTTTTTATTTGCTGACGTGATCCTGTTTACAAAAATAATCCTTAAGAATCTTCAAAAAATACTAGAACTTATGACCAAGTTCAGAGGATCCTTTTAAATGTAACATTCCTTCCTTCCAGATTCATCCTTCACCCACCTCTCCCGTCTTCCAGGCCCCCAGGCTGACTGGAATGTGTTTCTTTGTCTCCCCATGGCTTCGGCCAATATAAAGCCAAGTAGAAGAGCAGAAGGGAAGAGAGTGAGGGTAGAAGGCGAAAGAATATTCTCATCCCCAGCTCCCTTCGTGTGGCTTCCTGTGTTGATGGTGTCCTTGACTGAGGTCGTCTCTCTTCCCAAGACTCCTGTCCTACATGTCTTTCTCCGCTGGGTTCCAGATGCTGCTTTCTCATTGCCCCTTTACATGTATGTGGTAATAGCTCCTCTCTCATTGGCCCTTGGAGGACTACATTATCCTTTATGGTTTCCCTATATCCTGCCCATAACCTTTAAAAATAATCCCCATTGTAAACAATACTCAAATTATAATTTGACAGTGCAATCTGTTTCCTGCTGGGATTCTGTTTGATATATTCCTTGGTGTGTGTGTGTGTGTGTGTGTGTGTGTGTGTGTGTGTACCTTATCGTTTTACAACTTTGTTGAGTTCAGTCAATATGGGGAAATATGGAAAGCTAAAATCACTAGAAAGATTTGAGGAAAGGCCATAGGCCTACACATGAAGCCTTCTTACATAGTTTCCCTATCAAGGTAAAAAAGTTAGCTGTCACAGGACAGGCAGGAAAACACTTATGGCAGGGAGTAGAATCAAAGCACTACTTCATGAGCCAGGCACAGTGGCATATACCTGTGACACCAAAACTCGGGAGGCTGAGACAAGAGGATTGCCGGTTTGAGATCAGCCTTCACAACTTAGAAAGACCCTTAGCAACTTGGTAAAGCCCTGTTTCAAAATCAAAAAATAAAATAGGTCAGCTCAGGGGTAGAATGCTCCTGGGCTCAATCCTCTGTACTAAGAAAATGAAAGAAAGAAAGAAGAAAAGAAAGGAAGAAAGAAAGAAAGAAAGAAAGAAAGAAAGAAAGAAAGAAAGAAAGAAAGAAAGAAAACAAGGGAGGGGGAAAGCAGGCAGGCAGGCAGGCAGGCAGGCAGACAGACTGGATACTTCATTGCTATAGAAATCACAGAAATAACTGTATAAAGAAAGGATGACAAATGTTAAAATAGGGATAAGTTCTGAAACTACAATAATTTTACAGGATTCATGAAAAATGACTTAGTAACTGTCAATGCACAGAACTTCACTACTGACCCTTAGCATCTCAACATAGAGTCAAAACTCTAGGACATTTAGGTATAGCTTGGGCCAAACAACTTATTTTTCATTGATGGTTAACTGCTTCAAACCAAGCATAAATATTTCATCTCCAGCCTTTCAGTCAAGCTTTTATTGTTGTTGTTTTGCTTTTTGTGAGTTTTTTTGTATTTGAGTTTTTTCCATATCTTGATTCTTCTTTAAATCCCACCTAGTTATAATTCAGTCTTTAACGAAGGAAAACCTAAAGACATTGTAAAAACTTAAAAATACAAACTATGATATATCTGGACCCATTATTACTATTACTCTTATAAAATTAGTGGCCTAAAGTAGAAATTGGGTTAACATTTAAGTTCAAACTAATACTAATGAGAACCCTGGAAAAACTACTTTCAAGGAGAGAAATAACATTAATTTATGTTGTTCATAAGTTATCTTAGCATAAAAAAGTGGCACAGAAAACATTAACCCCACTTTGTAGGAAGTTCGAAGTAAAATGTAGTGTGATATTATCTCAATCTTCATGTTCCAACTTTCAGTCTAGAATTCCACTAAGAATTCTACTCCATTCAATATGGAAAATGAAACAATAGTTAGGCAATAATTTTAATTAAAAATGGAGTTAAATTGATGAAGAAATAAATACAGAGTTCAATGTTTGAATATTGTAAAGAATCCTGAGATTTTTTTTAAAAGGGACATTCCCCCCTCCCCCAAAGAAGAAAAAGACCACAGCTACCGCCTACCAGGGATCTGACACTCTGGGAATTATATGTACATCTTCTAGTCCCAAGGCCTTACTTAGATCCTAGCACAAGACTTCCTTAACTAACTTTTGAGGGTCATTTGATGATTTAGAGACATAAACACCAAAGGGAAGTCTAATTGAAGAAGTGATACAAATTTTTGAAGAATTAACACATAGAAAAAGAAACCACCCTTTTTTTTTTCTTGCTCAATTGCTAGGAAACAGCATCTATCTATCAAGCTTTCTAACCACAAAACCGCAAGTCTTCCAAATTAGTCCATCCCTCTTGTTAGTAGTACAGGAATTCTGAGCCTGTGGTGCAGACCCTGCTGGGAACATGAAGGTGTGTAGGAAGCCCTTCATGTTACTTGCAGCTGGCTGCAGGTGGACCCATCTCTGCCTTGTTCTGAAGGTGGGGTGCATGGGATCCATTTGCTGCCAAGAGTGACTCCTGGCGTAAAATGGTCCATAAAAGGATGTATCAAATCAGCCCAGACGAACATCTGTCAGAATGCTAAAGAGAAGACGATCACCCTAAGGCCAAGGTTTAGAATTCTCTGGGCCCTGATCCCTGGTAAGTTCTACTTACCATGTGATACTACACAACTGCCCCTTACAGAGCGTGTGCCCAGTCCTCTAACCCATGAATTCAGCATTTATAGGTTGCCACCGATGCTCATAGTGGATCATTTACACAAGGTAGTTGGTTAGAGGTGAGATCTATTCTGACTCCCTTCAAAGGGGAGAGAAAACTTGGTGTGCAACAGCCCCCCCTTCGCCCCCGCTGCCTTCTCACAGCGTTAAACAGAAACTGCTACATAAAGCGGGGGATCCACTTTTACTTATGGAGTGAATAAAAGGGCGCAAGGCTGGAGCAAAGGATGAGCAGTCCACAAGAGATGGAAAGTGTCCTGGCCGCTGAATGGAAAACTCAGATGGAAATCAGCAGGCAGAGTATGAGTATACACGTGTGATGTTCTGGGCTCAGCTGCTCTGGGTTTAGATAAACGCAGCAGCAAAGAACCAGCAGAATGGGCACTTTGTAATTCGACCCTTGGAGACTGGAATGGATCCTTGGCTGTTCGGTTCCCCACTGTTCCCTCAAACATTCAGACCTTGTGCAGAGAGTTCGCTTGGAAACTGTCCTTTGGAAGACCAATCAGTAAAGCGCAGAAACAAACTCGGAGCTCTTTGCATTTATCTGATTTCTGCATAAATGGGGAACTTGACATCTGAGTGGGTGTGTGCCCAGAGGGAGAAGCCAGGCATTGTGTCCTGGCACAAAAACGTCTCCTTTGAAATGAGGGTTGTGGGTAAACCCATCCCTAAGAGCTTTGCAGAGCTCTCGCCTTCGTTTCTTGGCCTGTTTGAATTTGCTCTTTCAAATAGGCTGCTGAGGGAAATACCTGGCACCGATTTAATGAAAAGGGATATCATTAATTTCTTCCTTTAAAAAGGAAGAGTTCCTTTGGGAACACTGAGCCTTCATGTATATTAGGTCAGACAAGCCAGCCTGATGTCTGGGTAGACCGGCTGTTCTAATTGCTCACTGCTAAGCAGCCACACATCTTTCTGGATGGTGGAGAGAGAAAATGGAGATCGAGTAGGTGGGGGCTCTAAATCTGCCTTATACCATTTAGGTGGATTCATGAAACAAAACTCCTTTCCATTACACAAATTGCCAGACACAGAGAATGCCAACAAATGGGTCCTACTCTTCTTACATGCAGTAGAGGTTTGAGGTAATAAACTCTTGAGACCTGTGGTAGCATCCAGGGAAAACCAAACATAGTTTACAGAAATCTTAGCATGTTCTAGAAGACTTGACCATTTGAATAGAATGAAGGAGGGTTGTTCACTTGGAAATTCACCACTCTCGAAAGTGATACGAATCAGAGGAGTGAGAAATGACAGAAGCAGCAGCTAAGCGTTATCAATAGATACCATGGGCCAGGCTCTAGTCCACACACAGAGAGCCACATTGGACTCCTATTTGTAAAGGGGAGGGGGTCCTGAGCCCAAGTCCTCTTGGAGCTGCCAGAGCATCACACATGCATTTACACACACACACACACACACACATACACACACACACACACACACTCACATACACATGAGCCTAGGAACACAGATCACAGAGAAGAGAATTTTAGAGTAACAAAAGGTTTAAATACAAAAAGGGGAAATGTGCGGAACTGCAAGGGTCTGGGGGTGGTGGCAGCGGGCAATGCTCAGACAAAGCTCTGGGCTGAGACTGAGTGTGTGGTTTAAAGTACAGAGTCATTGTGACTTTTTTTTTTTTTAATCTTTTTGCACTAGAAGGGTTTGAATTCAGGGCTTCATGTTTACTAGGCAAGTATTCAACCACTGAGCTATACCCCCAGCTTGTGAATTGTTCTTGTTTGGAGAAAAATTATAGGCTCATTTAATATTCATTTTTTATTCTGAATTGCTCCCTTTTGTCAATATCCCAACAATATTAACAGATTAGCCATTTAATAAGATATATGTATATTTAATAATATATACTTTAAATCTGGTAATATTACTCCAAATCCAACAGAAGTCCAAAGTAAACATAATGCCCTCTACGATATGTCAATACCCCAACTTGGCTTTATGCTCCTTATTTTATTCTCTTGCCTTTGAGCCTAATTAGAGCCCTTAAAATCCTAAACTCTGACCAATAAACAAACATCAACTAGCTTGAATAAATGTAACAGACCTTCCAGTCTTAGCTAAATACAGAGCTAAGAGGCCAACCTATGATGTTTCATCCATGTAAGATGCTAAAATGACCTGCCCACGGACCCCAAGAGCCAGATAGCTGGTCTAGAGGTATCACTTTCTCTCCATCTCCCAAGAGCCCAGCTCTGGGTTCAGTTCTGTTTCTTGGCTGATCTACTACAATGCATATATGCACACACACACACACACACACACACACACACACACACACACACTTCTAAACCCAAGGGCTTTCTATATCAGCCCAATTTTTTTTGAAGCAGGGTCTTGCTAGGTTGCTGAGGCTGGCCTCGAACCTGCAATCCTCCTGTCTCAGTCTCACAAGCACTGGCATCACAGGTATGCACCACCATATTCAGCTCAATTTCCTCATTTATAAAATAAGTTGAACAGAAGAATCTCAAAAGTCTCTACAATCTTAAGTATAATTAGACCATGCATACATGCTTGGTAGAGAACTCAAAAGAACAATAAAACGTTCACATGAACAACACGTATAAACCAATAATTCCCCAAACTTTTCTTTAGTGTAAAGAACACTTACTATACATGAAGTACTGTGTTCACACATTACATGCATATGCTGTGACAGAGGTGTTTTGACTATTCCTATTGCAGACAGGATGAAATAGACACAGTCACAAAGCTGTTAGAGAGTCACAGATGGGATGCAAATTAAGTTGCCACACTGACTAGAGCATGGGACCATCATCTGTGGATATCTCTCTCTCTCTCTCTCTCTCTCTCTCTCTCTCTCTCTCTCTCTCTCTCTCTCTCTCTCAGTACTGAGGATTGAACTGAGAGGAATTCTACCTCTGAGCTATGTTCTCGGCACCTTTTAATTTTGAAACAGTATCTCACTAAGTTGCTGAGAGTCTAAGTTACTAAGGCTGGCCTGGAACCTGCAATCCTCCATCTTATCCTCCCAAGTACTGGGATTACAGGCAAGCACCACCACACCCAGCTGACATCTCTTCTTTTTAAGAATTCCAAGCTAGGAACAAACCAGATGCCTATCAACAGAAAAATGGACTCATGAAGTGTGGCTATGAAAATAAATAAATCAATCTTAAAAATATATTGGTAAAACAACCAAAGAGAACATGCTGTGTGGTTCCAACAGCACTAAGTTTAAAAACAATTAAAATTAGATGATGGCTTGGAGGGCTGCATACGTAGGGGGCTTCTCTAGGTAGGAGAACAAGAGCCACAATCCTGTTAGGGCAGGCAGCAGGTTTCTGAGGGGGTGAGCTCTGCTCTGTGATTAGGTTACGTTTGCATGGGTATGCACATTTCAATGATGTATTATATGGTCCAGCTCTGTTTTAAGCTTTTTCTGCAGATATATTATATTTTAAGACATTTTAACAGGTCTAAAACAAAAACAATCTTTATCTCATATCTCTCACATGTAAGCTTTACCCAGTGTGGAAAGGGAACATGCAGAGGGCTGGAGACGTCTTTCTCCACCCTCTGCTTGGCCAGTTTCTGTCTCCCTGGCAGGTCCAGCTTTAGAGTAAGCTCGTGTGACCCTTCTATGCTCCCTGGAGACCAAATATCTCTGTTGTAGTTCCTACAGCTCCTGCACTCACTTCAGTCAACATCCCAGGCAAAAGAGGTCTGATTTCAGACTTGCTTGTCCATCCCTCCCTTGGAATATAAACTTCACAAGAGCAAGGCTGGATCTGGTCCCTGTGTATTGCCAGCAACAAACACAGATCCTGCCATGAAGAAGGTGCTCAATAAACACCTGCTGGATGAATACCCAAATGAGAGAATAATACAGGCACATTTCCCTCTCTGCCAGCCCTTCTTGAATTTGCATCAGTGATTTCTCTCTTGCTGAGCCCTGTTTTTAGTAGCAGACAACCCTAGAGATTCTCAGTCATTCTAGGAGTTCTAGTTACTTGAGCATAAATGTCAAGGAAATCAAGAGAATCAAATAAAAATGAAAACAGAGAGAAAATATTTCCATAGTTCTACACACAGTTCTATAACCAAGTTTCTTTTTTGTTTCCTCTTTTAACTTTGGATTGCATAGATCTTGCCTTTCTGTAGTACTTAAAGATGACTACAGGTAATTTAGGGCTCACACTTAATGTCATATTATCATATTTCAACTACCATATAGCCAACTACCCCACTCTTCTTTGGCTAGTCTTATTTTATTAGGTAAGTAGTGGGTACTAAGCCAAAGTGGGAGTCAGGTTCATTTAAAAACATTTTCCCTTATTGTAATCATGAAAAATTTTATTATTGCTCTTCAAGACACTTAAGAGGACAAGCCACAGACAGGGAGAAAATGTATGCAAAACATATATCTGACGTAAAATTGGTATCCAAAATATATATAAAAGAGCTCTTAAAATTCAAGACTAAGAAAGCAACACAATTTAAAAATTGGTAGTTCTGAACAGATATTTCACCAAAGATATATGGATGGCAAATAAGCATAGAAAAAGATGTTCAGTGTCATATATCATCAGGAATTACAAATTAGAACAGTAATGAGATGGTACTATACACCTGCTAAAATGGCAAAAATCTAAGACATTGAAAACATCAAATGCTGGTGAGAATATGGAGCCACAGGAATTCTTAGCCATTGCTGATGGGAATAAAAAATGGTCCAGTCTTCCAGATTTTGAAAGAGTCTGGCAGTTCCTTACAAAGCTAAATGGGCTTTTCCTATACAATTTAGCCATCATCTCCTGGGTATTAACTCAAATAAGCTAAAAACTTACATCCACAATGAAACCTGCACACAAACATTTCTAGCATTTTTTTTTTTTTTTTGGTAGTACTGGGGTTCCTGGAAGCCCTTCTACCTCCGGGCTACACTCCCAGACCTATTTTTACATTTTTATTTGGAAACAGGGTCTCCTAAACCAGCGCGCGAGGCTGGCTTCGAACCTGTGTGATCCTCCTGTCTCTGCCTCCCAAGCGCGGGGATTACAAGCGTGCGCCACCACGCCCGGCTAGCATTTTGTTTTTAAATATGTAATTGCCGAAACTTAGAAGTGACCAAGATATCTTTCAATAGGTGAATGGATAGACAAATTGTGATGTATCTATACAAGGAAATGTTATTCAGTAGCAACAAGAAATAAGCTATTTAGCCATGAAACAACATGGAGGAGTCTGAAAGGCATTCTTTCTAGGTGAAGAAAGCCAAATTGAAAGAACTACATACTGTATAATTCCAACTGTATAATATTCTGGAAAAAGCAAAATGATGGAGATGGAGATGGTAAGTATAAGAATAAGTAAAAATCAGTGGTTCCTAGGGTCTTAGGGGAAAGGGAGGAATGAACAGGTGGAGATAGAATAGGTCACGGTTTTAGGCCAGTTAAACTGTTTTATATCATATTATAATGGTGGATATGTGTTATTACAAATTTGTTAAGTGTCATAGAATGCACACTGCAAAGAGTGAACTTTAAAGTAAAATGCAGACTTTGGTTAATAATAATAATGTGTAATTAGCTTATCAATCCTAAAAATAAATTACATCAATGCAAAAGTTTTTCTGTTTGGTGCAGGGGATTGCATAGGGACCTCCTAAATGCTAATACTAAGCATGTGCTCTACCACTGAGCTACACTTCTGGCCTCTGTAAGATATTAATAATATGAAAACTCTCTACTTTCTGTTCAGTATTTCTGAAAACCAAAAACTACTCAAAAAAAGTCTACTAATTAAAAAAACCTAAAAATAATTTATTATGCTAAATCTTGGAAAACAAATAAAAGTAAAAAGAAGATAAATCATTCCTACTATGAAACAACTGTATATTTAATTTTAAAGTTGAAAGAGTCCTTTAAAGTGAAACAAACTAGGTGGCTAAGGTTTACAGGGAAGTCTACAGAGAATGTGCTGTTTCAATTACATCAAATAAGAAAAGAAATAAAAATACAGTTTCTCTAGGCACAGTTTACAGCCATGCCATCAACATCCAATTCTGGAAGCCAAACACCCCGACTGGCTCTCACACCGCCTCGTGTCTTTTGGCAGCTGTGCTCCTGATGGCCTGGGTCGACGCCAGAACCTCATTTGGAACAGCAAAAAGTGCATCCCAACCTAATGCAGGCAGGAAAGCACCGGGCACACTCAGCAGGGACTTTTCTCAGATATGTTTGCAGCAACAGTCTAAGCAGAGATGATGTCACAGGTGGCCCACCTTTGTAATGTGCTATAGTAAGTCAAAGGATGAGAATAGGCTGTGGGAATGCCTTTCCCAAGATATGTGGCCTCAGGAATGGAGCCTGGTAGAGGACCTTCATGCATGTCTTCTAAATGTTGGCTCCCAGAGGTGACCACTTCCACTCCAACCTCCTGTCACCTCCTCCTGCCTCTACTTCATCATCAGAGTCAGAATCTCATTCTTGGCTTAGCTAGCTTCAGAGCAGACACAGCCCACACCTTCATGGTCTCTGGCTCTCCTACACCCCCCAAATTTCAGGAAGAATAGAACTTGTAATAAACCTTTTCATTTTGGTGAGCATCTTATATATTTTCTTTCTTCCTTTTTTCCTTTCTCTTTCTTTTCTTTCTGTCTTAAAGATTAAACCTAGAGGCATTCTACCTCTGAACTTTACCCCAGCCCTCTTTTATTTCTTATTTTTAAACAAGGTATTGCTAAGTCACCCCATGACGGCCTCAAACCTGCAATCCTCCTGTCTCAGCCTCCCAAATACTGGGATTACAGGCATGAGCTACCATGCCCAGCTTAAAATTCCTTTAGAGAACACGAATTTTGGACAGAACCCCCAGTTGGAGTTAGCTACCAGGACTATAATGATGTTCCAAGCACTCTGTTGATATGCTCAAAAACTACAAAATAAAGCAAAACAAAAATCAAATAAGCCATAAAAATGAGAAGTCTCTTAAGCAAAAGAGGAAAAGTACATGATTAATATAAATGGGGTTATGCTAGAAACTGAATTTGGGACTAGGAGAAGTATAATTCCCTCTGTTCAATTTTTGGAACAATTCCTTTGTTTTTTCTCCTTCCATCCCTTTATTGTAGAAAAGTCACTAAAATGGAAGACCATGCATGCAGGCAATTGCCTGACAAAAAGGTCGTAAGTCATGTAGGTCATAGGTCACGTAAGTCGTAGCTTGCTCAAGAATTTCCTGCAATCACTAACTGCCATGTTTCAGCTTCTGTAAGTCCTCCTGCCTACTTCTGCCCTTTGTTCTATAAAATGAGAGCTCATGTGAAGCTCGGGGCTGGAGTTTTTCAGGAGTTATCCTAACTTTGGCCCACTGGTGTAATAAACTTTCTTTTTTCTACCCTAATTGGTGTTGGGTCAATTATTCCAGAGAATTTCTGCAACATCTTTCCCTGCATGCCCGCAAGCCTCCGAGTGTGTACGTCCTTAATGCTGGCCTTGCCTACTTGTTTTTTGCAAAGTGTCCAGGGAACAAGCATTCTGGTAATGACATTATACTAGAGACACACGAAAATATTCAGATCTGGTGGTGTGTAGAATAATTTTGCCATGTGGGATAAGATACAGCAGTCAGGCTGGCATTGATGGTTATTTATAAAATAAATATTTATAAAATAGAAATAACCTTTAAAGATGATAATTCTAGAAATGAATACAGACCTTGTTTTTTAGAACTTTGGTTACAACAAAGCTACAAGTAACTGTAACTTGGTTCTTGACAACTTCCTGAGAATATAATAAAACCACTTGAGATAAATGGGGATACACGACAAGTCACTAAGCCAGCTCTGGAAAATTACAGCTGCAAAGACCAGGATGTTTGAATAGCCTTAGCCTCCTCAGGATCTAATTTCACATCCCGACTCTGTGGTTGACATGGAGGTGCCCAACAAATGTTTGTTCAATGAATGAGTAGGAAGCCACATATGTAAAGTCCATTTTCTCCAAGTCAATGTAATATCATAGAGATGGGAATGCCCAGAGATGCCCAGAGCAGTGATTCTCCAGGGGGAGTCCACAAGCCTGTAGCATCTCATCACCTGGGAATTAATCAAAATCACAAATCCTACCCCAACCCCACAAGATCAGAAACTACAGACTGAATTCAGCAATCAGTGTTCTAACAAGGCCTCTGTGTGATTATGATTTCTGCGGGTGATTGAAAAACACCAATCTATAAGATCCCTCCATAAGGAAATATTTTCCTCCTGTGTATGCTAACAGTAAAGTTCTATTTTTGTGAGTCCTTTCCCTTCTCACTGAGAAGACTCTGGAGACTGAGACTTTACCAACATCCCCAACCCATTTATTTTGTTTGTTCATGGTGTTGGGGATGGAACTCAGGGTCTTATTCATATTAAGCACATACTCTACCATACCTCTAGTCCCACCAAGTCCTACTGAGGAATTAAGGTGAATTCAGTGACATGTAGGCAAAAAGAAAAGACGTTCTCAGCCCAACCAGACACATACAGAACGCTGCACAAAATGATAATCAGAACCCCAGAGACTGTTTATAAATAAAGGCACAGTGGCCTTACTACCTTCTGTGTAACATTCGGTAATGGGTGTAGACGTGGGACGGAGAAGTCCCATGCTCTTTCCTCTGCTTAGGGTCTGGTTTTCCGTGTACTTTCATGGGAGAGGTGCTGTTGTAGGAACACATTCTCCTTGTCTGCTGGGAGACAACCTGGGCCCTCGGTGATTAGCAGTCTGCTTGTGGTCCCTTCCTAACACAGGTTGCCAGTGTGGGCAACTCTCAAATACAGTTCTTGCTCAGAGAGCAATCTAATTTTTAAAAAAGTTCTTGCTCAAATCAGACTTAGCCTTCAGTATTATCTGAGGGTGAGCAATTTGCCCTGTTTGCCTGGGACTAACTGGTGCTAAAAAACTAAAAATCCTATATTCTGGAAAATCCTTCAGTCCCAGGGAAAAGCTAATAGGTTTCACCCTATGGAGTAAGATCCAGCCCATGTTCAGTTCCTGATAGCTGAACTGCTTCCAAGAGCAAGGCTCCCTCAATGATAAACAGCTAGAAAGGTAAAGGGAACACGAGGAAGGCAGCGTTAGGGACGAAGCTGGTGAAGGAACAAGTGTGCTTTGCTCTGCAGTTGTTGGACAGACAGACACCAGGTGCTCTCTGGTGGCTCTGCCGGACCCCTACTCAATACACCGCCAACCGGGACCCCTTGGAAGGCTGGAGCAAGACTACGTACTCCTCAGTACCCCCCAAATTTAAGGTGTGATGCCACTAACATTACTCTTAACAGGTACAATAATCTTCAGAGCTTCCAAAGTAACACCATTAAGGTGTCTCATATAGGTAAGAAGATAATCAAGGACAGGGTCCCTCACTCAGGTGTTTTAAGGGCAAACCCAAGGCACCCGGTGGCTAAGTCAGCAGCACATGTGAGGAAGGCTGTGCCCTTTTATTGTAGGAGATTTCCTCAGATGCTCCACTCAGGCTCCCAGTATTTTTCCTGTAAGAAGAAATAGTTAAACCCTATATATATTTTTTTAGATCATAGCAAAGGAGAACAAGAAAGAATGGGAATAAAACCATGTTAACATTAGCAAGAAACACCCGCTTTGTGTTGAGAGGAAAACAGAAAAGATAGAATCCAGCACATTATCTAGAAATCAAGGGCTGAGGGTCACTGTGGCACCACTTCCCGATGGTCTCTAGCAATCTCTCTGCTTTGCCGCCCACTGTGGTAACTGTTGACACTCATGTTGCGAGACACTAAGGAATAAGGGTTGTGTTCGGTATGCTCATTGTGAAAGGCAACACATTTTAGAAAGTTTCCTTTGTCTGGAAAATGCTTTTAAGCACACTATCTTATTTCCTGGTGATGCCTACAGTCAGTCCTCAAGAATAAAGCCGTAGGAGGATTGCTTTACACATAACTTGATGATGCCTCCCCAGTGCTGAAGATGCTAAGGGAGCCCCATTGTGCTGAGATGATGCCCTCACTACTCACAATCTGGACCTCAGACGAAGCTCATTAGAGTTGCAGAACATCAGGGGCCACCCAGATCTGCAGATTCAGAGCCTCCCCTTAGCTAGATCCCTACGATATCAGATAGGACATTAAGGAGGCTGCCCTGCACCATCAGGCCCTATATCTCTCCTCTTTGCTCTCAGCTGCAATCATGCAGACTTCTTACTAAACCTCCCCAGTCCATGTCTGCTCTCTCCCCAGGGCTTTGTGCCTGGGAAGCTCTTCTAGACAGCCACACAGTGAACTGGCTCCTAGACCCGAGGACACCCCTCTGATCCTCTGCTTAAAAGCACAGCCATTGGTAATCCCCCATTGGAGCTCCTCCTCATCACTCGCACTGCGCTCTCCCCCCTAACGCTCACCCTTCTAACAGCCCACAGGACGGACTCTATCTTATATTACGCATGTTGTTTCCTGTCTGTCTCCCTCCGCTAGCCTGTGGCTTCTGGTAAGCAGGAACACAACCACAGTCTTCCGTGATGTGGGTTGGCAGGCTGCTGGCTCTGCTTGCTAATCCCCAACAAGATGAGTAAAGAAACTTAGAATGATTTAATTCAGAGGAAGAGATTTAGAGAAATCGAGACCAACTTGGTATTGGCACCACATCCAAGTGCATTATTGCTTTTCTATTAATTTGTTTGTATCATGTTTTATAAAAGTATTAGACTGTGCAGATTAGAAAACAGTCAATTGGAAAATAAACTGATCTTTCAAAACAATTGGCAAAGTACTGGCCCAGGACACTTTCTGGCACTAAGTGTTCCTAATTGTTTTTAAGTAAATAAATATAGCCAGGCGTGGTGGCACACGCTTGTAATCCCTGCACTTGGGAGGCTGAGACAGGAGGATCGCACAGGTTTAGCAACTTAGTGAGACCCTGTTTCCAAATAAAGTATAAAAAAATAGGTCTGGGAGTATAGCCCAGAGGTAGAAAGCCTCTGGGTTCCACCCCCAATACTACCACCAAAATAAAACAAACAAACAAACAAACAAACAAACAAAAAGCTAACAAATAAATGTTTATGAAGTAAAAATCAGAGCAAATCTGAGCTGCTGGTCCAGTGGAATAGTTGAACTGACTGAACTGGTGGCAAAGTGAGCCTTGGTATGTGCTTCCTGGGTTGTAAAGTGCTTTTCCACCTGAGCAGCTAGTCAGCACATGGGTGGTTCAGGGACATTTCTTAGCCTCTGGCTGAGGTGCTGAAGATAACCCTGCCACAGCCTCATATTTACAGACTTCATGTGGCAGCTCTAAATAAAGCTTGAGATTGAAAAAAATTTTTTGAAGGGGAGCAGGAACTGGGAATTGAACCCTGAGGCATTCTACCTCTGAGTTAAATTCCCAGCCCTTTTTATTAAAAAATTGAAACAGGGTCTTGTTAAGTTGCTGAAGGTCTTGCTACGTTGCTGAGGCCAGCTGCAAACCTATGATTTTCCTGTCTCAGCCTCCTCACTACTAGGATTACAGGTGAGCACCACTGTGCCTGGCTTGAACTTTAGATTGATTCCCTGCCCTCAGCCCACCAACCCCTTATAGAACAATGAAGTTAGTCCTAAAAATGTCATGATAATTTCATTCACAATTCCACAAAAACATGGATGAAATAATGGGTCATTTAAGGCAAAGAATCAAACATAAAGATATAATTTGCCAAAATGTCTCGGAAGATAAACTCTCATGTCTGTGATTGATAATATAAACAAAACTATAAAATTTTTATGCATCAATTCATCATTGTTGCTGTCTAAAGTGGTAGGAAATTTGATTTGCAGATAATGCTTGTTCCTGCCTAAATTTCCTTTTCTTCTCCCCCAGCCCAAAGCATCACCAACAAAATGAAACAGCTTGTATTATTTTAACTTCTTCCACCAGTATGCTTTCTCTATTTTGGAGGTTACTTGGGAATTTTTATTCTGTCCCAGGGTTATTAGAAATCTATTTTAAAACTTTTCTCTGAAAACTTGCTTATTCAATAGAGTTTCATTTTATTATTGCTTCCATTGTATTTCATTAGGGCCTAGACGTTCCAGAATTCAAGAACCGGAGTAGGGCTGAGGTACATCTCAGTGGTAGAGTCTAGGCAAGTGTGAGGCCCTGGTTTGGATCCTCAGCATGGAAAAAGAAATAAAAATAAAAGAAGGAATCTAGGCCAGGCTGTGAGGAGAGAACCCATAAATGTGTAGATATTATAGATATGATCCCAGAGAGTTTAGAACCTGCTAATGGATGAACATACCCACAGTACGCAGCATGTGAAAAGTTGAAGGACACAGGGAGCTGTTGCAGACCTTGAAGAATGGCGAGGAAGGGGAGGGACAGGTAGAGAGGACAACGTGAGCTAAGCCACAGAAGAGGAAAGGATGCGCCCAGCATGTTCAGAGAATAGAGAACGGTTCAGAGATTCTGAACACCCAATGCGACTGAGACAAGTAGAAAACAAAGCCAGAAAGGAAGATTAGGACCAGAGCAGAGAAAGCCTTAAATGTCATCACAAGAGGCGTAGAGTTGACGTTGGGGAACTCCTGGAGGGTGTGAGCATGTCATGAAGGACTGTCATGAGCTGGGTTGTGTTTTAGAAAAAGCTCTCTATGCACAAGAGGGGTTGAAGGAGGAAAAGAACAGAGGCAGGGTAACCACTTAAGACACCGTTTGTAAGAGTAGGAGGACAAGAGTGGTTGATGACTTGGGTTGGAAGAAGGGAACGGCTGCAAGAGGGAAGTGTGTAAAAGCCACTGGCAACAAATCAGATTTATAAGTTTGACTCGCTAATAAGTTTGACTTTGGCTATATTTTCCTAAAGATTGGGAAAAAATGATTGCAATCCAACAAGTCTCTTTTCTAGTTCTGGTAGCTATTAATTAAAAATGCAGCATATTTTTATTCTCCCTGAACTATTTCACTACTATTCAGTACCTTTCAAAAACACTTTATTTCTGAACCTATTACTCATACTCACCAATTAACTTTGTATTTGTACATCATAATACTAACCATCACAGCAGCAGCTGATATTATTGAACCCTTTCTATGAACTAGGCACCATGCTTTATCTTTCACCCACACAGGCTTGCCTCATCCTCAGTACAACCTTCTCAGATAATGAACTACTATTTCCTGCTGTTTACACACATAGGCACTCAGGTCGGGACCTGTTACATGATTAACACTACACAGGAAAGCAGAGACCTGAAGCCAGGTAAAGTCTGACTCGAAAACCTGAACCTTAGCTGCTCAAACAGACTTTTCTTTTTAAGACATTTATTTTAAGGTAGAATGTCACAGTATAACAAAGACCAGATGGGAAAAATAGAGAAAGATAGCATGATAGATTTAACCCAAAATATGTCAATAATCACATTAAATGTAAATGTGCGACACATCCCAATTAAAAGAGTTTGTCTATCTGACTAGAGAAAAACACAGGCCAAACTCTTGCATAATAAATTCTGCTCCACCATACTATCTACTCCTAAGCTCTCCTCTTCTTCATACTACTCCTAACCCTATTTCATGGTAGCTTTATCCTTGAATAGTCTCATCTATAAAGATAACATTGCCTTTGACTGGATTGTCATTTACCGTATATCAAAGTAAAGGTTCTGCTCTAATGAATTCGTCTTCTCTTGTCTCTCTACAAGAGTGTAAACTGATTTGGTCTGAAGATCATAGCAAATTTATTACACACTTCCCACTTCACATTGTACTGATTTGGCCCTAAAACAAAACAAAACAAAACAAAACAAAAAACAGACCTCGAGAGCAATGACTGCTTTTTTTTCTGAAAAAATAGATGAGGTCAACTTTATATGTGATATCAATACCTTAAGGTGGAAAAGTTTCTTTCTTGAACTGGCCCACATTATCTTGAGTATTTTCTGTCTTATACATAGTTTTAGAATCATATTTCTATATTTTATCTCCTAAAAGTACTGAGTATAGTCACCTCTAAGTCTGAAACTGACTCCCATCATATTTGGTAGCAAGAGATTTAGAAAAGGGACCAGATACGTCACTTCCCAAAGGCGTGTGGCAAGATGTCTTTCTTCTTGCTTGAAAGCATGACTATGTTGCTGAAAGTATAGAAATATTCTCTAAGTTCCGATCATTTCCCATGCCCAAGCTCTGGGCTCTAAAGGACCTATTCCTCTAAAATCTGGAAATCTCTTCATCTTTCCTGGATGAGTTTCCTAATTAGGAAACTGAAGCAGTTTCCTAATTTGAGGTTCTTAGGAGTTAAGAGAACAGTATGGCCCTTGAAAGTCATTACTTCCCTCGGAGATGTAAGTGACTGGCACAAGCGGACACTCAGCTGCTCCGTCCAGTGCAGGTGTTTTGGGTTTTTGTCTTTTTGTACTAAGGATTGAACCTAGGGGCACTCTACCTTCAAACTCTAACTCCACCCCTTTTAATTTATTTATTTTGAAACAGGGTCTCACCAAATTGGTAAGAGCCTTGCTAAGTTGCTGAAGCTGGCCTCAAACCTGTGATCTTCCTGCCTCAGCCTCCCAAGTATTGAGATTGAGATCAATTACGGTCATGTGCCACTGCACCCTGCTTGTTACAAGTGTTTGCCTCCAGGCTGCACAGCTTCCTAAGCCCGAACGTCCTGCTAGCATTAGATCATCTTGCCAGGTAATTGAGTCCTGCCTTCTAGATAGTTCTGCACAAACAAGTGACGAAGAAGTGCACAGGCATGCAAAGGGCAGAAGCAGTGTGCAATCGGAAATGTCCTTACCAGGCTTACAAGGGGCCTTCCGGTGATTCCGTCCTTGGTGATCTGGGGCCGTGCTACGTGTCCAGGAAGCTGACGTATCAGTTCCAGCAACGAAGGGCTTTGGAAAGGCCAGTAAGAACAAGGTTATTTTTTATCCTCTGATAAAAGACATGGATCCTATTAAACTAAGGGACCCCTCACCCTGACTCTTAGGGGCGGGGGCTCAGTGTAGTATAAGCTGCCCCCATCTTGTGTAGAATGGAGTTAAGATCCCGTTCCTAGGGGCAATTTTCAGAAGTAACGTCTGAAGGCCTTTCCCTTCATTCATTTATTTCTTCCTCCACAAAAGTCAACTTAGCTTCTCCTTAAATTAATTACAGTCCAGAACAGAAAAGCAGCCATGTGCTGATTTTCACCTTAATTTTTAATCCTTCAGAAAGAAACAAGAAGACCTATAGGAAGGTATTAATCTACTTAACATTTCTAAGTACATCATCCAAAGGATTTTGTTTTTTTAATCTTACATATGCTCAGCAGAGTTACTGGCAGAAACTGTACATTTTCTTCATTTCATCCTTTCAACATCAAATAGTAGGCAGCAAAAATTGGATCAGACTTCAAAGCCTGCTGTGGGCTCGAAGTCACAGAGAGACGCCTCCATTTCACATATTGAATTCGAGCAGGATATCAAAGTGCTACCAAAGAACCTCGGGTCCTTTCTCAGAAAGAGGCTCCACCATCTGCAGCATGGGGTGCTCACGAACCACCTCGGGGAGCAGTGAGCGTTTATTCAAGCAGCGGATTTCCAGGCTTTTGATTCTCTCTTCACTGTCCCTCCCTCTCTACTGAACCAAAGTCCTTTAGCAGACCGGCCTTTTGTCTCAGAGACTTCAAAACAGCACTAATGGTCTCGTGTTTGGACAGCCTGGCCAAGTGGTCACAGGCAGGCTTCGCCCAGGGACCTGAAGGAAGGTCAAGGGGTTGCTGAGAATCCAGATGTTCCACTACCTTATTTGCCTGTCTTGCGAAGACATCACACCTGTTCGGGGAACTCTGGGCTTGTGAATGCCTAAAAAAACCAACAACAACACAAAATAGCAATAATTTTAAAACAGTCTGAAAATGATAAACAACAAGAACAAAACCTCACAGAGCCTCGATTCCCTCCTATGAGGTATCAAAATATACTGTGTTAGCTTCCACCGTTTCCCATACCAGCCCTTGGTTAAAAGGACATGGCCAACCTAAAGAAATGTGTCTGCTAACTATTGTTCCTACACCATTAAACACATTCACAACCTGCCTGAGGGCCTAAGACCCAGGAAGGAAAACAGATTTCTTTTTTTAAAAAAATAATATTTATGATCGAATTTGTGGGCATTCTACCTCCAAAGTACACCCCCAGCCTATTTTTTTTTTTTTAATTTGGAAACAGAGTCTTGCTAAGTTGCTAAGGCTGGCTTTGAACTGTGGTCCTCCTGTCTCAGCCTCTCAATATTGGAATTACAGACGAGTGCCACCGTGCCCAGCCTCAACTGCATTCTTCTTAAAGATTGTGTGATGGAATTTGGATTCATGAGTGTTATCAGCTTTCTATGAACTTTATCAAGGAAGCAACCAAGTTACTGTACTTGTAAGGCTGTACTTCTCATGGAGCATAGATCACATTCAAGAATTTAAAACAAATACTATAGTTAAATAAGTTTGGGAAATGCATGGTATAAGAGGTTTCCTTATTGCAAGAATAATCATTTAACAATTACAATGTACATTTATGGATCTGTGGAGGGAAAGGCTGATGCAGGGTGTCCTAAAGTAATAAGACCAAGAAGCTATTTTTACCACTTTAGACAACTATGAATGCTGAGTGAAATGTTAATTTTTCATGGAATGAAGTATGGAAGAGTTAATTGCACTCAATCAAAAGTATGATTGTAATGCAAGATTAGAATTGGAGCCACTCTGGTGATGCCTTTCAGATGGAATCCAGCAGAGAGAAAAGCCCTGAACAGGGACAGGCAACCTGCTTTCCAGCCCTGCCTCAGTATCTGTGGTCATATACAAAAGTGCCTGCATGAATAACATGCCATACACATGAAAACCATGTAACTATGAGTACATTTGTTACTCTTTACTTAAACTAACAAGTTTATTTCAATACATGTCAACTATTTGTGAATATTACCTTTAAAATGCTTCTACTTATAGTAGATTATAAGTGATATGCCAATTTAAATATATATATTTTTTGCGGGTCTGGGGATGGAACCCAGGGGCATTCGACCTCCAAGCTACACCCCCTGCCCTATTTTTTATTCTTTATTTTGAAACCAGGTCTCACTGAGTTGCAGAGGGCCTCACTAAGTAGCTGAGGCTGTTCGTGAACTGCGATCCTCCGGTCTTGGCCTCCCAAATGCTGGAATTACAAGCGTGTGCCACCACACTCGGCTTCCTATTTTTTATTTCTTATTAAAAAAATTTTTTTTTGGTGGTACTAGGGATGGAACCCAGAGGCTTTCTACCTCCATGCTATACTCCCAGATCTATTTTATATTTCATTTGAAAACAGGGTCTAAGTTGCTGAGAGCCTCACTAAGTAGCTGAGGCTGGCTTCAAACCTGCACAATCCTCCTGTCTCAGCCTCCCAAGCACTGAGTACTAGTGATTGAACCCGTGTGCCACCATGCCCTGCTTTTATTCTTTATTTTGAAACAGGGTCTCACTGAGTTGCAAAGGGCCTAAGTAGCTGAGGCTGTCTGCCAGCCGCAATCCTCCTGTCTCAGCCTCCCAAATGATGGAATTACAACCGTGTGCCACCACGCCTGGCTCCCATTTACATATTAATATATTTAGTTTAATCAGTTCCTGGGGAGAAGTGACTAGTAATCATTGAAACACTGAGCCATTTATAGGCATAGTGATCAGGTATCTCTCACAGTGAGACATAGGCTCCAAGAAGTCAGGGGCCAGAGCTGCTTTATTCGGTATCCTGTACGAGAACCTACTCCAGTGCTTGGCATACAGTAGCTGCATGGACCCCCATAAGGTGAGTGGAAGCCCCAAATATGAGGCCATGTAGATCAATAAGAATAACCCCAACATTAACATTAAATTAGTATTTATATAGCACCTCATAGTTTAAAATATACTCTTAAACACCTGAGAATGTCACATCCATTTGAATTAACAAGCACTTAAATTTTACCTATTACCTAGATGAAGAAATTGAGGTGTAGAGAGGTTGAAGGCTCTCCCCAGGTATCATGGCAAAAACCTGCCAGAGCTAAGACATTGACCCACATTCTTCTGTCCCCAAATCCTCTGCTTTTCTACTGATCCTCGGGTATGCTCTATTGTCTTTAGTCTCTGGGCATTGGCCCAAGGGACTTGCTCCTGTCTGGCTGGCCTTGGCAAGGCCCAGTGAGTATGGAACACTTATAGGATGGGTACATTCTGAGCACCCCTAGAAGTCCTGATAGCTTATGGGAAAATAGAGGAAAGAGAGTTTGGCTCTTGAATTACTTTCCAAGTCCCAAGTTCTATCTTCCCTGCCCCAATAAAGAAACCTGGACCTCCAGAGAGCTCCTCTAGCCCGGGTGGCTCTTTAGGACCTTGAGCCAGTGTAGACACCTTCCAACTCTCCACGGGGAGCCAGCTCATCATCAATTTGACTCCCTCCTCCTGAAGCCTTTGGAGTGATCTAAGACAGCTCAATGTAACATTTATATGTGCCATTTGGCTTTAAGAAGCAGGGGGATTAGAAAATACTTGCTTGAACAAAATGAAACAGATGTCTTTCCTGAGAATATTCCCAGAAACTTTAACGTGATAATATGCACTATGAAACTCCAAGAGGAAGAGACCAGGAGACATTCCCTAAGCCTTGTTTCAACAGCGAACCACACTGAGGGATTACCGGTTCTTAGAACCAAGAGGCACTGCGTTAAGCAGTCCTTTGAAAACAAATTCCAACCTGCTTTTTTTTTATGGTGCAAGTCATATTTCTTTTAAAATATAACTTCTTCAGTTTCCTTTCAGTGATTTCACCGGGTTTTCTTTTTGCCTCGGAGACATGAGAGTGGCAGCTCGTGGACAGCACTCTGTAATCATCCCCACCAGAATGAGGAACAGCACAACCCCAACAAGCCCCTGCCTCCTGCCTTCATATGCACCACCAGACACCGGGCAAAACCTATGGACAGTCACCCCCTACGTGTTGCCAGTGACAGTGGGGATGGATTCTATTTTTAGCCTCATTTTTACAGGTGAGGACATTAAGAATCAAGAAACTAATCCCTTGTATCATACCATAACTGGTAAGCAGTGTAGCCAAAGACCTGCTTAATATAGAAAAGGAGATGCCAGAGGGAAAATACTGATTCAGGCAAGGATTAACAGCTGGTGATAAAACCATGAGATGAAAGGTTGTTGGGGACCACGGCATTCAGATGGTGCCAAAGTACCACCATGTAGATTCCTCCTTCCAGGTCACGAGAGGAGCAATGCACATGGGAGAAAGCAGGGGTCGCCTTCTAATCCAGTGCTTGGTCTTGGCATCACTCATGTCAGGACAATGTTGTCATGTGATGCAAGGTAACTTGTCAACATCGCTCATGGTGGTTTTTTTCTCTTTCCCTTTTGGTCAAAACATTTCATTTGACATCAAGGCTTTAGATATAAGAGTCTACACAAAACACAGAACGTAGAGGAAGAAGCCAAATAAGACCATGAGGAAGCAAACAGAAATATACAGAGGATGAGCTTTTTTATGAAAACATTGGCCCAATCTCTTTAAAAGTATCATAAAAACAGGAACTCCTCAGTAGCTGGGGAAGCAGAGACAGAAGAACTGCAGGTTCAAAGCCAGTGTGCAATAACTTAGTGAGACTGAGTTTTAAAATAAAAAATAAAAAGAGCTGCAGGAAGAGTATCCCTGGGTTTAATCTCTAGTACCACAAAACAAACCAGGGACTCTTCTGTAGTTAGCAATTTAAAGACATAACAACTTGGTACACCGTAACACACGAGATTGGCTTCAGACTTGGAAAAATAAAAAAGACATTCTTAGAAGAGTGGAAATATTTTGACTGTGGATTAGTATGAAATGATATTAAGGGGCCGGGCATGGCAGTGCACGCATGTAATCCCCGCGCTTGGGAGGCGGAGACAGGAGGATAGCACAGGTTCAAAGCCAGCCTCGCTGGCTTAAGAGATCCTGTTTCCAAATAAAAATATAAAAATAGGTCTGGGAGCATAGCCCGGAGGTAGAAGGGCTTCCAGGAACCCCAGTGCTACCAAAAAAAAAAAAAAAAAAAAAAAGATAGCTTTAAATATCAACTCAAGTTTTTTCTGATAACTGATCTTTTTCCACTTTAGGGATAGAATCAGTCACTTTTTTCTTAGATGAGAGTGGAGACATATCAGCTGCTCTGATTCTTTATTTTCTAAGCTTCATTTAAATTACATTCTTTGTGTACTTTTTATTAATTTTTCAAAACTATGTCTCATTTTTATCAATTACCACTTAGAATGGCTTCTAGACAAACTGAGAAATCCATTAGAGCTTCACACTTGAAAGCATATTTTAATTTCAAAACAGGATAGATTGTAGCTAATCCATTGTGGGCTGGTTTTTGTTAGCTTCCTGCTGTCTCTAAATTTGGGAGTATTCCTTGTCATAAACCCGTGTCTCACTTGGTAGCTCTCGAAGAAAAGCTCATCAGCAATAACGAAGAAAATTTGTTTCTGCTTCTTTGATAACTTTGGACCAATTATCTTTTGTATATGGAGCTCTTGATAAGAGGTCAATTTATTTCTTCCAAGAAGCAATAGCCAAAAACACCCTACAAAAAATTTCCCTCAGACCAGGTTATGTGAAGAATCTCCAGAGTGGCAAGTTTAAGATAACAAGTCATGTAACGTTCTTTATGGAAGTTAATACCATGACAGATGAGAGACACCAGGCATCTTTCAAAATGGGTTTGGTATATACAAGCTACGAAGGTAAATTAAGACATTTAAGGAAAAACATTAGAGAAGAAGATGACCTTTGTTGAAGATCTGGTGCTGACTTGAGGACTAATAGCACTGCAGTGTAGATTGGCCATAGGTGCAGCCCTCATCAGCAACTCTTTTTCAGCTCTTACATGGAATCAAAACATTCTTAGGGCTGAGAGTATAAATGTGGAGAACACCAGATCCATCTCTCCAGCACTGGCCCCATGGACCCACTCTTCTCTAATTTACATCAGCTGGGTATTATTGCTTATTCTTTTTAGCGCACATATTTATTTAAGTATGTCTGATGAAAGAGAAGTGGAACGTATGAAAATGGTTTTGGAAGAACACAAATTATCATGTTAAGTTCAAGGGCACCCAAAATGTACATGTGAATGAATCTTTTATTACAAAAAGTAGAAAGCTGGGATTTCTAGAATGCTTTGTTTCCTATTCACTACCGCCACTCCAAAAGAGCATTTGTTATGCACTCGCACAATCTCCGGAGTGTATTCCTATTTCCATGTTTTGGAGGTTGGCTGTTCTCCTGCCCACCTGGCTCCTTACCTGGCTCCTTAGCTGAGGCGCCAGCTCCTTGGAAAAGTCTTCCAAGCCCCACCCCTTACTCTATCACCTCTTCCACTTTAGGCAGAGTTGGAGGCCCCTGTGATTCCCATGATGCACTGAGCGTAACCACACTGGAAATCTGGTTCTGCAGCTGATTTGTCTGGTGCCACATTCTGTCCAATTAAACATCTGCACATCACCCACAGCAGGTGAGCTTTATGAAATTTTGATCAAGGGAGGATAACCAACAAGTGCAAACACCGTGAGCCACTGGCTTTTGAGGAACCAGAGCTCTTCCTAGTGCTGTGCTTGTTGGTTTTGTCTTTTTCTATTTCTAGCTGATGAACATGATCCTAGTTCCCACATCAGCTGAATATCCACCGATCGCTAATCAATGAAAATGCTGTCATGCCTTCCTTGCTCTCCAAAATAAATAAAATAACTGGCAGCAACATGTTGCCCCTTCCCTCCTTCTTCTGATTAAATATGATTTTGATGTCTAAAAATAATATATATTAACTATTGTGCTCTATAAAATACACATATTCAAGGAGAAGAGAATAGAGATGTTCTCCACACCCACATATAATTATCTTGGTGTCCACCTTTTCAGATATTTTCTGTGCCAATACATTAAGAAGTAATGGTTCATGACATATTTATCATTTTAACCTTCATTTTTCATATATTTTTGACTGTGTAATAAACACATTTGCAAGTATATATATCATTGTGTTTATGTATGTATAGTATTAATTGAATGATTATCCTAAGTGATTTAAGTAATCACTCTTTTTTGGTACTGGTGATTGAATCTAGAGGGCTTCTACCACTGAGCTACAGTTCTTTTTCTTTTCTTTCTTTCTTTTTTTTTTTTTTTTTTTGTGGATCTGCAGATGGAACCCAGGGTAATTCAACCTCAAAGCTACACCCCCTGCCCTATTTTTAATTCTTTATTTTGAAACAGGGTCTCACTGAGTTACAGAGGGCCTCACTAAGTAGCTGAGGCTGTCCATGAACCACGATCCTCAGGTCTCAGCCTCCCAAATGCTGGGATTACAAGTGTGCGCCACCACGCCCGGCTCAGTTTTTTAATTTTCTATTTTGAAACAGGGTCTCACTAAGTTGCTCAGGGTCTTGCTAAGTTGCTGAGGTCGGCCTCCAACCTGCACTCCTCCTCAGCCTCCCAAGTATTGGGATTATTGGTGTTTATCACAGTACCTGGCTACTTATTTTTTAATATTTAATTCTTTTTCAGTTTTTTACACTATACTTTCATTATGTATTTGGTGCATGCAGTTATGAGTACTTGTCTAGCTATTTCTCTAGGATAAATCTTAGAGGTAAAGCTGTTGGGTCAAGGGGTGAAAAAATTCTTTCCTATTGTAAGGCCTTTGAATCATATCATCAAATTCTCCTCTAAAAAGAAGCAAAAACTAGCATGAAGCGACCCATTTCCTAAAATATAACCAACACTGGATATTACCAGTCTTTTTAATTTTTGGTCGAAAAAACGACATCTGATTATTTTAATTGGCATTTTTTGATTTCTAAAGAGCAATAGCAGTATCCATGGGCTTTAATATATGCTATGAAGGAAACACAAAAAGCATAAGGGAAACCAACGACAACAGTGCGAAATAAGGTCATCACTGTCGCAGGAAAAGGGGACAACTGAGCCTTACAGCTGTTGGATTTATTTTCCTCATTAGTTTTAGATCCTTGATAACTTCTACAATAATTTTGAATGCATTTTCCCATGTCCGACCCCAATCAGCATTTTTTGTGAAATGAGTTGAATATGCAAGTTATACTTAAACATGCGGGTGTTAGTTTGCTCTAAAACACACAATTATTTTCAGCTTTAGAACAAGGCTCAAGGACAAATTCATCAGATGAGCTCGAAAAGGCTGATAAATGTTTCATCAGGCCACCGCGCCACACAAGTACTAGCTAGACGTACGCACTTATGTTAATTTCCCAAATCCCATCGAGCCCTTTACATTTGATCATATTTGTTTGCCTCATTGCTTTTCCCCAGCCGTGAGCCCACAGTCTTAATTTGCTAGTTCCCATATTCTCATTTCTCTCTTGTTCTTTTTCTTCTTTTCCCCTTTTCTTCACTACTTTATTGCAGGTAGCCGTCACTGGAAAAGGTAGGAGGAGAAAGCTTTTCTGCATTCTTCTCAAAATGCTTGCCTTATTAGAAAGAGGGACACTTGACTGAGAACCAGGCTTCCATGGGCTCTTTGTCAGCAACGCAGGGAGCTCAGGCTTGGGGTTGTAATAAAAAAAAGCTGCAGAGACAAAGGGCACTGTGGCTTGAAGGGCCGTGGGCCGTGGGACTGTGAACTGAGAGCCACAGCCCAGCCCAGCGCTAATTGGCACCAGGTGGAAGGAGCCAGAGTGTCCTGGGGGTGCAGTGTAAGCAGCTCCTGGTAAGTCAGGTGGTTGTGCTGAGGTTGCCACTGGATCGCCCTGTTTTTGGTGATCCTGTGGACTACACCCAGGGGGCATTCTACCTTCAAGCTATACTTCAGCTCTCTATTTTTTATTTATAAATAGGGTCTTGCTAGGTTCCTGTCCTGGGCATCTCCCTAAGGTGCTGATCTGGCCTGGGACCTGTGATCCTCTAGTCTCATCCCCCTAAGTACTGGGATTACAGGGATGTGGTATCACACCCAGTTTGGATCATCTCATTTAATCCCATGCCAGTACTGAGGACAAAGGTCCCCCAGAGAGACCTTTCATGGTCCAGGAAACAGAAGTGTGGGTATTGGAGTGGCCCACACGGATCACACCCAGATACAACCCCAGCCTAGCCTGTGCTTTCTGCTCCCAGTACTATTTTGTTACCGGACTCATACAGCTAGTCACGCAGTCATATTTGGAATTTTAATGAATAACACCTGGGTCAACAAATGTTTGGTTCCAGAAAATTTGTAAGAGACAGATTAAATAAAACCCCACTATATCTGCAGATACCCCTTAACCCCTCCTGACGTTTTCCCTACCTGGTGTCTATGGACCAATATTAAGACACATACAACCAAGTGTGGTGATGCATGCCTGACACCTCAGCACATATGAAGTTGAGACAGGAGGATTGCAGGTTCACGGTCAGCCTCAGCAACTTAGTGAGGCTCTCTGCAACTTAGTGAGACCCTGTTTCAAAATAGAGAATAAAAAATAAGGCTGGGGGTGCAGCTCGGAGGTAAAATGGCCCTGGGTTCAAACCCAGTACTATCAAAAAAATAAAAGGATACACACATTATACTACGGTCCAGGCTTTAACTAGGGGGGAGGGGAAAGCCTTCTGGACAGTCTATGACCACAAGGACAATGTGCTCCCAGGCATCAGTCATCCACCCCACAAACAACTTGAAATGTGTCTCCAGGTGTTATAGGTATAGAGGATATAGCAGTGAATAGGAGACCTGAGAGACCTCTGTTGGGGACCCACGCTCTAGTGGCCCATAATAATCGAAATAAGTAAGTAACATGTGGCACATTAAATAGAAGTGAGTGACAAAGAAGAAAGTTAAAGCAGAGAGAGGGGATAAAATGTATTAGAGGCAGAGCTAAAACTTTAGACTAAACAGCTATAGAAAGTGATATCTGAGAAGAAATCTTAATAAGTAAATGGGAATTAATGTTTTTAAATATATTTTCAAAAGTTTCTAAGGGGCCAAAAAAAAAAAGCACCATTATCGTATGTAGAGGTCAGCATGTAGAGGTCATATAAACATTTGATAAAGTTTAACAAAGAACTCCAGGGTATATTAGTTCCAAAGAAATTGGGCTCGAGTTGTCTGATAAAATACAGGATGCCCAGCTGAATTTGGATTTCAGATTCATAATAATTCTTCAGTGTAAATATTTTCAAATATAAAATTCACATCAAAGTGGATATCCTGCATTTTTACTTGCCAAGTAACCCTAACTTGGGGAAATCAGCACCTCTGCTTTTTCATCAGTAAAATGTAAATAAAAACTCATCTGAGCTAAGAGAATACTATTACATTTGTGCTTTGAGGCAGAATAGGTCAGGAATAGGTCAAAAGTTAGAAATAAGACCCAAGTGTAACAAGGTGTTATGCTTTGTGCTTGTGATTTTGCACTTCTGAAAGACAAACCCCTAAGTATGGACACTTGGAGAAGCTAATGATGAGGTACCTCTGCCTTCCCTTTGGGTTTCCTTCTCTTTCTCTCTACCTCTTCTCTCCTTTTCTCCACACTCTTCACTAGGGGTTCACTCTGTCGCTGGGCAGGACTCAAACTCCTGTACTCAAGAGACCCCTGCCTCAGCCTCCTGAGAAGCCAAGACGCCAGCTGTGCAGGACAGCAGTCGACCTGGTGGAGTCTAAAGGTAGCTAGTGGGTTGAACTACTTTTGAGTTACAGTTTCAACACTCTCAAGACTGAATTAGGTCAGGGTGTAGGACTGCGAAGATAAAGGAAACTTGAGAGACCATGTACTGAATCCTTTTCATCCAAATAAGCCCTTCAGAAAAAATACATAATACTATGGATTACATAGAGAAGAGTGGATGCCTCAGAGGTAACAATAACTGCCCATTACTACTACTTATGAGTGTTTTTGATGTGCCACATGGGATGTAACGAGCTCTCTGTTATTTGACTTTCATGACTTGGTCATAGATGTTGTACCATTTGATCTTCCATTTAAATACGAGGAAACTGAGGCCCAGAAAAAATGAGTTGGTGCTAGAAGTTGTTACCCTCAGTAACAGCTGGTTTAGTGGCCTCCAGGACCCCCACTCTCAACCACCAGGCAACCCCATGATCAGGTGTGAAGACCCCCAGGAAAGAACAAGGCTCTAGAAGCGGGCTGCACTGCTCCTTGTGGGCAGCTGGACATTTCTCTAGGACCGACAGCACAATCAGAACTTTCTGTATTATTCTTAAATATGCAGCATTTGGAAACTACAAGTCTGTGGTGGCTCCAGGGACTTCCCTAACCTGCTTTGTGGAAACTGTCCAGCCCTTCCCCAAACCCAGTGGGAAAAGCACAGAGCAAGAGATCCTCTGGACCCATGTCAGCAGACACATCCAGGAAGGCTGGACTTGGTCACTTCACCCAGGGGAGCATTCTTGACTCAGGGCTGAGACATGTGACAGCCACATTCAGGCAGAGGGCTGAAACTAAGAGGGCAGCAGAGATCCTTCAGAAATCCGCGATCCATTCAACTTTTTCTTTTCCTTCCTTTCTCCCTCCCTCCCTCCTTCTCTTTCTTTCTTTCTTTCTCTTTCTTTCTTTCTTTCTTTCTTTCTTTCTTTCTTTCTCTTTCTTTCTTTCTTTCTTTCTTTCTTTCTTTCTTTCTTTCTTTCTTTCTTTCTTTCTTTCTTTCTTTCTTTTCTTTCTTTCTATTTTTGTAGTACTGGGGGTGGAACCCAAGGGCATTCTACCTCTGAGCTACACTCCTAGCCCTCTTTTTAATTCTTTATTTTGAAACAGGGTCTCACTGATTTGCAAAAGGCCTTAATAAGTAGCTGAGACTGTTTGAGAATTGTGATCCTCTTGTCTTGGCCCGCCAAATGCTGGGATTACAAGTGTGTGCCACCACGCCGGCTCCACTCAACTATTTATTTATTTATTTATTTATTTATTTATTTATTTATTGGTGGTACTGGGGTTCCTGGAAACCCTTCTATCTCTGGGCTACACTCCCAGACACCTATTTTTTGTATTTTTATTTGGAAACAGGATCTCTTAAGCTAGCAAGGCTGACTTCGAACCTGCGCCATCCTCCTGTCTCTGCCTCCAAAGCGTGGGGATTACAAGTGTGCGCCACCTTGCCCGGCGTCCACTCAACTTTTTAGATGTCAAATTAAGACAGCGGAGAGAGTATAGGCAGTTCCCACTATTTGTCCTCCCTGGGGGCTAACAGGCTGGACAGCACACCTCCACTTTTAATACCAAATTTCAGATTCTATAAGAATGAGCTTAGGTGAAAAGGGATGCTTCACACCAGTAAAAATAATTTAAACTGCCCTGCCTTAGAGGGAAAAGCACGGTTGGATCTGAGAATAACATCCTTCCCCTGCCAAGAGGCACCAACTAAAAATAAAAGACAACAAGGTGCTTCCTGCCAGTCAGTAAATCCAATAAGCAAAGACGATGCCTCAACCTGGCGGTGGGTAGTCAAGGCCAGCTTGGCTCCCTGCACCGAGCAAGTGGCCATGTGGTTCTCAGAGCCAACAGCTGCCAGGCAGAATCCTTCAGATTAACCCATGGGTGGTGTTGAACCGGTTCCCATTAAGATATGTGCAAAGCAAACAACAACAACAAAATGATAGCCTCACTTGCAGTCCTGGGAGGCAGCCAAGAGCGCTGGCTGTTCTTGTTGACATAAAGGGCTCTCTTGGGAGGGCCGGGGGCCCATCGGGGAAGGCGACTCCCGCCTGTGTCTCCAGACTGTGTTGATCTTGGGCCACTAGAATCTTGGTATCTGTTTGTTATCTAATTTCCCAATCCCAGCAGTGGCAAGAGCTGTTTCACCAGAGCTCTCCGTTGCGTTGTCCTCTTCACCTCTACCATTCAGATGAAAGGAGCAGACTCACTCCTTTCCCTGTTGTATCTACTCATCAAGGAGACAAGTCTGATGCACACAGAGACTGTGACGTACAACTGTTGACAGCTTTGATGGCAAACACTTGCTCAGGTTCTTCTTAATTTAAAGTGACTGAGGCAATACTAAGGGAAGATAGATTGGTGTCTGTGTGTCATACAGGTAGGAGCCGGCTGCTATTTAATTCACAAAATATACTTGGAACTGAAATATTGGTATTTCTACCTTCTAACCCAAGAGAGAAAATGAAATAAAGTTAATAAAATTGTGGGAAATACAATGTCAATCTCTTTTCAACCTGTAAGGTTATAATCTAGGTATCTTTAAGGGCTAATATGAAATATTCTTAGATAGGTTTACTTTTGCACAAAGGAAATATATCAGTTCCTGTAATACTGTTCACTTGGGTAAGTTTTATTTTCTCAAACTCTTCAAAATAGGCTCGATATATAAAAGTAGTTAGGGCAAAAACGCATTCAGAGCCTGAGAATTGTAAATGTTTAGGTAAGGATACAGACAAATTAGACATCTGCAATGTGCTGAATTTCTAGAATTTTCTACACTTAAAATATGCAATGTAGGGAGGCTGTAAGATATGGAGAAATGGAGAATTTACTAGATTTTGTCATTACTTGAAGTTGCCTTTTAGATTAAATTAGAACTTTTGAGATTTAGAATATTAATTATCTAAGGAGAGGAAGAGAGGGAAAGAATGAAGAAAGAAAGAAGAAAAGAGAGCTGAAGAGAGATCGAGATTTTTAAAGAAAATGTAGAGGTATTTTCCTCTTAAAATAACTTTTAGAAGAAAGAAAGCTGAGACAGGATTGCGCAGGTTCGAAGCCAGCGGCGCGCGCCAGCTTAGGAGACCCTGTTTCCAAATAAAAATATAAAATAGGTCTGGGAGTGTAGCCCAGAGGTAGAAGGGCTTCCAGGAACCCCAATACCACCAAAAAAAAGGTATAAAATTAAAGAACAAAATTTTAGAATTTCAATATATCATTCAGTTTTAGATGCTATTCATGCAGGGAGACCTTAATGTGGCTTTGTAAATGTATAAGTTGTTTAGAGAGAAAATGAATCCAGTATTGCAGGTCAACTTTGCAAATAGCAAAGGTACTTAGGGACCCATTAACATAAACACACAGGTCCTGGCAGGACGCTACTGTGACTTCAGATACATATAAAATATAAAATTACCCATATGATCGCATGTATGGGGAAGGAGAGGGAAGGGTGGGATCCAAAAAGAAATGCACGAATTGTTGTGTATACATATTCCTATCACTCTATACATATAGGATATGAAATTACCAATGTTAATCTCAATAACATGTTCAGGGAAGGGGAGGGAGAGGAATGAGATCGGGAAGGAAATGCACCGGATGTGTACACGTATATGCCTATCACGCTACAGCTCAACCTGATGTATAATTACAGTGTGATTATATATACTTGTGGTGTACCGGGGATGGAACCCAGGGGCATTCTACCTCCGAGCTATACCCCCAGCCCTATTTTTCATTCTTTATTGTTTGAAACAGGGTCTCACTGAGTTGCAAAGGGCCTCAGTAAGTAGCTGAGGCTGTCTGTGAACCGCGATCCTCTGGTCTCTGCCTCCCGAATGCTGGGATTACAGGCATTCACCACCATGCCTGACAATAAAAGTATATATTTAAAAAGATCTATTGTAGCCAAGTGTGGTGGTGTAAACTTGTAATCCCTGCGCTTGGGAGGCGGAGAAAGGAGGATCACACAGGTTCAAAGCCAGCCTTGCTGGCTTAAGAGACCCTGTTTCCAAATAAAATATAAAATAGGGAGTATATCCCAGAGGTAGAAGGGTTCCATCCCCAGTACCACCAAAAAAAAAAAAAAAAAAAAAATCTATTGGAAAACTGAAATTGGTTTTTATGCCAAACTGGTCACCTTTGTCTGAGGCACCAGGCAGAGCACCAGGACTTAAAGTGGGGATCCCCTGGGGGAGCAGCAGGCTCAGGACACCAAGCCACACACGCAGCCCAACATCATTTCTGCTGAAGTTCTTTATATCCTGGTTTCTAACAACTGACTCTCAACTGAGATGCTGACTAGAGACCACCACCTGCCAGTAGCTGAACTTCCTAAAGAAAACAACTAAGCATCTTTCCAAACAGGGGGGTTAGAAATGCAGGTCCATTATAGGAAAATAACGCAGTATTAATAGCTTCTCCCTCATTTATTAATTTGTGTCATTGACTTTCTGAGAAAGCCAGCTCCTTGTTTTATGAGAAATTAACTAGAATGCGCAAGTCAAACACAGAAAGAAAAATTCAAGAAGCACATAATCATTCACCACTATCTTCTTTTATGCTTATAATGGCTAAAGATGCTAAAAATGACAGAGAAATGAATGCCAGTTTCAGCCTTAGATATAGCAGCAATCGTTAACATTTTTGTCCACTTTTTACATGCTAAGCAGTCTTCCAAATGTGTCTTATGGCTTATTCTCACAACAGCCATGTACCATTATTAGAAACATCTTTCCCCAAGGTCATGGAGCTGGTTGGTTTTAGATCTGAGCCTAGAACAGAGATTGTCTGGCTTCCAAGTATGTCACCTAACCTGTCTCCTCTAGGTGGATGGTGCCCTGCATGGAGAGGGCAGGGGTCAAACTCAGATGCTGCCAGGACCAGGCCACGATGTAAGCAGGCCAGTTGAGCAGGGATCTTTGGAAGATAGGTTCTATTCAGTCCAGGAGATTGCTACCAGATATTCTAATTTTCCAAAAGCTAGCCAAATCTCAATTGTTACAAGAAATCTATTTTTACTTAATTGGATACTAATTAAGAAATTTAAAAAGCCATTGTACAGGCCAAACATAATTTATCTGCAGATTATATTCTACCCAAAGACCATGGGTTGTATCCATGGGCATATAGAAGATATCTAAAATATGCAGTTCATAAGACCTCCCGTATCCTTACTCCCATTGGCTTTATCCCCTAATAGTTCTCCCTGCTTCACTCCAGTCCTTCTCAGCCTTCCTCCCGTTGGACATCTTGTCTTTGCCAGAGTGGTCTCTGCATGTCCCACTGCCAGGCCATGGCCCACTCTGGTTCCCCTGCCTGGGACGCTCTTCTCTTCCCTTGTCCACCTCAAGGACCTGCAGGAGGGGCCACAGGAATGAGACCTGGGAGGGGGAGTGAAACATCAACAGGTAAAGTAAGGATGGGCCCGGGAATTCTATCCAGAAGCAAGAGCATGAAGAGAGATACAGAAATCAGAAAATAGAAGACATGTTGAAAACTCCCACAGCTCCAAATATTTAAAAAGAGGCCTCTGGTCCTTGGAACCCAGTACTATAAAGAGATTGCTGACATTCTTGACATACACAAATCTTCTAAAAGGGTCCTTTGCATAAGGATCACTGGTGATTTAGGGTTTGTTGAAATAGTTGAGATAAAGATTTATGTATAGCCATAAGAAAATCCACAAGGGAAAATATAACTCAAAACAGATTTTCCCCTGAAGCTCCTTTTAACTGGTGAATAAGGTTTCTGGTGTCAACAAGGCTTTGAAAATAGATGTGGGCACACGCTTGTAATCCCAGCATTCGAGTGGCTGAGACCAGAGGATCGCGGTTCGTGGACAGCCTCAGCTACTTAGCGAGGCCCTTCGCAACTTAGTGAGACCCTGTTTCAAAAAAAAAAAAAAAAAGACTTAAAAATAGGGCCGGAGGTGTAGCTTGGACATACAATGCCCCTAGTTTCCATCCCCAGTACCACAAAAAGAAAAAAAATCTAAAAATTTTAAAAAGACTAACAACCAACTAAGCTATGAAGGTAATCCTCTGGGGGTATGCTTAGGGGCATCTTGGGGAGAGTTAGTCTAGGGCTAAAAGTCATCCTCAGATTTATCTGAGATAAGAGGCAGGACCATAAAGTAAAATTTCTCAAGTTAAAGAAGAGAGTGAACATTGTTAAGAGCTCCTGAGATTTTGGAATCCTCCAAATTTAGAGCTAATAATTTTAGAGCTAAATTAGAGAGGTCTTGACCTTTCTATGAATTTAGCTTCATAAGAACCTTTTAAGAATTCATATTGCTAGCATTTCTACTACAACTCTATCACTGCAGCGATAACTCACATCATCCCTTATTGAGCTTTTATTCTACATCCACAACTATGTCTAAATTGCCTAGATTTGTATAGATTATATTAATGGTTCTCCATTTATATCTAGGATACTCGTGTTCAGAGAGAGGAAAGAATTTGCCCAACATCTCATAGCCTGTTAAGTAGCTGAACTAAAATTCAAAACCAGGTCTGTCACCAAAGTCCTTTTTTTTTTTTTTTTTTTGCAGGTCTGGGAACCCAGAAGCATTTGACCTCCGAGCTACACCTCCTGCCCTATTTTTTATTCTTTATTTTGAAACAGGGTCTCACTAAGTTTTGGAGGGTCTCACTAAGTAGCTGAGGCTGTCCGCGAACCACGATCCTCCAGTCTCAGCCTCCCGAATGCTGGGATTACAAGCGTGCACCACCACGCCCGACACCAAAGTCCATTCTTTTTCCATCCAATTGGGATAACACAGAGAGCCTCTACTGCCTCATTAACGAAGGCTACTGTAGCCAGGCATGGTGCTGTACACCTGTAACTCCAGCTACGTGGGAGGCTGAAGCCTGGGGATCACAAATTTGAGTCCAGCCTGGGCAATTTAATGGGACCATGTCTCAAAATAAAATAAAAAGGGCTGAGGATATAGTGCTTGCTTGGCATGTGTGAGGCCCTAGATTCAATCCCGTGTGTGTGTGTGTGTGTGTGTGTGTGTGTGTGTGTGTGTGTGTATAGAAGGTTACAATGACCACTATTGCTACCACCATCCCCATACCACACTGCCACTTTCCTCCTGGTGTCACCTGAGATTCACCTTCACATTAGCACCAACTTGGCTCCAGTGGTAGGAAATCTGGGGGCAGATTAGCTCTGTTCGATCATCTTAGACCTGCCACATGTTTCAGCGATGACTCCCCATGCGGAGTGTTTCTCAAGACTGGTGGCAATGTGTACGTCAGAGGCCACATGAAAATCTGGCCTGCAGTCGGCCCTGCTGACTGGGAAGCTGTTTCTCTGGCTTGTCAATTCCGAAGTCAGCCCAGTTGGCTCCAAGCCCCAGAGCCACAAGGGTGACACACAGAAGAAATACGTGCTTGTTTCCCCTCTCCTGAGGTGCCAGCTCTCCTCCAGCCGCCTAAATCATGAGGGGCCCCAGCGCCAAAGTGGCCCGCAGTGGTAGTTTCTCTGGGCTGTGCAACAAGTTACCACGTAAAGACATCTGCACCACCAGCATTATCCATCTCTTGCCTACTTTCTGGGAGCTCCTTTACACAACAACAGGCTGGCTGTGCTCGATAATGTCACATATTCAGCCTGGCAAGAGCTCTGCCATGTGTAGGCCAAATTAAATTAAGGGGCATAATCTTCACTATTGTACTGACCGGCATTAGAAGGAGGATTACCATCATGGGAACAAAGCCCCACAACATAAAAAGAGCATTTCATCCTGTCTTTTCACTGTACACAGTCAGTCTCACACAGGAAGTAAAGTAGACAGTTGGTCACCCCAACTACCGCCTTCTGTTTTCAACCCGAGGCTGGATTCTCCCCAGCCTAGAGTCCCCACCCTATCACAGGCAGAGGGAGCACCTTCCTGCAAGGCTGAGGACTTTCTCCCAAGAACTTGGTGCTAGGATGTTCTCAATTGATCACACGACGACAGTATTTGCCAATTGGCTGTATCTTTTAGCTGATTGTGACTTAAGATTTAAGCGATGACAAGTATAGAGACACTGGATAGAGCAGAAAGAGCCCGGGATTGATCACTTGGTGTGTGGACCTGGTGAGGCAGTAGAATGTATCAAAGAAAAGTGCGGGCGCTGGAGCGGAAGGCCCGTATCCAAACCCTGACTGTCCCTTTACTAAATGATGTTAGCAATTGACTTGTAATGTCTAAATGTGAATAATTACAAAATGCGTGCTTCTCCCATCGATTGGAGAGTTTAATGCATGTAAGACACTTAGCACAGTGCCCAGGAAGCGCTTAATGAATACCGAGTGTTAGCTGTTGTTATCTTTGGAGGTGAAAGATCTGGCTGCCATTTGTCTCCGTGACACTGCAATCCAGTAATTTCCAGAATAGCAGATGGTGGTGGGCAGCAGCAGGTAAATCTAATACATCAGACTCACACTACCTGGTTGATTTCCTCCCTTCCTTCCTTCCTTCCTTCCTTCCCTCCCTCTCTCCCTCCCTTCCTCCCTCCCTCCTTTCCTTCTTTCTTTTTCAGTGCTGGAATTCAAACCCAGGGTCTTGCATACACCAGGCAAGTGCTCTACCACCAAGCGACAGCCCCGCAGCCCTGGTTTCTACACCAGCATTTGGGAACCACTTATCTTAGCTTCACCAGGTTTGTTTTGCTCATCTGTAACATGCAGCGGGCAATTCCAACTCAAAAGACTTGTGTGATAATTACCTGAGAAAATGTATGGGCGAAGACTTGGTTTAGCAATAACTGTTAGGTGAATCTGAATGACAACCTCCAAGCTTCCCTGTTGTTCTTATTCTCAGTGACACCTTTAGTCATGTCTGGGTCTTCCTTGTGGACTCTTCCCTCTGATTTTGTCTTCACTCCATCTTTCCCTGGTTCCTACTTGTCCCTGTCAATGCCCCCTCACGACTCTGACAACACACATCAGTGGTTGCTCTTCTCTCCTCTTCTCTTCTCTTCTCTTCTCTTCTCTTCTCTTCTCTTCTCTTCTCTTCTCTTCTCTCCCTCCCTCCTCTCCCACCCTCTTCCTTTCCTTCTTCTCCAGAAGATAAAAATGCCAATGCTCACCTTCCTGGCCTCTCCTGCAGAGCCACCACTACAAATTCTGGCCAATGACATGCAAGAAGAATCTTCTATGGGGCTTCTAGAAAAGTCCCACCCAGCTTTTCTATGCCCTTTGGACACTGGTGTGTGAAGAAAGGATGCTCAGTCTTCTTATGGACACAGGAGGTGTCTTGAAGACGTGCTAAGAGCAACAAAGAGATGCAGGACCCCGAGCGGCTGACCAGCCCTGGGGTTTCTGCCCTTGGGCCTCCTGCCTGAGGTATCCTTGAATCTATTGGTTGGAGATCTGTTACTTGCCACTGAGAGCATCCTCACTAGGACAACTCAGCTCTCTGACTTTAACCTACCCCCCAACCCTCTCTCCTTGGCCAAAATGTCCCTCCCTACCAGCTCTTATACTGACCCACAGAACGCCGAGTTGAGGATCAAACTCACAGAGGGAAAAAGAACCCCAGCCCTTGGGGCAGATACACCATAATACACTATTTAAATGATTATTCATACTACAATTGATCAGGAAGAACATTCTTCTAGTATAAATCTGAGTCCTGAGAACAGGCCTTGAAGTCAGCTCCATAAATTTATTGAGTACCTACTGCGTATACTGGATACACAGTATAAGGAATAAGACTCAGACTTTACTCTTGAGAAGTTAACTTTTTAGCACATGGTCAACTTCAGCACCAGACAAAATGTGAATGGCACCACAGGGAAGGATAAACCAAAGTGTGATCTAAGGACACTTCTGCCAGGTCTGGTGTATAAATTAGGAGCACAGGTCAGCAGGAGCCGGATGTAGGAGTGTGGAGGTCAGAACAGAGGTTTGGGACTTGAGCTGACACAGCTAATACCAGAAGACCTCAGTGAGAGATGACAGCTCTGCAGTAAGAAATGGAGAAAGAGCCCAGGGCCAGGAGCACGGCCTGCCATCCAGTGGTGGGCAGAACCAGAGCAAGACGCCTACAGAGGTCTCTAGGGAAGACCTGCAGCCTCCCAGGGGAGATGACAGTCCCAGGAGAGTCTGAGCCTTGGAGCTCAGTGCTGCGAAGTATCTGGTGAAGAGGGGGCTCTGGCAACTGTAAGCTGAGCTTCCCAGGGACAGTGTCGAAGGCACAAATCAGATTTCAGAATTAAGCAAGGGGAGGATGGTTTGGTGGAGGATGAGGTGGCAGACCTGGATGTCAGTCTGAGGAAGTCTGCTGATAAAACGAGGAAGAGGAGCCAGGCGTGGTGGCGCATACCTGTAATCCCAGTGCTTGGTAGCCTGAGACAGGAGGATCTCACAGGTTCGAAGCCAGCCTCAGCTACTTAGTGAGACTCTCAGCAACTTAGTGAGACCCTGTTTCCAAATAAAGTATAAAATGGATCTGGGAGTATAGCCTGGAGGTAGAAGGGCCTCGGGGTTCCACCCCAGTACCACATTAAAAAAAAATACTAGGAAAAATGGGAGACAGGGCTAATGGCAGGCTTTTGTTAGAACAGGACAGACATAAGAAAAAGGGAGAGAGATAGCCAAGTGGGAAAAATGGAAAGGCAAGGTGGACACTACTGGGGTTCAGAAAACAGCACCCTAAAATATCCCACTCTAGACTTCAAACTGGGAGCACCTGGGGTACACTGCCTGCACTTGGCCTTTCTCTGAGGTTCCCCTGTTACCTAAAGACTGGATCTGCCAAAGAAGAATGTAATTAGCTCCAATCTTCTTATTGAAATTGCATTAATCAAGGAAGATTAACTTAGAGCTCAGAGAAAGAGAAAATCAAATATCATACCTAGACTTCTACCCAGAGGAACTTTGTCCCAGGCCACTATCAGTTCTCTGGGCTCAGCTGTCCCCTAAAATTCATTTTCTCTTCCTCTAAAATTGCCTGTAGCCGCCCACATCCCTCTTCCTTATGAAGAGGATATTTAAACCTCAATCATCTGACCCTTCATTGAGTTTCATGTTTTGTGTTGCTCTCGTGCACTTTAATAAATTTGTATGCCTCTTCTCCTAATAATCTGTCTATTGTCCATTTATTTTTAGTAGACTCCAGTATCAAATGTTCAGAGGGAGAGATTGAGTTTCCGCACAGTGCTGATGATGGTGGTGGGACTGGAAAGGCAGGGACATGTGTGCGAATGATCTGTGTTGTGGGAGACGTGAGCAAAAGAAGGAAGGACAGCTGAAGAGAAGGCAAGAGTCTACAGCGCAGGGATGCTGTCAACAGAGTACTTATTATGAGCTTGAGGGGAGTGGGGCTGGGGTGGAAGTCATTTTTCAAATTGCTTCCCCAACTTGCTCAAGGTCAAACAACCAGCTTTAGGACCAGAACATACCCAGTTCCACCTGCCAAATCCAGCAGCCCTGTCTGTCACATCAAAACGTCTAAACTTTGTTATTCTAATAGTGATTAGGTCTTTTCTTCAAATAGCCTTGATTGGGCAATTCTATATTTGGGCAACTAGTCTAGAGTAGTCTACTTCAAAAGTAGCCCCATGGTAATTTGAGACTATAGCAAAGTATTGAGAATTAAATTTTTCAAGTCTCAATAATATTAAGAAGTCTCTTTGGGAGGCTGAGATAGGAGGATCACAGCTACTTAGTGAAGCCCCTTGCAACTCAGTGAGACCCTGTTTCAAAATAAAGAATAATGAAAGGTACAAGGGTGTGGTAGAAACAGATATCCCACGGATCCTACATGTGTAAATCATGTGTTTCTGGGGACCTCGTCAACCTCTGTGAGTACACCTTTGACTACAGCTCCAGAAGTGCTCCTTTAGACAAAGTTGTGACCCAATTTACTCTAGATAAGGGCAGACACGGTTCACATTCCATTATTTGTAAAGTTACCTGCTATTTGCTTTCATTATTTTTGCTACACATTTTATTTGTATTTAAATGTTTTAGTCAACCTAAGAACAAATGTAAAAGTAAAGATGCAGTAAAAATGAATTGCTTGGTATTCATTATTTTTTGTATATCAAGCATAGCAGTTAAACAAAACCAAACCCATGTATTTAACTTCTTTTAGGATTTTTTTTTTTTTGCTTTTGTGATTTTTTTTCTTTTGATACTTGCCTAACATGCATGTGCTGTAAAAATAGTTAAATGGGGAAATAACTTGAGATGATGGCTAGCTTTTTTAATGTCTTAAGAAATTTCATGAACAATCCAAGCATAATTGTTAAGAACATGTGTATTAAGTTCATGTAAGTGGAATAAAAGTTTTATGAATGGACTTTTCAACTACTTTCTCTACAGCTTTCATGTAAATTAATCTTATGGTTTTGAGACTTCTCTAAAGAAAATTGTACATTCTTGGAAATTTATTCCTTACTCCCCCTCCGCAGCTAATGGGCTTTTACTAAGTTTAAATGCAAAGTTTATCATAACAACAAAAACACTACTAATACTGCTATCATTCTCAACAATATCTCATATTCCCCTCTCCCCCACCCCCATAAAAATGAAAATTTATCTAGGGGAGGGGGAGATTGATTGAATGAAAGTAACGTGTTCCACTTAAAATTTTGGTAGATGGCATTTTCTAACTTAGGAAGCTGCAATGTTCTTGGCCCATCATGATAGTGGGTAACATTAAGTTTTGTGCTTCCAAATTATTTTGTATTTTAAGAATTTATGGCCTGCCTTTGATTTTGATCCTTTATCTAATTGTCAGGTGCGTAAGGTTACCTTTCTTTTTTAGCCTTCTGTTTTGTCACCAACCACTTCTACTTGGTGGCCATGTACCTGGGAAAAGACCGCATGATCTTTCTGGTCCGCTCAACGTCTAAGATATCCTGCTTCCTTTGCTTGCATCCCACAAACTATTTCCCACATCCTCTTTACTGCAGCCCCTCTCTCCTTAGTTGACGAGGCTGTGCTTATCCCCCTGTAAACCCTACCGACCCTCAATGGTCCGTCATTGTCTGCCTTTGAAATCCTCCCTCTTCCTCTCTTTAAATACTAATGGGGCTAAGTTACACCCAAAGCTCACCCTACAGAATATTTCTTTAGTACTTTACAGAAAACACCAAACAAAAATGCCATTTTAAAAGAGGTGTATTTTTTTCCTTTTAGAATGTAAGCTCCTCAAGAGCAGGGACAGCGTTTTCTGTATGTTCTATTGTTCCTAGTACATTGTAAATGCTCAATAAATATTGATGACGGGAAAAAAAAGAATAACAAAAGGGCTGGGAGTGTAGCTCAGGGGTAGAATGCCCCTAGGTTCTATCCCCAGTTCCGCAAAAAAAAAAAAAAAATAATAATAATAATAATAATAATGACCTTTTCCCAGATCCTTGACTAATCTTTTCATGAAGTTCCCCACAATCAATTTCAGGCAAAACAAAAAAGGCAAGCCTCATTCTACCTGGACCTCCCTTGTCCACAGTCCACTTCTGCATGGAGCAGTGCCCTCCTCCTAGTGACACCTGTGACGGGGCCTGGGGACCCTTTCTGACAATGACAGGTTAGAAGTCTTCCCTGAAGAACAGTACTAAGAGCTTCTTAAGCTTCCAGGGCTTGGCGTCATGGCCTGAGCTCACATTCAGCCAGTCCCAGTATCCTCACATCTTGAGTAGCTCAGATGGTCGCTGAAAGTAGTACACTAGGGCCCTGGCAGGCTCAGCTTCACTCCTTGAGTTATACTTAACTAAAACTGTGTATAGGCAAGAAGTTATATTCCCCCTTTGCTTGAATCTAGGGTTTCTAAACCTTGGGTTTATTGACATCTGTGTATTATAGGATACTTAGCAGTATCACTGGCTTCTACCCATCGATGCCAATAGTGCGAACCTTCCTTTCAAAGTTGTGACAATCGGGCCGGGCGTGGTGGCGCACGCTTGTAATCCCCGCACTTGGGAGGTGGAGACAGGAGGATCGCGCTGGTTCGAAGCCAGCCGCGCTGGCTTAAGAGACCCTGTTTCCACATAAAAAAGTATAAAATAGGTCTGGGAGTGTAGCCTGTAGGAGTGTAGCCCAGAGGCAGAAGGGCTTCCAGGAACCCCAGTACCACATACACACACACAAAAGTTGTGACAGTCAGAAATGTCTTCAGACACTGCCACATGTTGATGGCAGCATGGGGCAAGGTGGTTACCCCCAGCTGAGAACCACTGCTTTAATGCATCTGGCAAAGTGCAGCTTTTACCAGGACAAGAACCCCCCAAATAGAACTGTGCTCAGGTTGCCCTTGGAGAATAAAGACTCTTTTCCACAGAGTAATGATCTCATGGGAAGTGCTTTTGGGCTCTATCCTCTCTAATTCTCCAGCATAAGGGTGGTAGAAATATTACCCTGTCCCTTGTACTGAGCTGAGTTTATAATAGAGAAGTCCCCTGGATGAGACTCACCCATCTTTCTCAGTGACAGCGGAAAAGTTGCTTGAAGTCTCTGCATGGTCATTGTTAGATTCTGCTTCTGGGTATCTTTTTTGATCAGCAGCAGCCTCCAGACCTGAGAGAAGCAAATGGGCACTTAGAGGTCTAAAGGCAAGTTCAGAAGCTGGCAGGCTGGGTTCTGTTGCCCATTGGTGCTCTGCAGCTCCCAGCACTCTGCACTCATTCCTCTCCTCAGGCACCTGGAGCTTTTTCTATGATATGTAATTGAAATTGACCAGTGCTGGGATATGAGCAATGATACTTGCTTGTAATCCTAGTATTAGGGAAGCTAAGATAGGAGGACCACGGGTTTGAGGCCAGCCTCAGCAATTTAGCAAGGCCCTCAGCAACTTAGCAAGACTGTTTCAAAATAAAAAAGCAGAGTAGGGCTGGGGGTGTAGCTTGGAGGTAGAGCACCACTGGGTTCAATCCCCTGTTCTCACCCCCAAATAATTAACTGTGCTGAGACTTTAAGGCTTGATCCTTGCTGGGTCCCAGACAGCAAATGGATAAAATAACTCACACTACTTCTTTCTGGTAAGAGCTACTGCACACTGCTTCTGCTGGGGCCTGCCCCTCTGGAAGAGCCCTGTCCAGGTAGGTAGCAGGTTAGTTCTAGACCCGCCGGGGTGCCCACTGCAGCAGGGAGTGGGGCAAGGAACAAATTATCACAACATGGGTAGGGCTATCTGTCCAGGAGTAATCCAACATTCAACATTGGTATTGATGGCAGTTTACCAATGAGCTTTTCAAGAGTGAGGGCAACAAATACAACGACTGTTTCCAGCGACCATGTCCACCTAATCAATCAATCATTGCCTAATCCAAGCCACTGAACCTTAATTCAGACCCAAGTTCCTCAACACAACCCATCGGTGGTTGTTATGTATGTGCCAACCAGCAGCATCAGCAACACTTAGAAACTTGTTAGAAATGCATATTTTTGAGACCTACCCCAGGCCTTGTAAACTGGAAACCCGGGGAGTGGGTGGTCCTGGCAACCCAAGTTCCTACAAGCTTTCCAGGTGACCCTGTTCATGTTGAAGTGAGAGACACTGCTTCCAGGTTGATGGCTCTCAATCCCAGTGGCACATTTGAATCATCCAGAAACATCTTTAATATGCTTGAAGATTTTGAAATTAACCTGGCTGGGGTTGGCATCAATTATTTAAGGGCTCCTCAAGTAAGTGAGTGTGGTGTGTGTGTGTGTGTACTGGAGATTGAACCCAGGGGTATTCTACCTCTGAGCTATGCCTTCAGACCTATTTTATTTTAAAACAGGGTCTTGTTAAGTTGCTGAAGGTTTCACTAAATTGCTGAGGCTGTCCTTGAACCTTCGATCCTCCTGACTCAGCCTCCCAAATACTGGGATTACAGGCATGTGCCATAATGCCAGTTTCCCCAGGTGATATTAATGTGTGGTGAGGGTGAAGAAGCACAGTTCCAAGTAGTCACTACCAGTCAGCTGGGGCAGGAAAGAGACTCCACACCTATTCACCACCCTTACTTCAAATGATCTAGAAGCAGCCAAACCAAAATATAACCTACAAAGGCAATTATTAACCAGGCAATTGTGACATAGTATGGGGGATACTAAAATATAAAAAGATAATATTATAATGATAGGACATATTAACAGAGATGAAACATAGAAAGAGGAAAAATATAGAAATGAATACTTTTTGTGTTGTATGTTTTGGGAAAAGTATGCTCTGATTTTAGATTATTAGTTTGGTTTCTTAAACATAAATATCTCTGTATAAGAAATACAATTCTTTGACCTATTAGTGGTGGGTAATACCATCTATTGTTATATGCCAAAAGGATAAAGATAAAATTTTATTTTATTATTATTTTTTGCAGCACTGGGGATGAAACCCAGGGGGCATTCAACCTCCAAGTGACAACCCTAGCCCTATTATTATTATTTATTTTGAAACAGGGTCTCACTAAGTAGCAGAGGCTGTATGTGAACCTCTGTAATGTTAGGATTACAAGAGTGTGCCACCATGCCCGGCTGATAAAGATAAAATTATAATGGAACGTTATTACTTTTGTATTATAAAAAATCATAACCTGGCCGGGCATGGTGGCGCACACTTGTAATCCCTGCGCTTGGGAGGCGGAGACAGGAGGATTGTGCAGGTTTGAAGCCAGCCTCGATGGCTTAAGAGACCCTGTTTCCAAATAAAAATATAAAAAAATAGGTCTGGGCGTGTAGCCCAGAGGTAGAAGGGTTTCCAGGAACCCCAGTACCACCAAAAAAAAAAAAAAAAAAAAAAAAAAAAAAGTCTGAAATACAGCCACAGCCTTTCAGGATTTCATTAACTGTTTTCCTCCTGCCCTCTGGTGATGGATAAACTCTCCCCGTTGAGCACCACGTGGGTTTCCTCCCTCTTTGTGATTGTTTGGCTCAAACTCGTTTGTCATGCTGTGATAAGCAACATAAAAGCAAAGAACCGACATAAAAATAAAATAGACAAGAGCCCATTTCAGGGACACAAATGTGTTTGGGTTTCCTTGCTAAGAAGAGAAATTGCCACAACTAATATGAAACCTGGCCCAATTCAGCAGCACCAAGAGCTACCAGTGATCAAAGTCCAAATTGTACTGCCCATGTGGACGGCTGAGGCTGCAGCTTTTTGTCTGCACCTACTTTGAGATCCTCAGTAAATAAAAAAAGAAACAACATTAGTTTTTTTTAAAAAGTATTGGTACGTTGTAATTGTATATGATAGTGAGATGCAGGGTGATACATCAATAGTGGTTCACAGCAATCCCCAAAGGTCAAACAAACAACAAAGCAAAACAAAAAACAACCAAATAAAAAAGGAGACGTCAGAGAAGACACAAAAGCCCATTTGGTTTGGGACTCTCCTTATGAAGGTGCCATACGCATACAAAGGCCTGAAAGATAGGAAGTAGCAACATCTTTACTTGGAATGTAGCACGAGGACCTCTGTTACTTTGCTTGAATTTCCAATAAAAACACATCGAATTCTGTTCATGTAATTGAAGGGAAAACTTATTCCATGTTTCTTATTCATTTACACTTCAGTCATCAAAATATTGATTTTAAGAGTTATTTGAAGTACAAAAACCAAACAGAAAACTTACAGAATATTCTTAATAAAGCTTAGATGAAGTCTGTACCTTCAAGCCCAGCTTTGCTTGAGGTATGTGAGCAGGAATGGGGTCAAGTATAGAGATAAATAAGTTACGATGATCAACCCACTGAGTTCAAAGCAGGATCCAAAGTTGTCTAGCGCTTGTAGGCATGCCTATTGACAACTAGAATCACCGGCCATCTCTTTGGCAAATTAATCACTGAACAAAGGTTAGAGAAATGGAGGAAAAAAAAAAAAAAAGAGAGAAATAAGGCCATTCATTTTAGGTGAATGTTGTTGGGGTCAAGAACTTAGACCAGCAACATGGCTGAAAAATAAAATGATGGACTTGAATAGAAGAAATGTTCGTAAAACGTCAAGCTTGGAGGATGTGCAGCGGCGGCCACAGCAGCTTCTCTAGGGATAGGAAGGTCCCAAGTGTGTCTGATTTAATGAAGTGAAGAATTACAGACTTCCGGGAAGATGGCGACTGAGAAAAGCGGGGCTTAAGAGCCCCGCTAACAACCAATCTCCATTACCACAAAATCAGCGCCTTTCATAGCCAGAAAACACCATCACCAGAGAAACAAAAAAATCACCAGGCTCCAGAGAGAAAGCCGACTGAGAACAGAGCTCAGAGCCACAGAGGAGATACACCGGCCTCATGCCTGAGGACGTGGCAGCAGCGCCATACTGCTGGCGGCAGCGGCAAATTCACCGGACGGCCACAGCAAGCCGAGGTGAGCCGCTGAGGAACAGCCAGGCGGGATCTTTCGGCGCACGGAGCATCTAAAGCTCCCAGTGGCTGAGCTCAGCACACGCTGCAGGGACTCAGAGTGGAACTCAAAACCAGAGAAGAAAAAATACGCCAGCCTCACGGCCGAGGGCATAGCAAAAGCGCCATGTTGCCACAGGCGGCAGCAGCAGTGAATTCACCGAGTCCAGTACAGCTACATCTGAGTACTCAAGAACAGTGAGTCAAATTGCGGGCCACAGAGGAGAAATCCCAGTACTGTACTCCCTGGGACTTGACCCAGTGGGGGAGGGGCGGTGGCAGAGATATCACACCATAGGAGAACGTGCAGCCTGGCACCCCCCATAGTCTAAAGCAGCCTCTATCGACTCCCTGGGTCGGAGACTCTGTGATACAACCCAGTAAAGGAGTAGTGGGGTCAGAGATACTACAGACTCGAGATCCAGAACACCTTAAGTGAAGTCATAGTGACCCAAGGGAAGAACCCAGAGAAGGCACAAACTTCCGAAATCATGGGAAAGAGGAATAACACTGGAGCAATGAATGCCCACAACCCCACAACATCAGAACCCAATAAAACAGAAAATCAGAAATTTCTAGAAGATCAAATCAGGAAAATAACTGTAGAAATAATAGAGGTGCTTCAAAAAGAACTCAGAGAGAGCCAAAAAGAGATAAAGGATGCAATTAATGAAGTAAAGGCCTCAATTCAAAGCACAAACAACCAGTTAGACCACATGGAGAACAGAATATCGCTCTTAGAAAATGATCATTCCAAAAATGAACGCATAGTTTCTAATCTAGAAAAAAATAGCCGACAGCAGGAATCTGATATTGAAGAAATATGGGCCCATTTTAAGAGAGCTAACCTAAGAATAATTGGAATAGAGGAGGGAAAAGAAAGTGAAACCAAAGGGATCAACAATCTCTTCAAGGAAGTAATAGCAGAAATTTTTCCAAACATAGAGCAAGAGGTTGATACACAGGTCCAGGAAACTTATAGAACTCCCTTTAGACAGGATCAGAGAAGAGGATCCCCACGCCACATAATTGTCAAAATGACCAATGTGGAAGCCAAGCAGAGAATCTTAAAGGCAACAAAAGCAAAGGGCCAAGTGACATTCAGAGGCAAACCAATTAGAATCACTCCAGACTTCCCAAACCAAGTCATGAGAGCCAGAAGGGCTTGGAGTAACATATTCCAAACTCTGAAAGAAAACAACTTCCAGCCAAAAATTTCCTACCCAGCAAAACTTTCTATCAAATTAGATGGAGAAATAAGAAGCTTCTATGACAAACAGAAACTGAAGGAATTTATGTCTTCAAAACCAGCGCTAGAGAAAATACTCAAAGAGATTAACTACAAAGAAGAAATAGGTAACACACACCAGAACCAGAGAAACAAGATTTTCCATCCAACAGACAACTAAGATTGGTTATCTGAGGAGATTCATTATTTATGTTATTCTTTTGCCTATCTCTAAATTGTATTGTTTGCCTTTATTGTTGTTAATTTTTAGGATTTCTAGTTGGAATATTAATATACCTTCAGATATAGCATTTGGAAATATTTTATTCCATTCTATTAGTAACTTTTAACTCTGTTTACATTGTCTTTGGATATACAATATTTTTTTATTTTTTAGGGAATTTGTATACTCTTCTGTTGCCTGTGCCATTGAAATCATATCGAAGAAATCACTGCCAATTTCAATGTTGTGAGGTTTTATGACCTAGATTTTCTTCTAAAAGTTTATAATCCTAAGATTTATATTTAGGTCTTTTATCTATTTTGAGTTAATATTTGTATATGGGATTAGGTAAGTGTCCAATTTTATTCTTTTCCATGTAAGTATTATTTTTCAACAATATTTAGTTAAAATATTATTATTTCCACCACCAAATGTTTGTGGAAACCTTGTCAAAAATAACTTGACAATATAGGGAAGAATTTAGCTCTAGGCTTGTATTTAACTCCAATGGTTTATATATCTGCCTTTAGAACAGTACTACACTGTTTCAATTATTGTAGCTTTATATGGTTTGAAATCAGAAAATATATATCTCCTAGCTTTGTTCTTTTTCAAGATCGTTTTGGGTATGTAGAGTCCATATTCCATATTAGGATAGATTTTTTTTCTGAAAAATAAATATATAAATATATGATAGTTTCACCTAAAAAATATAGAAAAATATTCTCTGGTAAGAAAGAAAGCAAAAAGAAATATTGAAATGTTAACTTTAAGTCATCAAAAGCTTGGTATCAGACAAATGAAACTGTTATGTGAAATTATCATTTTAAATTTTGTATAAAATGCTATAATACTAGATGTCAACCACTAAGCCAAGCATGGGAAGGAGGGATGGGGAGAGAATGGGGTGGGCATCGGGTGGGGGCTGACTGGGCGATGTGTGCATGTATGTCTACAAAAGTTTGTATCCCACTATGATGTATGAATACAGTGCACCAATAAAATAAAAATAAAAATTAAAAAAAAAAGAATTACAGGTCGGTGAATTCTCCAGAGGATTGAAGCCCTTCCGAAATCGGATTGATCTTTATAAACCATTCCTATTTTCCAGAAATAATTGAGCCGAGTCTGCACTAGACCATTTTGTAATAAGATAGAAAAGCATTTGATTGTGTTTGGGGAAGAAAATCCCATAGCAGGTGTTGCCAACGCACATGCCTTTGGGGCCAACAGGAAACACAACGTGGGAAGGATCAGGTAGAACAGTTGGTGGACAGGGTGCTGGGTGTGGACATGAACCAGAGAATACACTGCCCTTTAGAAACAAACACACCACACCAGCAGAACCTCAGGACACTAAAGGAGAGGCGGGGGCCCGTTCCTCAGAGTCTCCACTAGAAACCAACCTTGCTCACTACTTGATTTGGGACTTCTAGCCTCCAGAACCACAAAAAAATAAGTTTCTGTTGTCTTAAGCTATAAAGTTGGTGGTACTTTATTACTGATATCCTGGGAAACTGATATGGAGGTGGAAGGACACCTGTTAAGAATAGAAAGTTGGGCATGGTGACACAGGCCTGTAATCCCAGTACCTGGGAGGCTTGAGACAAGAGGATTGCAGGGATGAGGCCAATCTCAGCAACTAAGTGAGACCCTCGGGAAAGTTAGCAAGACCCAGTTTCAAATTAAAAAGAAAAATTAAAGAGCTGGGGGTATAGCTTGGAGACAGAATGTTCCTGGATTCAACCCCCAGTACCCTCCGCCAAAAAAGAAGCAAAAGAGAAAGAAAATTACTAGAAGAAAAGGATCCATATCTACATTCAGCTTGACATGTTGGTGTTGGTAGGCAAGAAAAATCAGGAAGAAGATATAGGGAAAGCTCCATTATTTTTATTTAACAAAAAAATGTATGGATTATTATGTTCTGTGCCTTGCTTTAAGCCCTTTACAAAAATTAACTCATAAATCCTCATAATAACCCTAACAGGTAGAGACCGCTCTTATTTCTACTTTACAGCTGAGAACACTGAGGCAAAGGGAGACTGAATGCCTTGCCCCTTGTTGCATAGCTGGAGAGTGGTAGAGTCAGGGCTCAAATCTAGTCGTTTTGCCCTCAAGTTTGAATTCCTAGGTATTATATGGTATAGCCCCATTTATTAAAAAATCATAATTCCTATTCTTTCTCTTTTCCTTATAAATGGAAGCAAAAAATTCAGACCTTCCCATGTCCTTTCATGTTCTTGGGGGCTCTAAAGGTCTCATAGACCAGCAGCTGTGGATGGAACTTCTGGCCTGGTCTGGAATTTGGTGCCCACCCAGAGGACAGACACAAACACTGTTTCCGCAGGGATACAGTCTGGATAGATTTCCTGGTTGGTGATCCAGGCTGGGTAAACTCTCCTGCCCTCCTAATGGAACTGGCAAGGAGCGCCCACTAGGCCCAGCACAGAAGATACATAAAGATGCAGCAGAAAAGCCCAGCCTTCCCCTCCTAACTGCAGTTGGCCGACTTCACAAAGAACAAGAGTGGATTCTGGCTGGAGGGACAGCTGGTCAGCAGCCATCCTATCAGAACACAAAGAGTGCAGATTGCGGGAGGCCCGGCAGGCAAATGCCACCAAAAGCAGCACCAAGGAAGGCAAATTCTTTCTTAGAAAAAAATAGGATGTCATGGACACTTCTTCTTCCTAAACCATTTAAAAAATTCTGGCTTCTATCTCCAACACACAGAGCAAGTGCAGTATTTTCGGGCTTATGAAAGAGTTTTCCACTTTGATTCTCCAGTGCTGACAATCAAAGAAGGCCTTGCCTGATAATTGCTTCCCCAAGAAGGAAGCTGTGGAGAGGAGTTTTCCTTCATCCTAGAAGTCAGGTTTTCACTGTGGTCTGAGAAAGTCCCTTGGGTCTGTGCTCCTAGTGGCTGTTTCCATTCCCTTTATTTTCTTTCAGCCTTTTATGGGATTTGCTTCATATTATTTATGCCCTGCCTGCTTCCACAAAGCAGGGGCCTGGAGGCAGCTTCATGAAGAGTGTGCTTCCTCTGGCCATGTTCACTGCCCACTTTAGTCTCCCCGCCCCTGAGACCTGGGGCAGGGACATTGGTTGGTTCCGCCTGATATTGTAGTTATTTGTTATGTAAGTGTGTGTGGTTCTGGGAGTTGACCCCAGGGGCATTCTACCTAGAAGATACACTCCAGCCCTATTTTATTTCTTATTTGGAAAAGGGAGCTTGGTAAGTTGCTGAGGCTAGCTTCAAACCTGCAGTCCAACTCAGTCCCCCAAGGACTAGGGTTACAAGGCTTTCAACCACCATACCCAGCTGGCTGAAGCCATTTCATGGAGGAATTTATGCTGCTTTTGTGACTACCCCAAAAGCACCTAGGAGAATTTCTGTGCAGACAGAATGCTGAGAAATCAGGGAGAACAGAAGCCAGTCGGAAGTTAAAAGTCTTAACTATAGGAAAATTTGAAGCTATTTCTGTAAAATGGGGTAGGATTCCTAGCCCACATCTCAAAGTTTCTGCAATGACAATTATAGGAAAATAGCATGTCTGTGAGCCAATGAAGAAAGAACTCATCTCTATGAATTTTTTTTTCAAGGGCTGGGGATCAAATTCAGGTCCTCCAACATGCTAGGTGAGAGCAGTACCACTGAGCCACACCCCGAGCCTCTAGGATCATTCCTGCTCAAATAGTTCTGTTTCCTATAGAGCAAAGTCATCTACTTTCCTATAATTTTTTTCTTTAAAAAATAAGGCATTAAATACTTATAACAGTTTTATTCATAACCAGCAAGAAGTAGAAACAGTCTAATAAGCTGATAAAGTTGTAGTATAGCCATATGCTGAAATTCTGCTCAGAAAGGAATGAACTACTGATAAACACAGCAATGCAGACGAACCCCAAAAGCATGATGCTAAGTGAAAGAAGTCAGTCTCCAAAGTTTGCATAGTGTATAACTCTACTTACAGAACAGGAAAAGACAAAATTATGGGGTCAGAAAACCCATCAGTGGTCACCAGGGGCTGAAGAATAGGGAGGAAGGACAAACAAAGGACCAAGAAGTAATTTTTAGAAATGTTCTTTTTCTCAATTGTGGAGAGGATTCCCTGATTGTATGTGTTGGTTCAATCTTACCAAACATTTGAATTTCACTGCATGTAACTATACCTTAATAAATCTGGCTTTTAAGAAGTTACTAGAAGGCTAGACATACTGGGCCTGTGATCTTCTTGGAAGGCTGAGGCAGGAGGATCACAAATTTGAGGTCAGCCTGGGTAGCTTAGCAAGACCCTGTCTCAAAATAAAAAGGGTTGGGGGTATAGTTCAGTGGTAGAGCACCCCTGAGTTCAATCCCCAATAATCACAAAAATAAAGTTACTAGAAGTTGAAAAAAATTAAAAGGACTCCTTCTCAAATTGGACCTATTCCTGGAAATCCAGATCCAATCTGCTTCTAACCTACCAGGAGGAAAGGATGCAAGGGGTGCCTTGTCCAGGAGGGACCCTTCACAGCCATTCGCGTCACTGACCATAGCTAGTTTTGACACTAAGCACTTGGCTCGAAGTCTATGAAATTAGCAGCTCTGATTGCTCGTACATCTCAACCGTCACAACTTTATTGACGAGAATGGCTACCAGCTGTCACCCTTGCCTCCTCCTCTGTAGCAGCGATTCAGACTTCGTGGCCACAGCAAATCAAACCGGGATCCTGCTAGGGCTCGTCATGTAGGGGTCTGAACTCTCAGCCAAATGGCGGTGGCTCAGCTGTTAGGCTGCCAATCACCCGTCAGTGCGGGTTAAACATGATAGGCACACAAAGGTCTTCCAACTCTGCAGACATCTGAAAGGCGACTTGCTTTCCACACCAGCAGGCAACAAATCCGGGTGATATTTAGCTCCTGGACTTTAGAATTTCTGGCTCTGGGGGAAGGGAGGAGGGAGGGGACCTGCTGTCTTCCAGAACAAGTTGCAATAAGGCTGCAAGCCTATGAGGGGAGGAATGGTGTGAGCAGCCCATCACCTAAGTCTAGCTTTGAAGTTCCTAAAAAATGCATCCACACAAGAGAATCAAGCTCTCGGCACCGCGGAGCACGGCTCTTTGCAGAAATAAAGATGAAAACAAAACCACTTGAAAGCTTACCCGCGGTTGTTGTATTCTAGTTTTTCCCTGTCAGATGGGCAAGACATAAGTTAAGGCTTGGAAAGTTCTCTTTTTTAATAAAGATTTTATTGTAACTGTAGTTGGGGTTTGACAGGTACTATTTTTCTCTGAAAGTAAGAGAAATAGTTCCATCTTTTTGAAGTCCCACATTCTTACGCTCACCTTGGAAGAGTATTTCACAGACATTTTTTTCTCTCTCAGCACAAAAACGTTCACGTTTAGGAAGTGGACACAGAGAGGGACATTTACTATCTGCCATGTTCCAGGAACTGAGCAGGAAGCTTTGCATATAGTGTCTGCCATTATCTTCACAACGACCCTGAGAATTTGGTCTTAATAAGTCTCATTTTACAGCTGCCAAGAACTAGCCCCAGCCTCAGAAATTAAGTAGTTTTCCCCAGACTCTTCAGTAAAGAGTGGCATAGCCAAGATTTTGAGTCCATTGTTTTGACTTCCAACTCCACTTACTTAGGACAGTATATCAACTCCTCCCACAGCTTTGACTAATCCCCTAGATCCATGGGACTGCCCAAGATGTCACCAATGGCAGAGCAGTGAAAAGGATGCTAAAACTGACGCTTCCACTCGCAGGATACAGAAGAGGAGATAATCTTGAGACTTTCTGTTTTTCGTTCATTTGTTAAGAGGGAAACTTTAAACTTGAGTCTCTTGAGGGAAAAAAGTCTGAGTTCTCTTTACTATTACGCGTTTACAGCCTAAAGAACTAATAAAAGTTAAAAAAAAAAAGGAGGATGACAGGCTTGAGGCCAGACTCAGCAACTTGGTGAGACTGTTTCAAAAATAAAAAATAAAAAGAGTTGGGCGTGTAGCTCAGAGGTAGAATGCCTCTGGGTTCGATTTCCAGTGCCAAAAAAATTTTTTAACTAAAAAATTTAAGTAATAACACAATTCATACTTCTATCTGAAAAAAAAATGAAAGGCATGGTACACAGACAATCAAGCATGCTAGGGCTCTCTGAGCGCCCCACGATGATTGACACCATCAAGGTGAAGATGCCATCTAAGCCATCACTCTGGGCAGCCAGACTGCGGCCTTCTATCTGAGGTCATGGGGAAACAACTGATTCTGAACTGAAAACACTGACCCACAGGCTTCCTCTGAAGTGTTTTTGTTTGTTTTAAATTTAATTCTTGCTGGGCAGGGTGGCGGCACATGCTTGTAATCCCCTTGCTTGGGAGGCTGAGACAGGAGGATCGCGCAGGCTCGAAACCAGCCTCAGCTACTGAGTGAGGCTCTCAGCAACTTAGTGAGACCCTGTTTCCAAATAAAATATAAAATAGGTCTGGGAGTGTAGCCCGGAGGTAGAAAGCCTCTGGGTTCCACCCCCAGTACCACCAAAAATAAATAAATAAATAAATAAATAAATAAATAAATAAATTTAACTCTTTTTTTTTTTTTTTTGGTACTGGGGATTTGGAACCAGAGTGTTCTACCACTGAGCTATGCCTCTAGCTCTTTTTGTTTTATTTTAATACAGAGTCTGCCTAAGTTACCCAGGAAGGCCTCAAACCAACAATTCTCTTGCCTCAGCCTCCCAAGTAGCTGAGATTACAGATGTGTGCAGCTGTGCATGACTGAAGTTTTAATCCTGAGTCCCGGGATGGAGGGGCGATGCAGATCCAAAGTTTATTCTAAAGCACATTTCCTGCCACACCAATGGCATCAGGCACACGTGACCTCGAGCGTTCTGCCTGTGCGCCAGCTAACAGGAAGGAGCTGCCCTGTGGCTTGTGTAATCGTAACATGGCAATAATTTTATTCCACAGCAAAGAATGCTCTTTTGCATTTTAACCCAAGCCATGACAAGAATTTTATTGTTTGTACCAATGAGAGGTTTGGTGAGACTCATTTCTTGACAAACATCTTGAAGCCATCGGCCTGATCTTCCTTCTGCTGAAAAGCACTTGCTGAAGGCCATGCGCCTGGAGGCTCTCCAGGGTCCTGACCATGCTCAGGACAGGCACGTTTGCCCAAAGTAAATCACAACGCTTGTCTCCCAAACATTTTCCCTCCAACATGTTAAGTGTATGGCTGTCAGAAATCATCTTTTTACTTACTAAGAGAAAATAAGGTAGCATGGGAGTAGACTGAGCAGGACTCTGGACTTCTGCCTGAAGGGTATCTTGTCTTTGGAGAAGCAAAATTGGAGAAGACGGGGGAGCTAGTTTGCAGTTCAAAACTCAATTCAAGCCCAAGTGCACAGGGTAATTCTTTCCTCCAGATGTTTCTTAGTGTGAATAGAGCCAGAAACACCAGAAAAGGGGAGCAGCCAGCACCTCTCTGTAGCCAAGGAGCATTTGGATTGTCATTTTCTCACCTGTGTTTCCTCTCACAAGGACCCAAGCTTGAGGAATTAAGCTTTTGTGGGGAACAACCAGGGATCTTTCTAAGAAGCAGAAATGGAGGGGAGAAAAGATAGAATAGAGGTGGAATGACAGAGAGAGACAGAGTGGAGTGGTGGAGGCCGTGCTGCTTGTCCTTCTGTTGGTGCCAAGTGGAGCTTCCCCCTCAGCATTGCTCTCTTGCACTCCCCCTCCTGTTTGGCTTGTGATCAGCAACCTAAGTTATGCACAGCTTCCTCTGAATGCAACTATCTGCTGTGAGCATTTCTTCTGCAAGAAGCATGAGTCACTTCAAGGCATAGCCTTGGCTGTGTATTAGAATGACGTTTACCCTTAGTGTTATTTTAGATTTTATAGAACTTCTTTCCAGTGACACAATAGAGATTTCTGATTGATTCAAACAATATCCCTTGCCAGGAGTGGTGGTGTAAGCTTGTAATCCCAGCATTCAGGAGGTGGAGACCGAAGGATTGCGGTTCAGTTCATGGACAGCCTCAGCTACTTAGCAAAGCCCTTTGCAACTCAATGAGACCCTGTTTCAAAGCTAAAAAGACTAAAAAATAGGGCTGGGTGGGGATAGCTTGAAGGTACAATGCCCCTGAGTCCCATTTCTGTAAAATATGTCCCTTGAGGGAGTGCATATTTTAGAGCCCTTTGTGTTGGAATCGGGGAACTTGGAGCCCCAAAGTTAAATCCCACTGTTAACATGATCATCGTGTCATAAAAGCACGTCTTAACAAAGACTAGTTTAACAAATAAATGAAAGAATAAAATATCCTAATTTAAAATAAAGTTGTCCTTCACAACTATGAATATTTCTGTAGATCTAGTTCTAGAAAGTTATGGTACCAACTAAGCCATTCCCAACTCACTAAAAATGCTGAAGAAAATAGCCTTCTAAAGTTAGAAAAGGCAAGGAAAAAGCCTTACTCTGAGACAGTTTAAATGCTAAGGTAATTTTAAAAACTACAAATTTGGAGGTACAAGGTAGGGTTAGGCTAACTGGATGCAATGTTTGCTTTCCCATCTGAGATCATCATTGAAAGCACAAATCCTGTTATGGTGGGAATGTTATGGTTTTGGGAAAACTGTCCCCAGGGACCCCTGTTTGGGTCCCAGACACAATTTCCCTCAAACCACAACAAACCCCCCCAAAAAAAAAATCAGAAAAACTGAGGGTTCTTGTCCTGAGCTAATAGTCAATATGCATTAGCCCAGAGTCTTCCTGAAGATTTAAAGAAGTTTATTAAAAAGACAGAAATAGTGCAGTTCTCAGCAACAAAAACCATGCTGGAGGAATCACAATTCCTGACTTTAAACATGGTACTGGCAAAAAAAAAAAAAAAAAAAAAAACAGATACATAGGCCAATGGAGTAGAATAGAAGACCCAGAAATAAGTCCACACACCTTCAGCCAATTGATTTTTGACAAAGGGGCCAAAAACATACACTGGAAAAAAAGATAGTCTCTTCAACAAATGGTGTTGGCAAAATTGGTTAGCCATATGCAGAAAATTGGAAATTAATCCCACTTTCTCACCCTGCACAAAAATCAACTCAAGATGGATCAAAGACTTGGAAATCAAACCAGAGACCTTGAAGCTCCTTGAAGAGGGCATAGGTCCAACACTGCAACACACAGGCACAGATAAACACTTTCTCAACAAGACCCCAAAGGCACAACAAATTAAAAGGTGAATCAATACATGGGATTGCATGAAACTGAAGAGCTTCTGTTCAGCAAAGGAAACTGTCAAGAACCTCAATTGAGAGCCAACAGAATGGGAGAAGATTTTTGCCACCTACCCCTCTGATAGAGGACTATTATCTAGAATATACAGAGAACTCAAGAAACTCAACACTAAGAAAACAAAGCATCCAATAACAAAATGGGCAAGTGAACTAAATAGACACTTCACAAAAGAAGAAATTCAAATGGCCAATAAATGCATGAAAAAATGCTCAACATCACTGGCAATCAGAGAGATGCAAATCAAAACTACCCTGGGATTTTACCTAACTCCAACTAGAATGGCAATCATTCAAAATACAACCAACAATAGATGCTGGCGAGGATGTGGAGAAGTGGGAACTCTAAAACATTGTTGGTGGGATTGCAAATTAGTGCAACCACTTTGGAAAACAGTATGGAGAATCCTCAGAAGAATGGGAACAAATCTACCATTTGATCCAGCAATACCACTTCTGGGTATCTACCCAAAAGAAAAGAAACCAAACTACCAAACTAATGCATGTGTATCTATGTTCATAGCTGCACAATTCACCATAGCCAAACTATGGAACCAGCCAAGATGTCCATCAACAGATGAATGGATTACAAAACTGTGGGATATGTACACAATGGAATTTTACTCAGCCATCAAAAAAAAAAAAAAAACTCAATTACATCATTTTCAGGGAAATGGATGGAACTGGAGGACATTATGCTAAGTGAGATTAGTCAGTCATAAAAAATAAGAAATCAGATGCTTTCCCTAATATGTGAGAATTAGGGAGAATTGGGTCATAGGAGGAACTCTAGATGAAAAAGGAAATCCTATAGAGGAGCAAACAAGACAACCTAAAGGAGGAGAAAGGAGGGGGGAAGAAGGAAAATCTCTATAACACACAATGTACTTAAACAAATTGAAGTCAACCACTAAGCTGAGCAAGGGAGGGAGGGAAGGGAAGGGAATGGGGTGGGAATTGGGTAGGGGTTAAATCAGTGATGTGTGCATGTCTCTACACACAAGTTTTTTACCCCAATATGATGTATGAATATAATGCACCAATAAAAATTAAAAAAAGATAGAAATACAGAAGACAGTTAAAGCCCCATGTCATTCAGAAATGGCATGGGGAGGGGGCAATTCGAGCGAATTCACCAAAGGGACCACATGTGGACCCAGCTTTTTTATACATATGGCCTCCATCTTGTCATGTAATTCTGACGTAGTCCCCTTATTTCCCTGCCAAGGTGGAGCCCAGGTGTCCTTTCCACCTAGGTCTCTTTTCATGAAGGTCATGATCAAAGGTCAGGTCGACCCCCTCGTCCTATCCTAGCTAGATTATCTGATCATGTAGATCTGTCTTTAGACAGAGAAAGGCCTAGTTCCCCTCTTCTATTGACTTGCCAATTACTTTTAGCTAAGTCAATCTAGGTTTCAATAGCTGTTTGCTTCCTGACCAAAGGCAAGCCTTTCTCTCTCTAGGTCTGCCATTTTGACACAATTATTTCTGAAATATATCTATTAATAATCCGAGCTTTCTCAAATCTTCCTAAGCCATTCCCAATACTGGTACAAATCCTTTCTGCAGGAGTCACAGGATGCACTCAGGGGTTGAAGCCACAGGCAGTAGAAAGTGCTTGTTCATAAAGCACTTCAATCTCAGTATTGGAAGGCTGAGACAGCAGGATCACAGATTTGAGGCCAGCCTCAGCAACTTAGTGAGACCCTATTAACTTAGCAAGACTCTGTTTCAAGATAAAACAAACAAACAAACAAACAAACAAATAAATAAATAAATAAATAAATAAATGGGTTAAAGGTATAGCTCAGAGGTAGAACATCCCTGGCTCAATCTTCAATACCAGGAAAAAAAAAAAAAAAAAGTTCGCCTGTTCACAGCTCTAGGCATCCTTCTGTCTCTGCAGTGCTGATGCTGGTAACATCAGAAAAGTAGTCTCCCTAGAGGGCATCAGAGAAGGTCTGGCTGTCAGCCTTGTTGGCACTATTATTATCTTCTGATGATACTATCTTGTTGGCTGGGCCAAAGAAGGGCACTGCATGTAGGAGATGATCCCAGAAAAGTGAGAAAGAGAAAATGAGAACTGTGAAAAAGGGGACAGTTCCACAGCACTGGTGCAACTAGATGGACAGGTGCTGTAAGGCAGGTGTGGTGGTACTTGCCTGCCCAGTACCTGAAAGGCTGAGAACACAGGATCACAGGTTGAAGGCAAGCCTCAGCAACTTACTGAGACCCTTGGCAATTTAAGAGTTGGAGATGTAGCATGGGGGTAGAATGACCCTGTGTTCAATCCCCAGTAGAAAAAAGAGAGAGAGAGAGAGAGAGAGAGAGAGAGAGAGAGAGAGAGAGAGAGAGAAAAGAAAGGAAGGAAGAAAAGAAAAGGTGCTGTAAACCAGTGGGTTCTTCCTGCAGAGGTCTCTATGTGTGTGTATAGGGGGACAGTATATGGTGGTGCAGATCAAGCCAACTCTGCCTGATCCACACTCTTTGAAAGTCTGCTCCCAGCCACTAGGGCTCTGCTGCTACCTACCCAGAGGGCGTTGTGACCCTGAGACAGGGAGGCTTCCCACTTTACCCTGGTTTAAAAAACAGATATTGAATTAGAGGGGCAATTTCAAAGCTAGTGCTTGTTTAAAAAAAAATGAAAGAATGAGACAATACAAATCTTTCAGAAATTTCCTGTAGGTAGTTTGACAGTATTCATTGAGAAATGTATGCATTTTTAGCTGAACAAATGTAGTTAGGTTCATTTTATGGAACTTAGTAGCTACTTTTAAAAAATAATAAATTTGCACTTGATTAAAATAACTTAATTTTTACTTAGAACCCATCTATCTTTTTCCAGTTTAAAAAAGAGACATTTTCGGAGCCTGCCTTGAGGCATGACCAGTGCTGGGGCCTCCGAGGCTGGGATCGGAGCCTGCCGAGGGGTTAGGCCGCTGCTGGGGCCAGCGAGGCCGGCATCGGAGCCTGCCGTGAGGCAAGGCCGGTACTGGGGCCTCCGAGGCCTGGATAAGAGCCTGCCGAGGGGTTAGGCCAGTGCTGGGGCCAGTGAGGCCGGCATCGGAGCCTGCCTTGAGGCAAGGCCGGTACTGGGGCCTCTAGGCCAGGATAAGAGCCTGCTGAGGGGTTAGGCCGGTGCTGGGGCCAGCGAGGCCGGCATCGGAGCCTGCCGTGAGGCAAGGCCGGTACTGGGGCCTCCGAGGCCAGGATAAGAGCTTGCCGAGGGGTTAGGCCGGTGCTGGGGCCAACGAGGCCGGCAGCGGAGCCTGCCGTGAGGCATGACCAGTGCTGGGGCCTCCGAGGCCAGGTTCGGAGCATGCCGAGGGGTTAGGCCGGTGCTGGGGCCAGCGAGGCCGGCATCGGAGCCTGCCGTGAGGCAAGGCCAGTACTGGGGCCTCCGAGGCCAGGATAAGAGCCTGCCAAGGGGTTAGGCCGGTGCTGGGGCCAGCGAGGCCGGCATCGGAGCCTGCCTTGAGGCATGACCAGTGCTGGGGCCTCCGAGGCCGGGATCGGAGCCTGCCGAGGGGTTAGGCCGCTGCTGGGGCCAGCGAGGCCGGCATCGGAGCCTGCCGTGAGGCAAGGCCGGTACTGGGGCCTCCGAGGCCAGGACAAGAGCCTGCCGAGGGGTTAGGCCGGTGCTGGGGCCAGCGAGGCCGGCATCGGAGCCTGCCGTGAGGCAAGGCCAGTACTGGGGCCTCCGAGGCCAGGATAAGAGCTTGCCGAGGGGTTAGGCCGGTGCTGGGGCCAACGAGGCCGGCATCGGAGCCTGCCGTGAGGCATGACCAGTGCTGGGGCCTCCGAGGCCGGGATCGGAGCATGCCGAGGGGTTAGGCCGGTGCTGGGGCCAGCGAGGCCGGCATCGGAGCCTGCCGTGAGGCAAGGCCAGTACTGGGGCCTCCGAGGCCAGGATAAGAGCCTGCCAAGGGGTTAGGCCGGTGCTGGGGCCAGCGAGGCCGGCATCGGAGCCTGCCTTGAGGCAAGGCCGGTACTGGGGCCTCGAGGCCAGGATAAGAGCCTGCCGAGGGGTTAGGTCGGTGCTGGGGCCAGCGAGGCCGGCATCGGAGCCTGCCGTGAGGCAAGGCCGGTACTGGGGCCTCCGAGGCCAGGATAAGAGCTTGCCGAGGGGTTAGGCCGGTGCTGGGGCCAACGAGGCCGGCAGCGGAGCCTGCCGTGAGGCATGACCAGTGCTGGGGCCTCCGAGGCTGGGATCGGAGCATGCCGAGGGGTTAGGCCGGTGCTGGGGCCAGCGAGGCCGGCATCGGAGCCTGCCGTGAGGCAAGGCCGGTACTGGGGCCTCCGAGGCCAGGATAAGAGCCTGCCAAGGGGCTAGGCCGGTGCTGGGGCCAGCGAGGCCGGCATCGGAGCCTGCCGTGAGGCAAGGCCAGTACTGGGGCCTCCGAGGCCAGGATAAGAGCCTGCCAAGGGGTTAGGCCGGTGCTGGGGCCAGCGAGGCCGGCATCGGAGCCTTCCTTGAGGCATGACCAGTGCTGGGGCCTCCGAGGCCGGGATCGGAGCCTGCCGAGGGGTTAGGCCGCTGCTGGGGCCAGCGAGGCCGGCATCGGAGCCTGCCTTGAGGCAAGGCCGGTACTGGGGCCTCCGAGGCCAGGACAAGAGCTTGCCGAGGGGTTAGGCCGGTGCTGGGGCCAGCGAGGCCGGCATCGGAGCCTGCCGTGAGGCAAGGCCAGTACTGGGGCCTCCGAGGTCAGGATAAGAGCTTGCCGAGGGGTTAGGCCGGTGCTGGGGCCAACGAGGCCGGCATCGGAGCCTGCCGTGAGGCATGACCAGTGCTGGGGCCTCCGAGGCCGGGATCGGAGCATGCCGAGGGGTTAGGCCGGTGCTGGGGCCAGCGAGGCCGGCATCGGAGCCTGCCGTGAGGCAAGGCCGGTACTGGGGCCTCCGAGGCCAGGATAAGAGCCTGCCAAGGGGTTAGGCCGGTGCTGGGGCCAGCGAGGCCGGCATCGGAGCCTGCCTTGAGGCATGACCAGTGCTGGGGCCTCCGAGGCTGGGATCGGAGCCTGCCGAGGGGTTAGGCCGCTGCTGGGGCCAGCGAGGCCGGCATCGGAGCCTGCCGTGAGGCAAGGCCGGTACTGGGGCCTCTGAGGCCAGTTTAAGAGCCTGTCAAGGGGTTAGGCCGGTGCTGGGGCCAGTGAGGCCGGCATCGGAGCCTGCCGTGAGGCATTACCAGTGTTGGGGCCTCCGAGGCCGGGATTGGAATCCTGCCAAGGGGTTAGACCGGTGCAGGGGCCAATGGCCAGCATCGGAGCCTGGCGTGAGGCAAGTTCACTCCTGCGGCCTCCAAGGTTGGGACCAAAGCCAGCTTAGGGGTTTGACCGGTTCAGGGGCCAGCGAGACCAGAACTGGGTCCTCCCATGAGGCAAGGCCGCTGCGTGAGCCAGCGAGGTCTGGATCAGTCCACTGAGTAGCCAGGCCACTACTGGGACCATCAAGAGTGGGATTGGTACTTGCAACGCAGCATGCACAGAGAAATATCGCAGAAAATATAAATCAGATGCTTCTCTTAATCAGCAATAACTAGGAGGAAAAGGGCAACAGGAAGAGGTTGAGCTATAGAAAGGGCCCTATAGTGAAGCAACTAATGTGATCAATCAGAGGGTATGTAATACTGGAGGACGGAGCCTCTTTAAAATGCAGGAGGTACATAAACAAATATATCAAAGTAAATCACCAAAGAAGTGTGGGATGGAGGGAGGGGGAGGGAATGGGACGGTGGCTGGAGGAGGGCTAATTGGATGATGTGTGCTTGTATATCCTCTCAAGTCTTGTACTCCAATGTGATTGATATATGACTACAATGCACCAATTTAAAAAATAAATTAATTAAAAAAAAAAAAAAAAAAAAGAGACATTTTAAAAATTCTTTGGCATTTAAAACAATGCATATTGTGCCACTATTGGGAAATGGCTTCAAAATGCTTTTGAAAATAGCTTTGGTATTAATGTGCTGGTATTGAGAAATGGCTTCAAAATGTATTTGAAAATAACTTTGGTATTAGAAAGACAGAGCTTGGGTGCAGGCAGGCACTCAGACAGGGAAGGGACCCTGCAGAGTTCTCAGCACCAAGGGTGATTAGCAAGAAAATAGAGGGAGCCCAGGGTCTTTTACATTTAAAGACAAGCAAAAATTCCTCAAGGATGTGGGGGGAATGCCATAAGCCATTAAGAGATCCCAGACTCTGATAATCAATTAACACATTTTCGGGTATAACAAAAGGCTTGGGGTCTGTACCAGAAAAAGGGCAGGCCTACAGGAAGGAACCCCCACATCAAAAGACCTGCCCCAAAGGAGTGGATCTAGTCGGGTCAGAAGATTATTGGTATAAAAACTGTTCTGTATCCAAAAACTTTACTGACTTATCTTCAAGTCACTCCATTATGTCACTCTCTATGACCTAGTGCTTTAATCTAAGTTCAGTCCTATTTTTTTCCTTTGTAATAATAAAATTTCTTAAGATTACAGCAAAAAAAAGAGGAGTTCTGGCTATTGTTTTGTACACATAGCTAAGAACAAGAACCCGCGGCTATAACTCACTGTTACACATATTCCTATGGCAAGCAGCCATTATAAAAACCAACCAATAATAACAAGAAAACATGCCACTTTTGCCAAGATGACATACAAAGTTGTTTCCCTGGCCCCAAAAGGAAACTGAGCAGGTTGGCTCAGGAGCCCTTGCTCCCTGGCCCCAGCCTCCCCTCAGCTCATAAAGGCCCTTTATTGCCTGTGCAGTTCTACACGTAGGAAATGTATTCTTGGTACCTAGGGTGCTTTTTCTGTTTGTTTTCTCTTCCAGCATTTGATCACTGGCGGGTGAACTGCTCGGGCCCACAGAGATCTCCAGACCAACAGCTCATGTATTTAAAAGGCATCTGTTTATTTTGAAAATGCAAATATGGCCTACCTCAAAGCTCATCCTCAGAGACTGACAGGCAAGAAATGACCCACTGAGCAAGGGGAGAGACTTCTAGTCTGGAGCAGGCCCTCCCTCCATCATGGCAAGATGGTGAGCCTCAGAGCCACTTAACACAGCCAACTGGGATTCTAGAGAAGGGCCCACAATTAAACGAAATGAGCAGGCTCATCTCTTAAGAACCAGCCAGACAGGTCGTCTTGTACCCAATTTAAAGTACTGAAGATGCCACTTACAAGAGGACTCAGTCTTTGAAAGAGTGGCTCCTCCACTGATGGCTGCCTGGAGGAGGGCCCCGAGCTGGGACACTGGCTCCTACCAGTGGCTGCCTCACAATTCTCATGAGGAGAAAGCTGGGGAAGGTTAATACCCGACTTTGATCTCTGTCGAGGCATACCAGCAAGAATTAATTTACATTTCAGATGAAAAAGGTTGACGGCATGAAAAGGCAGCTTGTTGCTGGTATGAATGTGCAGTAATAGATCGGGAATTCTGAGCGGAAGTTCTGAGGAAGCTGAAGGGATCAGCCACACGGCTGCTTTATTGGGAAGGAGATGAAAGGAAAACAAATCTCAATATGCGCTGCTCTGCTGCAACATGTAGGCCAAATGCTTTCTAAATTTCAAGAGCTGCTCTTTAAAAAAAATTATATATATATATATATATATATATATATATATATACACACACACACACACACACACACACACACACACACACACATATATGGAGAGAGAGAGAGAGAGACAGACAGACAGACAGACAGACAATCTTAGTGACACCATAAAAAAAGTGACTATGGGCCAGAGCTAGAAACACAAACAAGTGCATTCCTCAAGACCTAAGTTTCAAAGAAAATTGTTGAAAAAATAATAGTCAATTAGAGACTAATCTAGAAATAGCTGTGCTAAGACATCATTCCTAAGTCTCTTCAGAAAGATTTCAAAATTAAGGAGAATGTTGTGCCTGGGTCTTGTTTGACTTGGAAATGTCTTAGGGGCAGGAAGAGGAGTTTGTCGTGAGAAGATTGAGCTATTGGTAACATAGTGAAATACTGTTTCAAAATAAAAAGGGTTGGGGTTATAGCTCTTTTTATTTTGAAATGTACTTTGCCCCCAAAATTGCAAACACCCTTACCCTATTCATGCATCTTTATTACTAAGGCAAAACCAGCACATTTCCTGTCCCTGGTGTTGGCTGAAGGGCAGGGAGACTGTTTGCTTTCACTCCGGCTGCCACAGGTTCAGCAGTGGTGCCACTTTCAGGCCTGCCTCAGCCCCTGCAGAGTCAGTCAATATATGTCCTGACACCATTTGATAGGTGTAGACACTGGCTGTGAAGCTAAGGAAGAGGGATGCTTGCTAAGCTAAAGAGAGAGAGCAAAAAGAGAAAAGGAAGCACTTAACAGAAACGGTTTGTCTCCATTCCCACTAGGCAAAGTTAGTCTTCCATGCACTTCCCCACCGTCCCTGCACTGAGCAGATGTGGTCATCACTGTCCTGAGACGCAGCAGACCCATCTCTGCTTTGATGTGATGTTCGCTCAGCAGTAACACAGTGCAAAGTGGGGGGCCTCTAATGATGCATTTCAGAGAAGGAAAACTGGGTTTATGAGTTTTATGTACCGGGTTCAGTGGATCGACAATGCACAGACTCAGTTTATATTTTGAAACATATGTTGAGACTTGGGCCCAAGCTCACAATCAGAAATCAGCCTAGTAACCCTTCTTTAGATTGGAGATGTGTGTGTGTGTGTGTGTGTGTGTGTGTGTGTGTGTGTGTGTGTGTGTGTTGGAGAGGTCAGAAAAAACTGCATCAAGAAAAGCATCCATCTTCCTGATGCTTTGAAAAGCTATAGAGCTTAGGATTCTGTAGATGGTGTTACAAGTTATACATTTGCATTTAAATGGAACCCCCTGCTCCCCAGTGTCTTGGTTCTGAATGTAGACTTTGGGCCTGCCTACAGGAGCCTAAGAGTTCTGAGAGGCAGCCAAGGTTCTGGGAAAGATCGCTTAAAAAGGTTGTGGCTGCCTTACTGAAGAATTTGCTTCTGACTTTGCAGTATCTGAAACCCTGTCTCTCTCTGTTTTTGAGCTCACTGCCCTCTACTCTCTCATTCCACCTCCAATTTCTTGTGCTCCCAGAGATCCTGGCACATGGAGTGGCCTGTTTCCTCCAGAGCTTCAGTTCTGTATTAGCAGCTTCAAATGAGGACAGGAACTGGCAGCCACAGCCTGGCAGCCACAGTGGACATGGTGTTTGCACCAGAGCAGGGTGACCTGAGAGCCAGGGATGGAGGGAAGGGCCGTAACCAGAGTGTGCAGCTCTCAGGGGCCATGGTGCTATAGCGCCTGACACCTGGAGTCCAGAGGGAGTCAGGGTGTGGACTTGGAAAAGCTGGGAAAGTTGCTTAGTTCTTAGTTCTTCTTCCGGGATGTTGATAGACAGGTTTTGTGAATAATCAGAGATCTAGACCAGTGCTCTGACCTCACAGAGGACGGACTTGTGACTCCAAGAGGAAAGAGATTTGCCCAGCAGACCGCATGTGAAGTGGACTCAATCCATACTGCCTGTGTTCTGAACTGGCTCTGCTGCCCATGAGCCAGGAGATTGTGGGCAAGTCGCCACGCTTCTCTCTACTCGGTTTCCTCCTCTGTAGGATCAGGACTCTCAGAGCCCCTTAGCCAAGAGTGGCACCTGCACGCGCTTTTGCTGGCCTCGTCCTGACATGCGGGGCTGTGTTACAGTGAGCGCAAGGCCCCCACTGGGGCTCTCAGCTCACTCCAGGGCTCCCAACGGCTGGCCTTGCAGCTCTTCCAAACTCACTTGCATGTAATCGCAGAACGTCTTCAAGTGGACACTGCAGAAATGATGTTTTAATTACCTGCATGAATCTGAACAGCAGACTCACTCCTTCTGTTGCTTATTTTCTTAAATTTCCTCCGAGCTTCATATCCTCTCCAGGCTAAAAATATAAAACCATGTGCTAGGAGTGACATTAATTTAAGAACGTGCCAGGGAATTGATATAAGCTGTTTCCCCTCCAATCTAGTATGCCTCTCCTCCTTCCTCCCTGTGTTCTCAAAGGACAAAAGGAGCAGAGATCCATGCACCCTGGTGGGCAGAAGGGCTCTGTACTGCCAGCTCGGCTTCCAAAATGCTTCTGAGGGATCGGTTTTGGTCAAGTGGAGAGTTTCCAGAACACTCCGGGTTCCCCGTATGAGTCACTTGGGACTCACAGGTGAGGTGGGTCCCTGTCACTTCAACCCGTGGAGAAGCCCTGTCTTCAGGACTTGGGGTGACAGTGTGAGGGGCAGGCTCGAAGGGGCGGTGGAAGGAACTGGAAAGCATGATAATTCACATGAAAGCCAGAGAGAAAGATAAAGAGGGGAGTCACGGGATATCGTAAGAAGCACGACTGGTGTTTGTTGAAGGGGGACTCTACCAGAAGTAGGCTCAGGGAGGGAAGCTGCAACGACAAGAGAAAAGCAGAGAAGACAGGCGAAAGGACGGGGAAAGCAGAGGAGGGGTCGGCAATGAGTTATTCAGACAAAGACAAGGCAATCAGCCCCCCTGCAGGAGGTCAAGTGGCCCCCTTCTTTGTACCCTCATCTTGTCCTGAGCATCACAACTCTAAGTTATGGGGTGAGCTCATGCGGTCCATAGTGTACTAAAGCACATTGTAGTTCTGGGTTCTGAAAGCATGAAAGAAATTGCCTGCCACATTCCAGGTCTGGTGGTGTGTGTGTGTGACTAGGGATTGTACACAGGGTGTTCTGCCTCTGAGCTATACCCCCAGTCCCTTTTTATTTCTTATTTGGAAACAGGGTCTCACTTAGTTTCTGAGGGCCTCACTAAGTTGCTGAGCCTGTTCCCAAACCTGTGATCCTCCTGTCTCAGCTCCCCCAGTTACTAGGATTACATACATGTGCCACCATGCCCAGCTATAAGATCTGGCACTTTGACATCTCCTCATCCACAGCACAGGAGCTCAAGCTCTGTTTGTAGCACATGTGATTTACACATGCGCTCCAAGCACATGTGGACCTAGGAGAGAGCCTGGCACCTTGTTCCCTTGGGTCACAAGTTCCGGCTGGGCTAGAAAAGGCTGCTGGAATGGCACGATGCTGATGCTGGAAACCTGGCTGAGCCCTGGAGTGGGTTCATCTCAGTTGTTCTGGGTGGCAGGGCACATGCCGGTGTGATGGCAGTTCTACATGAGTGGGCTGCTCAGACTGCCTCTGTTATACCACATGTAATGACACGTGTGCTGCACCACAAGGTCAGGGACCATGGCAGGCAGTCTTCTCATGACTATATCCCCAGTACCCAGTCGAGGGCCAGTCTGGGAGTAGGCACCTGATAAATATATGCTGAAGCATGGCAGGGAGGGAGGGAAGGAAGGAATGAATGAAGGAGCAAATGAACTTACTGAGAAAAGCATCCGGTGGGTAGCCATGGTACTTAGTGAAACATGGAGACTTTGTGAGAGCCAGGCCACCTACCTGACTGGATGGCAATGGCGCCCTTCTCTCTCTTCTCTCTGACTCTTTTGTATCTCCTGGCTCCAAGCCACCCCTTGGTATACGCCTGTAGCACGACCACTCTGCCTATGACTTCTCGCAGTAGCAAATTTAATTGTTCAACGTGGTAATATTTGAGAAATACCTGCAAAGAGACATTAGTTTTAGCGTGACACATGAGCTTCCCACACAGAAACCCACTCTACCCTGGCATACTGTTAATGAAAATATTAAAGCCATTATCCAAATAAAGTTTACAGTGATCTGACTTATGCTCATGTTACTGACTTCTTGGGGGCAAATACAAATCCCCTTCTGAGGCTGAGCCAAGCCTTGATTCTTGACATAAACAGATGATGTTATATAGCGTAGGCGATCCAGATGCTCTCCAGGCTGCCCCACGTCAGCCTGGAGTTCAACTTTCTTGGCTTGAGCAAACTTCTTGCTTCCCCTGGCTCTGGCGGAGGTGCTACTCAACTGGTTGAACCCATGGCCAATAGAGGAAGTTGGAGGGAGAGGGACCTGGAGGACCCGCAGTGATCTAACATCTGTCAAGGAGCCCCGGTGCTGCCCCCAACATTCAGGCTAAATCTGGCTTTATGGGTGATTCAGTATAGACCATAAAACCCTCGGATCCTGCAGGGACGTGATGTTCCCCCAATGAAAAGCTACCCACAATGAAACTAATAAACAGAGTATGCAGTAAATAACATAACACGACTCAAATGAAAAAATGAACAAAGCTCTAAAGGAAACTCATCACGGCCAGCAGTGTGATGTGTATTTACATGTGAGCTAGAATATAGAGTATTGAAAAAAGGGACCTTTTAAAGTGAGCTCAAAGATCTCACTCCAGAAATGCTGAGCGGCTCTCAAATTCCAGACAGAACAGGGTGGAAACCTTCCTGGGCTCCTGACTCAAGACCAGCAAAGATCACTTTTAGGTTTTGCCTGATAAGCTACACCACTTACAAAGCCTTTCTTGCTAGTGATGTCAGCAACGAGAGACAAAGGTGTGCAGGTTAGCATTACAGGTGACCATTGACGCTAAAGAAAGAAATACCTTTGTCCTCCCCAAGACCCAGTGATCCAGTCTGGACTTCTCCAAGATGGCCACACAGCTTTCTTTGCTAGCAGGAGGTGTTTGATGTGCTCTGAATGCCAAGTAATAGTACCTATAAAATAAAAGAGAAAAACAAGGCACTCTCAGTCATCATCTGACTTAGTTTTGTAGAATTGCTCTGGACCCATTGGCAAGCCTCATTTTTTAATAGTAAAAATTTCTTGAGCACCAATAAATAATACCATAGTAGTAGTAAAGGATACACATTTCATACTTACTAGGTTGGTTCTTGCCTCCTTTTATATTTTCTGTGATATGTATTTTTAATTTTGCCATTTTCAAATTATATTTAACGTATATGTAGGATCTTTTACATATTATATATAAATCATAACTAATGTACATGTAGGATCTTTTGCATGCAGAACCAATATAACTAATACTCCAAGAAAGTTGGAATTTAGATAGTTCTCCTAGTGAAAGCTAGAATTTTAAATGTTAGTATTGTAAAAATAATTTAAATCCCAGCATATATATTTTTATTCTCCTTTGAAAAGTCCCATCTGAAACCATCTCTATATAGACAATGATCATAACACTACTGATTCTCTCTGAAGAACTTCACATCTTACTCAAGGAATAGAGTAGATAAAATCGCTAGAACCACTTTTGTTTTCTTAAATGACTTCATCTTAGTGAACTTGTAAACTGTCATATGACAGGATTTCAGGGTAGATTCAAAGAGCACCACTGTAGAGGAAAAATATCTTTTCCTCACCCATCCTTGTTTTCTGGCTGAAGTCCTTGTAATAAATGAGAGATTAACAAGAGGAACGCATACCAATTTTTTTTTGTGTGTGCGTTGGTCTGGGGATGGAACCCAGGGGCATTCAACCTCGGAGCTATACCCCCTTCCCTGTTTTTTTTTTTTTTTTTTTCTTTCTTTCTTTCTTTCTTTCTTTCTTTCTTTCTTTCTTTCTTTCTTTCTTTCTTTCTTTCTTTCGGTGGTACTGGGGATGGAACCCTTCTTCCTCCAGGCTACACTCCCAGACCTATTTAATATTTTATTTGGAAACAGGGTCTCTTAAGCCAGCTGAGGCTGGCTTCGAACCTGCTTGATCCTCCTGTCTCGGCCTCCCAATCATGGGGATTAAAAGTGTGCGCCACCACACCCAGCTTATTCTTTATTTTGCAACAGGGTCTCACTAAGTTATGGAAGGCCTCACTATATATCTGAGGCTGTCTGTGAACCACAATCCTCCGGTCTCAGCCTCCCGAATGCTGGGATTACAAGCATGTGCCACCATGCTCAGCTTAATTTATTTAATATTAGTTTTATGTGACACAAGAGCCTACCTTAATAAGAAAGTGAAGATCCTAAGAAACAGTTATGCCAAGTTTGATACAGAAGTGGATAGTTGTGGAGAAATATGATTGGGCAAAAGGACATGACCTATGGCGGTAAACACTGGTGATGGTGGGGGGTAGTCAGTAAGGCCTATTGGCTCAGATTTTTCATGTGTCACAACATCCTTGGAGATGAGGGTTTTTCTTTTCTCTGAGCACAGGGAAGGCAACTCTCACATGAAGGTCTTATAACCTGTTTTAGGAAAGGTCAGCAAATCCTATGACCTGCCTTAGAAGAGAAGGGCAGGGAAGGTCAGAGTGACCTTCTTGCCTCTGCTATATTCTCAGATATCAAGGTGCCACATTTGAGGATAGCATGTCCTGATTACCATTACTACCAAAAGGACTTTTTTTTTTCTCCTCCTCTTCCTTCTTTTTTCTTCTCCTTCTCCCTCTTCCTTCTCTTCCTCCTCTTCTTCCTCTGCCTTTTCCATCTTCTTCTTCTCTTCATTTTCTTCTTTTTTTTTCTGGTGCTGGGAATTGAACCCAGGACCTTTCACATGCTAAGCATGCACTCTACTACTAAGCTACATCCCCAGCCGCTCCTTTCTTCTTTAATTTCCCTGTTTTAAAACAAATAACGTGTTGAACATGTTATCCTTTAGAAAATCTTACCTTAGTTATTTCTTGGAAAACTTTCAAGGACCTTTGCTCTTTGCTGCCATGTATAATTATATTCTACCTCTTGGAAACTTAAAAAGAAACTTTATTTCTTTGTCAAAGAATTTTTCTTTTCATATTTTCCTTTTTCCCCCTCTGCAGACAAGGCTAATCTGCTATTAAATTACTTTTAAAGTATTTTTGCTTTTAAAAAATCATCAAAGTACAAAACATGTCTTTTCCTCTGACCAAATGCATCCCAATCATTTTGTTTATGGAAATATAAACATACCTGGTCAGCACTTGAGTCAAACTTATTTTCATACTACAAGCCTGTTTTACAAGTTAGAATATAGAGCTGGCTTTACTGAAAACATTTGTATTTAGAGCTGCTAGGACTATTTCCAAGGTCCCATTCCCAGCTTTGGGGAGGAGGACTGTGTTCTCAGTTTCCAGTGGTGGTGTGGACTAGACAATGGGGGATCCTTTGGCCAAGCCAGGGAAGCTAATAGCAGAAGCCCTGCAGAGTTGAGTGGGAGGAGGGGTAGTCAGGCACCAAGGCTCGTCCTATCTGGGCAGTTCATGGCCTTGGCACAGATCCTTCCTCCTCAGTTTCTCCAGAACTTTAGCTTCAGTCACGGCCACTATGATTTGGATTTGGTCACACCAAAGACTGTGTCCTGGTGTTCACAGGGCTGTTCAGACTAGATGGCAAACTCATAGAAGGTGAGTGTCTTGGGAAAGCGGAAGTACAGAGAGCTTCAGGTGTAACAGTCCCTGGCAAAACCAGTGTTTTGCATACTCTTATGCCTGCCCACGTGGGCTCCTCTGGCTTTCAGGAGCCTGGCTTGCTCATGATGAATGCTTAATAGTATTAGTGATTTAAAGAGAACCTAATGAGTTACTAGCACTGTGCAAGATGTAAGAGGAATTAGAAGATGTTTCAGTTCTCTAATCAAGAATTTATGCTTATTTTTTAGGCATTTGTGGATGTTTCTTAGAAACTACAAATCTTTAAATAGGGAGAATATATCTTGGACTAATATAAGCATTAGGACTTAACTTTGATTTTTAGTCTTTCAACCCAAATCTCTTATTATGCTGATAATATTCATATCTGACTTAGTTCAGAAAGAGATAGGTGATGGGTAATGGTAATGCAAAGAGGTAAAATTTCCAAGAATGTAGAAATAGATAAGTCATATACCCTCATCTATAGCAATCAACTCAGAAAAGCATAATGTGCCTTTTTCATGGAGTAAAAGGCACCAAGCCAAGAGGTCTACCAGCAAGGGCTTCTTTTGGGGAGACATATTTCACCTTCTTCCTGAAATAACAATGATTTAAGCATGCAGGAAGATGCAAAAATAAAAAGTATACAGTTCTGTTTTAAAGAGCTGGATACCTGAGGGCATTATAAAAAACAATTCTCTGCTTCTTGTAGATAGGGTTGACATCACAGATTAGATAAGTCTAAGTGCTGAGTTACGCATCAGACACTTTCTATCTCTCATTGTAGATAAGTCACTTACCTGCGTTCCCACAGGCAGAAAATATGAAGCATAAGTTGTCCTTGTTTTTTTTTTTTAAAGGTGGCAGATGGTCTTTTAGAAAATGCTCTTAGCATAACACATTGTATATAATGTCAAGAGCTCCACATAACTCCTAATGGTTCTCTAAGGACCTAAGTCCTTCCTGCTTCAGAATACTATGAATGGTAACAAATGTCCCAAGGTCTCATTTTATTAAAACATGTAAACCTTAAAAAATAGTAATTGTTCAGTTAAAAAAATCTCTATTCAAAAAAGTTGTTTGGTTTTCTAAGATTTTTTTATATGACCTGTAAGCTCTTCAAGGAAGAATTTTAAAATATGACAGTCAAAGCAATATGTGAATTATAAGTAATATGTCCTCCTGTATTTAAATTATGAAACCATGAAGGATCTTTAAGGTTCAGGGATATGTTTACTTTCTATTTCTACATAATAAATTATCTCAAATTTAAATGCTTTAAAAAGCTGAACTAGACTTCTAGGAAGATGGTGACTGAAGGAAGAAGCACATACCAGTCCTGCTGACATCCAATCTCCATTGCCTTAAAAACAGAACTCTTATAAGAGCCAGAAAACATCATAGCTATAAAAAAGAGCACAATAAGTAAAAGGCGGAAGGAAAAGGTAGAAGGAAAATAAATGATCAGAGAGCAGAAAAGAAACCCACTCACCTTGAGTCCACAGGCACCACAATGGCATCATCTTGCCTCACAGCACCCGACTCCAGAGACAAACAGGAAAACAACAAGGACTTGTAGTAAGCCGCTGCAGATTATTGGAATTATAAGTCATCAGTTCCTCTTGCGCAAACACTGGCTACAGCTTGCAACAGTGGCAGCCAAGCTCACCACATACTATAGAAATCCAAACTGGCACTCAACAACACCGTAAGTGAGGCCACCATCCTCATGGGAGAACGCCCAGTGCAGCACCACCAGGAACTTGCGCATCCATGATAAACTCCCTGGGTCTGAGAGAAGGTTCAATTGGCAGTTCAACCAGCCTGACAAAAGTTTGGGTGGAGTCTGCTGTTGGACATAGCAGAGGCTTGGACAGACTCAGGCTCTACATCAATGGAAAGTGCAGAGAGAAACCTACACATAACACTAGATCCAACTAGTAAGATCTCCAGGATCACTACAGACTACCCAATCATGGTGAATGGGGAGAAGTCAGACCATCCCAGGACTAGCTGTGCAGAAAAGAGAATCTTACATTGACTTTGGTCTCAAAGGCATCTGCCACCTACAGAGGCAAGGAAAGACTGAGATTCCACATCTGTAGAAAGCATAGAGGGTGACCTGCACTTAACACTAGATCCAGCCCCAGTGATATTGGCCATTTGCATAGACTGGAAGACTTAAAAAACCAGGCTTGTGGCAGGAAAGGTACCGGTGGCACTTGGTGTCTGCATAGAAAGAGACTGCAGAGGCCCAGTCTGCTGAATATTCATATACTTGTAGGATTGCATTATTATTATTATTATTATTTTGTTGTTGTTGTTGTTTGTTTCTTCTTGTGGGCTTTTTTTTTGGGTGTAAGTATGTATGGTTGTGCATTTGCTCTATTCCCAACCCCTCTCCCAAGCTTCTTCCCTTGTACATGCCAACTCTCTTTTCTCCATCCCATTTATTTTTTCTTTTTTCTCTCTTCTTTTCTCTTCTTTGTCTTGTATTAAATCCACTTCATACCACTATACTAAAAACTCTACATTGGTTAATAGAATACTATTACATATTCACTGTCTCTAATCTATACTATATACTACCTTACCAAACTCATACTCTCATTCTTTTTGATCCTATCTGTGGCTTTACCCTATTCTTGCATTTATGACTTCACTTCCCTCCTCACTCACCCTTCACTGTTGAATACAACACTATTTGTCGTTGGATATACAAGCTGATACCTAGAGAATGAGAGAAATATACCAAAAGAAACAGATACAAACTTCTGAAATCATGACAAAGAGGAATAACAAGGAAGCAATGAGCTCCCACAATACCACAATACCACAATACCAGAACCTGACAACACAGAATTGCAGAGATCTCTAGAAGATCAAATCAGGAATGTACCTGTAGAAATAATACAGGACTTCTGAAAAGAATTTAGAGAGAGTATGAAAGAAATAAAAGATGCAATCATTGACATGAAGGTATCAATTCAAGCTATAAACAATTGATTAGACCACATGAAGAATAGAATCTCGGTCCTAGAAGATGATGACTCCAAAAGTGAATGCATAGTATATAACTTAGAAACAACAATTCAACAGCATGAATTGGACATTGAAGAGATATGGGCCCATTTTAAAAGAGCTAACCTAAGAATAATTGGCATAGAAGAGGGAATAGAAGGTGAAACCAAAGGGATCAACAATCTTTTCAAAGAAGCAATATTAGAAAAATTTTCATAGAACAAGAGGTATACAGGTACAGGAAACTTATACAACCCCCTTTAGACAAGATCAGAGAATAAGTTCACCATCCCACATAATAGTCAAACTGACTAATATAGAAGCCAAGGAGAGAATCTGAAAGGCAACAAAAACAAAAGACCAAGTGACATTCAGAGGCAAACCATTAGAATTACTCCAGACTTCTCAAAGTAGGTCAGGAAAGCCAGAAGGGCCTAGAGTAACATGTTCCAAACTCTGAAAGAAAACAATTTTCAGTCAAAATTTTCCTACCCAGCAAAACTATCTCTCAAACAGGAAAATAAAAATCTTCCGTGATAAACATAAGTTGAAGAAATTTATGCCTTCCAAAATAGCACTAGAGAAAATACTCAAAGAGATTAACTGCAAAGAAGAAATAAGTAATACATGCCAGAACTATAGATACAAGAATTTCCACCCAGCAAACAAAGAAGAACAAACACTACCTCAAAAGTTAAATCTCATTATGTTAGGAATTTACTCAGAAGTTAAATTTCATTATGTTAGGAATTAAAAACCATCTCTCAATAATCACACTGAACATAAATGGCCTCAACTCCCCAATAAAAAGATATAAGGTGGCAAAATAGATTAAAAACTAGAACCCATCTATCTGCTGCTTGTAAGAAACACACATTACAAATAAAGATAGTAACAAACTAAAGGTAAAGGGCTGGAGCAAGGTAATCCATGCCAACAGAACTCAAAGACAAGCAGAAGTACCAACTATGATATCAGACAAGTTAGACTTCAAGTCCAAGCTTATTAGAAGAGACAAAGCAGGACATTTTTACTGGTCAAAGGAACAATCCAGCAATAGGAAATAATGATAGTCAACATTTATGCCCCAAACATAGGTGCAGATACTTAGAAGTCTCAATAAACTCAACCAAAAGACTTATAGAACTAATCAACAAATTCAACATTAAACATTCAACATTAAAAAATCAGAAGCTTTTCTGTATACTAACCATAAATCCACTGAGAAAGAAATCTAGAAAACACTTTCACTCAGGATATCCCACAAAAAAATAAAATACTTAACCAAGGAGGTAAAAGACCTCTATAAAGAAAATTATAAACAACTTAAAAATGAAATCAAAGAAGACATTAGAGAATGGAAAGATCTTCCATGTTCATGGATAGGCAGAACAAATATCATCAAAATGGCCATACTTCCAAAAGTGATCTACAGATTCAATGCAATACCCATTAAATTACCAAGGTCATTTCTTACAGACATAAAAATATTAGTCCTTAAACTCATTTGAAACAACAAAATAAACAGAATAGCCAATGTACTTCTCAGTGACAAAAATAAAACATGCAGGAGGAATCACAATATCTGACTTTAAACTATACTATAAATCCATAGTAATAAAAACAGTATGGTACTGGCACAAAAGCAGATACATAGACTAATGGAGCAGAATAGAAGACTCAAAAACAAGTCCGCACACTTACAGCCAATTGATTTTTGACAAAGGGACCAAAAACATACACTGGAAAAAGGATAGCCTGTCCAACAAATGATGTTGGCAAAACTGATTAACCATAAGCAGAAAAATGGAAATAAACTCCACTTTCTCACCCTGCACAAAAGTCAATTCCAGATGAATCAAAGACTTGGAAATTAGACCAGAGATCTTGAGTATCCTTGAAGAGGGCATAGGTCCAACACTGCAACACTTAGGGACAAGTAAAAACTTTCTCAACAAAACCCCAAGGGCATAAAAAACCAAAATGCAGATAAATACATGGGATTGCATTAAACTAAAGAGCTTAGGTACAGCAAAGGAAACTGTCAAGAACCTCAACTGAAAGCCAACAGAATGCGATATTTTTGCCACCTACTCCTTCAATAGAGGACTAATATGTATACAGAGAACTCAAGAAACTCACCACTAAGAAAACAAATAACCCTATCAAAAAATGGGCAAGTAAACTAGACACTTCATGAAAGAAGAAATTCAAATGGCCAATAAATGCATGAAAAAATGTTCAACATCATTAGCAATCAGAGAGATGCAGATCAAAACTACCCTGAGATTTCACCTACCTCCAACTAGAATGGCAATAATTCAAAACACAAACAACAAATGCTGGCAAAGATGTGGAGAAGTGGGAACTCTAATACATTGTTGGTGGGAATGCAAACTAGTGCAATCACTTTGGAAAACAGTATGGAGAATCCTCAGAAGAATGGGAATGTATTTACCATATGATCCAGCAATACCACTTCTCAGTATCTACCCAAAAGAATGGAAACCAAACTACCAAACTAATGCATGTGTATCTATGTTCATAGCTGCACAATTCACAATTGCCAAACTATGGAACCAGCCAAGATATCTGTCAACAGATGAATGGATTATAAAACTATGGGATGTGTACACAATGGAATTTTACTCAGCCATAAAGAAAAACACAATTATATCATTTATAGGGAAATGGATGAACTGGAGAACATTATGCTAAGTGAGATTAGTCATTCACAAAAAATAAGAAATCAGATGCTCTTCCTAATATGCAAACGCTAGGAAGAAAACTGGTCATAGGAGGAAATCTAGACAAGGAAGGAGCTACTATAGGTCAGCAAATAAAGCAAGTTAACTTAGGGGATGGGAAGGGGAAGAGGAAAATTCTCTAATGTTCATGATGTACATTAGCAAACATATTAAAGTCAATCATTAAGCCAAATATGAGAAGGAGAAAGGGAAAGGGAATGGAACAGGAATTGGCAAGGCATAATTGGGTGATGTGTGCATATGTCTCTACCATCTTATACTCCATTAAGATGGATAACTACAATGCATCAATAAAATTTTTAAAAAATTATTTAGAAAAGCTGATCTAACAGTTGCTGAGGGTCAGGAACTCAGGAGTAGCTTATTTGGATACTTCTGCTCAGGGTCTCCCATGAGATTACAGTCAAGATGGCAGCCAGGGCTGCAGCCATAGGAAGCCTTGACTGGCAGCAGAGGATCCATTTCCAAATGACTCAGTCATGTGGCTATTGACAGGAGAAACCAGTTCTTCACAAGCCTTTGGTAGGAGGCCTCAGTTTCTTGCCATGTTGATCTCTCTGGAGGACCACTTGAGGAATTTCATTGCATAGAATATGCTTTCCTGAGAACAAGGGAAAAAGGGGGTGAGGAGGGAAGGGGAAAGGAGAGGAGAGACACCAAGCCGGAATCTGCAATGCCTTTTATGAGCTAGGCTTAGAAGAAACACACAATCAGTTCTCCCATACTCTTCTATTCAGCTCATGAAAGAAAAACTAAGGTCTACCTTCTGATGGGAGGGGAATTAAATAATTCATGGACATATTTTTACTCACCAAAAAAGATCTCGAAGGATCATTAAGTCTTCTTTCTCTTGATGATAAAGCACCCTCAGTGATAAGAAATGACTTATCCAAGATGAAAGCTAAAATTATTATTCAAGGTGCCTGGCTTCCAAGCTATTGATTTTAGAAAATCATATAAATCCAGCTAATAAAGTTTAGCTTTTGATGCAAATAAAGAAACAAAAAAGAATGAAGTTAAATATTGCTCACCAGGAAAGACTGAAACTGGCTTACATAAAATTTTTTTCTATGTAAAAATATGAAAATTTGGTAAGAATTGTTTTTTCTTTTGTAGCTTCATTGTCTATTTATATATTCAATGATATTTCCATATTATACTTTATTATGCACTCTAAAAAGAGGCCCTAACAGAATGCAGTTGTTTGGAATATAAGCAAATCTCTCACCAAATCAATAGTGAACTTATTGGCCAACCTTCAAAGTCTATTTAACCTATTTAACTTAAATATTTCCTCTGAGGAGAAACAAACTTTCTTTTTTCTCTGCATTCTCTTTTCTTTGGTTCTTTAGTACAAATGGAGAAAATCCTTGGTAAGACAGAGAGAAATAGAGAGTGTGTTAAATGCACCAGAGTTGTCCTGTGAGACATGACCCATCTCAGCAAGAAGAAAGCTTTTTGGTCTTGTTCATGATTCAACTGATAAAAGAGTGAGGAACTTAAAGACTGTGAAGACCAAACACTGCTCTTCCAGGATGGCACAGAGAACAAAAATCGTCAGGTCCTTAAAGACTGAGTAGAGAGCTCTAAAAGACTGAGGAGGGCATAAAGAAGAATGAGCAACAGTCTGTCAATAAATAGACAAACTATTTATTGAGAGGCAACTAAATTACAAATAAAAATATTTGGAAGTTTTGAGTGTTTTTAATCAAGTATCAGTGACGTTATATTCTTTCTTATAAAGATCTAGACCCAAGCTCTTCTAGACACAGTGCAGGCAGAACTGAACTTACACTTAACTGACTAGAGACCCTACCACCATGTGCTGGAGATACACTCAACAATCCAGCTAGAATTTATAGGCCACAGTACTAAGAGGGATGTAGAGAAAGAATGAATCGTGGAGATCTGTGAGGGTCTCCTCAGGTATTCAGCAGCATACTGACTGGCACACGCATAGGAGTAAACTACTCAAGTCTTGGGAAAGAACCACGAGAGAGGATTACAGGGAATTATGCCTAATACTCACTCAGGGCTGGCAATGGTAGCTGTTTCTACCAGCCAGATTGATTAACCTCATAATTCAAAGGGCAATGAATAGAGTTCTCAGGAGGGTCTTGTTCCAGTAGTGAGAAAATATTAGTGATAAACACAGCTCTAGCTCTAAAAATCCTGAAAGCAAGACCCAAAAGTATGATACTGTTTCCAAGTAATTTAACTGCATCTTAAAATAAAACACAAAGGTATTTATAGGGATACAAAAAGATAAAATTGGCAATATTTGGCATCATGTCAAGATTACCAGATCCATGAGAAAACATGATCCATAAGGAGAAGAAAAATTGATCAACTGAAATGGATCCAGCAATGACACAGGTATTAAAATAGACACACAAGGATAATAAAATGATTGTTTTAACTATATTCCAAATATTTGAAAAGTTAAGTAGAGACATTGAAGATATTTTGAAAAACTAAAGAAAACTTTTAGAAATAAAAACTACATAATGTCTGGGATGAAAAATATAGAAAATAGAATGAACAGGTGAGACTGCAAAAAAGAAAAGATTAGTGAACTTGAATACATGAAAATAGAAATTGTAAAAATAAAATAAAGGGGACATAATTTAAAAAATATAAACAGCATTGGTGAACTGTGTGGGCTTAAGGCATATAATCAAAGTCCCTGGAGAAGAGGAAGAAAAAGAAAGGAACAGAAAAAATATGCAAGGAAACAATGGCTGAAACTTTTTCTAATTTGATGGAAACTATTAACCAACAGATCCAAGAAACTCAATAAACTTCAACCAGAGAAATAGTAAAGATAACCACACTAAATTAAACTGCTCAAAACCAGTGATAAAGAGGAAATCTTAAAGGCAACAACAACAACAATAAAAATCTATGTACAGAGGAATAAAGATAAATTGACAGTGGAGTTCTCAATTGAAACAATGCATGTGAGAAGACAAAAGAAGAGAATTTTTAAGGTACTGAAAGAAGCTATATCTTTTTTTGCCCAGTGAAAATATCTTCCAAAAACAAACTCAAAACAAAGACTTTCAGGCACGTGAAAGCAGAATTTATCACCAGAAAGTTTATATTAAAGGAAATGCTAAATGGATTTCTTCACACAGAAGATAAATAACATCAGACCAAAATATAAAAGAAAGGAATAAAGAATGCCTTGTGGGGGCTATTTTTGTACATATATAGTTTTGTGTGTGTGTGTGTGTGTGTGTGTGTGTGTGTGTGTGTGTTACTGCGGGTGGAACCCAGGGGCTTTTCTACCTCCAGGCTATACTTCAAGACCTATTTTTTATACTATATTTGGAAACAGGGTCTCACTAAGTTGTTGAGAGCCTCACTAAGTAGCTGAGGCTGGCTTCGAACCTGTGTAATCCTCCTGTCTCAGCCTCCCAAATACAGGGATTACAAGTGTGCGCCACCATGCCTGGCTCAAATATATAGTTTTTTAAAATTTCTTTCTGCAGTACCAGGAATTAAATCCAGAGACACGCTACCACTGAGATACATCCTCAGCCCTATCTATTTTTTATTTTGAGACAGGGTCTTGCTAAGTTGCCAAGGCTAGCTTTGAACTTACAATTCTCTGGCCTCACCATCCTGAGTAGCTGGAATTACAGATCTATGCCACTGTATCTGGCAAAAAAATATTTTTATTATTTGAATATCCTCAAAATATACTTGACTTAACAAAAATAATAGCAGGATATTATGGGGAGATGAAAGGTAAAACAACAGCATAAAGATCAGGAGAAGAGAAGTTGGACTATTGTAAGATTCTTATAGCATGTAAAGTGGTGTGAGGTAGGCTAGGATAAGTTAAGGGTATGTACTAAAAATCATAATACAATTCCTAAAATAACAAAACAACGAGCTATAGCTAATAGATCAAAAGGATAAAATGAAATTTTACAAAATACTCAACAAATTTTGAAGAAAAAAAGATTATATGACACTAACAAGAAACAAAAGCCAGGCATGGTGGCACACTCCTATAATCACAGTACTTAGGAGACTGAGACAGGAGGATCACAGGTTCAAGACCAGCCTCAAAAACTTAGCAAGACCTTGATTCAAAATGAAAAATAAAACAGGGCTTGTGGTGTAGCTCAGAGGTATAATGTCCCTAAGTTCAACCAACGGTACCACAAAAACAAAATCCCAATAGTCACATGATTAACTAAACCTAACTATGTGAATAATACTGTTGTATGTAAATGTTCAAAACCACCCCAAATTTAAACACAAATTTAAACAAATTTCAAACAACATAAAAGAGCAAAATGCAACTATATGCTGCTTACAAAAACCATCCAAATATAAAGATACTAATAAGTTAAAAGATACACCATGCTAACACCAGTCAAATGAAAACTGGACAGCCTATATTAATAGCGTATCTCAGAGCCAATTAACTTTTAAAAAGTCTCTTTCTGCCTCCTGCTCCTCCCACACATATTATTCACATATTATTGGTGCTATTTCTCTGGAAAACCCTGAGTAATATTGCTCCAGTCCCATTTGCTATCACTTAGACACACCAAACAGACACAAAGTCAACCTTGATGGTAAATTTTTGTAACCATGAAGCACAAAGGCAAGTTCCATGCAAGACCTTGAGCTGCTGGAGGGTTGTTCAGAAGTTACTTCCTTCCCCCTTGGCTCCCCACGATGGCCTACACACTGGGGTCTCACTGGGGTCTAGGTTAATCTAGCCATTCCTCCCATGCTCATAAACAGGTCTTCTACCATGCGTCAGAAGTTCATGCCTGGATATTCCTACAAGGCTGTCTGTTTGAGGGACTGTTGACTCTAAGAAACATTTAGATTCAGGAGGAAACACAGAATCATTGCTTTAAAAAATAGATTAGATATTGGGTGATGTGTGCATGTGTGTCTCTACCATCTTGTTTCCCATTAAGATATATGACCAAAAATATAGATTATATAGATTGATTGATAGATTTCTTTGAATGGAGGAGAAAGGGGAGAGCAGACTGGCTGGAGGTTAGCAGTTAGTGAGTAGTTCTGAGTTGGTCCAGGTGCCCAGGCCCGGCCTCTGGCTCCCTGGACGGGCCCTCTCAATCCTCACTGCAGCGTGGGGCAGGTGCGGTACCTGTGGTAGCATACACTCTCTTACAGGGAGCTCTGGTGCTACTGCACATTTCAATTCATTGGCACTTGCGAGTGTCCACGGGGATCAAGAATACTGGGCTTCCACTTAGAAGTGTTGATTTCCCATACCTGAGCACCAGCTGTCAGGCTCTTCCTGATGCACGTGTGAGGGGGCCGAACAACAAACATTCTGTTCGGACTTGTGCATCCCTATGGCATTTATTCTTCAGTGGAAAGCTGAAATCGTCTTTAGCACACCCTTCTGGGTGATCAGATTCTAGTCCTGTTCATCCCGTTTGAGCCCTTTTGCAACCCTTTTTAAATGGCAGGTAACTGATAGATACATAAATTCTGTCCAGCCTGGTGATAACTTTAATTGATTCTTCCTTGCTGAAGGAAACCAGCTTTGTCGTCACTTACTACTCATTTCAGCAATCCTTATAATTTCTTATAAGGATTATAATTTCTTATAAATTGTGCTGTTCTGACTTTTCTTTTGAACTGATTATAACATCTGCCTGGTTCCCTCATAGCATATGAATAAATTCTTTTAACACATTTATTTATTTCTAAATTCCAATCATAATTTTTTATCTTCTTGTGCACAATATCTTTTAAAAAGAGGTGGGGTACAAATGTCCAGGCTGAAGGAGTGGACGCAGTAGGTTTGGAGGCAGGAAGCCCTAGAGGGCCTAGTGAGCTAAAAAATATTGCCCCTTTAATACTTTTACCTTTTTTAGGGGCTAAGGGGATAGAACCCAGGGGCATTCTACCTCTGAGCTACACCTCCATCCCTATTTTATATTTTATTTTAAAACAAGGTTTCACTAAGTTGCTGAGGGTCTAAGTTGTTGAGACTGTCTTTGAACCTGTGATCTTCTTGTCTCAGTCTCCCAAATCCTGGCATTAAAGGCATACACCACCATGTTCAACTTCTAAGTTTTGAAAAGAAAATATTGGTTCATGGAATATGTGCACATTGGACTTCACTAAGAAAGCATTTTCAACTTGGTATTATATAACCTCTAGAATCTAAGAGTCCTATTGCTTTCTACCCATGACAGTTTAAGGAATTATCAGACTTACTGATTGCCAAAATAGATGTAAATGGTATCCTCAGGAGACTGATTCAAGGATCCCTACAGATACCAAAGTCCACAGATGCTCAAGCCTCCTGTCTAAAATGGCATACTACTGACTTAAAGCCTACTTACATCCCACTGTATATTTATTATATAGTACTGGGGATTGAACCAAGGGGCACTCTACCTCTGAACTACACCCCAGGCCTTTTTCTTTTCTTTTCTTTATTTTTTTAAAATTTGAAACAGGTCTTGCTAAGTTTCTATGCTGTGACTTCAAACTTGAATTCTTCTTCTTTCAGCCTCCCAAGTACTAGGATTACAGAGATGTACCACCACCACACAGCCTTCTGTAGATTTAGATTATCTTTAGATTATTCATAATACTTAGTACAATGTCAATGTTGTATGAATAATTATTATACTATATTTTTAGGGAATCATGATAAGAACAAAGTCTGTACATAGTACAGATGCAATGTATGTGTGTGCATGTGCGTGTGTGTTTATGTGGTACTGGGAATTGAACTCAGGAGCATTCTACCTCCAAGCATATATATGTACATATATATACACACAGACATAGATATATAATATGTGTATATAAAATATGTGTAATACAGAGCCCATGGATACCAAGTACTATTGACTTGTGGTTTTAATTTGCATTTCCTTAATTACTAATGAGGCAGGGCTTTCTGTTTTCAATGACATCTTTTAACAATAAAAACTACATAGAAAAAATTAATTTCTCTAATTTTTCCTAATGATTATTCTTTCTCCTGGAGAGAAGAGGAAGAAAGTCACTCATTTTAAACATGTATTAGCATTGGAGATGGTTTACATTTTTGTAACCCCTCACACTTTTAAATTGCACGATGAAACTTGGTCCTCGAATGCCTGCATTTTCACATTATTTGAGAAAGATCTATATTTTCTAAAGATGCTTTTGAAATTCTTACCTAAAATGAACGAGCTCTGATTCATCCTTCCAATTTGACTTTTGCACTTAAAGGCGTGTAAAACATCTGTACCTCTGAATGTAAATCTATTAACAGTTCTACATTAATAGAATTTTTTCAAAGTTTATTATAGAGACGGAAACATTTGTTATTTTTTAAAAACTTTAAGCTGGGCATAATATGCACACATGTAATCCCATTACTTGGGAAGCTGAGATGGGAAGTCTCGGCATTTTCAAGAACAGCCTCAGCAAGTAGTGACACTTTCATCAACCTAGTGAGACTCTGTTTTAAAATAAAAGTAAAATTGGGATTGGGGTTGTAGCTCAGAGATCCCTGGACTCAATCCCCAGTAACACTCATACACTCATACACAATCCCCAGTAACACTCATACACTCATACACACACACACACACACACACACACACACACACACACACACAGCTTTAAGCAAACACCTTCTTATAGATCATTCATTCTAGATCGTTTTAGAACTTTGGAATAACTTATTTGGAATAAATAATAACTTTGGAATAACTGATTTCTTTCTACATTAAGTTAGCTTGTGTAAATTGCAGTTTCATTAAATAAACTTCATATATGCTGTGGTTTAGATGTTGTGGTTTCCCACCCCCAATAGGTGCATGTATTAGAGGCTTGGTCCCTAAGGTGGCTTTTTTTGGGAGTTGATAGAACTGTTAAGAGGCGGTTCTAACCAGAGGTCCTTGGGTCACTGGGGGAAACTGTCCTCGAAAGATAGTGCTGATCTCCTAGAGTGAGTTCTTCCAAGAGTAAGTCATTATAAAAGCCTGAGCCTGACCCTTGAGTCTCCCTCTGGTTTCCTTTTTTAGGATGTGGGCTGTTCCTCATACACAAGCTCCTGCCATCGCCATGGCTACGAGGTGACACAGCCAGAGAGCCCCCACTAGAGCTGGACCACTGCCAGTGCCATGCCCTTGAGCTTTCAAGACTGTGAGCTAAATAAACTTATCTCACCTACCTTAAGTATTTTGTTTTAGCAATGAAAAAGCTGACTAATAAAATATAGGACCAACTGATGTTGCCAGACACTGGTAAAAATATTAAATGACATGAGTGGGCAAACATAGATAATTTCTCTGCCCTCGTGAAGCTTGTATACTAGTGGGAGAGACAAACACTAAATAAAAGTATGAAGGACATCATGTTAGGTCAGGGTAAGAGCTATGAAGATCAACAACGTGGGGTAAGGGGAATTGGTGAGTATGTTTTGGAGTATTCTGATAGGCAGCTGTAAGCAGCCAGGATAGTGAGGAATTCAAGTCATGTCACCTGGGGAGCTACTGACAGGGCTGAGGATGGCACATTGTCTTTAACAATCTTATTCAGACCCCCTTCACCAGAGTCACCTAGAGATCTCACAGAAGGTGTGGATTCCTGAGCCACACACACAAGATTCTTCTGACAAAGAACCAGAATCTTTGGGGTTGACCTCAGGAATCTATACTTTAATAAGCTCCTATGGTGAGTCAAGTACAGTTTGAGAACCTCTGGCTCTGGGGAACATGATAATTGACTGAAGGACAATTTTGGTAGGGTTAGGAAGGACATGGTGGTGATCAGATATCTATAAAGACAGAATGGGCTGCCTTGGGGGTCAGGGAGTGAATTCTTAGACCCTGGAGCTATTCAATGGGAAACTGGTTCAAAGTCAAGAATGTTGCCAAAAAATTTCTAGATAGTTGGACCAGATGACTCTTTGAGATTCCTAAGGAAGACACTATTCCAACTTCCCCTTTGGCTTAAAGAATTGCTTCTGTGATTTTGAAACTGATGTTTGGCCAGGCATGGTGGTACTCACCTATAATCCCAGTACTTGGGAGGCTGAGACAGGAGGATCATAGATTCAAAGCCAACCTCAACAACTTAGTAAGATCCTGCTTCTAAATAAAACATAAAAAAGGGCCAGGGGCAGAATGCCCCTGGGTTCAATCCCCAGTCTCCCTCCTTTTCTCTCTCTCTCTCTCTCTCTCTCTCTCTCTCTCTCTCTCTCTCTCTCACACACACACACACACACACACACACACACACACACACCTACTGAATCAGAAACACTGAGGGTGGTACCAAGGAATCTGCACTTTAACAAGCCCTCTAGGAGATTCTGGTAAGAAGGTTGGAGAACCACTGAAAGAAACAGACTCCTGAAGGGAAGTGACCAGTCTCCAGGGACAGTGAAACTGAGAAAAGAAGCTGGCTCCCACATCTACCATCTTTCCTCTTTGTTAGACCCAAATGACTTATGGGGTTTCTGGAGCACATCATTTTCCCTTGGAAAAGGTCATTCTAAAGAAATTCTCACATGTGTTTAGTATTTAGGATTGAGCATTGCTGGCAAACAATTGGAAACAATTTCAGTATCCATGGTAGAGGAATGGCTAAATATGGATTTCTATGAGAAGGTTGAAAGCAAGGTGTGAGAGCTATGGAGTAGCACAGATTTATAGCTGACAATATTGTTAAATAGAAAAGCAGAAAAAGTACAAAAAAGTGTGACTCAAGTTAAACTAAAAATGTAGGGTTTCTTTCCCCCTTCTCTCTCCTTCGTGTGTGTGTGTGTGTGTGTGTGTGTGTGTGTGTGTGTGTGTGTGTGAAAGTAAAACTACAAAAAGAATAACAGTGGCCATTTTAGAGAGAAGCAGTAGTAGTTGAATAAATTCTGGTAAATGAAAGTAGGGATGTGGAAAAAGTGTTCATCCTTTTATGCAATACTTAAAATTTTAGAAGAAATGTATTTGTACATTATCATCATATTTAAAATTCATTTCAAACATTAGGTAAAAACTGTTAAGACTTCACTCTAATGGGCCCTAATCCTGGCTGTAGAGCCTCACATCTACTAATTTGATCAATATCACTTGTATCTTAGTAGAAATGTCCCTACTCATGTGGCAAAGAGCTCTAACCCTTTTCCAGTTTTAAATATCCATTGAGGGATTCTAGGCTGTCTATTCAGAGACCTGAAATACTGGACAATTATCTGAACAATTCAATAGATACAAATAACTTTCTATTATGTAGATAATAGAAGTAACAGAGCTATTTGGGCTTGGATAATTTGATAATTACCCTCAATTGCCCATTTCCCTTTGTGTATCTAAGACTCCAGATTTAGTCTGTTAAGTTATTATATTTACAATAAGCACATTTAATTTTTTTCCCTTCATGTTTGGCCTTGAGTAAAGAGAAAGAACAGCTGGCCACCATCTGCTAATCAAAAAAAAAAAAAAAGGAAAAAGAAAGAAAAGAGGAAGAAAGAAAGCCATTGTATCCATTATCTCCTTAGAAAAATTCCTAAATTTGGCCCTTGAGATAAAAAGTTCCACTCATTTGTACTATTAGACTTCTAAAAGTCCTGAGATTATAAATTTCTTTGGATATAGTATTATTCACTATAGCACTCTGCACACAATAGGCACTTAATAAATTTTTCTGTTGCTGCTGCTGCTGCCCTATAAGCTTAAATGAGAGGCCTTCTAAGAGGGAGAAAACCACAATGGCACAGAGAATTGGAAAGTGAGGCTGAGTTTATTCATAAACTAATTAGTAACAGAAACTAAACTTTAAATTGTTTATTTTACAATTAGAAAAGTTATTTTCTACCTTACAATTAGAAAAGTTATTAGTGAACATTTTCTTATTGAGTTCTATAGATTGCTTTTATATTTTATTTGGAAACAGGGTCTCTTAAGCCAGAGGCTGGCTTCGAACCTGTGTGACCCTCCTGTCTCCGCCTCCCAAGCACGGGGATTACAAGCGTGCGCCACCACGCCCGGCTATAGATTGCTTTTAAAGCGAATATTCAAGATACATTGGTCTCATTTATTTATTTTGAGGGTGGAATTTGACCCTCAAATTCCAAATAGATAGACTCTCAGTTCTCATTCTAACTCTACCACATAATCTCTGTGTGACTTTGAGCCAGTTTCCTCAATTGTAAAACCAAAATAATATCTATTTGCAGGGGGTGGGGGGCTATTTCCAGTTTTTTGTTTTGATTTATTTTCATTTTTATTTTTGGAATTGAGGATTGAACCCAGGGGCATTCTACCTCTGAGCTACATCCCCAGACCTATTTTATTTTTTTATTTTTGAAACAAGGTCTCCCTAAGTTACTGAGTCTGATCTCAAACCTGCGCTCCTCCGGTTTCAGCCTCCCAAGTATTGGGATTACTAGCAAGCGCTACCATGCCCAGATTCAAGTATTGAGATAATATATGTCAAACACCAACGTAAAACCTGCCATAAGCAGGTACTCACCAAATATCCATCTCTCCCTCTTCCTTTCTGTGACAAAATCTATTTTTCTTCCCCCCTCTCAAATGTGTGAGGAAAAGCTGCCAGCGATCTTTTCTGTGAGTCATCTCTAAACTGTGGTGCTCAGGGCTAGGCAGATATTTACTCTAGAAAGCCTCTAGAACATGCCACGGCAGCAATGGCCAAGAGGCCTGGAGCCCCATGTTGGAATTATGAGGCACCTCTGGGCTGCCTCGATCCAGAGGCCAGGCCTGCAGCAGGGGCTTGAGAGCGAAGCATTTGCCTTTCTTGGGCCCAAGAAGGTTTCCTTGCTTCCTCCTTAACCCCTCCCCCTCCTTTTTTCTTTCTCCTTCTTCAAGATTACTTTTACTTCTTGTTCTTTTTGCTTCTTCATTATCATTACCTAACAAAAGACAGACCCCTGAAATGTGTTCTAAGGAAGCCCTAGGCAAGGACTGAGCTTGAATTCAGCCATTGATTGTCACAGGGTAAGCAGGGCAGACCCAAATGTCCTGAGTGAGTCTTCGCTGATGCTGGTTTGATACCTTCATGACATCTTTCCTCTTGCTTTCCATTTATTTATTTATTTACTTATTTATTTATGATATTGGGGATGGAACCCAGGGGCATTCTACCTTCAAGTTACACTGCCATCCCTATATTTTATTCTTTATTTCAAAACAGGCTCTCACTGAATTGCAAAGGGCCTCACTAACTAGCTGAGGCTGTCCAAGAACCACAATTCTCCTGTCTCAGCCTCCCAAATGCTGGGATTACAAGCGTGCACCACCGTGCCTAGCTCCTTTGTATTTTCTTCTTCCACTGCGTTCACAGCTGGGCAGCTGCTCCTTTTGTTTCTAGAAGTAGGTTCTTCTCTATGGCTGAATTACTTCTGAAGCTGCTGGTAATGCGGAATGCTAGGGAAATTAGGACAGTCTAGATAGATTATGACTGCCACCACTCGAAGTCTCCTTGGGAACAGCATGACTGATAGCATCTCTTGCATCCACTTTTCAAATCAACACTATAATTCCCTGGCAAAATCTGCAAAGCTAGCTGGGCGTGGTGGCGCACGCTTGTAATCCCCACGCTTAGGAGGCAGAGACAGGAGGATGGCGCTGATTTGAAGCCAGCCTCACTGGCTTAAGAGACCCTGTTTCCAAATAAAAATATAAAATAGGTCTGGGAGTGTAGCTCAGAGGTAGAAGGGTTTCCAGGAACCCCAGTACCACCAAAATAATTAATAATAATAATTAATAATAATAATAATAATAAATTTGCAAAGCTGTCAATAACAAAGAGAAGTTTTTCTGATAATTGAGCATGTGAAAGGCAGCTGTCAGCAGTGTAGGCTTCCTGAGAAAGGCAGCGTCTCAAAAGAATTCATTTGAGGAAGTTGAACTGTCTATCTCCTTAGGCAAGTTGGGGAGGTGCCTCAGCTACGACAAGACTGATCTGAACCCATCCTGTCTCATGATATTGGATGGAGGCCACAGAAATGCCCTTTATGGTAACCTGGAGAGATTGGTACTGCCACCTCCTAGAGATGAGGCCTGGGGAAAGCTACCTTTCCTCTCTGGCCTCAGGTTCTCCAACTGTCAATGGAACCGTTGGATTAGGTCATCCCTGAGACTCTTTCAATGACATTGCAAAAGATGCTTTATAAAGGTGTATTTGTTTATTGCAATAACATCGTAACAATAGGAATATAACTGTTCAGGGAGAAAAGAAGTAATCCAGCATCTTACCTCCCTGACACTGAACACATAAACTACCCCAAAGGTGCACACACACACACACACACAGAGTTGGAGAGGGTTAAGAACTCACTCTCCCCACTAAGTAAAGAAAGATGGGCAGGCATGACAGGCTGCAGGACAGCCATTAGTGACCTTATCCTGGAACACACCACCATGCACAGACGGGTGCAGCCTATTTTTGTCACTGTGTTGAAGCTGTTCATGATCCTCCCTAAGTATTATCTCTTAGCATGACCCTCACACCATGGAAGTCAATTTCCAGGGAACCCAGGGTTCTGTTCACTTTGCTGCAGATATCCTTGCTTACCTGAATGGCACACTATGATGTCTGTATCAGACTTTTATCTACATAGTTACAGGTGAAAAGAAAGAAATCCAGGGATGTTCTGGAGAATTGATGCTTCTTTATTACATATGCACTGTGGACTTCCCAGAGGAAAAAGCAGAAGTTTTTATTCATTGAAAACAGAAGTTTGATTTCAGCCTTTCTTGGGGTATCTGCATTCTTCTGTGATGCTCATTTTTCTCATAACCCTGTCCTAAAAGTGGGCACTAAACTTGGGGCTCTGTAAGGGAATGTTGGGGTCTATGTGATCAGAGAAGTTTTTATAGTGATACTGATGATGTTCAGTTCCCTTTATAAAAGTTAAAGGTATGTATTATGGATTTGTTGCAGGAGGCCAAGTACAGAGAGATGACGACTCAGAGACTGTATTGGAAAGGAGAATTTCTTTATTTCCACCAGCAGGGCTCAGAGAACTAAGTCTGAGTCCCGCATGGTGTTGGGATACAAGTTATATAGCCTCAAACAGGGCAGCATTTGATGGTTTGACAACAAGCAGAAGCTTGGGTTAAGTTTTATAAAGTTCCTTTTCCTGGGTGTGATTTCCTATAACTGCTTCCAGCTGGCAGGTGCACAGCAGCGCCACCTTAGGCTTCTGTCTTGAGTTTAAAATGCAAATGAGTCTTTCTCATGGCATCTCAGGAGCTCAGCTGATAAGAATGGTACCAATGGGGTTGTTTTAGCCATTCAGCCTTCCTTTTTCTTAAATGCAGATGTGATGTCTGGTGGGGCAGCAGACATCTTGTGACTATAAGCCAACCCACCTACTAAACATGGTACAAGGGACTTAATAAAATCAGAATGTATACAGGTCTTTGATGACTTAATTGAGCAGCAAAACTAATTTTAGAAAGAGCTTAAACTCTAAATTTCTTTTTATAAGAGAATAAACAAATAAGCTCATTTGCCAGTGGTTATCAATTTGAACAATTTTGCCCCCAACGAGACATTTGACAATATCTAAAGACTTTTTTTTTTCTTTTCCAGAGCTGGTGATTGAACCCAGTGTGTCATTCTCTACCACTGAGACCCTATTCCTTTAGAGATATTTTTGGCTATCACAAGTGCTGGCAGCAAAGGGAGTTGGTATTGGAATCTAGAAAGTAAACCAGGGAAGAAGCCACTAAACATCTAATAAGGCACTAGATAGTCCCCTATAAACAAAGAATCATCTGGTCCAAAATATCAATAGTATCAAGGTTGAGCAATTCTGGTTTAAGCCACTAAAACTGTTTGCTTCCTTGCTATTCACAATCAAATGCATTCCTGATTAACAGAGTCTCCCATTCAGGAAACAATGGACATACACTATGAACCAGATGCCATGTCATGTGGTACTAGGAATAAAATTTTATATTTTTATAATTTTATGTTTTTCACTTTTATAAGTGAATAAAGGTCCACTTTGTTCCCTCAAAGTTCCTAGTCTAGTGGGGCAGACAGACATGATGGGATGGAAATAAGAGGAGGTTCCAATGCAGGGATGTCAACATCCAGTTATGGGAGCACAGGATGGAACAGCTGCCAGTTTGTTCAGGAAGCTTCACAGGGAAGACAGGGAAGACATCTGGGCTGGAGACAGACAGGTAGGGAGACCTCCAAGTGAAGATGACCCCCCAGAGAGAGGAGGGCACAAAGGCCAACTACCGCTCATGGCCTGGAGGGTCCAAAGTCAGGCTGGCTGCAGCCTCGGGGTAAGGGAAAGCCATGGGGAAAGAGGAGAATAGCAGATGAGGGCCAACAGTGAAAAGCCTTTCCTGCTGACTTTATCCTCTAGGCAATGAGGAACAGGTACAGACCTGTTCTTATGAAAGTGACATGATCATCTTTATATTTTTAAAACATAACTCTCATGGAAATGTAAAGAATCATTTGAGTGGGGGGTCTAGATGGTCATTTTAATCAAGAGAGAAACATAGTTAGATGAGAATTTTAGTTAAATCCTACCCTGGCCACTCGGTGGAATAGGTTGGATGGCCAATCAGAAAACTATGGCCTGAGGGTGTGCAAAAGAGCTTTAATGGGGCTTAGAAAAGATCAACGGAATAGAATTCAGAGTCCAGAATAAACCCTTACATTATGGTCAAGTGATGTTCATCAAAGTTGCCAAGGCAATTCAGTAGAGGGAAAAAAAGGACTGTCAATAGATGGTGTTGGAACAGCTGAATATTCACATAGAAAAGAATGAAGTTAGATCCCTACCTCATGCCATATATAAACATAAATATAAATTGGATCATTGATCTAAAATCTAAAAGCTAGAATTATAAAACTCTTAGAAAAAAGCAAGTAAATCTTTGTAACCTTGGCAGTTGCTTAGATAGAATATCAAAAGCACAAGCCACAAAAGAATACATAGGACTTTGCCAAATTAAAAATGCTTATGCACCATCAAGAAGATTTGCAATTTATATATCTGATAAGGGACTAATATCCAGAATACATAAACATTAGTAATAAAAATGGGCAGAAAGTTCAGATAAGCATTTTCCAAATAAGATATACAAATGATCAATAATGATCATCAGTAGTCATTAGAGCAATGTAAATCAAAGTTATATTAAGTTACTATTTTACACCCACCAGAATGGCTAAAATAAAAAGACCAACAATAACAAGTGCTGGTGAGAATGTAGAAAAACTAGAATTCTCGTAATATTGCTAGTGGGAATATAAACCGGAGCAGCCACATTAAACTTAAGATTACCATATGATTCAGAATTCTACACATGGTTACATAACCAAAAGAAGTGAAAACAGAAGTCCAAGGAAAAAATTACATGTGAATGTTCTCATCAGCATTATTCCTGGCATCCAAGAAGTGAAAATAATATAAAAAGCCATCAACTAATGAATGAGTAAACCAATGGGTGGAACCTTCATCCATAAAGAGAAATAAAATACTAATACATAGTACAACATGGATGATTGCTGAAAACATTATATCATGTAGGGAAAAAGCCAGATGTTGTATAATACCTTTATATGAATTGTCCAGAATAGGCAAATCCACAGAGAGAAGTTAAATGATTATTGGTTGCCTAGAGCTGGTGGAGTTGAGAGTCAAGGAGAAGACTGCTAATGGCTATGTGGTTTCTCCCAAGGTAATAAAATATTCTAAGATTAGATAATACTGATGAATGCAACCATGAATATACTAAAAACCAGTGAACTCAACCGTGAATATACAAAAAAAAACCCACTGAATCATAACCATTTGTTATCTGTGAATTATATCTCAATTGTTATATGTTTTGAGACATAACAACAACAAAAACAACACAAAGTGTAAAATAAATAAAGCTCTGGGGGAAGGAATAGGATATTCCCAAGGGTCCTGGGGAGAAACTTTAGCAGGTAAATTCAGCAGGACCTGGTGAAGTATTGTTCAAAGGCAGTACGGAGGAGAGAACCCGAAGGTGACTCCTCACATCTGAAGGAGAGGAAGTAGAGAGACAGAAGTGAGAATAAGATGGGGAGTACCAAAGCACTGTCATGAGACGAAGGGGAGATGCAAATAAAAGACAGAGAGAAGGGCTTCGTTCTGCTGGACAGACGCTGATTTAACAACCGCTGTGGATTGGGTCCTGCCAGCTCAGCTGGGAGAACTGCATCTTTGGAATCCATAGAGGTAGAGGACCAGGAATTTGCATGAAATCCCCCAAAATCTGCAGAATGTGGGCTCTTGTTCATGCCTGCCTTCTTGTCAAGGAGATAAGAAACATCTTTTATCAAAATATTGGGTTGCTTGCCAAAAATGGATGCTCAGGTCTCCTTACTACACTGCACACGTTACTATAATAGTTAAACAAACCTTGGGCCTTGGGCATGTTCTCTAGACATTGCCAGGACCCACACCAACACATGGAGGCACACATGTCTGCCTGCTCTAGGCCTTCTGAGGGACCCTGCTCCAGAGCCCATTGGTGGTAAAGACCCTGCATGTTCACAGTGGTTTTCAGTGATGTCCCTGAACAGACTGGCTTCCAGGAGGCTTCAGCTACCTGCCCAGCACTGCCAGTAGACCAAACAGAGAAAGCCTTCCAACTCGTCTGGCCCACTGATAAAAGAGTTCTGGGAGCACCCCTTCTTCCAAGGCCCATGACTTAACTAGAGACTAAAAGAGGAAACTTCCAAGTCATCTGCCCAGAAAATTCAGGGATGACAGAGCAAGGAAGTCTTTTAGTTTTGGTCAGGTTTGTGGACGTGGCTGGGTGATATGGGTCAGGGAGATTTTTCCCTCATTCTGGACCAACACACAAAAACACTAGATTTCAGGTTTCAGTTCTGAATGGTAGAAACCTGGAAGCAGCAGAGAGCAACATGAGACAAGTCTTTACCTTTCTTGCCTCTACTTGATAAACCCTGGCTGGCTCTGTGGCTCTGTTTCTGCCTTTGACTGTTTTGTCTGCATATTTCCTGCTCAGAGTTTACAAAACGGCACCCTTGAGCGGGAAGATAAGAGGCACCTATTTGTTGAAAGACATCAAGGGGGAAAATGCTAGCTCATCCATTTTGTTGTGAAGTTGCTCAAAAGGATCAAAATACCAATTAACTTGCTGGCTCAGAAATCTTTGATACCCTCAGATTTACTGACATTTTGAAACTCTTGCTCATATTTGCCTAATGGCTTTCTGATTATGAACAAAGAAGTGTCAATCTGTTCAGCATTTGACCTGTTTTCTTAAATATTTTTATGTATTCAACACTTTGTGGCTAAAAGTACTTGACTAGTTACATTCATAAGCAAAAATAATCCCTTTTCTCTTGCTCCACCTCTAAATTTAAGAGAAGAAAAAAAGAATTAAACATACTTCTTTTTAAAAAAAAAAACCCATTTCATTCTTACTTTTTATAAGGATCTTATAAGGATCTTTCTCTCTTTCTTGTGCTCACTCTCATTCTCACTCTTGCTTTCTTTCTTGTTCTCTTGCTTTTCCCATAAAATTTAGCAGATTTTAGAAGGCTTAATGAAACAAGCTCCCTTATTTAGAATCCATTTTTTCCCTAAGAAAAAGTTGGAAAAATGACCTTGGACATATGTTTCAGAATGGGAGTAAAAAATGTTACGGTTTGAAAATATGTTACGGTTTGGGGAAATCATCCCCCGGGACTCCGGTTAGGGTCCCAGACACAATTTCCCTCAAACCACAAAAAGATAAAAAGATAAAAATGCACAGGCTCTTGTCCTGAGATAAGGATAAATACACATTAGCCCGGACTCTTGCTGAAGATTTAAAGTTTACTAAAAAGATAGAAGTAAGCCGGGCATGGTGGTGCACATTTGTAATCCCCGCGCTTGGGAGGCAGAGACAGGAGGATCACGCAGGTTCGAAGCCAGCCGCGCGCGCTGGCTTAGGAGACCTTGTTTCCAAATAAAAATGTAAAAATAGGTCTGGGAGTGTAGCCCGGAGGTAGAAGGGCTTCCAGGAACCCCAGTACCACCAAAAAAAAAAAAAAAAAGATAGAAATACAGGAGACAGTTAAAGCCCATGCCATTCAGAAGTGGCGGGGGGTGGGTTTGAACAAATTTACCGAGACACAACACGTGGACCAGACTTCTTATACACATGACATCCATCTTGTTCATGTAATTCTGACACAGTAAACGTCCCTGTAAGGTACCCCCCGCCAAGGTGTACTTTCCCTCCTAGGTGTCTTTCACAAAGGTCCATCCCCTCCTCCCATCCTAGCTAGATTATTATATAATTTGTCTTTAGAAAGAAGAAGTCCTAGCTCCCCTCTCCTATGGACTTGATAACTACTTTTAGTTAAGTCAATCTAAGTTTCAATAGCTGTTTGCTTCCTGACCAAAACCAAGAACAAGTCTTTCATAGATTTGCCCCTCACCCAATTTTTGAAATATCTTAATAATTAGAGCTTTCTCAAATCTTCCTAGGCCATTCCCAATACTGGTACAAAAAAGACACTAAAGGTGGCTGGTGGGGTGAGAGGTTTTAAAGTAGATTTTAATGTTCCTTTCTGGGAATCCTCAGACAGTAGTAATTTTCTTTTTATTGTTGTTAATTATTTCTTCACAGAAAATTCCGTGACAGCCCTAGTTTGTTTGTTTGTTTATGCTGGGGATTGAACTCAAAAGACATTTTACCTTTGAGCTACATCTCCAACCCTATTTTTAAATTTTGAAACAGCGTTTCAGTAAGTTGCAGAGGGCTTTGCTAAACTGCTGAGGCTGGCTTCCAACCTGCAAACCTCCAGCCTCAGCCTCCCAAGTACTGGGATTACACGTGTGCACCACCATGCCCGACTTGACCATCCTACTTGTAATCCCAGGCACACAAGGCATCTCCATGGCAATTGTACAGAGAAGAGCAGCATTTCACTCAAAAGCACTTTCTAGGGCTTAAGAGCTCCATGCAATTTATGTTTTTCAATAAACATTGATTAAATATAGTGAATTGAGGAGATTAAAAATACAGATGCTAGCCAGGCATGATGGCATACTCCTGAATCCCAGTACTTGGGAGGCTGAGACAGAAAGGTCCCAGGCTTGAGACCAGTCTCTACAATTTAGGGAGACCCTGAGCAACTTTGTGAGATAAAAACAAAAAAGGAATGTGAGTGTGGCTTGGAGGTAGGATGCCCCTGGGTTCAACCTCCAGCACCACAAAAAAGGAGGCAGATGTTGAAACCTGACTCTTTGGGTTCAAAACCTAGCTCTTTCATGTACCATGGTATCTTGGGAAAGTCATTTTATTTCTTTGTGTGTCCCCAATTTCCTTACCTGTAGAATGGGATAATAACAGAACCCAGCCTATAGGGTTGTCCTACAGACCGAATTAGGTTGTACACTTGAGGAGAGTGCCCTAAAATGCTCTGTACTCATGGGAAACTTTGAGTGCCACCGAAGCATCTGTTTTCATCATCCTATCATGCTAGATGAATCTTGACCTACTTCTGAAGGGATATTTCATTAGGCAGTATCTGGAGAATCTGAGACCTAACTATAACATAAAAAAAAAAAACCTATAAACTTTTTTTTTTTTAACATGATCAAAAGAAAGCTTGTCCTGTCCTCTGGACCACTGTAGCTTATTTGAGGCAAAATAAAAATACAACATTTCAGCAAGTAAATGGCAGCTGGTTACCATCCAGTACACGTTTGGAGGGACGTGGGTAGGAGGAGCAGCTGCAGGGGACAGGGACGGTCAGGGGACAATTATATTCCCAACATGCGTTTCCAAAGACACTAGTCTGACCTTTTCACAAACTCTTCAAAGAGGATGCGGTGGGAATACCCCTGCTGGCGGATGCTGGCGGTCTCCAGGATCCCTGTGGAGCGGAGCTGGGCCAGGACCCTCTCTCGGGAGAACTGCAGGGCCTCTCGGTTGTCATTGGGTTTAATACAACGCACGAAATGGGGTTGTCCAACCACCATTTTGGAGAGAAGATCCATCAGAGAATACTGACATGGGGAGAAAAATCACACAAGAAAAGAGGTTACCACCAGCACGAGTCCACACAGGCCTCCAGAGCAGTATGATGCTTGGGAATTACTTACAGACCTTTGAGACTAAACATAAAATCAGCAATAGGAGACGGTAAAGTTAAGTTCTCCTTAGAGCTGCCTGGGATTCAAAGCATTCTGTAAACGTCTTCTAGTGCCAAACAATATCCCCAGAAACTTCACTAACAACACGCTTTCATTGAAATACCCTCTGGCATCCAAGAGGGTATTCTACAAACTCTATTTGGGGAGAGGGGTTCAGTGCTTCAGAACCACAAGAAAGTCTAGACAAATCCTACTAATACTGGAGGTCATCAAGTTAGAAAAGAAAAAAAGAAAAGAAAAGAAAAAGACAAAGAAAGAAGACAAGGAAACTGGAGAAAAGATTCTGAAGATTAACTAACATACTCCTGGTAAAGAGAGGAGGAATAGATACGGGAATCCAGAGGGAGATGGTGCATGAAGTCATGGTCATCCCTCAGGCTGACCCCCACTGTTCGAGCTTCTCTTCCAGAAGAGCCTTCAGGGACAAGTACAAACCACACAGGAAATCGTGGTTTTGTTATCATTCTTCTTAACCGTTAGTGGTCTTGCCTAACTTACCAAGACACCTTGATTTTCAGATTTAGTTTTTTGGGACCAGTATTTTTAGGGACAATAAACTGGTTGTCATGTATATATTTCTGAAAAACTATAAGCCTGGCTCTACCATATACCATGAGACCTTGGGGGAGTCAGCGGCTTCTCTGCTGATTTGAGGGTCCAGGATCCTGAGGATAATTTCACATAGTTAAAGAGCCTCCAAGAGTCCTATGGACACACACACACACACACACACACACACACACACACACACACACAGCAAAGGTTACTAGGAGGATGAGAATACAGGTGTTAAAGGGTGGGTTTCAAGGTATGAAGTAAGTAGTAATGAGAAGTGGCCAGGCATCAGGGTGATGGAGCTGGTACTGAAACCACCTGCTAGAGATGTGATAACAGGTACCACTGGCTGGATAGAGTGCTGGACCAAAAGTTTTGGGACCCCCATGACCATAAGTCCAATTCTGCCTGCCTCTGAAACACGACTGGCTCAGCTGGACTCTGGCTATGCATCCTCCTTGCATCTGCTAGCTCTCCATGGAGCCATCCATCTATCGTGCAGTTCCTAGGTCCTGCTCCTCAGCCTCCCAGTTCCCCGACCAACCCTATATTACCTCCTGATTCTGCTGTCCCTCAGAGCAGTTCTGACTTTGGCATAATAGCATCTCTACAACAAAGCTACCTGGACCTCAGCTCCCAGAGACACGTGATCTCTAAGGGACTCCATCCAACCCTAGGGTGTTTTAATAATTTGAAGATCAGCAAATCTGCGCTAAGTGATAGAAGACTGTGCGTGTCTTATCTCTGCTAAAGAATGGGCATGTATCCAATCCTTTCTAAAGACAAGGCTTTTATTTTCTCCAAGGGAGACATTTTACTGTGTGAAATATGTATCCAAAATTGGGGTAGCAGAAATGGGAAATACCTGGGCTCCAGCGAATGGCTTTTGCAATGGGTAAATTCAATCTAGGAAAATGAAGCCAATGTTTTTTTCAGAGTCTGAACAGGATAAGCCATCTTCTGGAATTTTATTAACTACTATTGTTTGCTAGAAAAGTGACTGACTCCTGTAGCTTTAAAGCCAAGAAGCAGCAGCTTAAAGGCTAAGAGAATCAGCACATTCAGAAGGAAAGGGCTATGCCAGGGCTTCTCTCTCTGAGCCTCCCCTTTCTTGACTGGCTCTTGCACTTTGCCCTCGTTCCAATGACAATCACATCTGGACCTCCCGCAGGAAGGCTTTGCGAATGGCTGACCAAGACATCTCCATACCCGGAAGTAAGAAGCCACAGTTTGCCGCTTCATGTTGGTGGTTTCTTCTGGATGCCGTATCACCTCCAGAGTGTCCACCTGGAAGTACAGAAGGAGAGAAGAGACCTGAAGACATGGGTGCTTCATTCATTCTCTAGATTTCCCCAAATCTGAAAGGCTGAGGGATCACGGTGTTGAAGACACCATGGTGTACACGGTGGGGAGAATTTTAAAAGAAAGAAAAGAAATAACATGCGTTTTTCAAGAAAACTGGGCAAAGGCCCATGAACTAGGTGTTCATAAAGACACGGATCTCAAGCCCAAACTCTACCGGGCTGGCACCAGCCACCTTCCACAGAATCAGACCCTGGGGCTCCTACTTCCTAAGGTTCCCACGTGCTCACTGCAGGCAGAGCCCAGGTACCAATCCCTAGGGAACCTGTGGGATACACCTGCTTAGAGCAGCTCTCCAGCTACCTGGGCTGACCAGAAGGGCTTTCTAGATGGAAATAGTGGTAGGGAAGAATCGCAAGCCGCCTGTGTTTTGTTACTGTAGCTCCACAGTACACCCCGCTGCTGAGGCTGGTGTGGGGCTCTCATGTGAACTGTAAGAAGCTGCTGTCAGCACTAGGCTCTCTACCTAGTGAACTGCTGTCCAGGCAGTCACCTCCCGTGCAGTGAAGGTGTCCGCAGCCTTGTTCAGGGAAATTTGAAAATTAAATGCTAAAAGGGGTCAGGGCTGGGAGAGAGGAATAATGAAGTTCACCTGGATGGGATTTTGAGGAGACTGCAAAATAAGAGAGAAAACTTCAATTGAGTTGGAGAAAGAAAGCAGGCTTATTTAGGAAGGGGGGAATGGGGCTCTGTTATCATAAAATGAGAAAAGCTACCTGAACAATGAGCAAGAGTGTGTCCTGGGTGAAACCGCATGCCGGTGGGCTGCTTTCTTTTCAATGGGCTCCTCCTCCCTGCCTAGTTCAGGTTTTTGTCTTAGTTTGTTTTGTTTGCAGTACTGGGAATTGAACCCAGGGACACTACCACTGAACTCCATCCCAACCCCTTTTATTTTTTATTTTGCCAAGTTGCTCAGACTGGCCTGGAACATGCCATCCTCCTGCCAAGGCCTCCTGCGTAGCTGGAACTACAGGTGTGTGCCACCACATTTGGCTGACTTTGTACATTTTTAATGAGAAAGGAGGAAAGGAAAACTTCCTCAGAAGGAAGGCTGCTGTAATACAGAAAGGGAAAAAAATGAACACCTACCCCCCCTATCAGATGGGTCTCTGCTGCAGGGCTTCCCAGCCTTTCCCCCTGTGGAGGGAGGACTGAGCTCAGAGCTTTGGCAAAAGCTAACCAGCACTGAAGGAAAGATTTTGGATGGGGCCAGCCTTCCTCTGAATGGCAAATTCTGAAAGCTCTCTTCAACTTTTTCTCTCTCGTGCCTGTTTCTCTATTTGTAGATGATCATAGATCGACCCTTTGAACATCCGGCAGACCCTTGACATTTGAAAATTTAACCATTTAGTGACCAGAGAATCTTTGATGACGAGGACACAATTTTGTTTGCTTGAAGCAGTGTCCTGCTGTGTTGCCAGGCTGGCCTCAAACAATCCTCCCACCTCGGCCTCCTGAGTAGCTAGGACTACTGGTGTGCATCACCAAGCTGGGCTGCTGAGTCACAATTTAAAAGGAACAGTATATTGTGTTCAAGGTCATGCAGGTCTATTCTCTGCAGCAAAAGGAAAAATCCTGAATGAAGCACTAACTTGCACTCCAAAAGTTGTAAGGATGGTGTGGACAGGAGGGAGCCCCAGCAAGTGGGAGCTCTGGGCCTAATCCCCCAGCACCTGTGTTTCACTGTAAGTCCTGTCCTCGCATTCAAGTGCAGAGGTGAGCGGAAATCTGTTCTTGGCTACTACAGCAACCTGGAAATGCTAATGCTTGTCTGCAGCTCATTAGCCACATAGTCACTACTGTATTTCACAGAAGAAATGATACACTGAGGAGATACTTATTTTCTTTCTTTCTTTCTTTCTTCTTTCCTTCTTTCTCGCAGTACTGGGGGTGAAACCCAGGGGAATTCTACCTCCGAGCTACACCCCCAGCCCTATTTTTTATTCTTTATTTTTGAAACAGGGTCTCAACTGAGTTGCAAAGGGCCTCACTAAGTAGCTGAGGCTGTCTGCGAACTGCCATCCTCCTGTCTCAGGATTACAAGTGATTACAAGTGTGCACCACCACACCCAGCTGAGTTATTTTCTAATTTAAGAATTTAGAAGGGTCTTGGAGCCAGGCATAGTGGTACACACCTATAATCCCAGTACTTTGGGAGACTGAAATAGGAGGATCACAGGTTCAAAGCCAGCATGCAGTAATTTAGGGAAATCCTCCTTCAAAATAAAAAGTATTTTTTTTTTAAAGTTGAGGGTTGGCCGGGCGTGGTGGTGCACGCTTGTAATTCCCGTGTTTAGGAGGCTGAGACAGGAGGATTGCACAGGTTTGAAGCCAGCCTCAGCTACTTAGTGAGACCCTGTTTCTAAATAAAATATAAAATAGGTCTGGGAGTATAGCCCGGAGGTAGAAAGCCTCTGGGTTCCACCCCCAGTACCACCAAAAAAAAAAAAAAAAAAGAAAGAAAAAGTTTAGGGTTTCCAGGCGTGGTGGTGCATGTTTGTAATCCCCATGCTTGGGAGGCGGAGTCAGGACGATTGCACAGGTTCGAAGCCAGCCTCGCTGGCTTAAGAGACCCTGTTTCCAAATAAAACATATAAAATAGGTCTGGGAGTATAGCCCAGGGTAAGAAGGTTCCATCCCCAGTACCACCAAAAAAAAAAAAAAAAAAGTTGGGGGTTGAACTCAGTGATCAAAAACCCACGGGTTCAACCCCTAATACCACAAAAAGGGGGACAAAAAGTCTTGGGCTGTAAAGAAGTCTCTTGTATATTTTATAGTCACAGGTTTTTCTGAACATAGATTGGATCTAAAAGAAGGAACTAACTTCCAAACAATAGAGGGGCTATTCTGGATAAAACCACTGTCTGCCTAATCCAGTATACTTTCCCCCTACAAAGTCAGTTTACACATCAATGTACACCATTTGGAGCTGAGCAAGCTTGCTTTCTGCCTATACAGCTCACGGCCTGTCTGGTTTCTCTGAGTGGCTCTGGAGAGCCTTCTGAGTCCCTCCAGTAAGCTGCACACCAGCCCACAGGCCCCAATCCATGGCAACTGAGTGGGCTTCCATATGTGCACAGACTCTGCACATGTGACCCGAGATGGCTATCAAAGCTTCACAACGAAAGCATTTATTGAGTGTGTCCTGTGTGAATCACTGCACTGTACTAAGCACTGCCTATGATACGTCATTAAACTCTCAAAATGTCATTAGGAAGTCGGGCGTGGTGACGTGCACTTGTAATCCCAGTATTTGAGAGGCTGAGAAAAAAGGATCGCAGTTCGAGGCCAGCCTCAGCTACTTAGTGAGGTCCTTTGTAACCCAGTGAGACCCTGTTTCAAAAGAAAAATAAAAAATAGGGCTGGGGGTATAGCTCAGAGGCAGAATGCCCCTGGGTTCCATCCCCAGTATGGCAAAAAAAAAAAAAAAAGAAAAAGAAAAAGAAAAAGAAAAAGAAAAAAATTAGTAGGTAAGTACTAGAACTATTCCCATTCTACATGTGAGAAAACCAGGGCTGGGAGATTTTAGGTAAGTTTCCTACAGTCTTGCTGCCAGTTCTGTCTGACTCCTAGACCTTACTTTTTAAACATTATATACTACTATTCTATGTGAGTTGATATAAAATCAAACCTGAAAGCACAGTAGTATTAAGAAGATTTGCTTCATCTGTCAACTAAATTTATTCTAGAGTAAAGATATAGACTCCAAAGAGTCCCATAAACCATCCAAATCTCAGCAATAAATGAAAAACTGAAAAGTATTTTCTTGGTCTCAGTAAGCACTCACTATTTGCATCCTGAAACCTCAGAAGTGCTTCTATCTATTATCTCCTTGGCAAGGCCTTTTGTCAAGAATTTTTACTGCTATCAAGCGATATATCCATCCCTTAAGAAAAATGTCTGTAGCGTCACCCTTCTCAAAAGCCTCTGTGGCCCTGAGCAGGGAAAAGAAACCCAGCCTTGCACAGACTCTGCGGTGATGTCCAGTGTGCGGCGGGGGGCCACAGGGCTCAGGATTCCTCCTCCCATGAAGGTCCTCAGGTGACAGGTGTCTTACCTTACAGGGAGGAATATCACACAGGGACACCGAGAAGGACCTGAACACGTACACCTTGCTAGATTGCCCAGTTGCTCACCGCCACATCACACCCTCGGCCCTGCAGTCAGTGTGGCGGGACTGTCCATAAAGATGCAGATTCCCTTGTTTCTTTGCGCCTTCATTTCTGAAGGTTCCCATGTCATGTGACACATAAATTAAATAAACCTGAGAGCCATCCTCTCTGATACCTGTCCCTTGTGATACGGTCTCAGCCAGCAACCATAAGACAGATATTGCTTTTTGTCCCTATAGAGCCCAGCTTCATCCAAGTCCACTTTTGTCATTTTATCTTAGATAAGGCAGAGACAAACTAATAGAGGTATTATTATTGTTGTTGTTATTAATTATTATTATTGCTGTTGCCCTTTATGTTTTTGGATGCCTTAATTAGAACTTTCAGCTCATCTCCTTCCCAAGTGCAAACCAATCTCCAGTCCTTTTGGTCTCACCCATACACATTATTGTTGTTAAAGTGATGTAAATATGTGCCACCTACTAGAAGGTGGGCTTTTGGTAGGGCCTGAATAACAGTGGATGGTGCAGGGAGGGAGAAAATGTTGTGCTGGACTCTGGGTGTGGGAGGCAGGGGCACAGGTCCTGGCAGGGTCCCACTGTCAAAATTCAAGTAGGGATGGCAGGAATCTGGGCTGACACACAAGAGTCTTTAATCTTTCTGCATCATGTTCTCTTTTGGAACCTAGTAAAAGTCAGTGACTTCAAAAAATACATCATAAGCCAGACACAATGGCACACACCTGTAATCCCAGTACATGGGAGGCCGAGACAGGGGCATCACAGGTTTGAAGCCAGCCTCGGCAACTTAGCAAGACCCTGTTTAAAGATAAAAAGAATATATGGGCCACAGGTATAGTTCAGAAGTAGAATGCCCAATACCAAAGCAAAAGCAAAAACCACATCACAGCCCGTCCTCATTCTTTATGGAGTCTATATTTGTGAATTTACCCCCATGCTAACATCTACTTGTAACCTCAAAGTCAATATCCTGATGTTTTCATAGACATTCATAGACAAGCACAAAACAGTGTAAACGCTGAGTCTCCTGACATACAAGTTTCCAGCTGAAGTCAAAAAGCTCTCCTGCTACACATGTGTGTATATTCAGTGTCTATTTACATGTCTCATTTTTTTGCAATTATTTGTGTTTTGATTATATTCTGCTGCTTAAAATGGCCCAAGAATGATGGTAGACTGCTGTGTCCTATTCCTAAGCACAAGGAGGCTGTAACATGTTCTTGTGATGTTGGCCGGAAGTCCAAGGACACAAATGTGGCATTGGAAATACTTTTGTATGAAGAAATATTGAATATAATTATTTTTTGCAGTACTGAGGGTGGAACCCAGGAGCATTCTACCTCCAAACTACACCCCCAGCCCTATTTTTTAGTCTTTTTATTTTGAAACAGGGTCTCACTAAGTTGGCGGAGGGCCTCACTAAGTAGCTGAGGCTGGCCTTGAACCTGTGATCCTCCTGTCTTGCCCTCCCAAGAACTAGAATTACATGCGTGTGCCACCACACCCTGCTTATAATAAGAAATATACACACATTGAATTAGGATTAGGTGTCTTTTGCTTTTTTTTTTTTTTTTTTGAGGGTCTGGGTTTGGGACTCAGGGGCATTCTACCTCTCAGCTATACCCCCTGCCCTATTTTTTATTCTTTATTTTGAAATAGGGTCTCTCTAAGTTGCAGAGGTCTCACTAAGTAGCTGAGGCTGTCTGTGAACTGCGATCCTCCTGTCTCAGCCTCCCGAATGCTGGGATTGCAAGCATGTGCCACCATGCCCTGCTGAATTAGGTGTCTTTAAAGAGAAACACATAAATGGTGTTATGTATCAATCTGTTGACTCTGACCAGAGCCTATAGGAATCTAACCCTATATTTCTCTAGGAGCAATGGCTGAACTTTTCTTGATTTGGGGTTTCCAGTGACTTTATAGAAAATGGTTTTCATAAGCAGTGATAATCAATATTATTGTGTTTAAAAGTTTAAGTGTGCCGGGCGTGGTGGCACACGCTTGTAATCCCCGCGCTTGGGAGGCAGAGACAGGAGGATCGCGCAGGTTCAAAGCCAGCCACGTGCGCTGGCTTAAGAGACCCTGTTTCCAAATAAAAATGTAAAAAATAGGTCTGGGAGTGTAGCCCAGAGGTAGAAGGGCTTCCAGGAACCCCAGTACCGAAAAAAAAAAAAAAAAAAAGTCTAAGTGTAAGATCGAGAGGTGCTCAGAACCCCTGAATCTCTTAAATAAGTCCCATCAAGAGGCACACATAACCCACATTAAATAGTCCTAATATTGTGCCACAAAGCAGAAAGTTGAAAAGTAGGGCATGAAAATGAATCATAATAGCAATTTGGGTGTAAAATCTATTACAAAATCTCTTGAGTTCTTGCTATATGCAAGTAAGTCTTTTATTCTCAGGAAAAGTAAATATAAAATGGACATCTATCAATCTGGGGGTAATATTCAACAGCACTATGTGTGGTTGAATTGCTTATTATTTAGTTAATACTGTTAGCCAGGTGTGGTGTTGCATGCCTGGAATTCCAGTCCTGGGAGGCTGAGACAGGAGGCTAGTAGTTTCGAGGCCAGCCTCAGCAATGTAGCGAGACTCTCAGTGACCTAATAAGACCCTGCTACAAAACAAAAAAAGAACTGGTGGCACAGCTCAGAGGTAGTAAGGTCCTACCATCCCCAGTGCCATAAGAATTCTCAATACAATAACAACAACAACAATAGTTTTCTTTGTAAGCAAAAAATAAAGAAAATCCAGGAATGTAACCTGCTATTACTCGATCACCTTAAAGATAAGTGTTTTTTATGTTAGTACATAGTCACTTATCCTTGGGGGATGTATTCCAAGATCCTCAGTAGATGCCTGAAACTGTGAGTACTACAAAGCAATACATAACCTACACTTTTTCTACAAACCTAGTTATATAATAAGTTTAACTTATAAATTAGGTACTATAAGAGACTAAAAACCATAAATTATTACTTTTTTTTTTTTCGGGTTTGGGGATGGAACCCAGGGGCATTTGACCTCCGAGCTACGCCCTCTGCCCCATTTTTTATTCTTTTTTTTATTTTGAAACAGGGTCTCACTAAGTTGCAGAGGGCCTCACTAAGTAGCTGAGGCTGTCCGCGAACCATGATCCTCTGGTCTCAGCCTCCCGAATGCTGGGATTACAAGTATGCACCACCATGCCCGGCTAAAAACCATAAATTATAATAAAATAATTATAATAATGTACTATAAACAAAGGTATTATTTTTACCTTTCACTTACAGGAAATGTCTTACAGCTTCTTTTTGACATATTCAAATTGTCAGCATCACTGCTCTTATGCTTTGGGGCCATTATTAGGTAAAATAAAGGTGGCTTGAACACATACACGGTTTCAAGCACTGTAATACCATGACAGTTGATCTGATAACTAAAATAGCTACTAAGTGACTAATGGGTGGGTAGCATATACAACATGGAAACACTGGACCAAGGAACGATTCACATCCTGGGCAGGACTAAGAGGAATGGAATGACATTTTATTATGCTACTTAATAAGTAGCATTTTATTATGCTACACAATTGAAAACTTATAAATTATTTATTTATGGAGTTTTTTCACATCATATTATTAGACTACAGTTGACCATGGGTAACTGAAGCCACTAAAACCGAGACCTCAGATAAAAAGTATGTGTAATAAACTTCAGCCAGGCTGATCTTGAGATCCTGGCTAAACATTAGCTAGAATGATGAAACAGTTAAAGACATATTTTATAGCTGGAAACTTGTGAACCCTTCTGATACCCCCTGCACAGATAAGTGTGAGATTCAATAGAAAAGAGTCTGGTTTCTTTCCTCCCTGATGATTCCATTTGGTCCCCATTACCCTCCTCTGCAGGCTGGTGACAGCCTCAGGGAAAAGGTCCTTTATCTCTTCCTAGATAGATCTTATTTTCTGGTGTCATTATTCTGCATCTTGAGCTGTCTTTCTGAGAATCAGGATTGTAAGGATTCTATGATGTTTTTTAAAATTTCCCATATGCCTTCAATCTCTTCACCGGATTCCCCTGGCAGAGGGCTGAGTAAAGGGAACTGATGATGCCTACTCCAGATTATCCACAGGGCCAGAACACACACACACACACACACACACACACACACACACACACACACACACGTACACACGTGCGTACACACACACGGCACACACACATGCGTGTACACGCACGCGTGTGCGTACACACACACACACACACACACACACACCACACACATCTTTTTTTTTTTTTTTATGAGAATCTACTACTACTCACCTTAGCTCTCCCAGAACTGAAATGTGGAGGCAAAGATCTTGAGGCTGCTATTATCCTGGCTTTTGTTTGGGCCAAATTACCTAAATAGAAAAAATACAGAACTTGAATAGAGAGGAAAGTTAAAGAGTAGGATCATGAATACATTTTTTCTTAGTGTCCTTGTATTTTTCAGGATTTTTCAAATGATTTACTCTAAATTTTAAAAATTTGAATTTTGAAACTTGAATTATATAAATTATAATAATTACTTTAAATTGAAAGTAATTTTAATTAATATATGAAAATTTCAATTTATGTTAATTTCACAGGCAAAAAAAAAAGCCACAAAAGTACCTAGTTTATAAATTAAGAGTAGAAGAAAAGTACCTCAAAATAAAGGCTTTACATAAAAAGCCCACACATAAAATCATACTCAGTGGTGAAAAAAATGAAAGTATTTCCTCTAAGATCAGGAATATGGCAAAAGACGCACATACTTAACACTTCTATTTAACATAGTATTTGAAGTCTTAGCTAGAAAACTCATCTAAGTCAAAAAGCAAGAAGTAAAATTATCTTTATTCAAAGGTGGCATAATCTTACAGAAAACCCTAAAGATTCCACATTTAAAAAGTACTATCAAAAATAAATAAATAAATGAGCAGACATGGTGGCGCACACTTGTAGTCCCAACATTTGGAAGGAAGCTGAAACAGGAGAATCACAGTTCACAGAGAGCCTCAGCTATTTGGCGAGGCCCTTTGCAACTCAGTAAGACCCTGGGGCTGGGGGTGTAGCTCAAAGGTAGAATGCCCCTGGGTTCCATCCCTAGTACCACAAAATAATAATAATAATAATAATAATAATAAGAAGAAGAAGAAGAAGAAGAAGAAGAAGAAGTACTGTCAAATTTATTCAGATAAATGAATCTCACAATGTTGTCATATACAATCAACATATAAAAATGAGTTGCATTGCTATCTGCCAACAATGAACTATGTAAAAAAATTAAGAAAACAATTGAATTTATAGCAACATCAAAAGGATACAATAGTTAGAAATAAATTTAACAAAGGAGGTGAAAGACTATACACTAAAAACTATAATACACAATAATACATTATTGAAAATAATTAAAGAAAGCATAAAAATGGAAGGACATCAATATCCGTGGTTTGGAATAAATTTAAATTATCAATAGTAGTTAATAATGTAAATTAATAATGTCAAAGTGATCTAAAAATTCAACACAATCCCTATCAAAACTCCAATGGCATTTATTTGCAGAACTAGGGGAAAAAAATTATCCTAAATCCATATGGAACTACAAAGGACCTAGAAAAGCTAAAACAATCTTGAGAAAGGTGAACAAATCTGGAAGCTTTACATTTCCTGATTCCAAAATATATTGCAAAACTCCAGTAATCAAAATGGTATGCTACTTAGCATAAAGATAGACATAGAGACAAATAAAATAGAATACAGTTCCAACATATAAACCCCTATTTATGTGATCAAATGAGCCTTGACAAGGGTGCCAAGATTACACCATAAGGAAAACAATCTCTTCAGCAAAAGGTGCTGGGAAGATTGAATATCTACTTGCAAAGGAATTAAACCGAACCCTTATTTTACTCCACATATAAAATAAATTCAAAACAGATTAAATACTTGAGCATAAGATGTGAAATTATAAAACTCCCATAAGAACACACAAAAGGAAGCATCACAACATTGGTCTTGGCAACAAATTTTTTGATATGACAGCAAAGGCACAAGCAATAATCATAAAAATAGAAGAGAGAGAAAACAAAATCAAAAGCTTTTGCACAGCAAAAGAAATCATCAAAAGACTGAAAAGAATCTACTGAGTGGGAGAAGACATTTACAAACCATCTATCAGATCAGGGGTTAATCCTCAGAAGATATAAAGAATACCTACTAGCCGGGCGCGGTGGCGCACGCTTGTGTGCCAGCATTCGGGAGGCTGAGACTGGAGGATCCCGGTTCGCGGACAGCCTCAGCTACTTAGTGAGGCCCTCCACAACTTAGTGATTTCCTGTTTCAAAATAAAGAATAAAAAATAGGGCAGGGGGTATAGCTCAGAGGTCTAATGCCCCTGGGTTCCATCCCCAGGCGCACAAAAAAACAAACAAACAAAAAAAAAAACCCTACAATTCAATAGCAAAAAGACAAATTGGTTAAAAATGGGCAACAGACTTGAATAGTCATATCTCCAAAGAAAGCATATAAATGGTTAACAGTGAATAAAAAGATGCTCAATATAATTAATCATCAGGAAAATTAAAATCAAAACCCCACCGAGATGAAATTTTATCTGATACCTATTGCGATGGCGATAATAAAAATAAAACTAAAAAACAAACAGAAAACAAGTGTTAAAGAAATCGATCCTTATATCCTGTTGATAGAAATATTTTTAAAAGATGGTCTAGGTACTACGGAAACTATAGTATGATGATTCTTTAAGAAATTAAAAATAGACCTACCATATCATCCAGAAATCCCACTTCTGGGTATTTATCCAAATGAATTAAAGACAAGCTCTTGAACAGATATTTGCCTTTCCATGTTCACTGCATCATTATTCACAATTACCCAGAGGTGGAATCAAACTAATATCCATCAGCAGATGTACGGATAAAGCATATGTGGAATATACATCCTGTTTTGCTCCACATTCTCGTTGCAGCGACCAAAACTACCTGACAACCACAACTTGGAGGAAGGAAGATTTATTTGCTCATAGTTACGGAGGTCTCAGAGGATTTGGATGTGTCAGGTCGGGTGACGTCTATCGAGCTCAGGGCTTGGGGGGAGCAGAAGGAGAGCCCAAGCGGAGGAGCACTGCTCTCATACCCCGGAGGCCAGAAGCAGAGGGAGCGTGGGAAGGAGGGATGCGTGTACACAGTCCTCAAAGCCATGTCCCCAGGTTCCCCTCCTCAGCAACCAAGCCGCACCGCCAACATGGCTGCCTTGTCTACACAAGGTCCAGGAGACCTTCTAAATTCAAACCATAACACATACAGTGAAATATTATGCAGCCTTAAAAAGAAAGAAATCCTGTCCTATGCTACAAAATGAATAAACCTGAAGGAGAGATGCTAAATAAAATAGCAGTCATAGAAGAACGAATGTTGCACGAGACTATTTATAACGAGGCATCTGCGGTAGTCACACTCAGAGGAGCTGCGAGGGGACCGCGGGCTGCCAGGGCTGGAGGCAGGAGATGGGGTCACTGCAAGAGGGTGTAGGGTGGCGGTCACGCAAGACGAACAGGTCTTAGAGATCCGCTGCACAACAATGTACATCTAGTTCAGGATGTGGGATTGTACACTTAATATGTGTTAGGGGGATAGATTTTAGGTTATGAATTTTTACAAAAAAAATCTGAAAGGCATTCTCCCCAGAAAAAGCTGGCCTTCAGAGAGTGCCACTGTGAGGATTCAAGACAGAGACAAGATAAGCCAATTGAGCAGTAAAGATCTTGCAGGGGAGAAAAAATATCTTTTCCTCACCCATCCTATATTCATGGCTGAGGCTCTGTAATAAAAGACAGTAAGCGGGGTGTGGTGGCGCACGCTTGTAATCCCAGCATTCGGGAGGCTGAGATTGGATTGGAAGATCGTGATTTGTGGCCAGCCTCAGCTACTTAGTGAGGCCCTTGGCAACTCGATGAGACCCTGTTTCAAAATAAAGAATAAAAAATAGGGCAGCCAGTACAAAAAAAAAAAAAAAAAAAAAGACAGAGTAACAAGAGAAAAACATACAAATCTAATTAATGTAAGTTTTGTGTAACACAGGAAACTTAATAGGGAAATGAACTGAAGAGCACGGGTTGAGAATCCCTACTGTACCAAACCCAAATGGAGAATGCTCTCTAATCTGAAACTTCTTGAGGACCAGTATAATGCCAAAAATGGAAAATCCTATTCACCTCCCTGAACTATGTTCCCTGTACAAAATATTGTTATTATTACTCTGGGTGCTAGGGACAGAGCCCAGGCTCTGGTGTATGCTTAATGGGCTCTACCCACTCAGCTACACCCAACCCCATGTATAAAATTATTTAATTTATTGGACAAAATAGGGCATGGAGTGTAACTCATAGGTAAAGTGTTTGCCTGGCATGTGTAAAGCATTTAGCTGATTTCCAGCAATATGTGTGTGTGTGTGTGTGTGTGTGTGTGTGTGTGTGTGTGTGTGATATAACAACAGATTTATATTATTTATATAAATCTAGAATTATAATATGAATGTAGTATATTAACATGTATTTAAAAAAATACCTTCAGGTTTTTTGTATAGGAGTATGTGAAACATATATGAATTTTGTGTTTAGACTTGGGTCCCTTCCTTAAGCTATCTCACTCTGCATATATTCCAAAATCTAGAAAAAAAAATTTTAAAAATTAGAAACACTTCTGGTCCCAAGCAGGTCTCAAAGCAGAGCAGAAAGCCAGAAAAGACCAGGGACTCTCACTCGTTCTCAGGGTGAGCACCAATTAGTTAAAAGAAGAAAAAAAAAAAAGAAGGGTGAGAAAAACCTGCTAAGGCAGCTCTGGGCTGCTCACCTTCCTGCTGCCTTTCCCTTTGAAGGCTAGAGCGCCCTCTAGGATCCTTCACTCCTGACGACCTGCCCACCCTTCACCCAGCTCAAGTGTGTAGAGAGATTTGTTTGCATTTTAACCCACAGTGTCATTTGACTCTGTAGCAAAATAAAAAAAGTCACCAGTGAAAGGAAATGCTGCAATTTGTGCATTTTCAAGACGCTCAAGATTTCAAAGTTTCAGCAAGTCTAGCACAAAGATGTCCAAATGTTTTCTCTGGCGATATCTTCAGAGGCTAAACTGTGATTAATAGCCCAGAAAGAGCCCTTTGAAGCAGGATTGGTGACATCAAAGTCGTAATCCAGGGGTGGCAGGATCTCTATAATGAGTGGGAAGCATTTTAACACATTTCAAAGGATTTACAGCATGAATGAACAATAGACCTCAGCAGATGTGCCTCACGCACCTTCCAGAAACATAACCTGTAAGAAGTTTCCATTTAATTTAAATGTAAATACAGTGTTCACACTCCTTTCAAATGTTAAGTGTCCTCAGTGGTCACCCCCAAACAGCCTCTTCCTGGCTAAGCACCCCTCAGTGCCCCAAACCCTCCTGTGATTCTCCAAACTGTGGCTACCACTGAGTGTAGGGGAAACACTCAGGAGTCAAGGCATGTATGGAATTTATATCCCATGTAGTTAAGAGAGAATCTAGGTTAAGAGAGCATCTGAAATGGAGCCTGCAAGAAGCCTACACCAAGCTGGGCGTGGTGACACAGGCTTGTCATCCCAGCATTGGAGAGGCTGAGACAGGAGGATCGCGGTTCACGGACAGCCTCAGCTACTTAGTGAAGCCCTTTGCAACTCAGTGAGACCCTGTTTCAAAATAAAGAATAAAAAATAGGGCAGGGGTATATCTTGGAGGTAAAATGCCCCTGAATTCGATCCCCAGCAACACCCCCCCCCAAAAAAAAGAAAGAAAAGTAAAGAAAGAAAAAAGAAAGAAGCCTATATCATTCCCCTGCTTCCAGCGGAAAGGGAGAGAGACAGGTGGTCTGAAGCTGGAGGTTTTAGAAGGTGATAATTTCTTGCCTTGTTTCAAAGACTTTTATCTCCTGGAAAATACTTGGCACCTGTAATTTCATCTTTAGTCGCTTCTTAAGAATTGCCCCAAATGATGGCTTGTGCTATGGCAGCTCTGGGCCGCTCACCCTCAGTCTCCCTCTGCTGCCCCCGTTGGATTTATTGGGTATATTGCAGACCATCTGCTACTTGGTAGATAATCATTTGAGAAATTTACCCTCCTCACACACAAAAATAGTCTAATAAATGATTACAGAGTAACACTGGCAATATAGAAAGCTGCGCCAAATTGCTGTCAATATAAGGACCTGTAAATAAAAAACCAAATCTTTGATTCATGTTATAAGATTAAGTTATATAAGTAGACCAGAGAGTTAAAACTTAGTCAGCCTGGATTTTGAGGCTGGAACCCACTTTTTTTTTTTTTTTTTTTGCAGTACTGGGGATAGAACCCAGTGGCATTCTACCTCTGAGCTACACCCGCGGTCCTATTTTTTTATTCTTTATATTTTTTGAAACAGGGTCTCACTGAGTTGTAAAGGGGCTCACTCAGTAGTTGAGGCTGTCTGCAAACCATGATCCTCCGCCTCCTGAATGCTGGGATTACAGGCATGCACCACCACACCCAGCTGGAACCCACACCTTACTGTCTACATTACAATGACTTTGTGCTATTCCTGTCTCCATGAGCAGAGGCTTCTTTTGGGAAAATGATGATTATTCACTACAGGAACTTCTTTAAAGAGCCATCAAGTCTTCCATGAAAGTATCAACTGACCATTGATGTGCAGTGACTCAATGAATCTCTCCTTCGCTGCTTCCACCAACCCTGGACCACGCCAGGACGAGACTTACTCAATCCCAACCAAGAGCTCTCACTTTGAAAGACCCGCCTACATCAAACTTGATTTCTCAATAAATTCTGACCTTGACTTCCTTTCTCCAAGGCACTGGCAAACTTTGAGAGGTGGCCTTTCTCACTGCAATAAGCGAACCGCTCTGCTTAGGTAACCAATAGGTTGTGCTGGGAATGTGTGGGGAGCTGGCTCCGGGCAGACCTGTGCTAGTATCTGCAATGATTGAAATCTTCTCATTTCAGTTTATAACATGGTGGCTAATAAATGCAAGGAGTTCCATTAAGTTGTTTTATAAAAATACTATAGTATTTAATTGGTTGAAAATATTTAGCTCATCTTTACATAACCATCTATCCTAAATCAGTAATGAGGACTTGTTCTAGACTGATACATCGAGGAAAGAAGATAGCCACAGAAAATAACATAGCTGTAGAAGGCCAATTAGAAGAAAATATGTGATGTTAGATTTTGTTCTACAGTTTTTACTTTCTCCCCTGATATTTATCTGTGGCTCTAAGATTTAGTATCAGCTGGATATGATGGCGCCTGACTGTAATACAGTACTTGGAAGGCTGAGACAGGAGGGTCGCAGGTTCCAGGGCAAGTCTCCGCAACTTAGTGAGACCCTCAGCAACTCTGTGAGACCCTGTTTCAAACTAAAATAAAATAGTGTTGGGAGGTAGAATGCCCTGTGAGTATAGTTTGGAGGTTCGATTCTCAGTAGCAAAGGAAAGAAGAAAAAAGAGTTAATAACAATAAGTGGGCAGAGCAAAATGGAAAAGTTCTCAGCCCATTTGGACATGGCCTAATCTCTTACAACAATATGGATAATTTGTATAGAAAGAAAGGACTGTGGTTTATGGAGCGAAGGAACCAAAGGGATGTAGTTCAGTGGTAGAGAATCTAGTAGCACAAGTGAGAGGTCCTGGGTTCAACCCTTAGCACAGAAGAAAAAACAAACCAAACCCACCCTGTTATTTCTACTGAAAGAAGAAATGTGGAGATGACAGATTCCCTCTCTTTTCTGAATACACAGCTTTGCCTTTACCATGCATGTGGGAAACCCAAAGACCAAAAGAAACCCTTTCCCCATTTTTGTATTGACTTTTAATTGGCAGCTGCCTGGCATTTTAAGAAATTTCTACATAATTAACACCTCTGGACTATGTGCTTAAAGGGAGCCAAACCAATGTTGTCACTGACTTGATTATTACTTAGAATGTAAATGACAACTTTAAATATTTGTGATCCACGGATCTCAAATTATAAAGCCAGAGAGAAAACAGTCACTCCTTCTTCCCTCCTTAAGTTTTAAAACTCGTCCCCAGGACGTCAGCCCGGCGCACTCTGCCCAGCCCTGACTCTTACAGGAGGTGAAGGGTTTCTTTCCTAAAACAGTGAAGAACAAAGTTGCCCTCTGCATTCTGCATTTTGTTGACATGTCAGAGTTGCCAGTTCAGTCCATCTTAATGACAAGAACTTACTCTTAGAACCAGATGAGATGAGGAAAGCTCATTCCTATATTTTTTTGGCAGTTTTCTTGGTAAGACATGGCCTCCATATGACATGATGTGTGTTCACAAAAGTACTACAGCCCACAACACTGTGACTTCAGTTACTAAGTCACAGTGACTTCACACACTGTGACTTCAGTTATTAAGTCACAGTGACTTCACACACTGTGACTTCAGTTATTAAGTCTCCTAGGCTGGAAACAGCCTAGGTGTCCATCAATCGATCATTATGAAATTGTGCTATCTACATAAATGGAATTTTACTCAACCATAAAGAATAAAATTGGGTCACTTGAAGGAAAATGGATAGAGCTACACAATATGATGCTAAGTAAGATTAGGCAGTTTCAGAAAATGAAGGGTTGTATATTTTTTCTCATATGTGTAAGCTAGGGAGAAATTAAGAAGCAAAGGGACTTCGGATAAAGGAGAGGAAATACCAGTAGAAAGAAAGAAGAGGACTTGGGAGGAAGGTGGGGAGGAGACAAAAAAGAAAACAGGTTAAATAATGCTATGTACATCAGTGAAGTTACCAATACCAATCTCAGGAATATGTATGTGGAGAGGGAGGGAGTGGGTGGGATCCAGAGGGAAACACACCAGGTGCTGTGTGCACACGTTTCCAGCATTCTGAACCTCTTTATTACATATAATTACAGTGCACCAATAAGAGTATATTTTTTCAAAAAGTACTAGAGCTTAGAGCATTGCTATTTACCTAAGACTTACCCAAGAAGACCTGATCCATTCAAACAAATGAATGAAAATGTAAAGTCACATACACATATCCGTCAGCACCCACACGCCACTGAGGTGCTGAGGAGTTCAGTATTGGGTCGACAGTGAGGGAATGGGACTCCCAGGAGATGAAGGTTAAGAAATACAAAATCCAGATCCCTGAAAAAGGAAGGTGTTTCTGTGTTAACAGTTCACCAGACCTGAACAGGAACAATTCAATGCGAAGGAGTTGAGCCAAGATGTCAGGAACCAAAGATCTATGTGTGCTTACCATAAACAATGTGTAGACCAGGGAACAAATATACAGAACAAAACGTCTCATGACTTTGGGAAATTAAGAACCATAGATGGCAAATGAACTAAATCTAGAAAAGCAAGATGAAAAACAGGAACGTTTTTCCATTGGTTAATGTCTACACAAAGGGGCTTTACGGCCCTATGCGCAGCACCAATATTAGCTACCCCTCTCCTGCACGGGAGCGTTGGCCCTGCCGCTCTCTTTGGTGGACTGACTGGACTTTGGGGAAAGGCGGTGTGCAGTGGGTAGTGCCAGAGGACCCTGCTGGACTCTGGAGTCTGCCAAGGGCCCTCGTGGCAGCCTGCCTCTCCTCCTGCATGCTCTTTTAGAATAAGCTTCCTACTTTCACTTTCCTGGTGTCTGTAGATCTCATTCTTTGTAGCACAAGGACTGGGTTTTAAAAAATGGGTATCAGTGTGAGAATGGCTTATTTCAATTTGAGCAACAGCACACCTATGAAGCACAGTGCTGGGCAGTCACAGTATAGCAAAAGATGGGTGACAAGTCAGTGGCTGGACTGGAGCTATAGACACCTCCTCGGGTCTCTTTAGCATGGAGCAATGGAAAGCAAGCTAGACTTGCAGTGAGAACTGTAGACTCTTATCTCAGTCCTGCCGCTGACCTCAGGTCACTCGAGGTTTGAGTGGCTCAGTGTTCTCTCTCACCTGCCTGTGGTCACACACCTGGGGACCGTGCAGTGTGATCTAGATCACTGGCGGGCATGTGGTGTCAAGAGGGGTGGGATCTGTGTAGTGTAATGTCACACACAAGGCACAGTGTAATGTCAATCTGGTGCCAACGATTATGTGACATCTGTGGCTAGGCCATGTGAAAGTTTCACTTGACTGAAACAGATAGGGTTGGATGGGACAGCACACAGTTCTCTCCAAATGACACTCTCCTGCTGAACAGCGAGCAAAATAGGAAGTGTAATCACTGTGGATGGGAACTGGAGCCAAGAAGGTAGGGTAATGTTAAGCTTCCATCCAGCTCTGAAATTCTATCGATGGTTGTGAAAAAAATATCTCCAAAGACCCCTGAAATGGCAAGGAAATAATAAAATAGGGAAGATAATATTAAAGTCTGCAGAGTGTATTCTTTCTTAGCAGTTAAGTAAGCAACAGAAGGGGAGGGGCTTAGCGGGACTGAGGAAGCTGAGCTAGTGGTTTTGCTGAGGGAGTTAGGTGGTCTTTTCCAAGGCTTGCACAATGGATCTACCGGTCTCTCTTCACAGCGCACCACGAGGAACCATCCACGCTCTGTCCTATGGTCTCTTCAGCTGGTCCTCATCCTTCACTCTGCGTAGCTAAAGCGAATTTACTCAGCATCTAACATTTATGTTTTTTCTTGTTTTTTTGCACATGAGGGAGAGGACAAAGCTTTAGTTTTTGCTCCCTTTCTGCAATTTTTTTTCTTACTGGGTTTGGGCCCAAGGGCATTCTACCTCCACACTATACCCTCTTCCCCTTTTTAATTTTTGTTTTGTTTTGTTTTGAAACAGGATCTCACCAGATTGCTAAGAGTCTTGCTACATCACTGAGGTTGTCCTGGAACCTGTGATCCTCCTGTCTCAGCCTCCCAAGTACTGAGATTACAGGCATGTACCACCATGCCTAGCTACACTGGCCTTTAAAAAAATACACCTAGTATGAATATCTAGGTAGATAGACTTGAGAAAAACTACAGTAACTTGAGAATCTAGAAAGTAAGGAGAGGTGGACTGAGAAAGGCAGCATTCCCCAGGAAGCAAAACTGGCGGCATGCCTAACCGGCCAGCATTACTCATATCTACTAAGCGGCACTGCCTTAGGTTTTCTGGACAGCCATGTGTGTGTGCACATGTGTTCATATACCCCCAGACACATACACATACACACACATGACTCAGCAGAAGGTAAGTTTTCACATATACTAGAGAGAAAGGAAGAAAGAGATGGATTTGGGGCTTTATGTTTGGGGTTTTTTGTTTTGTTTTTGTTTGTTTGTTTGTTTGTTTGTACCAACTCATAAAACACCAGCACCCAGAAAGGCTTCTTGCCCATGTCATGGTGTTGAAGAATGAAGTTAATATAACCATTATTTCTTAAGTATAATCATCTCTTTTCTGAGAACTTAGCTTTATAGAACTTTGATAAAGTATTCAGAATAATTGGTATTTATTTATTTATTTATTTATTTATTTATTTATTTTGTGGGTCTGGGAATGGAACTCAGGAGCATTCGACCTCCGAGCTACACCCCTGCCCTATTTTTTATTCTTTATTTTGAAACTGGGTCTCACTGAGTTGCAGAGGGCCTCACTAAGTAGCTGAGGCTGTCCGCGAACCGCGATCCTCCAGTCTCAGTGTCCCAAATGCTGGGATTACAAGCGTGCGCCACCACGCCTGGCTAGAATAATTGATTTTTAAAATCTTTCTAAATTAAAGTCTTATATTACAGAGTTAGGATTATTACTGACCTTTTTTCTGATATTAGGAATTAAACCTGGGCTGCCCTACCACTGAGTTACCTACCCAACTCTTTTTATTTTTTACTTTGAGACAGGGTTTCACTAAGTTGCCAAGGTTGGCCTTGAACATGCCATTCTCCTACCTTTTGAGTAGCTGGGATTATGTCCACCCCAACCCTGGTTCTGATGTTTTTAAAAAAGAATAGAGCAGACTGAGAATAAAGTGAGCAAAGATTATTTACCTGATGAAGAAATTTTGCAAACACCACCACTCTATGCTAAGTCTGGGGGCTGTAGTAAGTCAGTGCACTTGTGTCTGAATTCTTTCAAGTCAGTACAAATAAACTACCTTATATTAGTATTAATCTCTAGAAATGATTTGAACCCTTTTAGAAGTTACAAGTTCTTTGAAGGAAGGCACTAAATATCTACTTCTCTTCCCATTCATTAATTAAAAATATATTTCTTCAGGGCTAGGGGTGTAGCTCAATGGTGGAACACCTGCCTAGCATGCATGAGGTTCTGGGTTCAATCTCCAGCATGACAATACGCATACACACAAAAGCCAGGAGTACTGGCACATGCCTATGATACCAGTACGAGGGAGGCTGAGACAAGAGGATCACAGATTGAGGCCAGCTTCAGCAACTTAGCAAGACTATCTCAAAATAAAATTTTTTAAAAAAATGGTTGGAGGTATAGCTCAGAGGTAGAATGATCCAGGGCTCAATCTCCAGTACATAAGTATATACATACATACATACATACATTCTTTTAAAAATTCCTGTAAGACTTGCAGAGTACCCTACACATAGCAGACACTAAATAATAAAAAGTGTATTGAAGACACTGTGACTGCACCAGAACAACATTGTAGATTGTTCGTACACTCGCCTCCTAGAGATGGACCATAGCCACCATCTCTGCTGACTTCGGTATCACAAACTCTTCTTTCAGTCATCCAAGATCTCTTATGGCTCATTATCCTGAGGAACTAAGCAATTGACTGTGAACCATTATGCAAAGCTAGTGTAGCACCATGAATGAGTAATAAACCTGCATGAAATAGAGTTCTGGTTTTAATATTTCTAAGGAATATCTCATCAAAGCCAAAGATGTTCCTTAATGATGCAACATTGAGTGCTACCTGTGAATCTTGTGGACACTGTGGGGGGTTGAAGGCTCCTAAGTTCCTTGGGCATCCTAGACTCCTTGGGGGCAAGTACCCAGTCTGCTCTATTTACTGCCCTATACCTAGTACTAAATACTCGATGAGCATGTGTGAATGGGTGGTATGGCAAAACATTTTAATTTAGCATGACATCCAAAGCCCTCCAGAAGCCGACTCCAGTTCACCTCATTTCCCTCCCCAGGCCCTACCTAAACTCTTAGCTGGTGGCTGGCCACGCTATGGTCTTTTCATGTCACACACTCTGCTCCAAGTATCTGCTGCCTGTATTGCGAAAGGGCAGAGATTGAGAATGTGGGTTCTGGGGTCCAAACACCTGGAGTTTGTCTTAGCTCTGCCATGTTTTAGGAAGGCTTGGGTGGCTTGTTTGCCTTGTTAGTATCTGAGTTTCATCATGCAGAGAGCTGGATGAATGTTTGCTGAGCCCAGGGACTAGAGCATTCCTGTAACATGTATGGTTAATAGAGAGTTTCAGTGGTAGTGGAGAAGCAGATGTTGCTGGGCAGGGCATTTGACTGGTGCCACGTGGAATCTCTAGAAGTCCTGGTTGGCCAAGGTGCTCTAGTTGAAGCCGAATCACTTAACTCAGTTAATGACCATCTCTTCAGCATACATTTTGGGATTTATAAAAGTGCTATTAATTAAAGCTTTTGGTTAATCAGAGTTTTACAGCATATCCAATTTTTTATTACCTAAAACATCATCAAATGTTGGGCTGGGTGACTTGAAATAAAATAAGTTGAGCAACTAAGGGTTGAGACTTTATTATTTCCTGTTGATCTTCTTATGATGCTATTTTTAAACATGAAACTTATAAACTCTCAACAGAGTAAGAAAGAGAGGACACATAGTAACATATAGTTATCTACTGCTTTATTAAAAAGAAAAAGCCCATCAGAAGCTGGGTGTGGTGGCATCTACCTACAATTCCAGTACTTGAGACGCTGGGACATGAGGATCACAGGTTTGAGGCCAACCTTAGTAAATTAGGAAGGCCCTGTTTCAAAATGAAAAAAGAAAATAGGGCAGGGAGTATAGCTTGGAGACAGAATGCCCCTAAATTCAATTCCCAGTAGCATCACACAAACTTTCTCTCTGTGTATTGTTCAGTTGTGGCTTACAGTGTGTATTTTTAAACCATCAGATGTTAAAGGAATAAATGTAGAAGTACACTTATTCTGTCCCATATTTTTATACTGCTCCAGATTAGAAAAGAATAAATACTAACATATTTTGGGTGTTCACAGTGTAGTAGATAACTACACTGAGTGTTAAAAATGAATTAGTATTAACAACCCTGTGAACCATGTCATCAGCCCACAAAGAAAGGAAACTGAGGCAAACTGTTTGAGCCTCTTACTCAAGGTCAGTGCATTGAGCAGAAACAGTAATAGACCCCACCAAGATGCCTTAATTAAATTGTGGTCGTGTAAGGGATTTTTGATATTGCACAAGGCAGACCACTGAGTGATTGATGGTCTTGCTGCCTGGCCACACTGATTGAACCCCATTGATTTTGGATGGTGTCTGAATTTTTTTTTTTTTTGTCATTTATACACCAAACCAGGTCAACCAAATAGCAATCCCACTGGCTACCCAGCAATCATTATTGTTATAGCTAAGCCAAACCTAATCATCTGGAAAATAGTTAATTTGGTTTTTGTATAACTTGAACTACTTTGTGAAAAGCAAAGAATGGATCAACTCTACTAAAATTGAATCTTAATAAAATCTTAGCAGTCCTTTCCACTTCCAATTCTTAAGTTCAGTCAAGCAACATTTAATTTGGTTTCCTGGTGTCTCACATGTGCAAGCCAGTAAAGTTCACAAATGTTACTCCATACAGTTGTGGCTTACAGCATCTCTTTGCACAACATGTTGGCAACAAAGCAAAATGATTAAGTTTATATACTTCTAACATATGGACCAGACTGTTAGAAGCTGGTCTTATGTTCTAAAGAGAAAAATATAGTTTCTATTAATATGACTCAAATTCCTTGGGGAAAAACATGCTTAAGTTCTGATCCATCTCAAAGTAGAAAGATTATAATTATAATGGCTTTGTTTCTCATTTATTTGATTTAAAATGCCTAGGGTTATCTTTTAGGAAGGGGTAAGGGACAACCTGAAAGCTCAGTTATAAAATGATTTTATAGCGGGATGAATTAATAAACTGTAAATGGCTTTGAGACTTTTTCTCCAATATGAACTATTGAAATATGAATAAGTATGGAAATAAAAGAAAAGAATCTTTAATCTTAAATGGGAACATTTTTCTTGTATCTGACTATGTGAAAAATCAAAGCTGCTGTATTTGCTATATTTGATGGGACCATTTAAGAAATAAAACAAAGTGGCTCTAAATTGAACTGCCACTTAAAAATAAAATGTGCAGTCACTGTCATATTTAGGAGCTATATAGGAACTATTAAAATGTGTTGGGAAAAGATAGCAAATCTGATTCACAACAGATAACAGACTTTCTCAATATTAGAGTCCTTACCACAAGTCATTAGTGGAGTTTATGAAACAGACTCCCTCTGAAATTAAAAGCAACTTCCTAATAATTACTTTTCTGTAGCCTGTACTTCCTCTTACTGAGAATGGAGGCTGAGGTCCTGCCCCCACCCCAGCCTTAATGGGATGTCAAGGAAATTAACACTGACATGTTTCTGACCAACACGGCCTAGCTAAATCTACATATGTATATTTCCTGTCTTTTGCCTCTTCTATTTTATTTCATTTAATTTTATTTTTATTTTCACAGTACTGAGGATGGAACCCAGGGGGATTCTATCTCTGAGCGACATCCCCAGCCCTATTTTTATTCTTTATTTTGAAACAGCGTCTCACTGAGTTGCAAAGGGCCTAAGTAGCTGAGGCTGGCTTTGAACCTGCACAATCCTCCTGTCTCAGCCTCCCAAATTCTGGGATTACAAGCATGTGCCACCATGCCCGGCTCTCTTTTCTTTTCAAAGCTTTCTGTGCCCTTCTGTCCCCAAAGATAGAGATTTGAGACAGAAAGACAGGTCTCCTCTATCTTCCTCAAAGCCAGCTTTGGGTAGCCTATTTTTCTTGCCAGCCTGTCTTTTGAGTTTCTATGGAGTAGGATGAGCACTAAAACCTTTCCTTCCTGGTTACACTTAATTTAGGTTGTCTTTTCTTTACAAGAACATAGTAGAAGCAGGGACCCTAAAGCTAGGAAAACAGGAAGAACTTTTGAAAATGGATGTAAGCTCCACACTGGAAGAGAGAGGCTTGGGGGGAACTCCTGAAATCTGCAGAGTGTCTATGGGCTGACATGATTCTAGAGCCTCAAGATGGTTTTCAGAAAAAGGACTTTACTTATTTCAGAAGCCCAGTACATGTAAGAAAGCAATCTCTCTATATTTTCTGTATTTCTGCTGTAAAGATACCTTGTGGACTTTGATTTTCACAATTAATATTTCTCACACTTTTTTTTTTTTGGTGGTACTGAGGATGGAACCCAGGGACCGCCTACCTCTTGGCTACACTTCCAGACCTATTTTATATTTTATTTGGAAACAGGGTCTCTTAAGCCAGCTAAGGCTGGCTTCGAACCTGCACGATCATCCTGTCTCAGCCTCCCAAGCGCAGGGATTACAGGCGTGCACCACCACGCCTCGCTCTTTCTCACACTTTTTAACAATGAAAATATTATTTATCTTGCATCTCTTCACAACCCACAAACATTGCTCTATAATGAAAATATCAGACATTTCTATGTCTGCAGAGAGAGCCACAGGAACTGTTGGAAAGCTTCTGTGGAACTCTGCAAAAGCAGAATGGTAACTTCTCTCAAATACTGAGAAATAGTCTAAAATTAAGTTTATACACAATGAAATATTTTATGAAGAAATGGCTGGGTGCAGTGGCACACACCTGTAATCCCAGCTACTTGAGAGGCTGAGGCAGGAAGAATGCAAGTTTGAGGCCAACCTGGGAAACTTAGACCCTGTCTCAAATGAGAAAAAAATTTTAAAGTGGGGAGGGATGGCTGAAGATGTAGTCAGTGGTAGAGCACAAGCGCATGAGCAGTGCACGCACGCACACATTGTACACACATGTACACACACATACACACACACACACACACACACACACACACACACACACACACACACGACTTTCAGTGCTATTCTGTCCTGCCACCTGACTATTTTCTTTGGAAAGACCATCAGAGGGCAAATTGACATTCTGAATTTCTCTTTGAGAACAGGAGTGAGGCACTTCCATGGTCTATGTAGCCATGCTAGTCAACAGGGCAGCCACCATGGGAAATGTGGCTGTGCTAAGTTTAAAAGTTCCCTTAAGTGCAAAGCATACCCCAGACTTTGAAAACAGTGCAAAGAAGTAAAATATCTCAATGAGTTTATACTAACCACATGTTAAATAATAACACTTTGGTGAATTAAAGATGTTACTGAAAATAATTTTACCTCTCTCTCTTCAACACTAAGGACTGAACCCAGGAGAATTCTACCTTCAAGAAATATCCCAGCCTTTTTTATTTTTTGTTTGGGAACAGGGTCTTGCTAAGTTGCTGAGGCTATCCTGGAACCTGTGATCCTCCCGTCTCTACCTCCCAAGTATTGGAATTACAGATGTGCACCACCAGGCCCAGCTCTCCTGTTTCTTTTGACTTTTGAAAATGTTCTCTAAAGCCAGGCGTGGTGGCCACGCTTGTAATCCTCACACTTGGGAAGCCGAGACAGGAGGATCGCGCAGGTTTGAAGCCAGCCTCAGCTACTTAGTGAGGCTCTCAGCAACTTGGTGAGACCCTGTTTCCAAATAAAATAGAAAATAGGTCTAGGAGTGTAGCCCAGAGATAGAAAGGCTCTGGGTACCACCCCCAGTACGAAAAAAAAAAAAAAAATGTTCTCTAAAGAGAGCCAACTGAAAAATTTCAAACCATCACAATTCAAGGCAACAGTCAGGGTAGAGATTCTTAGGATTTCTTTCTTTTCTTTCTTTCTTTCTTTCTTTCTTTCTTTCTTTCTTTCTTTCTTCCTTCCTTCCTTCCTTCCTTCCTTCCTTCCTTTCTTTCTTTCTTTCCTTCTTTTTTTTTTTTTTTTTTTTTGTGGTACTGGGGATAGAACCCAGGGGCCTTTTACCTCCTGGCTATACTTCTAGACCTATTTTATACTTTATTTGGAAACAGGGTCTCACTAAAGTACTGATAGCCTCACTAAGTAGCTGAGGCTGGCTTTGAACCCATGTGATCCTCCTGTCTCGGCCTCCCAAGTACTAGGATTTCAAGCATGCGCCACCATGCCCGGCATTAGGGCTTGTTTCTATTCTGGAGGATTCTTTTAATGCAAACCTTCCTTTGCAGATGAGGAAGCTGATCTGAGCTTTGAACCAAACCTGCTGGGTGCCAAGTTCAGGGAGATCTTAGCCTTTCTCCTGACTTATAGTCCCTGTTCTTTATAATTTCACAGGTGATAGGGTCGGAGAAACTGCAGACATAATTTTTAAAAAGAAAAAAACATTTGAACTGCTTATATTTGAATAAAAAGAAATCAGCACTTGAGAATACAAATTCAAAACCTACAGGCATTCAGAAAAAGGCATTCACCATACTCTTATTCAGTCCACAAGAATATAAGAGTCTTATTAACATGGGCTGAAGACATTAGCGAGAGGAATGGGAAGTAAGAAGGTGCAGTTTTTCCTGGGCTGTCTGTCTATCTCTGGGATCCTCTTTCTCCTCCTCCAGGCTGTTAAGGGCATTGGAGGACCAGAATCTGGCAGAAGCCTTGGAGACCCCAGTGAACTGTGAAGTAGGCTGGCAGAGCCCGGGAGGAAGGCGGGAGCAGGGGAGACGTGGTGCTCGGTGCTTCCCGGACGGGGCCTTCTTTCCTCTAACCACAAGTGTGCAGCTTGCTTCTGGGAAAGCCTCACCCGCCCACTCTGCAACCATTTGCAGATGCCTGAAGTAACTGAAGTAATTTCAGTCACATCTGCCGTCCTAATGAGGACCTGGTACCAATCTCTCTCCAGATTCAGCCTGTAGTGCTGCACCAAGCCTATTCTGACATCCTTCGGCTCTGGCAGGCTCGCACCATCACAGGATGGTCTGATTTCCCACGTGCTTCGAGCACTCCAGGGACTCCCAGAAAACTTCATTCACAAATTGCTTTCAAGCTCCATGGAGCACCTCGTGTTCCCCTCTAGGAGCTGGAAAGAGGAGCTCACCAAGAGCAAGCAGTCCTGTCCTGGGACCTCGAGTCCAGAGTGCGAGAAGCTCACCTAACCCAGAATTCCGGAGGAGGCTGAGATCTGTTGAAAAAATTGGGAGAGGGTGGGCAGGAATGGAAGATGTGGTGACAAGATGGGGGAGGAGAACTCATTCTAGAAAGCAGAGTTAGCAAGGAGCTGTGAAGTAATGTGACCCTCAGTGACTACATGTTCAATATAAAAATGAAACAGATGACACAGGCTCTGCTCTCCTGAAGCTGGCCGTCCTATCAGATGAGCAAACTAGACAGGGCCTGGGACAGCGTTGCACAGCTGTAGACCAAGGCGCTGGGGCAGGGCTCCAGTTGTAGACCGTCCCTGTGGAGCCCAAGTTATTACCTTCATTTTTCAGATGTGACCCTCAGTGTACTGGCCTTTTCCTGAGACAGGAATCCTCTGCTAGCATGGGAGCTGCCGGCTTCCCAGGGTCCTGGGCTTGAACCTTAGGCATGGACCCAGCCACGGAGGCATCTCAGTTCTCTGGGGATAAGCAAGAAGCAGTTTGGCTTTCCCCCCTAGTTTTTCCACCCATGCTGATCCAGCTTTCTGAGAGGGGACAGCTCAGCCCTACCTCAGGCCCATTTCATTGAGTTTTAGCTATTTTCTGTTATTAGGATTGTTTTTAGTCAAGTGTAGTGGCACATACTTATAATCCTAGTAACTGGGAGGCTGAAAGAGGAGGATCACATGTTCTTGACTAGCCTCAGCAACTTAGCAGGGCCCTGTCCAACTTCATGGGACCCTATTTCAAAATAAAAAAAAAAGCCTGGGGGTATGCCCTTGGGGAGGGGTTGTATGTCTGTTGTTGTTTTAAATAAAGGCTGGTGGTATAGCCAGTACAGTACCAAAAATAAATAAATGAATTACTTTTAGTTTTTATGATTCATTCCTATTTATTTGTGTGTCTGTGTGTGTGTGTGTTCCTGGGAATTGAACCCAGAGGAATTCTACCTCCGAGCTACCTCCCCAGACTGACTATATTTCTTATTTGGAAACAGAGCTGCTGAGAACCTCACTAAATTGCTGAGGCTGTCCTTGAAACTGCGACCTCCAGTCTCAGCCTCCTAAGTACTAGGATTACAAGCGTGCACCAAAATGCCCAGCTTATTTTAACCTTTAATGTCATATCTGTTCAAATTTCTTTACCTCACTTTCCCTTCCCCAGGCCAGATTCTGGTCTTGGGGGCTTGGAGGTTTTTTCCTTAACAGAAGACCCACAGACTCTCTCTGGCTTATCACAAGGGTCCTTGGGCTTTGTGTGGCGAGGTGGTAGCTGCCATGTGCCCCACACAGTTCAGGGGATCATACTCAACCATTACCCCTGTTCTTTGTTACCCATTATGGGCTGAGATGTGTCCTCTCAAAATTTCTTTGTTGACCTTGACCCTCAGTACCTTAGACAGTGACCATCCTTGGAGGTAGGGTCTATAAAGAGATACTAAGTAAAAATTCAGCTGTTAGGGTGGATCCTAATCTAATCAGACTGTACACTTATTAAAAGAGGAGGTGGGGACACAGATGACATGTGCACAGACCCAGGGGTGACTGTGTACAGACAGAGAGAAGAGGGCTGTGTGAGAGCCCAGGAGAGAGGCCCCGGAAGACCAGACCTGCTCCCCTGTCCTCTCTCCCCTGCTCCTGGACTCCCAGCTCCAGAGCTCTGGGGAAATAGTTGTTAAACTGCCCCACCCGTGTGAATTTGTTCTGGTCGCTCTAGGAAGCAATGAACGATTGCTGCTAGGATAGGAGGCATCTCCGGGTGGACCCTGGGCTCTACACCCTTGCACTGAATTCACTTCATACGTGCATCTATCTCCTTGCCTTCTGATCTCTACTCCCTGCAAGGCAGTCCCTACTGAGTTTCTTCTAAATTCTCAGGTAATGGTGAAACTGTGGGCTCAGTATTGGGGATTTAATTCAAGTGAGTTCTATCTCCCTGTTCCAAAACAAAAAATAAAAAAGACTGGGGGTGTAGCTCAGAGGTAGAATTCCCCTGGGTTCAATCCCCAGTACAAGAAGAAGAAGAAGAAGAAGAAGAAGAAGAAGAAGAAGAAGAAGAAGAAGAAGAAGAAGAAGAAGAAGAAGGAGGAGGAGGAGGAGGAGGAGGAGGAGGAGCAGCAGCAGCAGCAGCAGCAGCAGCAACTCTATTAGCTGTTAGACTTTATGAGGCAAAATAAGAAGCAGAGTCCATGGGGAGGTACAGGTGAGAGATACTATAGATTAATCACTCAGAACTATGCCTTTCCCTTCACATGGTGTTCTTCCTCTGTGTGTGTGTGTGTGTGTGTGTGTGTGTGTGTGTGTGTGTGTCCAAATTTTAATTTTTTTATAAGGATATCAGTCATATTGGACTGGGGACCACCCTATGACTTTATTTAAACTTGGTTGCCTTTGTAAATTTTCAAATAAAGCCACATCCTCAGTTGCTGGGAGTTAGAACCTCAACATATATATATATATATATATATATTTTTTTTTAGAGGGGACACAATTCAACCCATTACAAGTAATGAAGACAAGAGGTACTGTGCTGATGACAATGACCACATCAAGAGGAAGAGACAGGTACACAGAGAGGAGAAATAACTGCAGAATGGAAGTCCTTGTGAAGGTAGAGGAGGATGACGAGGACAGTGGAGAGTTATCCTGTAGTAAGAGCAGAGACAGTTGCCCTTCATATGAGAAGAAAGAAAGAGAGGAAAGGAACAGATGCAGGTGGATGGGTAGGTCTTTTTCTTCTATTTATTTATTCAGCAAATATTTATATGTAGAGCCTACTATGTGCCAGGTGTTTTTCAAGGCTCTGAGGACACGGTAACAAAGAAACCATAAAAAGGGTTCCTGAACCTCTTGATTTCACATTACAGTGAGGGAAGACAAATAATAAACAAGGAACATAAAAGTAAAACCCAGCCGGGCGTGGTGGCACACTCTTGTAATCCCAGCATTCGGGAGGCTGAGACCTGGAGGATCGCAGTTCGTGGACAGCCTCAGCTACTTAGTGAGGTCCTCTGCAACTCAGTGAGACCCGGTTTCAAAATAAAGAATAAAAAATAGGGTAGGGGGTGTAGCTCGGAGGCAGAATGCCCTTGGGTTCCATCCCCAGACCTGCAAAAAGGAAGGAAGGAAGGAAGGAAGGAAGGAAGGAAGGAAGGAAGGAAGGAAGGAAGAATAAAAAATAGGGCTAGGGGTATAGCTCAGAGATAGAATGCCCCTGGGTTCTATTCCCTGTACTGAAAAAAAAAAAAAAAACAAAAAAAAAAGGTAAAACCTAGATAGTAGAGAAGAGAGTGATGAGTGCTAAGGAGAAAAATAAAATAGGAATGGGGATATAAAATACTGAATAGGTTAAAATTTTAGATAAGTAACCAGGAAAGGTAGATTTTGAGAAGACTTGAGAAAGAGAAGAAGTTCACCATGAGTAGGTTATAGGAAAAAATTTTCCAGAGAGGGACCAACATGTGCAAGAAAATGTAGGTAAAATCCACAGCTACCATCATACATAACAGTGAAAGATGGAACTTCTCCCTCTACTCTGGCTCTCACTAGTCAGCCATTAACAGCCCTGCTCAAATGTTCCTTTCTCATTTGGAACGTGTATTGAGTTACATGACATCACAAGCCCCCGGGGTCCCTCCCCACCTGCTCCTCACCCCCTCACTTTGAGAGTCCTCCCCAGTGTCCTATTCTCCGAGTCATCCACTTCCGCTTCCTGCTCCTGCTCCTCCCAGTGCTCTAGACATTGGGTTAGAATGTTTCCAGGATGCCACTTTTTTCTAAAGGGGAAACAAATTCCTATTTGGAAAAAAAAAATCTCTCTTCCAAGAAGCCTTCCTTCATTAAAAGACTTCTTTCCCATATTGACCCGTGACACGTCCTTGTTTTTCCTTCTGTTTTCACTTGTATTGACAGAATGTTTATATCGCTCCATTTATTGATTTACATACCTACCCCGAATTAACATTTTGCCACTCTTTGTACATTTTTTTGATTTGGCACTATTTGTTTCTGACCATTCTGGCTAGGATTTTCTTCTATTCTTTATAGAAAACACCTATGCATAGCAATATATCTCAATCAATAACTAAATACATAATTACCTGTTGAGTTCATGCACTCTCAAACAGAAAGAAGGGGCCTCATGTGACAAAGACTCACTCCCTGGGCTCCTTGAGGAGACTGGCTCATCTGAGCCTTCATTTCTGAGAAAGCTGGGCACTGTTTATGTCTGTGGCCCTGTAACTCTGTCACTTACATTCAGATCACCTATCAGACTCTTGGGTGGAACTGCCAGGAATGAGGGATGACCGGAAGAAGAATATGAAAACTCTGGAGGTTGACTGCCTCAAGTACACAAGGACACTGGCCCTGGGAGCTACAGAATCAGGAATCGGTCGGATCATCGACATCAAGAACATTAGCAAGCCGGGCATGGTGGCGCATGCTTGTAATCCCAGCATTTGGGAGGCTGAGACAGGAGGATTGCGCAGGTTTGAAGCCCGCCTCAGCTACTTAGTGAGGCCCTTTGCAACTCAGTAAGACCCTGTTTCAAAATAAAGAATAAAAAGTCGGGCTGGGGGTGTCACTTGGAGGTAGAATGCCCCTGGGTTCCATCCCCAGTACCGCAGGGGGAGGGGGAAGAATGTTAGCAGAACAAGGCGTTCATATGCCCCTTCCTCTTTCAAATAAAAAGGGGAACAAATGTTGATTTTTCACTCCTAATCCAATTCCAGAGGAGACACCTGAGAGCCCTGGAAAAGAAAGCAATGGAGATAACCTCAGCTCTAGGTTCTGAGACAAGACAAGACTTTGAGGCTCAGAGAACATTCCCTCTGGTTCTACTCTTATTTCTTCTAGTTTCTTCCAAATTTCTAGCCCCTTTAAAGCCCCCAAACTATTATTTGGAAGTCAGAATTCACAATTCAAAGACTGCGATGAATTTTTCAAGTTCTTTTTGAAACCTCTTCCCTCCCCTCCCCTGGGCCTTTTGAACTTTTCTCTGTTTATAGTAGCAAGTGGACCATTCCCCAAACAGGGAAAAAAATGCCAGGAAACCTTGTTACAACATCTTTCCTTTTAATGTTTCTCTAGCTACATCATTCAGCTTGAAAAGTCCCTGCTGAAGGGTTAGAGACAGTGATGCTGCCACATCAAATGTTCACCCTTAACATCTCCAAAGGATTTCCAATCAATAGGAAGGATCACAAAGAAAAATTCATCACATGTGAAATGGCCCATCTGCAGGCAAAAGGGTGGTTGTGTTGGCAGGAGGGGGAGCCAAGAGAATCCATGTTGAGTGTGGCTGCCTCCGTTTACCCTATCAACACTTGGAACGAGAGTGGCCTACAGCACAGGCATCTCACCTCCAGGCGCAGAAGGTGCCTGCAGAAAGGGCTCCTGGGGAAGGAGCTAAGAAACCTGGGGGAACCCTGTTTCCTGGTGACCTCAAGATTTCTCCCCACGTGTTCAATCCTTGCAGACTTCTGGGATGTAGGACATGAGCAGGAAAGTAGGGGCAGGAAACAGGAAAATGCACATGGATGCTATCCTTGATTTCACACTGTGGTTACTGCTACAGTTTGGATCCAAATGACCCCCAAAGGCCCATGTGTTGCAGGCACGGTCCCCAGCTTGTTAATATGGGGAGGTGACAGAACCTTTCAGAGTTGGAGCCTACTTGGAGGCCTTTGTGTTACAGGGAGTGTGCTCTCTAAGGGATTATGAGACCTTGGTTTCTTCCTCTTTCTCTCCGCTGCCTCTAGACAGGAGGTGAGTGATGTGCCACCACGTACTCCTACCCCTGGCCCCAGCTAACAGGGCCAGCTGATCATGGACTGAAACCTATAAAACTGCAAACCAAAATCAACCTTTTTCTTTATAAATGGAGGATCTCAGGTATTTGTTATAGTAATGGAAAGTTAACTAACACAATTACACATAGGCACAGATTTTGATCCATTAAATTTTAGTAGGGAATTAAATCATGCCTTAAGATGTCCTTGTGATATCTGCTAAGGAGGGGAGGGTTGCCTGCCCAGTAGCCTGGACAGGAGGAGAACTTGAAAAGACAGAAAAGTCACCCTGGTGCTCTCTGATACCTGTTTTTGAAAGTAAAGGGTAACAGCTATTAGGAAATCTCAACTTAACTGGAAATAATACTTTGATAAAAAAAAAAACTAAAGTTTTTCTTTGCACTTTGCATTTTAAGGGACTTTCCCTATATTTTGGAAATAAAAAAGGCCATATTACTAGAAATTAGAAAGTAGGCAAACAGAAATATCCAGAAAAATGACTATTATAAAGCAAACATCCATAAAGCCCCCAGAAGTCAGAGCATCGGAGTACCACCAGTATCCCTTAGGAGCCTCCTTAACAGACACTGAAGAGTCTAATACTGGGCCTTCTAACATTGAGGGCTGGTAGATCTCAAGCCTTCTCAATTTTGGTCTTTTTTCCTTCTCTCAGAAGCAAATCCCTCCAAGGAGCCCACAACACGATGCTCACTGCACTGGTGCCAACGTTTGTTTTATTGTTATTGTTTTGAGGGCTAGGGACTGAACCCAGTGGCTTTCTACCACTGAGCTACATACAAAACCCTTTTTGTTTTTAATTTGAGATGGGGTCTCAAAAGTTTCCAGGATTGGCCTCAAGTTTGCCATTCTCTTACCTCATCATCCCAAGTCATTTGGATCATAGGGGTGATTACGGCACCCCAAGGCAATTTTCTTTTAAGGTTATTATTTAAGGTTATAATTAATGTTTTAGAGTAGGGTGAATAGAAAAAAATAGCCAAAAAGTAGTTTCTCATGCACTGAAAATGTTAGCATATTCTTTTCTAAAACACTGGGATGTATGGGACCTTGATTCCAGGAGGCAAATACAGCTGCTATTCTGTTCATAAAGGGCAGGCACATGTTTGAAATAGATATTTGCAAATGCAGCAAAATAGCACCCACAATTTTGGTCCAGTGAGGTTTTCTCCCTTCAAATGCTATAGCATCTTTAAAAAGTACAAATATAGATGCATTAAAATTTAGATGCACAATCACTTTAGAACTGAGGTTTGAAGGTAGCTCTCATGATAAGGAGAAAATTCATGCCCAATTCTAGATAGAAGTGAAAGTGAAAGAAAGTTCTAGTTGCTTTATGGCACAGCCATAATACCCATAGTCCCCTCTGTTGCCCAAACAGCACCTAGCTATCAAAAGCTGTTCAGTAAGTGTTTGTCTAGTCAGGCGTGGTGGCGCTTGCTTGTAATCCCAGTACTTGGGAGGCTGAGACAGGAGGATGGAAAATTCGCTGCCAGCTTCAGCTACTTATTGAGGCCCTCTACGACTTAGTGAGACCCTGTTTCAAAATAAAAATAGGGCTGGAGGTATAGCTCAGAAGTATAATGCTCCTGGCTTCAATCCCCAGCACTGAAGAAGAAAAAAAAAAAAAAAACTGTTTGTCAATTAAATGCATTTTGACACGAATAATTCCAGAATCCTGCTTATTAGTTTTGATGTTTATGTGTGGCATCTTAATTATACTCAAAATGTGGAGGAAAGCAAACTTAGGATTTCAAAAGAAATTATTATGTATAATATGCAACTGGGATACAAAGAAGCTTGAAAGGACATCCTGTTTGTTTCTAGTCTTTTTTTTTTTTTTTTTTTTTTTTGCTCTTGTTTCATCCAGGTGATGAGTGCAATTTCAAGGCATGATTCAGAAAAAACTACAAGCTCTTTGGGAAAAAAGGAAAAAGCTGAAGAGAAGAGGCTGTCTCTTTGTTCCTCTGCCTCGCGATGTTTAGAAGACCCAAGCAAGAACCGGCTCACGCATACTTTCTTTCTGCATAGCGCCATCTAGCGGTCTGGGCTGTGAAATTGTTTTCATTTTGCCAAAGGTTGAAAAATCAGAGAAATTCCAAAGTTGTGAATAGATTTGACATGTCGTTACTCATATTTATGGGAGAGTGTAAATACCAGATGAAGAGTTGTTAGGATAAATTCTGTTTGGGAGAGTATGTACTCTATTAATAATGGCTATGTCTTTGCCTCTGCACAGAAATCTCCTGAGCAGGAGCCTACGCCCCTGAGTCCATGGTGGAGATGAAATAGAAGAAGCAAAGGTTGTGATCTGTTGCTTTCTTTTCCCTTAGCCAGGATTTCCATTTATCTGCATGTTGCAAATATGGGACCTGGCAGCCTCTCTCTTTCAGCATACAAATGTCCCCTGCTAGACACCGTGCTAATGACGTTAAGAGAGAAGTGGAAAGAAGAGGAACCCATGAGCAGTTATGAAAAGATTTCTTTCCCTTTCTTAAAAGAATAGCCACAGCTATTTCCATACACAGCCTCAAAAACATAAAACCCCTGAGAGGAGAGCTATGAGTAGCCTGAGCTGGCTGTCCATCCAAAGGCAGCAGAACCCCAGGTAAATCCAGAGAGCTTGACCCGGTTAGAATCCACTTAGCAAAACAGCAAAGACTTGGAAGTTCCCATCTTAGGCCCTCGTTTCCTGCTGCTTGACATGAGGACTGCAGAAGTTGGCTGTCAGTAGCAAAGCCGGGTTGATTAGGAGATTGGTGGGCGGGGACTGAGGACTGGGTGGGGAGTTGGACCTTGTAATCTCTGAGGATCCCCATGATCAGACATTTGATTCAACACATTCCCTTCACTTGAAATCATACACACACACACAAACACACACACACACACACACACACACACACACACACAATCTTCCCGATAATGCCAGGTAAACTGAGACTACCCTAGAATGCTTAGTGTGAATTAATGATAATATGTGGCTGTATAAATAGAAAACAAAAAGAGACAGGCAGGGCTGGGGCTACAGCTCAGTGGTATAGCACTCGCCTACCATGTGAAAAGTCCTGAGTTTGATCTCAGAGTTGATGATATAGAAGGGTGTGTGTATGTGTATGTACATGCTTACGAATACTTCTGCTATACAGTTATATTACAAAAGGAACAGTTTTGTTTTCTTGAATTTAGACCCTTGGCCTTGCATGAAGAAGTTCAATGTCATTAGCACAGCCCTAGCAGTATGTAGGCACTAGGTTGAAAAGTACCACTGGGCTTGTACAAGCATCGGGACTGGGGCTGTCAGGGAGTCCCCAGGTACCTGTTTTGGTCAAGGGGATTGAGAAGAGTTGCTGAAGAAGCTTGTTTTCTGATGTTCTCAGGACTACAACCACATCGGCAGGGAGAGTGTCTCTGTTTTTCTCCAGGACTCCAGAAGCATCGTATAAGACCTACAGGTAGCAAATGGCAAGTTAGCCAAGGCAATGTCTGTCACTGAAGACACTGCTCAGTTGTCTGCTCAGTCATCCTTGACCTCTGTATAGAAACTCATCTTGACCATTTAAGATGGGCTTAAATCTAGAGCCTCAGATTGGGGGTGAAGGGGATACTGGCTTTGACAGGTCAACTAGCTTCTTGACCAGTTGTGTTTAAAGGAAAGGGTCCTATCAAAGATATATCCCATCCGAATAATTATTGAAACGCATAGGATACTCACTATGTGCAAAGCACTCATCCCATGAAGTAAACACTATTATAATCTCCGTTTTACTGGTGGGAAAGCAGAGGCTTAGTCAGTGAGTGATAGGTGGGCATCAAATCTGAGCAATTTAGCTCAGTGCTCGTGGCCACCATATGTCACTGCCTCCCAAGGTACTCATGGGATCTGTGTGATCTCTCAGGGGTGCCAAGCAAGAGGATCCAGCTCAGGGAAATTTTAAGGAATACTCCTGCGAATCCCTGTCTACAAATAAGCGTTGAATGGTCAATGAATTCAGCAAAAGACACAGAGCCCAGATAGGAAAGGATCTAACAATAAAAGGAGAAGAGGGAAGAAGAGAGGTAGGCAGGAAAAATGGATATAAAAGAATGAGATGGAAAGAAAGGGGACAAGAAGAAGACAGAAGTGGGAGGCAGAGAGAATGGGGAGAGGTAGCGGGGCAGATGCTAGGATCTTAGACTCAGGGGACATTGATATATAGTCAGATATCAGTGTCAAGGTAAATGATTTTGTTGAAGGCAAAAACTGGATCCCAGTTTATAACAAAAACCCCCAATTGCATAAAATACTGTGTGGAGAAAACCAGAGTCAGCACTCCTTGCATTAGAATTGCTTTTTTGGTCAACATCCAATCAGGAAAAATTAGTTGCAGTGTCATGACATGAACATGAAAGATAATTTTGATACATTTTGTATCGACACAATGATCCCACATGCTCTTTATTGAACTCCTACCCATTTCCTGGATCCAGGACCTCCACATACCCCACGGGAACCAATTAGCCATAGTTCCAACGGCTGCTGTGGCGTTAACATGAGCAGTGAGCTGCTGGCTACGGGGTAGAGAATTTCCTGAATCAGTCACTAATCTGCTTCAGGAACGTAATCTTCATTGAGACTGAGGCGCCGCGTGGGGGACGTGGCAACCTGGGTTAACGCGGCGAAAGCTTAACATCTGGGTGATGAAGTGAAGTCTTTCCCCTTTCATCTGGACCTCTCCCGTAACCTGCAGACATGTGTTTCAAGTGCTAAAACTCGAGCCCCACTGTGATACTAAACCTCCCACACTGCCTACGTGTCTCCAAATTACTTGAGAATGTGAACGTTCTCCAGGAAACACTGCAAAAGCTGTGATATGCTTCTCTCTGGAGAGCCGTCAGCCCTGGGCCAGTCTTCAGGTGAGCGGCAGATGGCGGCTCGGTGGGCTGCCCCGGCGAGAAATTGCTTCTGTGCCAGGGGTGTCTCTGTGCGAGTGGCAACACTGAGAAAGCTTGGGAATTATGGTCAGGGCTTCGAGAAAAATGAAAAGGAGGATGCGCTCTGTGGGTGGTTTTCTAGGCAGCAGTGGCATTCCCCCCGCCCCCGTTGGCCTGGGGCCTCACCTTCCCTGCATAGTGCCGAATGCCAAAGCTCAGCTCCACTCCTCTGGGCCTCCAGAAGTACTTGCATCGTAGATTATCTTCGAATTTATCTGCATGGGTTTTCATGTGGAAAGTTACAATATGAATTGTTTGCTCTTTCAACCAAAAAAAGGCTCCTTGAGCCACAAGCGACCCAGAGTGAGGGCTTTCAGACCAGCCCATATTATCACAAGGTGGAAGACTACCTGCATGGTGGGCAGTTCCCATCTCCCTTTTGGTTAATTGTCTAGTGCTGCTCAGTGTCAGGCTGTGCCTCAACGGCATGTTCTCCGCTATTTCTGAACCCCAGCACACAGGCTGGTAACAACACAGACCCTGCCAAGTAGCTTTTAAACCATGTAGATGCCCTAGGAAAGGCAGTGGCCCCAGCTTAAACTCATCTTGGCAAATCATAAAAATATTATGGATTAAAAAACACACTGAAGTGATCATTTCAACCCCTAGAAATAAATCTCTCCTGTAAATAAACTTCCTGCCTAGGAAAAAGACCTGAAACTCTGTGTTCCTCCCTCATAGAAATGTTGCATTGTTGTGGCTGTGGCCAGGAGCCTATACAACAGTACTAAGTACTAAGGGTGCTAAGTACTAAGTGCTAAGTACTAAGGGTGTGCAAGGGTTAGGACCCTGATGGGCCAGGCATCTCATAACCTAGGTGAGGAGTGAAGTGATTCCAGAAGAAGAAAAGGTCAAGAGGAAAGATGGGAAAAACAGATGGTCTTAGATGCCAGGAGAAGGTGCCCAGACTTCATCTTGCAGATACCAGTGAACTAAGAAAAAGATGACTTTAGAAAGAATAAACTAAGCCAGGCATGATGGTACACTCCTATAATCCCAATGCTTGGGAGGCTGAGACAGGAGGACTGCAGGTTCAAAGCCAGCCTTAATGAGACTACTTTCAACAACCTAGCAAGGACCCTGTTTCAAAACAATTTTTTAAAAGGCTGGGGATGTAGCTTGGAGGTAGAATGACCCTGGGTTCAGTCCCCACTACCAAAAATGAAAGGCTAAGCTAGCCAGGTATCTAGAGGAGAGGGTGTGCGTATGGAAGCCAGGAGACTGGAAGAGGCTTCTGTACCACGTGGGACTAGTGGTGGGTGGTGGTCCAAGTGAAAATATGAAATGGTACAAAAAGGAGGGGATTCAAGTGAGAACCAAGGGAGAGAAAGGTGTCATCATGATTTTGACATAAGAAAATCACATTTGTGTTGGTGGGAATAGGAAGGAGGAGGCACTTTACAGATGGTGATGGGTTTACTTTAAGACACAAAATTCTATCAGGACATTGAAATTCCATTTGAAACAGAGTCTATACTTTTGCAACCCACTAGGTAGCCAAAGCACCTATGACGTGAACCAAGTTTGATTATCAATCTATTTGCTCCCCTCCTCCCCAAAGACAAAGGCACCTACCGACCAGGGTCTGGTCTGTCGCTTGGGGAAACCGACTTTCCTCATCCAAAAGAGCAAGCAGGCCCAGGGGTTTCTGGAGGAACATGTCCAGGAGTGGCCGATTGTCCTCGTACTGCACCGGGATGGCCTCGATGCCCTCATTCTGATATTCCATCTGGAGGGGAAAGGATTGTGAATCTCTCCAGCCTGCAACTGGCCTCAGTACCACCAGGATACTCTGGCCTGGATTTTTGGGGTCTGGTGATCTTAAATGCACCCTTGGAAAACAGGGTGTGTCTTATGTGCATTGTAAAGGAATCATCTGCATACCACACTGTTGAAGCCGTGCAAGTGAGTGTGACTTAAAATTTGCTTTGGTGACGATAACACTTTAAAATAGGGAAAAAAGTAGACTTCTGTATTCTGCAAGGGGATCAATTGGGGCTAGAAAGCTAGGAAAGAGCCAGGAGATAAATGGAAGGAACCTCAACAGAAACAAAGTCAAGTTTTGTGCAGGGAGAGATGGTGAGTCTTGCTCCACAGATGTATCCAGCTACCATGATAAACCAGTGCAGCAGGGCGTCTTCACTCAGTGCTTCCGTTTTATCTCATCACAGTACAGTCTGTGTCCTCAGTGTTGACGTTCCTGGCACCCATGGGGCTTGGCCAGAATGCTCAGTATTCACAAAGAAGGGAGTCTGGGGATTTATGTAAGGGTTGGGCTACAGTAGACTTTGCCGTGCAGGCTGTTGCCACAGGACAAGGACCTCCCTTTCTTCCACGGGCTTCTCACCCTATTCTTTCTACCACTGAGCCCAGAGGGGAAAGACTTCCATCGTTAGAAATATAAGAACATATCTCATTCTGCCCCGGACACCCCTCGATTACCGAGGGATCTTGTGCAGAGGAGACGAGAGACGGCGGGGGGTGGGGGTGGGGGGGTGTTCGTGCAGGCGTTAAGAACCTATGTCCTGGACCAGGCATGGTGGCACTGCCTGTGTTTTCAGTACGTGGGAGGCTACGACAGGAGGATTGCAGGTTGGAAGGCTGCCTCAGCAACTTAGTAAGATCCTTTTTCCAAAAGAAAAAAATAAAATAAGGCTGGGGGCAGAGAGGTAGAATGTGCTTAGGTTCAATCCCTAGCAGGAAGAAGGGAAGGAGAAGAGCCCTTAATCTATGTTCTGAAGTCATGATCATCCTGTGTCATTTTGGACATAATTGTGGGTATTTTTAGTCTAAATAGAAGAGAATGAAATATAGGAAAGAGACTTGAAGTAAGATTTAATAATTGGCTGTCACCAGCTCTGTCAAGTGAGAGAATGTTCTTTTCCACAGAAATCAAGACATTTATGTATTTATGTATTAATGTATATATGTATGTATGTATTCATTTATTTTTGGTACTGAGGATTGAACTCAGGGGAACTTGACCTCTGAGGTACACCCCTAATCCTTTTTTATTTATTTTTTGGAAACAGGGTATCTCTAAGTTGCTAAAGCTGGCCTTGAACCTCTCTCAGTCTCCATAGTACTGGGATTACAGGCATGTGCCACCATGACCAGCCAAAATCTCTTTTTTTTAGACTAAATTTACTATGTATTTTGATGGACCATTTTTGAGGGGGATGTTGGGGAGTGAACCTGGAACAATCTACTCCTGAGATTCACCCCCAAACCTTTTTATTTTTCATTTTGAAATAGGGTCTCACTAAGTTGCCGAGGGTTTCTCTGAGTTGCTGAGGCTGGCCTTGATCCTATGATCCTCCTGTCTCAAGTACTAGGATTTCAGGTATGCACCACTGAGAAAGGCAGACTGTACCATTTCATGGGGGGTTTCTCTGTCATTTACTAGTGAACCTGCCATATAGGATTTGGGCTTCAAACTGTGGGCAGCTGGGAGACACCTTTCCCACCAGGTCCAGTAACTTCAGAGTTCACTGTTACCTGCTCCAGAGCAAACACATGCTGGTTGAAATAGTACTGGATCTGCTCATTGGCAATGTTAATGCACAGCTGCTCAAAGGAATTTCTCCGAAAATTCTCAAATCCAAAAATATCCAAGATCCCCACGTTCATTCCATCGTTTGCACGACTGCGTGAGAGAGATAAATAAAGCTCTTCAGAGAGTAAACAGCCATCTCAAAACCCTGAGAATGTGTGTGCCTGTGAGTCCATCACTGTGGCACCCACGTGAAGAGGGACATTCTGCCCCCTCCAAGCCAACACAGTTTATATCTTCAACCATTTGTGCCTTGGGTCATTCAACAGCTGTTGTTGTTGTTGTTGTTGTTGTTGTTGTTTGTTGTTAAAGCAGAATTATTCAGGCATGGTGGTGCACACCTGTAATCCCAGTTCTTGGGAGACTGAGACAGTAAGATTGCAGGTTTGACACCAGCCTCAGCAACTTAGTAAGACTGTTTCAAAACAAAAAATAAAAAGGGATGGGGTGTAGTTTGGAGGTACAATAGTCCTGGTTTCAATCCCCAGTATTGAAAAAAAAAAAGTAGAAACCTTTCAAATCTTCCTCAGGAGCTCTATACATTAGACAGATGAAGAATAAGCTGCCGCTTATGCATTCTACCGCCTACCTTCCCAAAGCACAATTAGGACAGCATTCTTCAGAACTGGCTGTCAATTCTTCCACCACCTAGAAAACCATTTATGCTTAGGAAAGTAATCGCCATCATAATGCAAGATACTGTACTTGGAAACTTTTCATGAAATGCATCCTCTGATTCTATAAACACCATGAGGAAGATACATTATCTTCATTTTACAGGTGGGAAAGTTGTAGCTTAGAACATGCAGCTGATTAAGCTATAGGGCTTGGCGTGAACTCAGTTTGTCCAGCTCCCAGCCAAGCCTGCCCTCGGTGCCACATGTGGATGGGCTCCATCAATCATTTGCCTCTCAAGTGTAAACACTTCCATTCTCCTGGATCCTATCTTGTTTTGTTTTGTGTGTGGTTTTTTTTTTTTTTTTTTTTTTTTTTGGTGGTACTGGGGTTCCTGGAAGCCCTTCTACCTCCGGGCTACACTCCCACGGGCTACACTCCCAGACCTATTTTTTATACTTTTTTGTTTGGAAACAGGGTCTCCTAAGCCAGCGCGCGCGGCTGGCTTCGAACCTGCGCGATCCTCCTGTCTCCGCCTCCCAAGCGCGGGGATTACAAGTGTGCGCCCCCAGGCCTGGCTAGGTTTCCTAAGTTTTTAAAAAAATGTTATTGATGCATTGTAATTATATCATAATGAAGTTTCAGAGTGATACATATATGCACATAGCACTTGGTGAGCCTTCCCCAACTCATACCCCACTCCCTCTCCTTTCCTGTACACAAATATTGAGATGGCCACTGATAATTTTGTATATGTACATTGTCTTTTAAAGGAGAACCCCTGAGGGCTCTGCTTACAGGATACCCCAGAGAGGACCAAATGTTTCCTCTTGCAAGCTCTAAGAGACACCAGGTTGAAGATAGCTCTGAGGTCTCTGCTCCCTGGGCGCAACTCACCATATGTTTTTGTCTGGCTGCAGGAGCGTATTGATGCGGTTGACAATCCAGCTGAACAACCTCCCATACAGGGCTTTCGACATGGCATCCCGGACATCTGCAGCCCTGTCCACAGTGTTGGCACGGACAATGGTCTCTCCCCGGGTGACCACACAGTGGGACGTGAGGGCCTCCTGCAGCTCCTCGGGACTGATGCAGAGGACAGAGGCAGCTGGAACAGAGCGAGAATGGGGGATGTGACCATTCCTTCCTTCTGAGCTGTCAGCATTTATTCAACATGTACTATGTGCCAGGCTCTATCATGGGCACTTCAGAGCCAAGATAAACAAGCTGGACCCCCAACCGCAGGAAGCATCCAGACTGACACAGCAGCCCTCAAACTGATCTGAAGCCTCTTCATAGGTGTTTGATGAAAAGAAGGAGGGGGAGGTGTTCTTTTAATAGTGGAAAAATAGCTGCAGACTAGCTTCTTTTATCTTAGGGAATCACAAAGTACATTAATATAATAAAGGTCCTAAAATGTGTTGCAGTATAACACAGAAAGGTCTTTATTTAAATAAATTCATTCATTCGCTCATTTGCTTATAACTGAGAATCCTCATTCTTTGGGCCAGCATAATTATCCATAGAACTTTCAGCATAAGTAGTTGCCTGCTTTCTCTTCTGCCGACACTGATTCAGTGGCCTCATAGAGAGGCCCAACCTCCTGCATTTTTTTTCCAAAAAAAACTTGTAGATGAATTTCAAATGCAGCCAAGGTTGAAAACTACTGCCAAAGTTACCTGCTGTGGAATTATTTTCTGTGGAACACTTATTTGCAGCCTATGGAAGGACCACTGATATTCCATCAGACATCCTTTGGGAAATACTGCTTAGGGAAAAGGTCCAGAGCCAGTAGAACCAGCCTTGGCTGTACTGCATTCTACTGAGCTTTGGGAAACTACCAAAGTGGAAGCAGTGTTCCTTTGGCAACAGAGCACACAAAGCATCAAATAATTACCATTTTCCAAAGCTTCAGCATTGGGCACCTCGCTTTTATCAGTTTGGTGTTTAGAGGAAATAGCTGCGAACTCAATGTTCCCGATATTTAGAATCCCAGCCAGAATTCTGTACACCGAGTGCACCTCCTGAAAAGGACACCGAGAACCACGTCCGAAGGTCATTGCCAATCCAACCAACAAGTCACTAGCCCTGTGAGGGAAGCTGCTAGTTGTCCATCAAAGTTCATCACCCCTCCCCTTTTTAATACATACACAAATTTCTCCCAACATCCCTTAGAGTTAGGGATGCCACAGAACTACATTTTAACACTGGGGCAGGCAGAATGATGTGGGCTTTCTTGGGCCCAGGCCCTGTGGGAGTGAGCATGCCTCCTCTGCACTTTCTTCCTCACAGTTGCTGGCCAGAACTCCCAGAAACCCAGCCCCGAGCAAGCCACCGACAAGCGTGCTTAGAGTCGCCATGGACCACACGGATGGAGTTGCTCTGCAACCTGAACCACTTTCCCTGGAACTGTGATGGAAGAGGAAGTTGGTCTTCTTTATTCTTTAATACCAGCTCCCAATTCAGGTATGGTCCTTGCATCAGATCAAAAAAGAGATATTCCTTTCACCTCTTTCCAGTGTAGCACTGATGAAAGAGTTGGGAGGACATCGCAATGGCCCACTAGGACACTTCAGTTACATGAGGGCATACGTAGCTACAAATGAAGCCAATAAACATTCTGAAAGACTCATGAGACACTATCTTTGATATTTTAATATAATAAATATATATTCGACCCCTGTCCCCAATTCCTGGTACAAGAGCTTTTAAAATCCTTGTAAATGTCTGGGTAATAGGAGTCTTGCTATTGGCAACCAATGCCTTTCAATCATACCTGAGCTTATGCTAATAAGGTGGTTCTTGTGGACATCTGGATAGATTCGAGATGGGGGGCAAAGAATCAATCATGTGATTATAGGGCTAGCACTTTCAGCCACCCACTCTATCAAACTACAGGGAGTGGAGAAGGGCCAGAGTTTAACTGATGAACAATGACCAATAACTAATCAATCATGCATATGTAATGGAACCTCCATAAAAACCCCTGAACAATGGGATTCAGAGAGCTTCCAGGCTGCTGAATGCACAAAGGTGTGGGGAGGTGGCATGCCCGGGGGCATGGAGGCTCTGAGCCCCTGACCACATATGTTGTCCTGTGCATTTTTCCATTTGGCTATTCCTGAGTTTTATCCCTTATGATAAATCTGTAGCAGTAAGTAAAGTGTTTTCTGAGTTCTTTGAGCCATTCTAGTGACTAATATCCTCCAATTTATAGCTAGTCAGTCAGAAGTATAGGAGGATTGGGACTTGCAATTGCTGTCTAAAGTGGAGATAGTCTTGTGGGACAGAGCCCTGGGTCTGAGACTTTGTGATACAACTCAGTAAAGGAGTAGTGGAGGCTGAGATTACCACAAACTCGAGATCCAGAGCACCCTAAGTGAAGTCATGGTGACCTGGGGAAGAACCCAGAGAAAGCACAAACTTCTGAAATCATGGGAAAGAGGAACAACAATAGAGCAATGAATGCCTACAACCCCATAATATCAGAACCTGATAACACAGAAATTCAGAGATCTCCAGAAGATCAAATCAGGAATATAACTGTAGAAATAATACAGGATCTTCAAAAAGAATTTAGAGTCTAAAAGATATAAAGGATGCAATCATTGAAGTAAAGGCATCAATTCACACTATAAACAATCAATTAGACCACATGAAGAATAGAATCTCACTCCTAGAAGATGATCACTCCAAAAATGAATGCATAATTTATAACTTAGAAAAAAATCCGACAGCAGTAATTTGACATTGAAGAAATATGGGCCCATTTTAAGAGAGCTAACCTAAGAATAATTGAAATAGATGAGGGAAAAGAAGGTGAAAACAAAGGGATCAATAATCTCTTCAAAGAAGTAATAGCAGAAAATTTTCCAAACATAGAGCAAGAGGTCGATACACAGATCCAAGAAACTTATAGAACTCCCTTTACACAGGATCAGAGAAAAGGTTCACCACGCCACATAATTGTCAAAATGACCAATGTAGAAGCCAAGGAGAGAATTTTAAAGGCAACAAAAACAAAAGGCCAAGTGACATTCAGAGGCAAACCAATTAGAATCACTCCAGACTTCCCAAACCAAGTCATCAAAGCCAGAAGGGCTTAGAGTAACATATTCCAAAATCTGAAAGAAAACAACTTCCAGCCAAAAATTTTCTACCCAGCAAAACTATCTATCAAATAATATGGAGAAATAAGAAGCTTCCATGACACACAGAAACTGAAGGAATTTATGTCTTCAAAACCAGTGCTAGAGAAAATACTCAAAGATAAAACTAGAATGAAGAAATAGGTAACACACACCAGAACCAGAGAAACAAGATTTTCCATCCAGCAGACAACTAAGCAAGAAGAATAAATAGTATTTCAAACAGAAATAAAAACACATTTGGAATTAAAAGTTATTTTTTGCTGGGCATGGTGGTGCACACTTATAATCCCTGTGCTTGGGAGGCAGAGACAGGAGGATCATGCAGGTTCGAAACCAGCCGCACTGGTTTAAGAGACCCTGTTTCCATTAAAAAGTATAAAATAGGTCTGGGAGTGTAGCCCAGAGGTAGAAGGGTTTCCAGGAACCTCAGTACCATCAAAAAAGAAAAAGAAAAAAAATTATCTCTCAATAATCACACTGAATGTAAATGGCCTCAATTCCCCACTAAAAAGACATAAAGTGGCAAAATGGATTAAAAACCAGAATCCATCCATCTGCTGCTTACAAGAAACACACTTTACAAGTAAAGATAGTAACAAATTCAAGGTAAAGAGCTGGAGCAAGGTAATTCATGTTAAGTAGCCATCCTAACAAATGTGAAGTAGTATTTCACTATAGTTTTTATTTGTATTTCCTTAAAGATTAATTATATAATGATAATGATGAGTGATATTCATGTGTTTATTGGTCAGATAAAAATCTTTGGAGATTCATTATCTATTTTAGTCTTTTGCCTATTTCTAAATTGTATTGTTTGCTTTTATTGTTGCTAATTTTTAGGATTTCTATTTGGAATATTAATATACCTTCAGATATAGCATTTGGAAATATTTTATCCCATTCTATCAGTAACTTTTAATTCTGTTTACATTGTCTTTGGATGTACAATTTTTTTTTATTTTTTATGAAGTTTGTTTATTCTTTTCTTGCCTGTGCCTTTGGAATCATATTCAAGAAATCACTGCCAAATTCAATGTTGTGAAGTTTTTTGATCCAGGATTTTCTTCTAAAAATTTATATTCTTAAGCCGGGCGTGGTGGCGCATGCTTGTAATCCCTGCGCTTGGGAGGCAGAGAAAGGAGGATCGCGCAGGTTCGAAGCCAGCCGTGCGTGCTGGCTTAGGAGACCCTGTTTTCAAATAAAAAATGTAAAAATAGGTCTGGGAGTGTAGCCCGGAGGTAGAAGGGCTTCCAGGAACCCCGGTACCACTAAAAAAATAAAATAAAATAAATAAAAATTTATAGTCTTAAGATTTACATTTAGGTCTTTTATCTATTTTGAGTTAATATTTGTATATGGTGTTAGGTAAGGGTCCAATTTTATTCTTTTTCATGTAGTTATTATTTTTCAGCAATATTTAGTGAAAAAATTATTATTTCCTTCACTAAATGTTCTTGGAAACCTTGTCAAAAATAACTTGACCATATATGGAAGAATTTATTTCTAGGCTTTTTATTTTACTCCACTGGTTTATGTATCTGCCTTTATAGCAGTACTACACTATTTTGATTATTGCAGCTTTATAATGTTTGAAATCAGAAAATGTATATCTTCTAGCTGTGTTTTTTTTAGATTGTTTTGGGTATTTAGAGTTCATATTTCATGTTAGGATAGATTTTTTTCTGAAGAACAAGTCTCAAGACTTTTCAAATAAAGATTACATTAAGAAGTGGGAACTCTAAAATATTGTTGGTAGGAATGCAAATTAGTGCAACCACTTTGGAAAACTGTATGGAGGATCCTCAGAAGAATGGGAACAAACTTACCATTTGATCCAGCAATACCACTTCTGGGTATCTACCCAAAAGAAATGAATCCAAATTACCAAACTAATGCATGTGTATCTATGTTCATAGCTGCACAATTCACCATAGCCAAACTATGGAACCAACCAAGATGTCCATCAACAGATGAATGGATTACAAAACTGTGGAATATGTACACAATGGAATTTTACTCAGCCATAAAAAAAACACAATTATGTCATTTACAGGGAAATGATGGAACTGGAGGGCATTATGCTAGGTGAGATTAGTCAGTCACAACAAATAAGAAATCGGATGCTTTCCCTAATATGCGAAAACTAGGAAGAAATGGCTAACAAGAGGAACTCTAGATGAAGAAGGAGATCCTATAGAGAAGCAAATAAGGCGACCTAACTGAGGGGATGGGAGGGTGAAGAGGGAAACTCTCTAAAGCACGTGATGTACTTAAACATATCAAAGTCAATCACTAAGCCAAGCATGGGAAGGAGGGATGTCCAGGGAAGGAGGTGGGGATTGGGTATGGGCTAATTGGATCATGTGCACATGTATGTCTGCACAAATCTTTTATCCAATTAAGATGTATGACTAGTAACATGCTATAGAAATGATCCTTGAAAGTATAGCCTTAACTGAATAGACACTTCACAAAAGAAGAGATACAAATGACCAATAGATACATGAAAAGATATTCTACATCATTAGCCATCAGGGGGATGCTAACCAAAACTACGCTGAGATTCCATCTAACCCCAATCAGAGTGGAAAACATAAAGAAATCAAGGCAAGGATGTGGGGAAAGAGGAACTCTTTTACACTGTTGGTGGGAGTGCAAACTAGTTTAGCTGCTATGAAGATCAGTGTGGAAATTTCTTAGAAAACTGGGAATAGATCCACCGTATGATCCAGCTCTACCACTCCTGGGTATTTTTCCAAAGGGATTGAAATCAGAGAACTACAGTAACATATGCATACTTATGTTCATAGCAGCACAATTTGTAATAGCCAAAATAAGGAACCAAGCCAGATCTCCATCAACAGATAAATGGATTGCAAAATTATGGGAAATACACACAATGGAATTCAACTCAATTATAAAGAAGAACAAAATCATGGCATTCGCAAGAAGATGGAAAGATCTGGAGAACATTATGTTAAGTGAGATCAGCCAAGCACAGAAAGAGAAGGGACATATGTTTTCTCTAATATGCCCAAACTAGGGAGCATTGGGGATACCAGAAGAACTCCAGATAATGGAGGGGAAATCTCAGCAAAGCTAGAATGGAAGGATAGGAGATAAAGAAGGATAAGGTTCATTAATGGAAGAGCTACATCAAATATGTAAAAGTATGAATATATATAAAAGTATGAATGGTTAACCTGGACACTCATTGTTGGGAGGGGGAAGGGGACCTGGGACTTGGGGGGGAGGGCACTAAGCACAGTCTAAATGTACACCATTTTCAGTATGTTCCACTTATAAATAAAAGTAAAGAAAAATATTAACAAAAAAAAATAAAAATAAAGTTCATTTATTTAAACATTTACTTTCTATATGTAAAACATTGCAATGTCTAGTTAGGAAATATCTGCATTTCATGCTTATAGATGAAGAAAAATAGCTCTGCAAAAAATAGGCAAGATACTTGATTTAGTACAATATACAGCAGCAAATGAATAGGAACTGTCATTAGACCTTTGATAAGACATTGCCCCCAAACGGAGCCTTCTGTAAACACTCCTCAGTGAAGCCCAAACACAGAGCACAGGCTGCAACAGTGACATCTACTGGATCTGCGATAATGCTACAAAGACAAATGAGGCCTTCAGGCCAGGCTCTACTGGAGATAAACACCGCTCTTCCAACTGCTGAATCAAAGGCAACATGTCATGTTTCTGACTTCAAGAATCATTGTTTAATCGCACAACTCAAAAATAGCTAAGGCGAATACCTACCAAATGGGCTTTCTGGGACTTGCCTGGATTTAACATGACAGCACCTCATTCCCTTGATCAATACAACGTGAGGCTTGTTGAAGGCACCAAGCCACTCTCCAAGGAGCCAGATCCGAGAGGGGGAGGCTCTGGCAGTGAGTTCTACACTTGCTATTTCTATATCTGGTTATCTCAAAAAGTTACCTAAAACTCCTAATACTCATAGGGGGAAAAATGTATTTCCTCTAATCAACTCTCTCTCTCCCTCCCTCCTTTCCTCCCTCCCTCCCTCATCAGGTATTATATATAGTACAAGGCACAAAATCTTGCCAAAGTAGGCTTTAGGGCATTTCACCCCTGGGATGATACCCCCCCAAGGAAATGGCTGTCTTTGACACCCACATCTTGCCTGCTGCGTCTCTGGCAACGCTCTCTTCTATATAATGCCCAAGTAGTCAACATACATAGAAAACTACCTAGGACCTTGAGGGAAAACTTTCTGGTTCAACACTGTGTGACTCACTGAAGTCAACAGTAGCTTGAGGCTCCTTTCTGGCTCAATGAGGGGAAGAAGGGAGGAGTACCCAGTGCTCCCTCGTTTAGGAATAATTATCTCTTGGGTACTCCCAGTGCTATACTTTGGGTCTCTTTCCCCCACTTGATTCCTTTAGTCCCAGCAGAGGGTTAATCATTTCTAGCTTTCTGACCTAGAAACCTATACCCACCACTTGTTCAGGTTGAAACATTGCCTATACACAGTCATGGTAGAGTTCAATCCATTGTACATCCATCTGTGAGATGGCGCCTTCCTTCCATAAAGTTCTTGTTCAAATTTCTTGCCATTTCTCCCCACAGACAGCCTGGGAAAGCCTTCTCATCTCCCTTATCTTGCTCATCTTCTCACATCTCATCTCTAACTATGGCATCTTTTCTAGAATCTGCCTTTCCTAGAGAGTCTTTCTGTGCTGCTCTCTCTTATTGCCTATCGGTTGCCAACATTTCTGTGATAAAATGTAATAACCTCCACTAAAAGTAAGGAATGTTACCAAGAAGACTAACCAGTCCTCCAACTGAGCTATCTCAATTTGCAGTTGGTGAGTGGAAATCCAGTCTCTCCACCAGTCAGTCAGCAAAAGTGAGGAGAGCATTTCTTTGTGGAAGCCCAAATGTAGGACGCATAATCTTTGCTTCTTTTCCCTTTTCCTCCAGAAACATTTCTTTTACTGACATAGACACTCCCTAGATAGTGTTGAGGCCAAGTTGAAAGTTAAGTTTTGACTTACTGAACTCATCCTGGGGCTGGCTCCCAGACACCTCAGGTATGTCTCTCCTATGCCTCCCTAGGAATTGACTGCCCCTTCCAGTCTCACTTTATCTTCTTTTTTTTTAATGTCTTTTAGTTTTTCACCAGCTCTTCCGTAAGTACTGCTTACGGCCAGCTGAAGTGCCTTTACTCTGTAGGTTTATCTCATTTGCAGAAGTTCACAGCATTTGGATTCCTAAGAGTCAGTGGTACCAGGCTTGGTGGCACACACCTGTAATCCCAGTACTTGGGAAGCAGAGACAGGAGGATTGCAGGTTCAAGGCCAGCCTCAGCAACTTAGAGAGACTCTGTTTCGAAATAAAAATGATAAAGAGCGAGAAGTATAGCTCAGAAGTAAAATGCCCCAGGTTCAATCCTCAGTGCAAAAAAAAAAAAAAAAAAAAGAGGCAATGGCATCCTACTGTCTGTCCTGAAGTCAATGGAAATCCCCAAGACCCCCAAGTTGTATTTTAACATATACCCTTCTAATCTCTCTTCAGCAATACTCTTCTGATTCATTTTAAAATTTTGAACAAGAAGACAAAATTTTGTTCTGAACTCAAAGGCTTCTCCCCAAATTTTGCATCTCAGAATCTGTGGCATATATCCAATCTTGACCATCACATGGAGCATCAATCCCCAAATTTTCATATAGTATTAAATATGCAATTAAACCTAATTCATTCAATGTTATGATAATTCATATATCAGCAAGATAAGCATAATATCAAACAAAACCCAGTATGGCTTTTGAAAACCCTAGGCATAGAGGTAGAGAAGCACTGATATTCACAATAGGGTTGTAGGTACAATCCCCTAAGAGCCTTGCAGGGATCCATCATCTTTAGTAGAAGGTTCTTTCCACCTGAGAAGTATCTTTACAATAAACTCAGAGTCGAGTGTTCCTTCAGATACTTTGGCTGGTGTCCCAGAATTAAAATTCATCCTCCTGAGTCCACACTAAGATTTGCTACTCATTATTTTGCTGTAAGAGTTTGGGGAAAACTTGGGGGATTCCTGCCGGGAACAAGTGATCTTCTAAGAAAGGTCAGAAAACATATTTTTAATCGCATTGACCAGTTCACTAAAGCTCTGTCTAGAAATGTCTGCCAGAAAAATTCATGAGAAAGTTCTGTTCGGCCAGTCATTTGCCATCGGCTGCCTGGTTTCATTCGACTGAACCCTTCTGAATTTAGTCACATTACTGTGAGCTCATAAACATGAAGTGAACTGAGTTAGTTCAGCAAAAACAGGTTGTCTTCAGAGACATAACCACAAAGCTTAGGGTCAGAGATCCCTAGCCTCTTTCTTCCATGTCCAAGGTCGGTAACTGATATTAGTTCACTTCAGTATGACTTAATGTGGGACATGGTAAAGACACATGCAGAGACATGCCATTATATCCTGGTTATTAGCTTAACAGTCTAGACCAGGCACAGATTAAGAATTTTCATAACTTTTCTCAGTTCTTTCTTTTCATATTTCATTTATTTTTATATTGCATTCATTCTTTTTTCTGTATTTTTCTTTCCACAGAATCTAGGGATGGCTTACTTCAAGGACATATACTTGATTTCTTCTGGTCTTAATTTTGTTTTATTATTATAAGCAGTAAATTTCTATTAGAACAGCATCATTATATGTTTTCTTCTAGAGCAAGGACCATCTCTCCACAGCATACTATAGCCATCTGTGTATTCACTAAAAGCAAAATATCATCGTGCCTTTGGGCTGACTTTGCTAAAGTTCCTGTACCCTTTTAAGGAAGTATCCCCTAAACACTTTGGGATGACCCAGCTGACTTCAAATGGCTCTATTACCATCTCCACTGCAATTTGACTTTTCTGGTGATATATATTTGATAAAAACTAGCTCTATAGGTTAATAACTATAAAGTTCTTTCAACAACACTGAAATCTGTTTAATTGCTCTCCTCTAAGAAGGCAAGTGAAATACATTTCTATTTTTATCTGACCTTTGGGATTTTCCACTGTCTGTCAGTTTAAAGTCTGTGGGAGGCCAACAGAAAACATTAACAGCTGGTTAGAAAAAAAGAAAGGTATTATTATGATTAACACCGACCATGCTGGGGAGGAAGGGCTGGCCAAACTCCTTGGATTACAGAGGCAATCTATCCAGAATGGCTGTTCCAAGGTAACTGCAGTGTTTTGTAATCTAGTCCCTTAAGATTTAATACTCTTTCCTACTCCTAATCATTCACCCCCTTTGTTGGAAAAGCAAAAGAACCTATATGTTTTGCAAAACTGGTGGCACAAAGCCCAGAAACTATGACATAATGTATCACAGAATAATATTTGAGCCTAGGGTGATAAATTTTATCTGTCACCATAGCATATACTTAATAGAGACAGCCTATATCTAGTTTGATAAGAGCAGTAGAGTATTGAAAACAGTAGTTAAAATATGTGTCTGTGTGCCATGGAGAAGAAGTGACTGGGAGAAAGTTGAGAGGGCTTAGGTTAATTTGTCTTGGTACACAAAGGGCTACTTACATAAGTAGATTTCTGTAGCTTGGATGTAACAAGCACATTTCTGTACTCCCATTCACAATTCACTTTAATGGTTGGTGTTATGTTTTGGCCCTGGAATGTTCTCCAAATTGCTCTTGTGTTAAAATCGTAGATTTTAACAAATGTGGTAAGGTTCACAGGTGGGACTTTAAAACAATGATTAGATCACCAGGGTTCTGATCTCTTCAGTAGATTAATTCATTGATGGCTAAATAGACCACTGAGAGATGGAACCTAGTTGAGGGAAGCAGATCACAGAGTCTCTCTCTGTCCTGTCTCTGTCCTGTCTCTGCCTTCCCCCTCCCTTCCTCAGTGCATGAGCTGAGCAGCTTGGCTCTGCCAAGTCCTTCTGCCATGTCAGCTCTGCCTTGGGACCTGCCGACCATGGACTGAAACCTCAAGAACCATGAGCCAAAATAAACTTTTCCTTTCTCTAAGTTGTTCTTGTCAGGTATTTTGGTCACAGTGATGAAAAGCTGACTAACACAACCCAGAAAAGGGCAGTATTGCTTGGTGTTGGTTATTACAGACATAGTGACCTGGTTACAGCAAAAACAATTAACAATAAATTTTCTTACAAGAAAGTGCTTCTCCTTCTTTACATCCACCTGGGCATCTTGTTATAATACAGATTCTGGTCCATTGCCTTTAATGGCTTTATCACTCCTGTATGTCTTTCCAAAGGGGCTGAAACCAGACAACTACAGTAATATAGGCATACCCATGTTCCTAGCAGCACAATTCACAATAGCCAAATTATGGAATCAACCCAGGTGCCCATCAACAGAAGAATGAATTACAAAATTATGGGAAATACACACAATGGAATGTTACTCAGCAATAAAGAACAAAATTATGTCAGTTGCAAGAAAATGGAAGGATGTGGAGATAAGGCAATCACAGAAAGTGAAGGGTCTATGTTTTCTCAGATATGTGCAAGCAAGGGAGTACCTGGGATACCAAAGGAACTCCAGATAAGGAAGGAGAAACCTCTGTGGAGCCAGAGAGGAGATCTAAGAGAAAGGGAGAAGGAAGACTGAGGTTCATTAATGGAAATACCACCATCAACTGTGTGTACATAAGTGAACATACCAACGTCAGTCTCAGTGCTCTGTATATGAAAGGGGAAAATAAGAAGGTGGGAGGGGGCCACCAAGTGCTGTGCGCATGTATGTCATTGTCAACACAGTTTACATTATTGTTAGACTATAATACATCAATAAAACACATTAAAAACAAAATTTAAAAAGAGAGCAAAAAATATAAATTCTGATTCAGTCATTCTCAGATGAACCTGAGAGTCTGCTTTCTTTTCCCCCTCTTGGTGATAATAGAGACTGAACCCAGAGGTGTTCTGTCACTGAACTACACCTCCAGCCCTATTTTTTAAAATGTATTTTGAAACAATTGTTAAGGGCCTTGCTAAGTTGCTGAGACTGGCTTTCAACTTGTAATCATCTTATGTCTGTCTGTCTTTTTTTGGTACTGGGGATGAAACCCAGGGGATTTCTACCTCCAAGTTATACCCCCAGCCCTATTTTTATTCTTTATTTTGAAATAGGGTCTCATTGGGTTGCAGAGGCCCTCACTAAGTAGCCAAGCCTGTCCACAAACCGGCAATCCTTTTTGTCTCAGGCTCCCAAATGCTGAGATTACAAGTGTGTGCCACCATGCCTGGCTTAAAATTCTCCCATTTTAACCTTCCAAGTACTGGGATTACAGTATGGGCCGCCATGCCTAGTTAAGTCTGCATTTTGAATAAGCTTTCAGGCGATGACAATGTTTCTGGTCATTGGGCCACTCTTGAGTAGCATGCCCTTATCACATGACTAACATGTCATTAAAAAGTAAGTATCCTGCCCCCGATTAGAATATTCACATGGCATTCACCTTCATTTAAGAATAGTAACAGCTGGGCGTGGTGGCGCACGCTTGTAATCCCAGCATTCCATTCAGGAGGCTGAGACGGGAGGATCACGGTTCACAGACAGCCTCAGTTACTTAGGCCCTCTGCAACTTAATGAGACCCTGTTTCAAAAAATAAAGAATAAAAAATAGGGCAGGGCATGTAGCTCAGAGGTAAATGCCTCTGGGTTCCATTCCCAGACCCGCAAAAAAAATAAATAAATAAATAAAATAAATAAAAAAAATAAAAAAAATATTAACACTTCGAGTTTCTCTCTTCATAATTACTAACCTTCTCAGTGAACCCGATAATCCGGAAGCAATGCTGAATGGCTTCAAAATGTCTTCTGTAAGACTCCTTGGAAGTTATGTCATGCATGACTCTTCCGGTTTCATCAGCTATGTACCTAAAGGAAGTGCAATATGACCAGGCACAATGATCACTGGCTTGGAAAATTGCACCTCAAAAGCCAGGGCAAAGCAAGTGTGGCAGTGAACACCAGTGGGCCCAGTACTTGGGAGGCTGAGACAGGAGGATCACAGGTTCAAGGCCAGCTTCAACAATTTAGCAAGACCCTACGCAACTTAGTGAGACCCTGTTTCAAAATTTAAATACAATAAGGGCTGGGGGCGTAGATCAGAGGTAGAATGCCCCTGGGTTCCATCCTCCGTCACACACACACACACACACACACACACACACACACACACATGCCAGGCGGGTGCGGCAGAGGCTTCTTCTTTGCAAAGGCATTTCCTTTACACTCCAATACCATGGGGAATAACGGTTTCCATGGCTGAGTAAAACGGCTGCAGGTGAGTTTCTGAACATTCTAGAAAATGCAAATGGTGAGATGTGGCTCCTGCCACCTCCTCCTTCGTATTTAAGTTAAATAGACTGTGAGTTTCCAGTTAGGAAGGCAGCTCCATTTACTTCTGAATTTGTCAATTGCTAATTGCACATTCATTTAAAATTAACAAGCAAAACCTCTGTCACTTACCTGGGAGGCTTTTCCTCGGGGAGTCTGAACTCAGAAAGTTTCTTCTGATGATAGAGACCAGCGTAAATATAGTAAAATATGTGAAAATTTTTCTCTCCCCTGAAAATAAGAGACTTTATTAATAACATATTCTGACTCTCCTATCTTAAGGGTTTCATATTATTTCCTTTTTGGGCAAAATATTATTCCATACCAAATTGTCATTTGGGGGCTATTCAACACGCTTCATCTATACCACAGAACAGTCACGGTATTAGATTCATATGGTAGTTGTCACAATGCTACTTTGTTATATACACTTATCTTTCAGCAGAGGGTTTGGAGAGGGGAAGAGCAACGTGCTGGGATTGCACATATTTGGAGATCTTTCACTTCCAGCCCAGTCCCTACATCTATGCATCTGTGCCACGTGTCCTGTTTGTAGCTTCTGTGGCTCCAGAGACACTGAGCTTCAACTTGGAGAGAAGAACCAAATCCCCTGCTTTCCTGGAGTCCCAGGCAAGAAGCAGCTCACAGGTGGCACAGAGCACAGTCTCCCAAGTTAGCGTGCTTTCCATGCCACTCAGAATGTCACCCCTCCACTCCCTGGTCTCCTGCTGTCCATCCTGTTAGGCCACCTTGAAACGGTCCTTTCAGATAGGGGCACAGTCTGCACTGGGAAAGGACTGGAAAGTAGCCGTGGATGTGGTGGAGCAAGTGGCACTCCACGACACCCACCAGCATGATACTTTTCCTGATAATTTACTTTCACTGTGCTTTCCAAAGGTGCTAGTGCACAGTGGATTAGAGAGTTTTAGAAACCAGTCCTTCCACAGAGTTTGAAAGCACTGCCCAGGCCCATTCCTTCCTCTGGAAGAAGGCAGTCTCTTCTTCCGAGAGCCCTGGATCTTCTAAATCTTCTCTTTGGCAAACCTACCTCTGTGGAAATTAACCTGACCCTTCCTTCCCCTTACCCATCTATGTCTTTGCTCCCACTCTCTCGTTCCAGGTGTCCTTGTCTTCCCTTGGCTGTTTAGCCCATCTTAGCCCTTCAACATTTTTTTTTTTTCTCAGTACTAGGGATGGAACTCCCAGGGGTATTCTACCTGAGAGCTAAATCCCTAGCCCTATTTTTTATTCTTTATTTTGAAACAGTGTCTCACTGATTTGCAGAGGGCCTCACTAAGTAGCTGAGGCTGGCCATGAACCACAATCCTCCTTTCTCCGCCCCCCAAATGCTGGGATTACAAGTGTGCACCACCACGTCCAGCTCCTTTAGCATTTTTTTTTATCACTGTCCTGTAACCTGGATGTCTCAATTGCCATATCTTACTCATGTGTTCACCAAACTAATAAACTTATTTTATAAATAAATCTATTTTTACTTTGTAAAATAAATTTTATTGTGTATATTTAAGATATACAACATGTGATGGGATCCAGGTCTAGTAAAATGGTTACTATTTAACTCGTAGATGTATTGAGTGCCAGCCATGGCAGGCACTATGCTACTGGGTACCAGGGATATAGGACTTAGAGGATCCACCTCCTTCTAGAGGCAGAGCTAAATGAAACAAGCAGAAAACTTTGGGGGTGAGGACTTTGAAAGACACGAGCAAGGAGCTAAGTTGGAGAATAATGTGGGGCTGGGACTACTTGGGTTAAGGCAGGAAAAGGCCTTTCTGAGGAAAAAACACTTACATGAAGGCTGGGAGCCCGAGGAGGAGCTGGAAGGAGATACCAAGGGAAGGGGAAAGCATTTCAAACAGAGGGAGCAATACATGAGCCAGGGCTCTGAGCACAGTACCCAGGCAAGAAGGAGAGGATACTGGTAGGAAGGGGTGGTTGGGCAGGGGCAGCCCGCACAAGGCCTGGGCGGTCAGAGCCAGGCTTTTGTTATTGAGCAGTCAGAGTCTTTGGAGTGTTTTAAACTGGATCTGGGGTGCACTTAGTGCGTGACAAGAGTACATTTGTGGTGAGGAATGTACCGTCCAGCTGTGGCTTGAACACTAGACCGTGAGGTGCCACGGTGCGTACAGGGAGAGGCGGCGAGAAAGCAAAGTGGCTGAATAGCTTAGAGGCCGTGGTGATGGAGAACAGGCGTGGCCTTAAATACAAGTTTAGGGGAAACAACCTAAAGAACCTAAAGAAACAGTATGAAGATGGGACCAGAGCCTGCCTCCTGGGCTTCTAGCTGGAGCCTGCAGGGGTGGTGGTGCCATTCACTGAGGGAAGAGGTATGCCTGGCATGGCTATCACTCGCCTTTTAACCTTTCGTTAAACACACAGGCTTTGGCTGACCCATCTTGGTCTTGCCTTCCTACAGTTTTTCTGCAGATACCTCTGGTTCTCAATTCTTCCAAGCTTTTCCTGCCAACATCCACCCGTCACATAAACCCAGTTTCATTTCCATCTACTAAGACTGGCTATGTTTTGTTGCCATTGCAAACATCCCAAGATTTTTGGTAGCTTAAACTGGACAAAGTTTTACCTCTTACTTAGAGTCCATGTTTGTTGTGGGTCAGCAGGAACATTGTGCTCACTGTAGTCTTGGGGGCGGGGGGCACAGAGCAGACACCATCTTACACTTTGCCAACCTCTGGAGGGTTGCCATTAAATGGCTATTTGCTAGTATGTACTTGGGAGCAAGGGCACCCTCCTTTGATCACCAAAACCATATGACCACACCCACTGGCCAGGGAGCCAAGAAGGGGAATCTTACATATCTACACGGAGGCAGAAAGGGCTGGCCCCATCTTCTCTTCATCTCATTTCATTCTCTGGAGAGCCTTGTGGAGATAATGATACCTTGTTGGCATCATTAAGCCGTGTGGCACATGAAAGGAGGGAGGAATAAGGATGTCTGTGCTAATGAGCAGCAGGCCCCGGAAAGTAACACAGGGGTGAGAGAAACTCGCCACACACAGTGGCAGGTTCACAAATCTGAACACTGAGCCTGACAGCTTCCATTCTGTCAGAGGTAGCTCCGAAACTGTAAAAGTATCGTTAACTGGGGAGAAAGAAGTAGAACCTCATAAAAATGAATCAAGAAGCCGCAGAGAAGTACAAACATCTTTCGCTCCATCTTTCTGCTCCTTTGTTTAATGTTCACGCTGGTCTCTACTATTCAAGGAAACTCTAAGTGTGTAGTCAAGGAGGAGGTGTGTGTTTGCATTTTTGTCTTTAGTGGCTGGAACCTGGGGCCTGGCACTTGCTAGCTGTGCGCTCTAGCACTGAGCTGGCCCTGGTGCTAGATCCAGGCCTGTGGATTACACTTGCCCCATAGCGCTCAGCCTTGTCAGGCTCTCCTCCTCCCTGGGCTACCACTCCTTCCTACAGGGACATAGCAACAGCCTCCTGGCATCAGCCTGGGCTTGTTCTCGTCTCCATTGGCCAGTGGAAGCTGGGGTTGGTCAGCATTTGACAAAGCACTATGGGTTTGGTGACTTCCCTGCTTGAAAATGTTCCATAGCTCCTAAACCCCTAGAAAGAGGTCCAAAATCCTCAGCCTGCCTCCAAAGTCCTGCATGATCTGGTCTCAGTCTCGTCTTTGCCATTCTCCGGCTCCCTGATCCTGTCCCTGCCACTTCGGCTAACTCCAGGTGATCCTCAGATCATCATACAGCTGGGGAGCCCCTTCCGTCCTGGGCTGGGCTATGTGTGTTCCACCTCTCCTGTCTCAACCTCCTAGCACCTTACCTTGCTTCCTGGCACTTAATATATTTTCTCTACTTTTTTAAATTGGTGCATTATGCACCTATTGGTGTACTGGTCATACATACTTAATGTGGTGGAGGCAGACAAGCACACATCACTCATTTAGCCCTTCCCCAGTTCTCACCCCATTCCCTCCCTGTCCACATTTGCTCTACGTTTAACTTAGTTCATTTTATATCTGTGACATTCCTGTCTCTCTCTTACCCACCACTCGCTCTAAGCTCTGTTAATACAGAAACCTTGCCTAGCTTGTTTACTCCCACAGCCCAGCAGAGAACACAGCACTGGCATACAGCAGGTACTCAGTGTCCATGTTGAAGGAGGAGGAGGAGGAGAAGGAGGAGGAGGAGGAGGAGGAGGAGGAGGAGGAGGAGGAGGAGGGGGAGAAGGAGGAGGAGGGAGAGGGGGAGGAGGGGGAGGAGGTGAGAGATGGGGAGGAGGGGCTAACACATAAATGAACTCATTAATCCTTATAACAAGCCCATGGGGTCAGCAGTAATAGCGCCTCAATTTCACAGATTAGGCATGCAAAAGGCTGAGACATGCCCAACATGATCATGTCAGAGGTGCCATTTGAACCCAGAGAAAAGTCCATGCTATTGATTACTATTACAGATTACTAGAGTATTATTCTTAAATCAGAAAAAAATATGTTGCTTCTCTTTCTTTCCACCTAGGAAAAAAATTAACATGTGGAATATTTTCATTCTCAGCATTTTGTTTTTGCTTTTGTTTTGCACTGGGGATTAAATCCAGGGCCATTTTTATCCCTGAACTACAGCCTCGGCCCTTTTCATTATTGTTATTTTGACACAGAATCTCACTATATTGCTGAGGCTAGTCTCAAACCTGAAATCCTTCTGTCTCAGCCTCCCAGGGGTAAGATCACAGGCATGCACCACCATGCACAGTTCAGACTATTCTAAGAGGTCTCATACATTTTTAAATTATCTGCAATACTGTTAAATTCTACCTGATATAACCAACCCAGGAGAAGCAGGCACACTTATCCCAAAAGCATTCCCAGCCCCCGCCCTTTACACGGAACCCCTTAACATCTTTTATGTTAAGAACTACAATAAGTAATCCACCTACACAGCCTGCTTTATAACCCTGGACTTTTCAAGGAGATATTCAGAGATCCTTGCGCCCATCACAGCTCCGGTGGGTGTGAACATCATTTCCAGGTATTTTCCGAAACGACTCGAATTGTCATTGATGGCAGTGCAGGCGTTCCCAAAGGCTTCCACGAGTGAGTTGACTTGTAGGATTTTCTCTCGCAAGGTCTGATTGTTGGCCTGGGCCCAACAGAGGAGAGTCAAGAGAAGCCTTCAGACACATCACTCCAGCTAGGTTGCCAAGCACCCCCTCCCCGGGGCCCACCAAGGCGCACATTGTGCCTTTCCAAAGTGCTCCATCTGGGGAAATCAGCATCAACCCCCAGCATCACTTTCTCAGATGGACAACTGACTCATAGGGTGCGTGTGAATCAGACCTAGACTAGATTAGGGCAGCAGTTTTAAAATTTTGCTGCACTTCACTTAAAAATCTTTAACAAGTAAAATGCTAAACAGCTTAGAGAGATGTGTGTGCTGAGGATTGAACCCAGGGGTTTTATACCTCTAGGCCACATCTCCAGCCCTTTTTACACATTTTGAAGCAGAGCCAATTGCTGAGGTTAGTCTCGCTAAATCGATGAGGCTGACTTCGAACCTGCACTCCTCCTTCTCAGATGCGCATCGCCGCGCACATCTTAGAAAGAAATTTAAGTAGAGAGATGCCATAACTTTTCTCATAATATAATATTATGAGAAATGTTATATATGTCAATAAACCTCACTTATAAAAATATTTCTTAAATTCTTCCTTAGAAACATAATATACTAATTCCACGTATAAGTAACTACTAGACTAACTTGGCCATTGTTCCTTCAGTGCTCATTTCACCCAACATAAACACTCATTTCCCTTAACTCTTGCTCAAGGAGTTCTACTTTCAGCTCTTCCAATCATGGTAGTCACCCTCCCTGATCCTGTTTATAGTGTTTAACCACTTTTACTACTTAATGGCTAAATGTTTCTATTATGTTGAAAACAAGAAAAATTAATTGCTGATAATCTAGTGAATTCGTGCTGTTATTATTTTCCCTGCTACAGAAATAAGGATGGCATGCTGACATCTTAAGAGGCCTGGCTACCAGGGGGCAGACATAACAAAGATGGAATGCTTTTTTATGTAACCCCTCATAAAAAAACAGTACTGCCATTATTTGAAAAATACGCAGCCGCTGCTCTGCAGGACCTTCCAGCCACGATACATAAAGCAGGTTGCTCAATACCTTCCCCAAGAAAGTCAGATGCTGAACAATCAGGTGGGTGCTCTCCGTCTTCCCCGAGCCACTTTCTCCGCTGATGACGATACACTGCCACAGGAAATGGAGTGTCAAGAGAAGAATTCAGGGCACAGGACCAACCTGTGCATTCGACTACGGTTTGCATATGACACCCTCTAGCATACGCCTTAACTTTTCACTGAGCAATAAATGTACCCTAGGAATCTTTCCATTTCAGGACATGGAGAGAGCTCCTCAACCTTTGGTACAACTGTTTCCTATTCCCATGCACAGATGTACCATAATCTATTTACAGATGACCACTTGAGTTATTTCTTTTGTTGTAACAAACAACATTTCAACAAAGCACATTATACATAGGTCACTGTACTTAGGCTTCGGTTTATCTGTAGAATAAATGCTGAGAAGTGGAGTGTTAGTTGTAAACTTGATAGCTACTGTCAGAGCACATGGCTGAAGACTGTACCAGTACATAAAAGCGCCCGCCCTCCTATGCCTCGCCAACAGAGTATGGTTGGATTTTTTTTGCCAATCTGATGAGTAGAAAATGGTATATCAGTGCAGTTTTAATCTACATTTATTTAATTATGAGTGAGACTGGGCATCTTTCCATATGTTTAAGTTAGTCATTTGTATTTTTCTTTAGTGACCTGTCCATACCCTTTGCCTATTTTTAAAAATTTATTGTTGACCTTTTGTCATTCATGTCTAGGAACTCTTTGTTTATAAAGAGAATTAGGGGATATGGCATAATAAAAATTACATGTTTGGTCTTTATCCCTGGTTCTTGGCATAAAGCTCTTAAAACCCTTGGAAAGTCCTACATGATAGGAGTGATAAAAGAAGCTTGTTTTGTTCACAAGTATCCCCTTTCAACTATCCCACAGGTCATCACTAATGAGGTGGCTCAAGATGGGGGTCCTAGATAATTCAGGATGGGGACTGATCACCAGAAAGGAAAAAAATAGGTGAGTACAAGGTAGGAACGTGAGAACTTTAAACTGTACCACCCAACTCCAGGGAGAGGCAGGAGATTGGAGACTAGATTATAAAAACTCTGAAACAACGAGATCTAAAGGGCATCTGAGTCAATGATCACATCCAGATGCTGGGAGAGGTGTGCTCACTGGGCACCGAAGCTCTGCAGGTCACCGTCCCGTTTACCATCTCCCCCATGTACCTTGCTTTATGCATTTCTCCCATGTGGCCAGTCCTGGCTTGCACCCTTTATAATAAATGGACAAAGAGAACTCCCTGAGTTCTGTGTTTTGTTAGCAAACCTGAGGGTGGTTGTGGGAGCTCCTGAATTTGATATTTGTCTTGACAGAAATGCAGGAAGCCTGGGTGCTCCGTTTGTGGTTGGCATCTGAAGTGGGGGTGGTTTTGTGGGACTGAGCCCTTAACCTGTAGGGTCTATACTAAATCTAGGTAGTGTCAGAACTGAATGAAGTTGTAGAACACCCAGGTGATGCCAGAGAATTAGACAATTTGTTCATTTTGGGAAACACACATTTGGTGTCAGAAAGAAAGGGAGGGGGAAACGCAATGAGATACTTCCTGACTTGAAAACCATATCATCTCTCTCCGTTTACTTCACCATAAGTCTCTGAGGGGTAAGACTGGGATACCCAGGTATCCCATATTTTAACTTGCATTGCTATAATTTCATTTGTTCCTCAACAAAACCAGAAGTTTAGACATCACAAGTCTCAAGAAATACATACACAGTGATTCTTTCGTAAAATTTGCTCACCAAATTAGAGCACCTATGTTGCAAAGAGAATAAAGAAACAAAGCCAAATAGACCTATTTAAAGAAAGGCGTGGCTGAAGGTAGAATGTATGACCCCTGTGAACTGGAAGCCTCGACAGTTAAAACGCATGAGCCAAGTGTGTGCTCGACTAGCAGTGACTTAAGCTGTATTCTCTCTTCACCCAACCCATCCCAGTTTCTCAGCAGCTAAACAGTGTGGAGTGAGATCACTGATAGCCCAAGTAGAAAATTTCACATACAAAGGGCAAAATTATGAAATTCTGAGATCTTAATAGGAAGGAATTTCATTTATGCCAGTGTGCATCCTGTTTTTACTACAACTATTATATGTGATCAGGGCGTGTTTGCTCTAGGTTTTCATTATATTTGAATTAGAGAGATCTTTTTTTTTCTTTTTTTTCATATTTATTTTTAATTGGTGCACTGTATTCATACATCATAGTGGGATACATACTTTTGTAGACATACATGCACACATTGCCCAGTCAGCCCCCACCCGATCCCCACCCCATTCTCTCCCTATTCCCCCCTCCTATGCTTGGCTTAGTAGTTGACATCTAGTATTATAGCAATTTATCCAAAATTAAAAATGATAATATCACATAACAGTTTCATTTGTCTGATACCAAGCTTTTGATGACTTAAAGATAACATTTCAATATTTCTTTTTGCTTTCTTTCTTACCAGAGAATCTATTTTTTTCTATTTTTTAGGTGAAACTATCATATATTTATATATTTATTTTTCAGAAAAAAAATCTATCCTAATATGGAATATGGACTCTAGGTACCCACATCGATCTTGAAAAAGAACAAAGCTAGAAGATATATATTTTCTGATTTCAAACCATATAAAGCTACAATAATTGAAACAGTGTAGTACTATTCTAAAGGCAGATATATAAACCATTGGAGTTAAATAAAAGCCTAGACCTAAATTCTTCCCTATATTGTCATTATTTTTGACAAGGTTTCCACGAACATTTGGTGGTAGAAATAATAATCTTTTAACTAAATATTGTTGAAACATAATAATTACATGGAAAAGAATAAAATTGGACCCTTACCTAATCCCATATACAAATATTAACTCAAAATAGATAAAAGACCTAAATATAAATCTTAAGACTATAAACTTTTAGGAGAAAATCTGGGTCATAAAACCTCACAACATTGAAATTGGCAGTGATTTCTTGGTTATGATTTCAATGGCACAGGCAACAGAAGAGTATAAAAACTCCCTAAAAAATAAAAAACATATTGTATATCCAAAGACAATGTAAACAGAGTTAACAGTTACTAATAGAACGGGATAAAATATTTCCAAATGCTATATCTGAAGGTATATTAATATTCCAACTAGAAATCCTAAAAATTAACAACAATAAAGGCAAACAATACCCTTTAGAGATAGGTAACAGACTAACATAAATAATGAATCTCCACAGATAACCAATCTTAGTTGTCTGTTGGATGGAAAATCTTGTTTCTCTAGTTCTGATGTGTGTTACCTATTTCTTCTTTGTAGTTAATCTCTTTGAGTATTTTCTCTAGTGCTGGTTTTGAAGACATAAATTCCTTCAGTTTCTGTTTGTCATGGAAGCTTCTTATTTCTCCATCTAATTTGATAGAAAGTTTTGCTGGGTAGGAAATTTTTGGCTGGAAGTTGTTTTCTTTCAAAATTGGGAATATGTTACTCCAAGCCCTTCTGGCTCTCATAACGTGGTTTGGAAAGTCTGGAGTGATTCTAATTGGTTTGCCTCTGAATGTCACTTGGCCCTTTGTTTTTGTTGCCTTTAAGATTCTCTGCTTGGCTTCCACATTGGTCATTTTGACAATTATGTGGTGTGGGGATCCTCTTCTCCGATCCTGTGTAAAGGGAGTTCTATAAGTTTCCTGGACCTGCGTATCGACCTCTTGCTCTATGTCTGGAAAATTTTCTGCTATTACTTCCTTGAAGAGATTGTTGATCCCTTTGGTTTCACTTTCTTTTCCCTCCTCTATTCCAATTATTCTTAGGTTAGCTCTCTTAAAATGGGCCCATATTTCTTCAATATCAGATTCCTGCTGTCGGATATTTTTTCCTAGATTAGAAACTATGCGTTCATTTTTGGAATGATCATCTTCTAAGAGCGAGATTCTGTTCTCCATATGGTCTAATCAGTTGTTTGTGCTTTGAATTGAGGCCTTTACTTCATTATTTGCATCCTTTATCTCTTTTTGGCTCTCTCTGAGTTCTTTTCGAAGCACCTCTATTATTTCTACAGTTATTTTCCTGATTTGATCTTCTAGAAATCTCTGATTTTCTGTTTTATCGGGTTCTGATGTTGTGGGGTTGTGAGCATTCATTGCTCCAGTATTATTCCTCTTTCCCATGATTTCGGAAGTTTGTGCCTTCTCTGGGTTCTTCCCTTGGGTCACTATGACTTCACTTAAGGTGTTCTGGATCTCGAGTCAGTAGTATCTCAGACCCCACTACTCCTTTACTGGGTTGTATCACAGAGTCTCCGACCCAGAGAGTCGATAGAGGCTGCTTTAGACCGTGGGGGGGGGTGCCAGGTTGCACATTCTCCTATGGTGTGATATCACTGCCACCGCCCCTCTCCCACTGGGTCAAGTCCCAGTGAGTACAGTACTGGGATTTCTCCGCTGTGGCCCGCAATTTGACTCACTGTTCTTGAGTACGCAGATGTAGCTGTAGTGAATTCTCTGCCGCTGCCGCCGGTGGCAATATGGCGCCGCTGCTACGCCCTCAGCTGTTGGGCTGACGTTTTTTTTTTCTTGGTTTTGAATTCCACTCTGAATCCCTGCAGCGTGTGCTGAGCTCAGACACTGGGAGCTTTAGATGTCCTCTGCGCCGAGAAATCCCGCCTGGCTGTTCCGCAGCGGCTCCCCTCGGCTTGCTGTGGCCGTCCCGTGAATTCGCCGGTGCCGCCGGCAGTATGGCACTGCTGCCACGTCTGCCGCGTCCTCGGGCGTGAGGATCTCCTCTGTGGCTCTGTTCTCAGTCCACTTTCTCTCTGGAGCCTGGTGATTTTTTTTGTTTCTCTGGTGATGTTTTCTGGCTTTGAAAGGCGCTGATTTTGTGGTAATGGATATTTGTTGTTAGCGGGGCTCTTAAGCCCCACTTTTCTCGGTCGCCATCTTCCCGGAAGTCTAGAGAGATCTTCACTACATTTCATGGCAGCAAATGAGTGCCCCTGATGTGATGTTTCATGTTTCTTGAGAAAGTTCTCGCCTTCTCCTGCTACCATGGCTGTAACAGTTCCTCTGAGCTGCCATTTCCTTTCCATTTCCTTGGGCCAGCCTCAGCAATCAGAATGAAAAGTTTTCAGGAAGACTCAGAAGCTGAAGAGGGGGAGGAAGCATGTCTTACCATGTAACTTGGTAGGGAGGGAAGCTGAGTCCCTACCTGGTCTTTGCTGAAAGTGACGAGGCACTGGTAAGCGGCATCTGCTGAGGCAAATATATGTGGAGGGTTTGAGGCACGTTTCACCCCATGATAAATCCTGGAAAACTGAAGAAAAAGAAATAACTACTTAAAGGAACAGTGCAAGGCTCCACTGGACCATCTAAAGCGCTATTATCTGTTGCCTAGGAAACCAAGACTTTGCCACTTCTTAGGAGACTTGCTTCAGGAAGGCTCTGGGATCTGTAGGCCTGAATCCAAACCCCAGCTCTGAAATTATTGGCTTCATGAACCTGTGCAAGCATTAGGTTTTCTTTGCTAAGTCTCTTCCTTCCCCAGATAGGCTTACTATATACCTGTCTCACAGGGCTGTGGGAACAAACTATAACCCAGTGCTGTCCTGTAGGAAACACTCAATAACATTAGCCATTATTGTTGCAGCCTGCTTTAAAAAGTTACCACCAGAGGTCAAAATTTCATCTCTGTAGTTTCAGGTATACACCCATAGGGTGGCATGGTTTTATTATCACTTCTTCCTTCTTTTCATTCACCCATGTGGTTTTATTTGTTATTATTATTTGCAGTACTGGAGATTGAACCCAGGGCCTTGTGTGTGCTAGGCAAGTTCTCTACTACCGAGCTAAATCCCAGTGCAGCCTTGGTGGATTTTAATTTCCTGTTAAGAAGCATTATGCTCGCAAAGCATCCTTTACCTGTGGAGAGTATATGCTTAGATTCTGGAAGGGGTTTAAGGCAATCAGGATATCTCCAACGTAAGTGTAAATCAGTGAGTCTGCATAACGTTTTTGCAATTGATGAATAATTGTATCCTAAAAAAAGGATAAATGATACTGACAGTAAGCTTTATATTCAATCAAGGTAAAAACTCTAAAAATAACCACAAATTCATACTTGCGAGAATATTTTTCTTTAAAAGATTAAGCTAGTTCATTTAAATCATACAGTGAGCCTACTGATCCTAAGTCACCAAAATGATACAGATATTTGCCCTGAAAAGAGAAAAATAGGGATATACTGAAAGAATTAGGTCCTATTAAAGGACATTGAGATAGTCAAGTATTTTATCTGCTACTGGGGCAAAAAATCTTGTTCCATCAAATAGAAATGTTCTACCTAAAATTTGATTTAATAGGCCATTCCTATTGTAAAGCACAGATAAAATAGTAACTTCATTTTTCAAAGCATTGTGCTTAAAGTCTAGGTGGTAGGAATATGGAACTGAACACCTTATATTACACATTAGTAATCCAGTATTAAAGGTCCCCAGAATTAGACTCAGCAGAAGTAGGTCCAGGTCTGGAGCAATTAACAGCTCTATTAAGTACACATATTTTAAGTGAGGATTATGACAAATTTTGGATTTAGAACGCAAGCTATATCAACTTTACTATTTCCCCAAATGAAGCTTCTCTTCATGAAAAACAACTATTTTAACTTGAGGGTTAACTGAATTTTTTTTATTAAGCAGAAAACAATTCCAGCTGGTAGCATAGGTCATTTAATCCTGTCATATAAAAGGCTTTATTGGAAAAATCTTTCTCCTCACAATTCTAGGAACTATAAATGAACACAACACAGGATCACAGTCGCAGCACCAAAGGCTCCCTGTGGCTATACAAACAATTAACTTTTCAGATGACCTCAGGAGCATATAATCTACAACAGAAAGGTCAAGCCATTGGCATGAAACCAAAGCCATCAAGGAAAATTGTCTACTAAATACTGAGTACCTCATCCAGAACTTCTAGATTAACCAGATCATCCTCCAGGCAGTATTTTTCAGCATCCTCCACATGATAGGGTCTTCTGGTATGCATCCTTTCGCGCCTAGATATGGATCAAGAGAACAGCAGCATTCAGACAGCACAGAACAGAGTAGACGGTGGGCAGGATGCTCATCGCCAGTGTTGCCACAGGACACGCTCAGGGACTTCAGAGACAGAGGCAGAAGAGTGTGTCCGGGACAGACACCACGCTCTCCCTGTGGCGCTGCGAGGGGAGGTGAGCTCCATGGCTCAAGTCTCTCTTCCACCACAGTAGGAAGCGTTACCAAGTGGGAATCCACCTAACACTTATTTGCTTTCCTTAAATTCCAACCACAGCACTTCCAGGTATCTTCTACTTTTTTTTTTCTGTTTGGTGTAACACAAGTTCACTGTCAATCAGTATGTGATATTTCATATAAAAAAGACCAAGTCATGATAATTCTGAGACCTTAATAGGAATGAATTTTATTTATGCATTCTGCATCCTATTTTTTTTTTCTTTTTCTTTTTTCCTTTTTTTTTTGTGTGTGTGTGTCTGTTTTGTTTTTTGGTGGTACTGGGGATGGAACCCTTCTACCTCCAGGTTACACTCCCAGACCTGTTTTTTTTTTTTTTAAATTATTTTATTTGGAAACAGGGTCTCTTAAGCCAGCACAGCTGGCTTCGAACCTGAGTGATCCTCCTGTCTCCGCCTCCCAAGCACGGGGATTACAAGAGTGCGCCACCACGCCCAGCTGTTTTTTTTTTTTTCATTTTTAAAAGGATTTTATTGGTGTGGTTATGATTATACATTGTAGTGAGATTTATTTCTTTATTTTTAATTTTTTATTGGTGCATTGTATGCATCTGTTTTTATTCAGGCATAGGGTAGGTAGTTTCCATTCTACAAACTTTCTTTTTTCATTCAACATTATAATTTTTAAACTACTTACCTACCTAGTTCAGTCACTTTAATCACTTGGTAATCATATTATGTAATATGAATATATACCAATGTATTTATTCAGTCTGATGTTGCTCAACATTTAGGCTGATTCCAATAATTTTGCTACTATAAACAATATAGAAGCCTTTATATACATCCCTTTGCATATATATGAGATTTTCTCTTGGGAGCATTGCTCACCAGACATTTTCTAAAACTTGGTCGGTAGTAAATAACAATCCCTTGGAGTGTATCAAAACAGAGTTAAGGTATAAAATTCACTCAGGGTCAAAGTAGGCCATCCTGTGGTTGGTTCCCTGTGTGTTTGGGGAAAGCTCTGGCTCCCAGACTCGGGCCTGTGAGTACTGTGGTGTGAGACACTTAGCAAATCCCTTAACAGGCAGTAGAGGATTTCTTCATTTAGAAATAGTACCACTCATGACTTGTCTCCTCTTTCACAGGTGACTATGAAAAAACACAGTCACAGATATAAAAATCTGCAGGAGCTAAAAAACCACACCACATCCTATTCTTAGATTATTATCAAAACTTGGAATCCACCATTCGAATAACTCTACCCATTACTGAGCAAACCGTTACGCAAAATTACATGTAAAATGTCCTTCCATGTACTATAAATTTACCAGTAGAGGAGCATCACTGCTGGGTTCTTCCCAGTCAACTCTTATGCCCACCATGATCACACTTAAGAGGGCATCACCAACTGACATAGTCCTATCTAGCCAAGTCCCAGAAGTAAGTCCCATGTGTAAGTCACGGAGTCCTAGTGCATGCCATACCCCTTGTTACATGTGTTTCATGACATAGGCAAAAAAAAAAAAAAAAAAAAAAAGGAAGAAGCAATTCTTCAGCTCTGCCCCCAGCATGGTAGTGCACGCTTATAATACCAGCATTCAGGAGGCTGAGACAGGAGGATCAGGGTTCGCAGCCAGCCTCAGCTACTTAGTGAGGCCCTTAGCAACCCAGTGAAACCCTGTTTCAAAATAAAAGATAAAATATGGGGCTGGAGGCGTAGCTCAGAGGTAGAATGCCTCTGGGTTCCATCCCCAGTACTGCAAAATAATAATAAGAAGAAGAAGAAGAAGAAGAAGAAGAATAAGAATAAGAATAATAACAACAACAACAACAACAACAACAACAACAACAATAAAGGTTAAAATCTGAACTTTATGCTTTGTGCTAGGCATGGTGGTGCACACTTGTAATCCCAGCACTTGGGAGGCTGAGACAGGGGGATTGCACAGGTTCAAAAATAGCCTCAGCTACTTAGTGAGACTCTCAGCAACTTAATGAGACCTTGTTTCCAAATAAATTATAAAATAGGGATGGGTTGTAGCCTGGAGGTAGACTGCCCTTGAGTTTCATCCCTGGTACCGGAAAAAAAAAAAAAAGAATTACGCAGATGCTGTCTGTACATTTAGCCCAGTTCTCATAAAAATCTTCCCCAATAATATTTTATATGTAAAAGAAAGCTTTTAAAATATTTTCTGCTGTTATTAGCAGTATGTGATCTCTTCCCTTGTTTATGAATAATTAAATTCTTTAAAATAAGTCTCTCCTCCCCGCTCCATGACACAGGCCTGTCACCCCAGGACTTGGGAGGCTGAGACAAGAGGACTGCAGGTTTGAGCACAGCTTTGGCAACTTAGGGTTAGGAGGCCTACTGAAGAGAAAAAAACATTACCGATTCCCATTTTTATCTCTTTTTAAACATAACCCTAGACTTTATATATATTTTTGAAAACTTGCTTTATATTTATTCATTTTAGTTGTTTTACATTTTTCTATTTTTAGTTTTAATTTTTTCAATTTTCTTGCATCAAATAATTTATAACTATTAACTACAATCTTTTCTTTAACATATCCTACCTAATACCTTACTTAAGAATAGCATCGCCAGGAATGGTGGCGCATGCTTGTAATCCCCACGCTTGGGAGGCAGAGACAGAAGGATAATGCAGGTTCGAAGCCAGCCGTGCTGGCTTAAGAGACTCTGTTTCCAAATATATATATATATATATATATATATATATATATATATATATAATAAATATAATAATATATATACATACATATATACATATATACATATATACATATATATATGTATATGTCTGGGAATATAGCCCAGTACCACCAAAATATATATATATATATATATATATATATATATATATATTTAGCATCTATTACTGATTTTTGCTGAAATTTTTTGCTGGTGGTGAAAATTACAGGCCTCCAACTTAAAAAAAATAGTTGTACTGAATATTCTAAAGCTTAGCAAAATGAATAGAGATATTTAAGTGAATGGATAAATAGAAAAAGACATTGTTAAATCAAGAGCATATGGTAAGGTATTGTAGTCTTGATGGCTCAGAAGACATTTTCAATTTGAGGAAAGTCTCTCTTACCTTCTGATTCCCTTCACTTAAATGTCCTACTTGTATTTATGAGACTCTGAGAGTACTGTCAAGCTAACTTCTCAGACTAAAGGAGTTTTGGAGTTGAAGCTCAGACAGGATCCTCTGTCTCGGACTAGTACCTGGACTTTGGTTTTGGTGTAATAGTGGGGTTTGGGGTTCAGAATAGGGCTGGCTTAGATTTCAGAAATCAACGAAGGAAGAATTGGTGTCTGAGTCCATGGATTAAGTGTGGTGGAGATGAGAGTAAGTCTGAATGTTCATGTCAGAGGAAATGGGTGGAGAGGAAGCCCTGGCGGCAAAGTGGGTGAGATGGGCCAGAGGCGGGGCTGTGAGCTCTAGCAGGACTGCAGCAGGCAGATGAGGTAGAAGATGCGGACTTTCTTAGAATGCCTCTGGCCCAGCCCCTTTGTGGGAAGGGTTCCGGTACTGCAGAAACTGTTCCTGCCGGCATTCCAGCTAAGTCATGCCCATCACTGGGCCTGCCAGTGTCAGGCCCTATGAGTGGTTTTGCCACACAGTGGCTCCTTCCTCCCTTACTTCTCCCTGTCTGCTGCCTCTGCCTCTGGAGAGGAGGCTTCCATGTAGGTAGGAACCAACAAGGCTACAGGAAGACAGTCACCCTGTAGCAGGACCATGAAGGTCACTGCTGCCTCTGCTCCTCCACACCCAGATCAGAGCCCACGCCTCCATTCAAGGACTTCAAGGATGGAACTGAAAGGAGTAAAGAATGACTGATGGTTTGGATCTGGAAACTCCCCCAAAGTCTCACGTGTTCAGAGGCAGGGCTTTTGAGACTTACTAGATGGAGAGGGGTCTGATGTCATTACTGGAGTCATTCATTGGTGACCAAATGGACTGCTGGGAGGTTAAACCTCATTAGAGGAAGAGGTCACTGGGGGCATGTCCTGAAAGGGGCTCTCTCTCTCCCTCCCTCTCTACCCCCATACCCCTCTCTCTCCTCTCTCTTTTTCCTCATCCCCCTCTCTCCCTCTCTCTTTCCTCCCTTTCTCCTCCTTCCCTCCCTCCTCTCTCCTCCCTCCTCCTTCTCCTCCTCCTCCTCCTCTCCTTTTCCCTCTTACCTCTCCCTCCCTCTCCCTCTCCCTCTCCCTCTCTCTCCCTCTCCCTCTCTCCCCGCCCCCCCTTCCTGGCTGTCCTGAGCTGATGAGCTTTGCCCCACCACACCCTTCTACCATGATTTTGCCTCCCCTCAGGCCCAGTGTGATGAGGCAGCTGACCATGAACCGAAACTGTGAGCCAAATCAACCTTTCTCTCTTATGTTCTTTGTGTCAGGCATTTTTGTCAAAGCAACAGAAAGCTAAACTAACTAACACAATAACTAATACTCCCACCCAGTACTCCCACCCAATTCTAGATACAAAAGAGAGTAATATTTACTGATGGTGGGGTGAAAAGGGGGATAAAGAAGAGAGGAAGCTGGGTATGGTGGGGCACACCTGTAATCCCAGTACTTGGGAAGCTGAGACAGAAGGATTACAGATTCAAGGCTGGAACCGGGTAATTTAGTAAGACCCTTTTTAGAAACAAAGTAGGACCGGGGGCTATAGCTCAGAGGTGGAATGAATCCCCCCTACCAAAAGAGAGGGGAGGAGAGGGGAAAGAGGAGAGGGATAAGATCCAGGCTCAAAGATGATGGTCTTCCAGATTCTAAGATAAAAGCCTCTGTGGCCATACACAGAGCCCCGGGGCTTTCTCCTTACCACTCCAGTCGGTGGTTCTAAACAGGAAGGAAAATGCTCAAAACTAAGGAGAGAACTGATGCTGTCACACAATCAGTGGTATTGAATACTTCTTCCAAATTGTTGTTTTCATTTCAGTATGCCCTTTGATATAGAATTAAAATGACTTGTATTTGACTATAACTATACAATCACAGACCTAGGACGAGAATAACAATGGCAGACCACTTAGATGTGACTCGCTTCCATGGAGAGTCAAATATGGACAGAGAAAGCCCCTGGACTCCTCTGACTACATGAGCATAGAGCTTGAGCCCTAATGTAAGTTCATATCGCTCAAACATTACAACACATCGATTTCTTTAAAAGAAAGAATTTTTAGGTGGAAATTATTATAATTACCACCTGTTTTCCATCTAAGCAGTAAAAAGTCTGTTTTTAAAGGTCACTGCCGCAGGTTGAAAAAATTAAAAAAAAAAAAACTGAAGTCACTGTTTTAATCAGCCTCAAGCAAATTACAAGGGCAGAACCAAAATCCATTAAGCAGAGTAGGAAAACAAACCCCAGCTATTTAATTCTTCTTCAAAGTAATACTTGGAGCAGACCCTTGCCATCTGAAGGTTTAACATTTGTGGTCTCAGCAAGTCCCCAGTCACCTGCAGGGGCACGGCATGCTCGTCACGTGACTGAGGCTCCTGTTTGGGCTCAGTGGATCTCCCCGCCTCCGCTCACATCCAGACAGAGGCTTTCCCTCCTCCCAGAATTCCTGCAAAATGATAAATTTCATGTCTTCAAGCCTACTTCTCTGAATTTTAATGATGAAACCGACATACCAGAGTAATATCAATGAATTCAAGTTTTCGCAAAACTGTTTTGGGGAAGAAGTTCTTTTGAAGGTCAAGGAAATGTAAGCTGATGTCAAGGAAATAACCAAACTGTGGAGGCTGGTGGCACACACCTGTAATGAGAGTACTTGGAGGCTGAGATAGGAAGCACAGTAACTTAGTGCGACCCTATTTCAAAACACAAAATATTTTAAAGGGCTAGGAGGTGGGTTGAAGGTAGAATACCCCTGAGTTTAATCCCCAGTATGGAGAAGGGGGGGGGGGAGATAATCAAATTGTTTAAAAGCATCCCTGACAGATTAAGTAACAATGTAGTCTCAAACTATTGTTAACAGAATATTAGAGCTTTTTAAAATCTCCTTGAAGAGAGTATGCCTTGGATTCGTAACTGATCTACTGTATCTAAATCAAATATATGCCATGCCACAATTGTAAATTATCAGAAAAACTTAAATTCCCATGGGGTTATATATACATTACCATCAGCCTTGGGTAGTGATATTAAATCTCAAATAGGACAATATCACTTCTCCACAGGTGCTTCCATGGGCTACATAAAGCCCTAAAGATACATCTAGACCTGTGTCTGGTAAGTATGCGGTGCGATGGAAATTGAGCACAGACTGGCTGTCCAAAAAGCTACTCCACTCAGAAGAGCCCAGTTCTCCTGGGCACAGGCCCAGGAGAGGTGAGACAGGACCTCACAATTCAAGCAGTTCCTGCACACTGCACCTTGTACTGTATCTGAACAGGCTCCTTGTGATTGCTGGGTTTGTTTTCTGGAGTACTCTGGAATGCCTATTTTATCTGCTCTTCATAACAGAGATAAACCACCTCCCCCGTCGCTCCAGCCCCAGCACCATCATCTGTCCCCTTACTGTGAGAGGGAAAGGGGGGGCATGTCCTCTTGCTCCTTTCTGTCTTACCCAGTGTTCCCTCTAACCATCTCTCCCTTTGTAAATATTCACAGCATCCTCCTGTCCTCTTTACCACCTGCCTCCTAAGCTTTCCATCTCTCTACCCCTCCTTTGTTATTACTTTTTGCTTTTCCCTGTCTCCTACCCCCAATCACTGTATTCATTCTTCTCACATTTTGATCTCAGGGTTCCTGAACTTGTCACCATTTTAAAAACCTTTACTGTCTAGTGTACTCACATTATCTACAAATATGACTCTGCCTAGTTCCTAATGATCTCTCAAAAGTCCCCAAATCTCAGTTCTACCACCCCTTTTATCTCTATCCTCCACTGAGTCTGCTCTCTAGCTTCATGGTGACTATCTGTCCCTTCAGGACTCAAAAGTCCGTAAGGCGCCACCTCCACTTTCTTCCCGCTGCCGTAGAGACCAGGAAGAGACTCCAGAACTTGACTGCCTTTCCTTTGTTGTCACAGCCACTGAAGCAGGCTCCTGCCTGGGGAAGCCCACACAGTCTTTTGGCTCCTTGTCGCTAAATCACCAGAGATGACAGATGGGGTGGCGAGAGGACATTTCTGAGAGTTAGTATCTAATAGTGCCCTGAGTGTTCTATATACATTATCCTCACAGTGGTTAACTTCCCTAACCTGGAATACTTTCTGCCTCGGTTTTCTGTGTTCTTGAGAAATTATGTCTATCTTTAGTTGATTACTCATCACACTCCTCATGATATCTATTTGAAAGGTTTAATGCTTCTCTGGAGGCCAAAGCCTACTCCCCACTACTAGAAAGTGATCTCAGACTTTCAACATGAGTTTCTCATAGTATTTCCTTTATCTCCTCAAATTCTGAGTGTTTTTATATATCTTTCCCAACTTATAAGTTTTCTAAGACCAGCCAGCCTTCCTCTTAGACCCCTGATCCAGTTCCTCTTGATTCCTCTGTTTTCTACTCTCTTCTGTCTCAGTGTCTCCCTGCACATAAGACCCTTGCCATTCACGTGTCAGTCTTCCCCATTCCTTAAGAACCTGCCTTTTCCCTGCAGCTTTCTCTAACTGCTAACCTCTCTCCCCTGGAAAAAGAACTAAAAGTGGTCAGGTACTTCCTTGCCTTTGCAGGAACAAGGCAGTGTCCTTGAGGTTATAGGTCTTATTCTTCCAGATCAGCTCTAAAAATCAAGGTTGTTCCTGTAGAGGGGCAGTGGGTAGGACTGTTTGGATCACCGAGGAACCCAAATTTGGACAGAAAGCTGGAAGCTGCAGTAATATCTATCAGTACTTGGTATTGCTTTTAATAGGATAGAAAGAAGTAGCCTTTTTGACTGGTCTTGGTCTCTTAGTTTCTGACAATTTCTATTTGATTTCAGTTTTGCAGTGTAAACCAGGGCAGAGAAGCAGCTCACTTTGGGTAGTATTATGGTTTAGGTATAGAATGTTCCCTGAAAGACCTCATTCATTGATGTTCAGAGTAGATGAGTCAAATTTCATCTGTGGTTGAATCTATTGTAGTGAATTTATTGGGTGATAACCTAGAGAGGTGGGGTGTGGTTGGAGGAAGAGGGTCACTGGTATTATGGCGTTGGGGACTGTGCTTATGTCCCTGAATCCCCTTGCTTTCTCTCTTTCTTCTGGCCTCCTTGACGTGAAAGCAGAATCTTTGTGCTATACACTCTCTCTGCCTTACGCCTCCATGCTGTGAACTCCACAGATCTGACCCAACCTAACATGGACTGAGTCCCTGAAATCTCTACAGCTGTGAGCAAATAACTCTTCCTTTCTCTACATTTTATGCTCAAATTTATTGGGGCACAGCAGTGAGAAATTTGCCTGAAACAGGTAAGCTCTAACATACCTCTTCCTTCCCCTAATGTCCCTCAACTCATTCACCACTCAGTCCTGACAATACCATTACCCAAACATTTTCTACCATTTATACTGCAGCAGACACTCTCTCCTGTCCCTGGCTCCAGCCTTGCCCTGCTCCATTCCATTCTCCAGCTGCAATTAGAATGACCTTCTGGAATACATCCCTGCTTGAAACTCTTCAGTGGCTCCCTACTGCCTACGGAACAAATCCAAGTTCCTTGGGCTCATCATGACCTGGGCTCTTCCTACTTTGTCTCTCCTTCCCACTTGTCCCACACCAAGCTCTAATGGTGCCAACTAATTATTCACAAAATCCCTCAAGCTCTCTCCAGCCTTGTTCTTTTGTCCTTTTTGCCCATTTTCCCCCTGTACCTGAAATATCCCCCTACCCATCCATCTTCTATTTTTTCCTCAGGACAGTTCAAGGATCATCTTCCCACTAGTTCCAGGGAATGTTGTCCAAACATCCCAACCCCAGGATGACTGGGTATCCTTTCCCAAGTGCTCCGTAGGGTTACCCAGGCTTTCTACATCAAGTACTTTTCATGTGAGTTGCTCTTATCTGATTCTTGTCTGCATCACACACCAGACCATTAGCTCTTTATCAGGTTGTGTATCTGATTTGTCTTTGTAGCCTCTCTGTTAAGCACAGAGCCTGACACCTACACACATATAAATGTCTAAACAAAGAATAAATGAATAAATTAAATTCTGACTAAGAAAGAGAAACTGGCTTTTTTTTTTTTTTTTTTTTTTGGTGGACCTAGGGGTGGAACCCATGGGCTTTCTACCTCCAGGCTATATTCCAGACTTATTTTATATTTTATTTGGAAACAGGGTCTCACTAAGTTGCTGAGAGCCTCATTAAGTAGCTGAGGCTGGCTTTGAACCTGTGTGATCCTCCTGTCTCAGCCTCCCAAGTGCGGGGATTACAAGCGTGTGCAACCACGCCCAGCAGAAATTGACATTTTTAACATTTGGTACCTCAGTACTGTTTATTGTCATGATCTTCTACACCAAACAAAAAGATAAATTTTCACAGGTGAAGGGCAAAAGGTAGTGTTGAAAAGAAAGAATAAACCGGGCGTGGTGGTACACACTTATAATCCCAGCATTCAGGAGGATGAGACCGGAAGATCGCGGTTCGCGGACAGCCTCAGCTACTTAGTGAGGCCCTCTGCAACTCAGTGAGACCCGGTTTCAAAAGAAAGAATAAACACAGGGCAGTGGGTATAGCTCGGAGGTCAAATGCCCCTGGGTTCCATCCCCAGACCCGCAAAAAAATAAAATAAAATAAAATAAATAAAAAGAAAGAATAAAAATTAAAGAGGCCATGTGTACCATGTATACTAACATTTGTTGAGGATTAACTCTTATGTCCAGCACTCTTCTTGGCATTTTACATATAGACTTAACACTCAAATTATCCTCACTTTATAGAAGAGACTTCAGAATAGAAAAAATAAATAATTTATCCAGCAAGTGGCTAAACTGGAGTACAAATCTGGCTTCAGTTATTCTTTGTTTTTGTTTTTTTTTTCTACCTTATCAGAAACTCACAACTTTTTTAAAAAAATTGATTTATCAACATGAAATGATAGCCGAGAGTTTTTCCTGGTGGACTTAAAAAATATTTGTGTAGCCAACTCCTTGTCTGTTACCAAGAGGAAGTCATCCTGTGGGAAGGTGGCAGGGAAAGTGTCAATTACATGATTATGTTTCCTTCCAAATTAATTCATTTTCCTACCTCCCAAGGAAGGGGCAGATGAAAGTTTTGATACCTATTTGTGAGGCTGTATTTTTTATGACTGCTTGAAGAAAAACTACTGAGTGAAACTCAAGATTACCAAGACCCCTGAGAAGCCTTTGCACCCTCTGAGGCTTTTCAGCATCAAAGGGAGTTAGCAAAGATAGAGAGAAATTAGAGGAAGGGGATGAGAGAGCATTGAGTCTCGATTTTCTAGGGGGAAAGGAGAAAAATGTTTAAAAAGAGAACATACATCTCGAGAGGCGAGTCAAGCAAACATGTAAAACCGGGTAACTCTGCAAACGAAGGCTTAGAAACCCTTCTGCAGCAGACTCAGAACAGGGAGACAAGAAGATTCTGGATTTAACAAAGAGCATATAAATGTTGGATTTGTTTTCAACTTGGTTTGTTTTATTGTATTTCATCTTCATTTGGGGCGGTTATGCTGTGTGAGTGTGTGTGTGTGTGTGTGTGTGTGTGTGTGTGTGTGTGTGTGTGTAGAAACAAAAGCAAAGGAAGAGAGGGGATTTCTACTTCATGGGGCTTTAACACAAGTTCCTACCGCTTCAAAATGTCAGAAGAATTTCTCTGCCCATTGGCAAGCTGTAGAAACAGAATTGGCAGTGAAAAAAAGGGTAGAGTAGGAAAATTTTTGTTTTGAGCTATCCAAAATGAAACCTGCTGGTAGGTAGAGAAAAATCAGCAAAATATAGTCACCTTGAAACTACACCTCCAGGTCCTTTGAGTTCTGATGGCAATGTTTGGGTTTTTGATTTGTAAATAATTTTCTGCAGAATATATGAATATTTCTAGAACTTGTGACTTGTGATATTTTATTTTCTTCACCTGCAGTACTTTGAGGTTTCTTTTAATAAAAATGGACTGGTGCTTATCTGCATCCTGGCTGGTCTTATAAAGCCAAGTAATTGCTGAGCAGAGGAAGTAGGTTTATTTGCATTTTATTTTTTTTTTCTTAAAGAGAAATCCTGCCACCCTCTGGAGAGAAACCAAAGATCTATTTCTAAGAGTCTCACCACAGCACACTGTTTTAGGTACTTGCCCCAGAAAATAAATGATCATTTTTAATTCTATTATACAAAAAACTGGTAGGGGTAGATAAGAATCATAGTTGCTTTAGATAGCATAATCAGTATCTGAAAAAATCATTTAAAAGTACGAAAATGACTCAAGAATTTTTAACTGAGGAGGAAACAGTCTCAGAACACATAAAGACAAAGCTTCTAGTATTTAACATGTAATCTTTCCAATGTCAATTTAAGTTTACATTTTTGTTCCCCAGTCTGTAACAGCCAAGTAAAGGTTTTTCACACAATTTCAGCCATGGCCACTTTTGCAGGATTATTTTTATTGTTTTTTTAAAATCCTCATATATATTAAATACAAATGCATTCATGTGTCTATTGTTTTATAACTAGAGCTAACTGATCATGAGGGCAATGAGATTTCAGCTATATAAAAGAAATGAGCTGCAAGAGCCACATAGGCTCCGTATCTGAAGCCTTCCTGCTCATCCACCAGGCACAGAGCACTTTATGTCATATAAATGAAACCTTCAAAAATGCTGGTTAAATCAAGACACCTGTTGTGCCATTTTTATAAATAACCAGAGGGGAGGATGCAGAAAGACACAGAGTATCGTACCTGGTTTTAGCCACGGGATTTAGATGCTTCTGGTCTTGGAGCACCTTGGCCAGCTGTTTTTGAAGAAACAAAACCTTTCCGTGAGCTCCTTTAATAAATGGATGGTCGAGGAGATGTGTTACGGAAGGCCGCCTTTCAAAATCCTTAATAAGACACCTGTTTAAAAAAAATCAACAAAGAATTCAAAGTACAATCTTAGACATTCTATTCCCTGTGAATATGGGAGGCAGGAGACAAGAAGGCTCATTTATAAAACCCAATCGTTAGCTTTACACAGCTCTTTCTTTATTAGCATGTACTAGAAAGTAGAAAAACATACCATCCTATTAGTTGAATTAATTAATTTAGTTAATTTCTAGAACACTAGAAATATATTTTAGTTTGTTTTAAGAAAATATTGAAAATACGATCAAGTTGTTTCATCAATTTAAAGTTTTATTCAAAACACTGAAAAAGTAAACTGGTCAATTTCTGCCTGATTTTTTATTATAGAAAAGTATTTTCAGTGGACTTAGTCAAGTTGACTAATCTATATGTTTTATTTTAGAAACCTTTAGAATTAAATATTATTCCCACAATCAAATCTCAAAACATTCATTACTTTGTGGTGGGGAAAATATATTTAGAAGCTTGTGAGACAAGAAACAAATCTTAAAGAAATAAAGTCTAGCAGCATGATTGCTATTTTTTTCTAAAGAAAGAGAAAAACCTCAAAACAGGAAGTGAATTAGATGGAATTATGCAAACAAGGAACAAAAGTCCATTTAAAATGGTAAAAATCAGATTGCCCTTAAACTCCACTGCGCTTGATTGGTTAAAACTGCATGGGTACAGCCACTTTCTGTTTCACATTTGATGCCCTTTTCAAAATCAACAATGATTTGGTACATTTTTCTATGTGCTCTGTGTTACTGCGGATGGTTTTGACACAAGGAAATTTCTAGCAAATGGAATCCAATAACAACCTCTCCAATTACCATCCCCTTGATATTCTGTGTAGCTGCCTTGGGTGAGCAGAAGAAATTTCAACATCTGCCCTATTAAGTTATCAGACTTGAGCTCACACTGGAGGCTCAGGATGAATACTGGATGCCATTCTGCCCTCTCTATAAAATAAACAGTTTTAGTTTAGTTTACCCAACAGTGGCACACCAGCAACATCTAAAAAAAAAAAAAAAAAAAAAAAAAAAAAAAAAAAAACCCAGCATGTATTTTAAATAATTAAGTGCACTGACAAATGGTAAAAAAAAAAAAAAAAAAAATCAGCAGATCATTTAAGCAGAGTTCTTAAAAACAACCCCCAACCATTAGCTTTACAAAAAGATCTCTAATTTTTGCAGTGTTCGTTTCCTAACAGTTTCAACCTCCCTCACCTTCTGGTCCTGCAGGATATTCTGTAGTTTTTCTGGTCAGTCTGTTGGAGGATTGATTCGGGGCTTCCCTGAATCTTGGCACTGGAGCTCGCAGCTGGAAAAACCAGCAGCACCTGGCTAAGCCCCATTCTGCTGCCCACAGGACTATAAATACCACCTCCACCTTGCCATGAGGGGAATCAATCATTTGACTATAGGTTCAGGATCTTTTTGTGTAACCTATTTTTCCAATCAACAATACAAAACCAGTGCTCAACCTTGGAAAAAGACTGTTTGTCTTTACATCAGTCTTTCCTGGATACCATGTATATTCATCTGTCTGTGTGCTGGTCAAAGGAAAATAAATGTGAATCACTGTGCTTCCTGAGAAAAGAAGGGATCTGAGAGCTGGCTAGATGGCCGGTGATGCAGGCCATGACCCGGTCCTCCTGGCTTGAGGTATACCGAGTGAAAACTCTAAAATAAAAAGTCACCTGTTTCCCGGAGCTACACAACACCCCCTGGAGCCTCAGAGGGAGCAGATGGTATGGAGTCCAGGATTTGCTGGATTGTCAGCAAAGACTGCCCAGAGACAGTGGGCAGGTCACACTGTGCATCTGGACCAAAGTGCTTCCCCAAGCACAGGGACAGAGAGCCCCTGCTCCTACATGGCAGCTGCCACTCACACTTTGGTTTCCGCTTCCTGGCCACATGCATTAGCTCTGAGGCTCCATCTGACTTCCAGGAGGTGCCAAGGAATAAAGACCACAGGACTGGGCGGTGCACCCTGCCTAGTGACTAGTGCCAATGCCTCGCGCGAATGAGCTCAGAGGGCCCAGCAGAGAGGGAGACTGAAGAACAATTTTTAAAAATTTGTAACATGTGAAGGGGCAATGGGCCAGAACTGCCTCCTTTTCCCTGCAGGGACAGGTGCCCTGGGAAGCATTCCAGGCGAGGCCTGAGGACAGGGTTCTGAGCACATCAGTAAGTAAAACTCAAATAAGATTGAAAGAGATCAAAGCCAGACACAGTGATGCACACCCGTAATTGCAGTACTTGGGAGGCTGAGGGTCGCAGGTCTGAGGACAGCCTCAGCAAGTAGTGAGACTCATCAATCTAGTGAGAACCTGTTTCAAAATAAAAATAAAATAGGACTGAGAGGATAGCTCCAAGGTATAATGCTCCTGGGCTCAATACCAAGTAGCACAAAAAAGAAGGAAGGAAGGAAGGAAGGAAGGAAGGAAGGAAGGAAGGAAGGAAGGAAGGAAGGAAGGAAGGAAGGAAGGTTGGAACCCTATACTTTATTCCACCATACAAAACCAGGGGTGCATGTGAAGGTAGTATCTCTTGTTTCACACTTTTAGCATCCACTGGAGAAGCCAGGCTTTCAACCTAAGATCATTTGGGATGTTGGAGGGGTGTCTATCTAGATCCCAGAGAGTAAAAGAGATACATGAATAGCAAAGTGAGACAATCAGACATGGAAGAAACTAAAGAGTGAATCTGTTGTCTCATGAAGATCCCTGAATCGCAGCTGGTGGGCAATGATGTGGAAGCAAGGATCGAAGGGATTCGTTAGTTGTTTCAGTAAGACTGAAGTGGGTTGAATGTCACACCATGGAATCAGCCAAACTGAAGCCCGGTGTGTACGGGCAGAATGCTAAGCAGCGTGTGACAGCAGCCGCACTGGAAGGTTTTAGGGAAGGGCAAGAAGACCTTGAGAGTGCGGACTTCTTCTAAATCATTCCTGTGTACTTTTTTCTTATGGGAGCCAAGAGTCAATCTGAAATACAATTATGGTACTGATAAATAGAGGAAAGTTATTCCTAAGGAGCAGATACAGCTGAAAGTCATGCTAGATGATAGTGTCATATTTTTTTTACTCAGCAAACGTTTATGAAACAGCATCAGAATTAACTCAAATAAATTAATCCATAAAAATATGACTCTTTTCTTCAAGGATCTATAATGCAATTGGAAAGATGGAAGGACCAAAGAAACACAGGAAACAGCAAAAGCCAACATTTGCTTATGTATTTAGGACAAGAACAAGTTAACACAAGACCGCAGAGTTTTGAAGTCACAGGGACCAAGATTTTCTGTTCTAACTCCCTGTTAAAGGTGAGGACACTGGGGTCAAGTCCTGATGAGAGGAGGCCGGCATCCCAGCAAGCTGTGCTGGCTCTGTTGTGAAGAATGGCGTGGCCACAGCCTGCAAAGCAGTGCTGGGGGCAGGGCGTTGGAGGCAGCTCTAGTCGAAGCACTTCCTGGGGCTGGTGAGGATGGAGCCAGGTCTTGGAGGAGCTAAAGTGAGCTAGACTAGACTGGTGGCAAAGATACAGAGGCATTTCAGAGTTTGGGAACCTCATGGAGCGGGGTAGGAAACAAAGCTAGGCACTGTGCGGCCAGCTCCTCAAGCCATGGCACATCTGCTTCGCCGCCCAAGCTGCTGCTTCTGGACATCTAAGAGCAAGCATTGGCTTTAATTTGTTTCCCCACTTGAACTAGGATATGATCGTTGTTGCTTAAGACCTTGCAGCTTAGGTGTGGTGGAGCATGCCTGTAATCTCAGCACTTGGGAGACTGAGACAGAAGGATCACAGGTTCAAGGTCAGTCTCAGCAACTTAGCAAGACTCAGCAATTTAGGGAGACCCTGTTTTAAAATAAAAAACAAAAGGGCTGAGGACGTAACTCAGAGGTAGAATACTCCTAGGTTAAATCCCTAGGAAAAAAGGGAGGGAGGGAGGGAGGGAGGAAGGAAGGAAGGAAGGAAGAAAGGAAGGAAATTTGATGCCCCAAACTCTTTTTACTCTTTAAGGTTTGTCAGTTCATCATTTCCATCTTACTCTCCTTCTAGGTGGGGATTTTGTCAATGGAGAGGGAACTGACCACCAGGATCATTAGTTAGATAGAACTCCTGACAACCTCCAAGTGCTCCTCCCTCTCCTCCCTCTCCTCCTCCTCCTCCTTCTCCTTTTTCTTCTTCTTCCTCTTCCTCTCCTCCTTTTCCACCTCCACCTCTTCCTCCTTTTTCTTATTCTTTTTTTGTACTGGGAATTTAACTCCGTGGCATTTTACCTCCAGAATATACTCCAGCCATTTTTATTTTTTTTATTTTGAAATAGGTTTTTGCTAAGTTGCTGAAGCTGGCCTCAAACCTGGGATTCTTCTGCTTCAGCCTCCCATGTATTGGAATACAGATGTGTGCTACTGTGTCAGGTTTCCGTGTACTTTTTTTTTTTTTTTTTTTTTTTTTTTGGTGGTACTGGGGTTCCTGGAAGCCCTTCTACCTCCGGGCTACACTCCCAGACCTATTTTTTATTTGGAAACAGGGTCTCCTAAGCCAGAGCGTGCAGCTGGCTTCGAACCTGTGCCATCCTCCTGTCTCTGCCTCCCAAGCGCAGAGATTATAAGCGTGTGCCACCACGCCCGGCCCATGTACTTTTTTAAAGCAAGATAGAAACTTCTCACCTTATCTGAAGAAGAAACATGTAAAACTAAGAAAGATGAATACTCCTTCATTTCAGGATTACTTATTCATCCATGAACTGAAAATTCCAGATGCAGACTATCTTTCCCCAGCCAGGAATTGAGCAAGTTTTATAAAATGATATAAAATATTGATTTCTGTCATGGGAAATGTGGGCCTGCCAATGTGAGGTGAGTTGGGTGAGGAACTTAATACATGAGGCATTGTATCAAGAAAGAGAAAGAAACTACTTTCCTGGGAAAGAAGTTTGAAAAACATTGGTGATCCTCTAAACCAAGTTTCATAATGTACATGAGCATATTAAAGGGTCTTATAATTACTGGGGTTAAGAAAACCTCTTAATTTTGAGTCCATGTTTTTATTTTTTATATTTATTTATTTATTTATTTATTTATTTATTTTGGTGGTATTGGGGTTCCTGGAAGCCCTTCTATCTCCGGGCTACACTCCCAGACCTTTTTGACATTTTTATTTGGAAACAGGGTCTCCTAAGCCAGCGCGCGCGGCTGGCTTCGAACCTGCGCGATCCTCCTGTCTCTGCCTCCCAAGCATGGGGATTATAAGTGTGCGCCACCACGCCCAGCTGAGTCCATGTTTTTAAACTTATTTGGCCACAGACTTTTTGTGTGTTTGTTGTAATCAATGGACCCCACAAATGATACCCTTGAAAGCTCTATTGTAGGAATTAGTACTGTTCTTCTGGAATGGGACAGAATTGAGTCTTTAGGGTAGACTGAGACAAGACTTACAGGTCCCCTAATTATGGCCACATCTGAGACGCCTGTGGGCTACTGTTTCTACAAAGGATGTCTCCTACAGGGGAAGCATGTCCCCAACTCAGTTCTTCCCACAATATTCCACTCTCTAAAAAAGAAAGTAAACACAGGCAAGCTTTATAGAAACTACCCCCTCTATTATAAGTGAATCTTTCATGCTTTGATTTTTTTAATCTCTCTCTCTCTCTCTCTCTCTCTCTCTCTCTCTCTCTCTCTCTCTTAATTTGGGGTTATATGGGTTTCTCTGTGCTAAGGGACAAAATGAAACAACAAAATAAAAAACTTACTTATGCCATCAGACGTATATGAGACCTGGATTTACAAAGCCATGGTAGATGATTTGCATAAGATAGAAAAATTCACCAGAAGAAAAAAGGAGCCAGCTTCAGCTTTGAAGGAAAGCACTCCAATACCTAATTTGAAATTCTAGGCTTTCCATCATGCTTTCTTGGCCGAAGATTAATTCTCAGAATTCATTAGTGTCATCACGTTAAACACAGATTGTTGTAACCATTCGCAGCCTCTCCCAGCCTGACTTATGCCACAAACAGGCCAAAAGGAATCATCTTTTTTGCAAGAGGCAAGGTCAGGGACCTGAGCATTCCCTGCTCCCAGACCACAATGCTCTCAAGACTCGGCAGGGCTGTGGCTGTGTATTGCCACTTCATAACCCAAAAACTAGATGCCTGCAAGGGGGAGCTATTTATCTAAAGTCACAGACCAATGTTAACCCACAAATAAATGTGCTTGATATAGAGAGCTGAAAAAGCAAAAACTAAAAATACTGGTGAACTTGGGGAGAAAGACATGAGGGGGAACAAACTGACCCCGCACACTGGGGCAAGACTAGGCAAAATTTGGGGATAGGTCTCCTCTCATCTCTTTATCAGTATGCTGCCTTTCACACCTTCTGACACTTTCTTACAGGCTTGGTACTTATGTCTTCTGGTAGGTACTGAATATCTTAATGTTTTTTATCTGAGCAAACATTTCTGTGCCTCATGATTCCCTGAGCTGCCCGGGGGTTCCTCTCACCCTCAAGCAGCAGCCTGACAGGCAGAGGGCTCCACATCAAGAGGAGAAAATCCTCCGGAGGATACACTAATTATAGGCACACCGTGCTCCATCTTGGGAGAAAATTTCCATTCTGGAAGACAAGACTATGACAAACACAGGCATTTTCCCAGAATGACTAATGCCCTTAAAAGAAAAAGAAAGAAAAAGGCAGGCTGACAAAGTTACTTTAGTAAACCACTGCCTCTCTGGTAAAATATTCTAATTACGGTATTTAGTGGTGGATATTAGTGTCTCACTGGTGAGAACTGAAATCACAGGTTGACTTCACTCCTGGGGTGGGGAGGTAGAGAAGTGGGGTCCTTGCCTGAAACAGGTAAATGAAATGCCGGGCACATACTCGGTGAGGCAGGCAGTAGTTATCAGAGAGGAACCTTCACTATTTGCTAAAAGAAAAAATAAAAAGCCCTAAGAAGGTAGGAGGGAAGGTTTTAGAACAGGAAGCTCAGTCTCCCTTTGAAGTGGTAATGGAGCAGTGTGTGTGTGTGTGTGTGTGTTATGTGACAGAGAGAGAGAGAGAGAGAGAGAGAGAGAGAGAGAGAGAGAGAATGAATATGAGAATTGTGTAAAGAAGGTTGGAAGATGGAAGTTTCTTCCTCTTTCCAAGATGGCAGAGGGGGCAGAGACCCTGGAGTAGGGGTGGGAAAGAATCAAATCAGCCCTACCTTTAGGCAAAGCTGTCAGCGCCCAGGGTCCAGAGGGAGATCAGAAATGAGCCAGGTAAGGGAATGGAAAGGGGGAAAAAAACATTTTCTCAAGCAGAACTGGAAGATAGAAAAACTTTTCTCACCCACAGAAGACTCAGAGAAGGTGAGGAGAGGAAAATGCTCAGGGTGGTTGGAAGCCGAGGATGCAGTCCGTGAGTGAGCAAGGGCATGCACTCCAGCAGCCCTGGAGAGAGGCCCAGCTGAGGCGGAGAGAACAGGGTGGCCCTGCACAGAGCCCCAGAGCCGGTGTGGGGTGAAGCCCACATCGCAGGCACCTCTGGGTCTTATGCAACATCTCTGCTCCCGTGGGCAGTGTAAAGTAATTAGAAAAGCCCGGATCAACTGCTCGTGTTCTTGGATCCTCAAAGAAGCTATGAGAACAGGAGTTCCAGGTCCCCAAGCACTGTTGGCTTGTCTAGGCCAGGGCCACAGATGAGAGACACGGGAGGGAAAGTAGGCCACGGACAACGGGCAGGATCAGTCTGAGGGGGGGGAGAAGGAGGGGGTTTTGTAGGAATGTTTATCAAAAGATGAAGAGTCTACCTGAAACAGGCTACTGAGCAGCAGGTCAAGATGGAGCAGAGGTTTGGGGTAAACAGAAGTATGTCCAGGGAGAGCGGGGGAAGGCACTGACTGGAGGGCGCTGCTCTAGGGTTGCTGTGGGCACAGCCCCTTCTGTCTAAGCTGTGTTTTCCCAGTGTCCTGTGGCCTTTGCAGAAAGCTGGGAACAGGCTTGCCTCTGTCCTAGCACTCTGGCAGTCTTTGAGGTGGTCAGCAGCAGCCCAGCCACCAGCTTCTCACACCTCCCCGTTTTCTTTGCTTCCTTCTTCCTTAGTTGGGCTATTGTGCAAAGCACTTTACAGTTAAACATATAACTAACTCCAGCCACGTGGCACAGTCAAAGCACCAGAAAGCAGGAGCCATTACTTCGTCATAGCCCAGCAACTGTACACAGAGTTCGTCTGCTCAGGGTGGGGAAGGCATGGTCCCCGAAGCTCTGGAGCCTGTGATCGCTCCTTATCCCTGGTGGGAGAGTGGCAGCTTCCCAGGAGCTGCTCTTCACTGCAGCTGGATTGCAGCTGAGAATCCTGCAACACTCAGCCCTGGCCCCTGGGCTTGCACAGGGGCTGAGCCTGGTCATGGCCAGCCCTGGACTCAGCCAGCAAGCCTTGACTTCCCATAGAGGTTTTTGCTTCTGGTGGAAATTAAAGAAATATTTGCTTGAAGCAGCCCAGGAAGATGTGAAATACCAAATGGCGAGATGATGGCAGAATACAGATGCCAATGGTTATGGGGTGTATGAGTTGGGGCAAGGTTTCTGGAAGTTGGCAAATCTATTTCATAAAGATGGTTTTGTTTGGTAGATACATCACCCTTAAGATAGTTTGTTGATAGCTGGGCATGGTAGTACATGCTTGTAATCCCAGTATTTGGGAGGCTGAGACAGGAGGTGAGAGCCTCCGCAATTTTGTGAGCCCCTGTTTCAAAATAAAGAATAAAAAATAGGGCTGGGGGTGGAGCTTAGAGGTAGAATGCCCTGGGCTCAACCCCTAGTACTGCCAAAAAGAAAAAGATAGTTTGGTGATGTATTTAATATACTCAATCGCCAAAGCATAAGTGATGTAATCATTCATCTAAAAAAAGTTTTTGAGCAGGGCGTGGTGGTGCACGCTTGTAATCCCTGCACTTGGAAGGCTGAGACAGGAGGATCGCACAGGTTCGAAGCCAGCTTCAGCTACTTAGTGAGGCTCTCAGCAACTTAGTGAGACCCTGTTCCCAAATAAAATATATAAAAAAATAGGTCTGGGATGGGTCTACCTCTATAGCCTGGAGATAGAATGACAATATATTAGGTTGAAGAGCCAAATACTGGGGACAAATCTGATGTTACTCCTTAGAGATATATAATGATGTGTAAGTTTTACATTCATTGAGTCTCAGGTTATGTTTTGGTTTAGTTTGGGTTTAAGGACTGAATCCAGGGCATTCGACCTCCAAGTCACACCCCCAGCCCTATTTTACTTTTTTTGTGTGTGGTACTAGGGGTTAAACCCAGAGGTATTTTACCTCTAAGCCACACTCTCAGCCCTTTTTATTTTTTATTTTTTTTTATTTTTTTTTATTGGCGCACTGTATTCATACATCATAGTGGTATACAAACTTTTGTAGACATACATGCACACATCGCCCAGTCAGCCCCCACCCGATCCCCACCCCATTTTCTCCCCATCCCTCCCTCCCATGCTTGGCTTAGTGGTTGACATCTAGTATTATAGCAATTTATCCAAACTTAAAAATGATAATCTCACATAACAGTTTCATTTGTCTGATACCAAGCTTTTGATGACTTAAAGATAACATTTCAATATTTCTTTTTACTTTCTTTCTTACCAGAGAATATTTTTTTCTAATTTTTTGTGAAACTATCATATATTTATATATTTATTTTTCAGAAAAAAAATCTATCCTAATATGGAATATGGACTCTAGATACCCACAACGATCTTGAAAAAGAACAAAGCTAGAAGATATATATTTTCTGATTTCAAACCATATAAAGCTACAATAATTGAAACAGTGTAGTACTGTTCTAAAGGCAGATATATAAACCATTGGAGTTAAATACAAGCCTAGAGCTAAACTCTTCCCTATATTGTCAAGTTATTTTTGACAAGGTTTCCATGAACATTTGGTGGTGGAAATAATAATCTTTTAACTAAATATTGTTGAAAAATAATAATTACATGGAAAAGAATAAAATTGGACCCTTACCTAATCCCATATACAAATATTAACTCAAAATAGATAAAAGACCTAAATATAAATCTTAAGACTATAAACTTTTAGGAGAAAATCTAGGTCATAAAACCTCACAACATTGAAATTGGCAGTGATTTCTTGGATATGATTTCAATGGCACAGGCAACAGAAGAGTATACATACTCCCTAAAAAATAAAAAAATATATATATATTGTATATCCAAAGACAATGTAAACAGATTTAAAAGTTACTAATAGAATGGGATAAAATATTTCCAAATGCTATATCTGAAGGTATATTAATATTCCAACTAGAAATCCTAAAAATTAACAATAAAGGCCAACAATACAATTTAGAGATAGGTAAAAGACTAACATAAATAATGAATCTCCATGGATAACCAATCTTAGTTGTCTGTTGGATGGAAAATCTTATTTCTCTGGTTCTGGTATGTGTTACCTATTTCTTATTTGTAGTTAATCTCTTTGAGTATTTTCTCTAGTGCTGGTTTTGAAGACATAAATTCCTTCAGTTTCTGTTTGTCATGGAAGCTTCTTATTTCTCCATCTAATTTGATAGAAAGTTTTGCTGGGTAGAAATTTTTTGGCTGGAAGTTGTTTTCTTTCAGAGTTTGGAATATGTTACTCCAAGCCCTTCTGGCTCTCATGACTTGGTTTGGGAAGTCTGGAGTGATTCTAATTGGTTTGCCTCTGAATGTCACTTGGCCCTTTGTTTTTGTTGCCTTTAAGATTCTCTCCTTGGCTTCCACATTGGTCATTTTGACAATTATGTGGCGTGGGGATCCTCTTCTCCGATCCTGTCTAAAGGGAGTTCTATAGGTTTCCTGGACCTGTGTATCGACCTCTTGTTCTATGTTTGGAAAATTTTCTGCTATTACTTCCTTGAAGAGATTGTTGATCCCTTTGGTTTCACTTTCTTTTCCCTCCTCTATTCCAATTATTCTTAGGTTAGCTCTCTTAAAATGGGCCCATATTTCTTCAATATCAGATTCCTGCTGTCGGGTATTTTTTTCTAGATTAGAAACTATGCGTTCATTTTTGGAATGATCATCTTCTAAGAGCGAGATTCTGTTCTCCATATGGTCTAATCAGTTGTTTGTGCTTTGAATTGAGGCCTTTACTTCATTAATTGCATCCTTTATCTCTTTTTGGCTCTCTCTGAGTTCTTTTCGAAGCACCTCTATTATTTCTACAGTTATTTTCCTGATTTGATCTTCTAGAAATCTCTGATTTTCTGTTTTATCGGGTTCTGATGTAGTGGGGTTGTGGGCATTCATTGCTCTAGTATTATTCCTCTTTCCCATGATTTCGGAAGTTTGTGCCTTCTCTGGGTTCTTCCCTTGGGTCACTATGACTTCACTTAAGGTGTTCTGGATCTTGAGTCAGTAGTATCTCAGACCCCACTACTCCTTTACTGGGTTATATCACAGAGTCTCCGACCCAGGGAGTCGATAGAGGCTGCTTTAGACTGTGGGGGGTGCCAGGTTGCGCGTTCTCCTATGGTGTGATATCTCTGCCACCGCCACTCCCCCACTGGGTCAAGTCCCAGGGAGTACAGTACTGGGATTTCTCCTCTGTGGCCCGCAATTTGACTCACTGTTCTTGAGTACGCAGATGTAGCTGTACTGGATTCAGTGAATTCTCTGCCGCTGCCGCCGGTGGCAATATGGCGCCGCTGCCACACCCTCGGCCATAAGGCTGGCATATTTCTTCTTGGTTTTGAGTTCCACTCTGAATCCCGGCAGCATGTGCTGAGCTCAGCCACTGGGAGCTTTAGATGTTCCTTCGCCGAGAAATCCCGCCTGGCTGTTCCACAGCGGCTCACCTCGGCTTGCTGTAGCCGTCCGGTGAAAGGTGAAAGGACGCGCTACTGCCGCGTCCTCGGGCATGAGGCCAGTGTATCTCCTCTGTGGCTCTGAGCTCTGTTCTCACTCCGCTTTTTCTCTGGAGCCTGGTGATTTTTTTGTTTCTCTGGTGATAGTGTTTTCTGGCTATGAAAGGCGCTGATTTTGTGGTAATGGAGATTGGTTGTTAGCGGGGCTCTTAAGCCCCGCTTTTCTCGGTCGCCATCTTCCCGGAAGTCTCCCATTTTATCTTTTATTTGGAAACAGTGTCTCACTAAGTTGCTGAGGCTGTCCTCAAATCTGAAATCCTCCTGTCTCAGCCTCCCAAGTACTAGGGTTACATAACATGTGTGTATATGAAACAGTCATAAAGGATATTCTGGGTAGTCAATAAGATAATTTACATATAGTACTTGGAACATAGTGACCACATGATAAATGCCAGCTCTACCTGCAGCCAGTGCACCAGATGCTGGGGACACAGTAAATTCACTGGAGGAAGACAGCTACGGCATACCCAGTTTGTTAGATGAGTGCCACACAAGTGTCTTAGTACAACTTGTGCTGCTATAACAGAAAAACTGAAACTGAGTAATCTGTTCTGAAAATGAACAGAAATTTATTTTCTCCCAGATCCAGAGCCTGTGAAGTCCAAGTCAGGGCACCAGCAGGTTCTGTTGTTATGGTGAGGACTGCTCCCTACTTCTGAGGGGGTTTTTCCTGAAGGGAAAAAGGCTGTGTCCTCATATGGCAGAAGGCAGAGGGACAAAAGAGATGAACTCACTCCATTGAGTCCCATTATAGAAGTACCTACTCCCATTCACAAAAGAGAGAGGACCCCTGGTCATGTTGGTGCAAGCCAGTAATCCTAGCACATGGGAGGCTGAGACAGGAGGATCACAATTTTGAGGCCAGCTGTAGCAACTTAGCAAGACTCAGCAATTTAGTGAGATTTTGTTTCAAAATAAAACATAAAATAGATCTGGAGGTGTAGCTTGGAGGTAGAATACCCCTGGGTTTGACCCCCAGTACGAGAGAGAGAGAGAGAGAGAGAGAGAGAGAGAGAGAGAGAGAGTAGGAGAGGAGAGGAGAGGAGAAAAGAGAAGAGAAGAGAAGAGAAGAGAAGAGAAGAGAAGAGAAGAGAAGAGAAGAGAAGAGAAGAGAAGAGAGATCCTGCCCTCTGGGCCTGAATACCTCATAATGGGGCCCTACCTCCTAATACTGTCACCTTGGCAGCACCTGAACTTTGGAGACGGTCAAGCCATTAAAAGAAAATATTGTGCAATAGTTCCCTGAGTTCAAGTTTAATAATACTATGATCAGTTATTTTTCTCACTGTAATTCCTACTACTGAGGACAAAGTTTCTGTTTGATAGATGTTCTCATCAGAATTTGCAAAGTTCTGTATATGTCTGGGGGGGACTTTGAGTATCTGACAATTCAGCAAAAACAAAAGAACTTTGGCATTTTCAAGTTCAAGCCTTTGAGCACTCTTGTTTTTGATTGTCTGGCTAATTTCTTTGATTCAAAAATCAATTTCCATTTTGACAAACAGTCATGGTCTGCTTCTTAGTCCAGGCTTAAGTGCCCAGGGACATGTGAATTGTACTTTTCCCCTTGATCCTATTTGCCACCCTGCCCTGAATAAAATCCATATTTCTCATTTGTATGCATTTCTCCCCATAAAGGGGAGGAACAGATAGAACCTAGCTACCCTATAGGAGAAATGAACAACCAGCTCCACAGTGTACAGCCATGGCAAGCTGAGGACCCTCTCAGGACTGGGGTTGGAGCACAAAAGATGCCATATTCATCCGTAAGAATCTCAGCATCTTTGGCAGGGGGGATGCCGGATGTAAACATATGTGATACTTAGAGAACCAGGTGAGGATGGAATCACGAATCTATTTTAAAACATGTTAGGTGTTTACTGTGAATGGCACTACACGAAATGCTTGGGGGGTGGGGGAAGATGCCTAGAACAAGACATTTGCTTCCGCAGAATTTGGAAACAAGTAGCAGAATGGACATGGACATAAATAATCAGAATTCAAGGCAAAAAAGTATAAGTACTAGAATAACTCAGCTAAGTAAACAATTCTAGCTAGGAGAACAAGTGTTTCACCTAAGAGATGATACTTGGGTCTTCAGGGACAGTGGGGACATTGCAAGGAAGTATTGGGGAAAGGTATTCGAGAGAAGGGCACCAGGAGCCCTTGGGAGGCCCATTGCTGTGAAACACAAGGTTCCGGGGAGACAGAGTAGAATACAAAGCCGCAGTCCTGATGCAGATGGGGTGAGAATGTGTCTGGGAACCTTTTTTCAGACCTTTCTAGAAGGCCCTGCTGAAAGAGCTTGGTCTTCCTTTGTACCCACACCACTGAAAGGAGGTTTTTGAGAAGAGTATACAACTAAACCTTTGCTTTAAAAGTGAACTGACACCCCATCGGAGAGAGGGAGGGAAATACAGTCCACATGAAGGAACTAGCAGCTGGGGGGTGGGAGATCATAGGTATAGTTTTAGGATCTGAAGACAAATCAAGGGCAGAGAAAGAGAAGAGCCACAGGTAGAATCTTAGGCAAAGTTCAATGGACAGACCTGCAGCTAAGTCTTATGACCAGAAAAACAAATGTATCTTTTACCTTCACTACCCATGAAACCTCTCTCACAGGAGCCAAAGGCCTGAAGTTCCAGGTTCCACGGCCTCTTTAGTTCTCTCTGTATTCAAGTTCTTCTTTAAGCCCTGGCTACTGGCCCTGTTGACCTGCCCCTTCTTGAACATTCTCTTTCCTCACCTGCAGCGATGCTACACCTCTTGGTTGTTCTCTTATTTTCCCAATAATTTTCACTGTCAGGTAGAGGGAGATGCGAGGGTAGAGGAGGTTGAGTTTGCAGAGACAAATAATAGTAAATACATATGCCACAAAACGCACACCCACAGGCTTGGGACATGCTCCTAAACCTGCGTCTCATGGATTATATGTGCCAGACTAAATAATACCGAGGGAACTGTGTACTATGGGAAGGCCATCCCCCACCCTTGGAGGCTCCATCCCAAACAAGTCTGCAGATTCTGCCGCAATGAAGCAGGTTTGACTCTCCTGTGCATGTCTGACACTAAGTAAAAATTACAAGTGTCAGAAAACAAAACAGCAAAAATCACACCATAAAATTTGTAATAGACTAATTACTACAAATAATTTTATGACAGTTTTAATGAGATTAGGTCCCAAAACATAGTTTACCCATTTCATACAGTTGTGCCATTGTTATGATGATAAATTTTAGAACACTTTCATCACCCCCAAAAGAAACCCTGTACCTCTTAGGGATCACTCCCCATTTCCTCTCAACCTCTTCCATCCCAGGTTACTATGAATCTATTTTCTGTTTCTTTGGGTTTTGCAGGTATAATACCTGCGGAGTTTTGTGATTGGCTTCTTTGACTTAGCATGTTTTCAAGGTTCATCTATGTGAATGCATATATTAATATTTTATTCCTTTTGATTGCTAAAACGGTTCCATTGTTTGGATATACCACATTTCATTCATCTATTCATAGCTTGGTAGACTTTGAGGATTATTTCAGTTTTAAGCTATTCTGAATTAATGTTGCTGTGAGCTTTTCTGTCCACGTTTTGAGTGGACACGTGTTTTCATTTCTCCTGTGGTGGATGCCGGATCACAGGGAACCGTATGTTACCTTTTGAAGCCCCACCAGCCTGCTTCCCAAAGCAGCTGCACCATTTCACCTTCCTGCCAGCGGTGCATGCAATTGGTTTTTAATACTTCATCCTGTTCCAGAAATAATTTAAGCCATCTTACAATAACCATGCGTAAATAAAGGTATATGCAATAAGGCAAGATAAAAAATAATTGTAAGCAGAAGAGAAAAAATGAAGTGAAGGGAAAATTAAGGAAAAAAGATAGGAATACTGAATGCCAAATAAACAACCTTGCTCAAGAGAGCCCCAGATTGGCTCTGGGCTTCCTAACAGACAACATGAATGGGAAATGTCTGTTCTATATTTCTTAAAATCCATGATATACAAACAGACCAGCTGCTTAGAGAACTATGATGTGATGGTTGTAATTGGTAGTGAGATGACAGATAAAGCTTTCCCGGGGATTCATAAAAATGACTGCATGTAACTAATGGGTATAGTTATCCTCCAAAAAACACAGTGAGTTCCATAAGGCTGTTTCTTATAAGGCTCTTTAATCCCAACCAATGCCTAATATCAAAGAGCCTCCTGGTAAAAATATTCACCCTGGGTGGCCAATAACAAGGAGGCACAGACCTCTGATCTTAATCCAGGGCTGACTCTACCAGAGGCTCGGTGAACTTTTACAGGCTCGGGCCCCTTGATTCCTAACATGTGGATGCAATGCTCATGCCCTGGCATCAATCAAAAAGGGAAGGCGGATGCCAATGTACCATGTGCTGATCACTGCAAAGAAGGCAAAGGAGACTGCAGGGAAAGTTTAGCCCATGAACTGAAAGCAGCTCAAAGGAAGAGGAGGAGGAGGGCCAAGACTGGAGCACCGCGCAAGTGGGCATGAAAATGACAGGGCGGTCAGATTTGCTTCTTAAATGACAAAAAATGGTTCCAAGTAGCATTTTAGGCTGTAATACACAGAGGAGGTGGGAATTCGATGAAGAGGAACGGTAATGGCCTGCAGCGGCAACAGTCCTGGTGTCCCTGTCACCCACATTTTGTGCCCTTCCCTGAAAGTGTGTTCTTTGGGTACCAGCACAAGTGACTGAACACTCCTCGGGCCGGTTGCCAATTCCGTGGCTATAGCTGATGTGTATGAACGTCAAATTGAGGAAATGAGCTAAGCCAGGCTTTCAGAATCACCTGACCACTACTGAAAGCCTGGAAATGTCTCATCAGACAATATGGAGCTGTAAATGTTTGACGCAAATCAGGAGTGTGCACAGCTCTCAGCTGCCCTGGTTCGTGTTCCCGAGGACACAAACCACAAGCACGCCTGTCACCTGCCATCCCTCTGCCAACTCCCGCGCCAGCGAGCCTCACAGGACAATAAACTACAAGGCCCAGATTCTAACCCTGCTGCCCTGTGGAGGGAGAGTGCTTCCTGAGGAAGTGGCCACCCAAGGAGACCAGCAAGTCCTGCTTCTGTGTGCTCTCAGACCCAGAAATGAGCGCTTCATCCCCCAGGCATGTTAATGCAGTGTCTTGTTCAAGCTCTAAATTTTTGTTGAGTTAAAATATTTTTTCTTTTTTCGGCCAGGAAATGAATAAAGACACTGACTGCCAAAGAGAGTCTGGGGAGTCCTTACAACTCCTCCATTAGCATGATGGAGCAGAACAGCTCCATCTATTACATCAAAGCCTCATCAGAGACCCTAATCCTCTGCTGAAAGGAACTCTCAGGCAGCCAAGCCTTTAATTTGCTGAATAATAGGCCATCTGATTAACCCTTGCAAAGCAAAGCACAGACACTGCAGGCAACAAATGTTCCCAGGGGGCTGAGAGAGAAGGGAGGGAGGCCTTTGGAAGAGTTTCCACTCCCACTGTTAGAGAACTAGCTCTATACCTAGGTCTCTCAACCGTTAGTTTTCTAGTTTCTTTCTCATTTTCTCCACAGGGGACATGCTGATTTCCTGGCCTGGTGCAATAGAGTATCCTGAGCTTTAAACCATGGATCTCAGGGGCATACATAGACAGGTGACATAGAATGACTTTGGTCACCAAGCAAGTCAGTGATAGTAGAGGTTCTTTTAAGGACATTTACCCACCCACTTCTGCTCTGGGGCAGGTGTCTGGTGCTCTGATAATAAAAATGAAGGCAAAATCCACAACTGAGAGACAGGGAAGAGAAGAAAAAGAGAGCCTAAGGACAGCCCGGGTCACTTCTAATTCAACAAGAGATGCCTCGCATTGAACAAGGCTGATTCTTTCTGTGAGATCCTGCTCCTGGAGGTAGATGACCCTCTGTTACACTTTGTGGCCAAGGACAGGTAACGGGTAGGCTGGCTTGAGAATTTCACAATAGCGCTCTCTAATAAATCACATACATACTAGCCTTCCTGCTAGTTACATCAGATAATGAGATGAGTGATTGAGCATATGGCACAGTGGTCAATTATCATGTGGATGATATAAATTTTATTGTGCTGAGGACATTTATCTTTGTATTGATCTGGCTTTGCCAGCAAGGATCATAAATTTCCAGCCTTCCATAACTGTATGATAAATACTCTAATAACAGAATGCCACCAACTCCTGGTTTCCCAATAAATCCCTTATGGTTTCAGTTAGAGAAGAAACATGCAGAGAATTTCATTTTATTTCACTAAAGACTTTATTTTTTTTAGAGCAGCAAAACTAGGAGTCAGGCACAGAGATCTCCCTGAAGCTCCTGTTCCCACACATGCATAACCTCCTCCACTACCCTCACCCCTGCCCACGGCGTGTCTATTAAAATTGACTGACAGTCACCTAAAACCCATAGGTTACCTTAGGCCTCACTCCTGATGGAACACATCCTATGGTTTTGGGCCACTTAATAATGACAGGTGTCCATCACTATAGTATCATACAGCATATTTTCACTGTCCTAAAAACCCTCTATGTGATGCCTAAACACCCCTACTCTACCTCTACCTTCAGACAACCACAGATTTTTTTTCCATTTCTATAGTTTTGCTTTCTCTAGAGTGTCAGGTAGTTGTAACCATACTATATGGGGGTCTTTTCACATTGGCTTATTTCTTTTAGTAATATTAATATGCATTCAAGATTTCTCTACATCTCTTCCCAATGCTTCATTTCTTTATTTTTATACTTTTTTTGTGATACTGGGGTTCCTGGAAATCTTTCTACCTCTGGCTACACTCCCAGAACTACTTTATATTTTTATTTGAAAACAGGGTATCTTAAGCCAGTGAGGCTGGCTTCGAACCTGTGCGATCCTCCTGTCTCTGCTTCCCAAGCACGGGGATTACAAGTGTGCACCACCACACCCGGCATTTGTTTTTATACTTTTATTGGTGCATTGCAATTATACATTACAGCAAGATGCAAGTGATACATTAATACATGCCCATAGAACTTAGTATAATACATGTCTTCTTAGAGCTAAATAATATTCCATTGTCTGAACATACCACAGTTTCCTTACTCATTTACTTCCTAAGAAGATCTCGATTGCATCCAAGTTGTCCATTACAAGGAAAGGTGTTATAAACATCTGTGTGCAGATTTTTGTGTGGACATGGGTTTTTGATGATTTTAGGTTGAATACCAAGGAGTGTGACTACTAGATCATATGGTAAGAGTATGCTTTGTAAGAAACTGCCAAACCCTTTAAAAGTGCTATACTATTTTCTTTCCTACCAGCAAAGACTGAAGCCCCTGTTATTTCACATCCTCACCAGCATTCAGCATTGTCAGTGTCTCTGATTTTGGACCCTATGACAGTGATATTGCATTATTGTTGAATCTGTTTAATTTTTATTTTATTGTCAAAAATTTTTATGTAGTCTTGTGGAAGAAAGCCTCTTTGTCCCCAAAAGATAAACAGTGGTGTGCTGGAGCCAGCATCCATGAGCTCACTAGATATTGTTATGTTTCTAGAAATTTTGTGAGCTGGTTGATGTTACGTTGGTAACTTAAAGTAGTCACGGTGGGAATATTTACACCAGAGAAATTCAGAAGCAAGAGAAATCAGCCCCACCCCACCTCCACTCTGCAGGATGTTTAACACCTACCGGCAGTCACTGCTGTGTACTGGAAATCTTGGGGGAAAGTGACTGCTCGGTAATTAAAAGCATTGTCATACGGGTAGAAATCTCTTTTGACTCTCCTTGTCCTCTAATTCTTTTTCTTTTCCTCTTACTTTCTGCCTCCTGTTGGGTTACTAAAATATTCTATAGACACTTTTTCCTTCTGTTGATTTTGAAACTAGACATTGTTTCTCTATAACTTTAGAGATTATCCTACATGTTTAACATCTTTGTTTACCTGTAAATTTGCAAGTTCTGTTCTCTTTCTGAGCACAAAAACCTATGTGTGCCGAAACCACACGCTGAATGCTGCCCAAACCCAATTCCTTTTTTGTGGTACTGGGAATGGAACCCAGGGACATTCTACCTCCGAGCTACACCCCCAGCCCTATTTTTATTCCTTATTTTGAAACAGGGTCTCACTGAGCTGCAAAGGGCCTCACTAAGTAGCTGAGGCTGGCTGTAAACTCCTGTCTCAGCCTCCCAAATGCTGGGATTACAAGAGTGCGCCACCATGCCCGGCTTCTCCCCTCTCCCAATTCTTTGATTAGCACTAACTTTTATATATTTTATCCAAATTGTTTTCCTTCTTGCAGTCAATGGTAACTTATTTTACTCCTTCAGAGTGTTCCATAAAATTAATTTCAAATGAATTTATGCTTCACTTACTGTTTCAGTAATTTGTATTCTTTAGCCTTAGATTTATATGTGTGCTTTGAAACTTTGGTGGGCAGGCTCCCCTGGAGGAGGGGAAGGGGATTCCATTTTCCCCCTCCCTTTCACTCTCTCTGTGCCCACCCTCCTCCTCTAAAAATTTTATGGTTATGTCTGCCTGGTTCTCTGGGCCCCCAGCACAGAGCCAGGTGTTAGAGTAATGTTTTATACTCCTGGTTTATTAGATCAATGGATGAGCCTATAACTGTGGCAGCTGAGGGTCTGGCTGCTTATATATCCTTCCAACCAAAACGGGACTGGATGCTACAGTCCCAGATGACAGCCAGCATCAGCCCAGGGGGTGGAGGACAACACAGAGCAATGGCTGCACTTCCAGCCCAGGATCACGTGGCCCTCCCAGCCCATTCATTTTCCCAGCCCCTTCTGTAAGCCTCGGAGAACTCTGGACCTCTCTTGGATCCTTCTTTGCCAATTTATCCAGAAGCCACACTCACAGCCACTACTGCTCCTCGCACAGCTCACCTGGGGCTTCAACCTGGTTGAGCTCTTTGTGTTTTTGTGACCTTCTGACCCATTTGACATCATTTCCATAAGGATCCATACACTCTGGCCTTGTGGTATAATATTAATGCTTGACATTCCTGTGATACTCTGCAGTATTCAAAGGTACATTTGTACTTCACTGGCAGACAGGTAAACATGGTTATTCTCACCTCCAGCTCAGGGAAATGTCAAACTCAAGGTCCTATAACCTCCCAGACATGGGGTGTAGTACTGTGCTAGAGTTGCTGTAATAAGCTGTCACAAACTGAGTAACTTCACAGACACCTATTGTCTCATTATTTGGAGGTCAGAAGTCCAGGTTTCCTCTGAAAGTGTCAGGGAAGGACCCATTCAGGCCTCTCTGGCTTCCATGGTTTTTTGGTTTGAGACAATGGGACCGCATTCTTCACATGCTATTCTGTGTCTGCCACAAAACTTCCCCTTTTTATAAAGATACCAATCATTTAAGATTGGAGCCCACCCTACACCCACATCACCTCATCTTAACCAATCACATCTGCCATGGCCCTGTTTCCAAAAATTGGTCACCTTCTGAGATATTGAAGATAGAACTAAGATACTGAAGATCAGAACATCAACAAAAAAAGCCAGGCATGGCGACGCACACCAGAAGATCACAGGTTTGAGGCCAGCCTCAGCCCTCAGCAACTTAGCAAGGCCCACAGCAAGAGTGAAAGCCTGATTCAAAATAAAAAATAAAGGACTGGGGCTGTAACTCAGAGACAAAATGCCCTGGGTTAAAACCCCAGCACTTAAAAAAAAAAAATTTTTAACATATGAGTCAGAGTTCAGACTCTAATATGGGTGATCGAAGTCAGACTTTCCATCTGTGTGTGGAACGCTGTCTGCGCCTGAGGGTTTGAACTTTAGGGTGATGTGTGCATTTATGTCTACAGAAGTTTTTTACCCCATTATGATATATAAATACAATGCACCAATAAAAATTTTTAAAAAGATTCTCTTAAAGGCAAGAATTCCCATTATTCCCTAAAATATTACCATTTAAATAAAATTTTTATTTTTCTTTAAAAGAAGTTCAGTAGGCCGGGCGTGGTGGCGCACACTTGTAATCCCCGTGCCTGGGAGGCTGAGACAGGAGGATCACGCAGGTTCGAAGCCAGCCTTGCTGCCTTAAGAGACCCTGTTTCCAAAATAAAAATATAAAAAATAGGTGTCTAGGAGTGTAGCCCAGAGGTAGAAGGGTTTCCAGGAACCCTAATACCACCCCCCCAAAAAAAAGTTCAGTAGCCTTTCATATAAAAAATTGCTCTGATCTTTTTCAACTCATTAAACCTATATGATAGCCAACCATCATGCGTATGACCTTACAAAATTCTAAATGAAAACACTAAGAAGTGAATGAGAACCACACACATCTCCAAAGCAGATGGAAAACCGAGAGACGCTACAGCAACTTATTATATTTTAAATTGCTATTATAAATTTTGAATCCATGAAAAATTATACTCAACGCTTTCTTCACCGGAGCCAAAGGGCTATGACTGTTATTTTTATCCCTGCCAGAAATCCCCAGTGGGCCAGAAGCCTGGAGTCCTGGTGACATGGCCTGCATTTCCATATTTAATTAAAATTTGGACTGACCCAGAGCCAGATTTCCTTCCGCACCATGGCCTGTGGAAAGCCCACAGCGGAAGCAGCCTTGGAAATAGCAGCCTGGGGATGCAGGGCAGGTGGGAAGCTGAGGCATCTCCTGGAGGCAGAAGAACAGCCAGCTCCTGGGAGAAGTCCCAGGAGGGGACCGCCACTCCTCTGCACCTTGTCCCTCCGCCCAGTCTCTCCCGGCCACCCAGTCACCCTTGGCGGGGTCACTGCCCCTCCTCAAGACCTTCTCCACTGAAATTTATCCCCCTGTGGTCTCACAGCCTCTCCTTCCTGACTCGCACACTATTGTGAGTCACGTATTCATCGTGACCACTTGATAGCATCCATTTCATAGTATAATACACATCATTCACATTTGTTGTCTCTCAAGCTGGAGCTCACTTAATTCTTGCAGCATCCCCCCTCCTCCAGGCCCCCATCAAGTGGTGGGGTGCAGAATGCTCTCCTCTTTACTCAGGGATAAAGCCTGACCTGAGGCCCCTGCTGTGTTCAAAAAAGACATTTTTTCTTTTTCTTTTTTTTTTTTTTTCAGTACTGGAGATTGAACCCAGTGGCATTCTACTTCCAAGCTATACCCCCCAACCCTACTTTTTATTCTTGATCTTGAAATGGTTTCACTGAGTTATAGAGGGCCTCACAAGTTGCCGGAAAGAACTTAATTTCCTTTGCAGCGAGGTGTGGCCATGTGATATAGTTGTGGCCAATGACGTGTTATGTAAAATTGCCAGTGAGAAGACTTGGATTTTTCTATCCTTCCATCTGACTGAAAGAAGGATATAAATGTCAGCACCCTAGCAGCCACTTTGGCCCCGAGGACCCCTGAGAATAGAGAAGAGGGCAAGTGCCCAGGGGCTGCCAGGGTATACACAGCCCAACTCCTGGCTTATAGGAGAGAAAATAAAACCTTTTTTGTCATTGTTTTGTTTCATTGTTTTTTTTTTTTTCTTGATGCAGGGATTGAATGCAGAATTATTCATTCTACCTCTGAACTATAGCCCCAGCCCTCCCTATTTTTATTTTGAAACAGAATCTTGCCAAGTTGCTGAGGCTGGCCTTGAACCTATAATCCTCTTGTCTAGGCCTCCCAACTACTGAGATTAGAGGCATGAGTCACCCTGCCCATCACAACTACCTATTTTATGCCCTTGTCATTCGGGGTTTTCTATCGCACACAGACTTGATCTGACTCTCCTGTGGTTATTATTATACAATTATTATTGGCCCCATTTTATAGAAGAGGAAACAGAGGCTCAGAAAAGGTAAGCAGCTCCATTAAGGTAAACACTCTAAGTGGCAGTGCTAGAATACAATCTGACTTCACATCTGGGGGCTCCTAATCTCTCCCACACATGAAGAGCCTGAAACGCCTGGTGCCAGCCTCCTTCTTCCCTCTCCGTAGCTCTATCTCCTCCCACAGTTAGTGCCCAGCGCTGTGGGTTCTGCCCCCAGGGTCCTGACATCCCCTTCCCTTCCCACTCCTCCCTGCCATGGAGAAGCCTGCCCTGGCTGACGGCAGGCAGAGGGGGTGGTGACAGAAGGCCACCCTGCTCAACTAGGGGTGCTGTAGCTGGGGAGAAAGGAGTGTGTGTACGTGCGTGCGTGCATGTGTGCATGTGTGTGTGACATCTGGAGTGAGGAACACCATGAGCTGAAGTCTAATAAAGTGAAAGTAGACAAAAAGTGAAATATTGCAGAGGTGTCAAGGGTGCGAAAGTCACTGTCACTTTCAAAACTAGTTTGAGAGTAGTGGTACCAGCCAAAGGCAAAAGTCGATAAAAGTCATAACTATCGCGAGCTGGACCTGACTTCTGGAACATCACTTATCAGGTTTGGATCCCAGACCTGCCTTTTACTAACTATGGACTTGGGATTCTTGGCCTCTTTCCACCTCCATTCCCATAAAATGGGGGTAATATTAGAACCCCCCTTGCGGGAATTTAAGAATTTAATAAATTGTGGGACCTGAAAAGAATAACTCCTGGCCTGACCCTGAGTCATGTTCACTACTGTTATTTCCAGATTCCTCATACGCATTATGTAAGTGTGTGTGTGTGTGTGTGTGTGTGTGTGTGTGTGTGTGTGTGTGTGTAACTATGGATTGAACTCAAGGGTGTCCTACCTCTGAGCTACACCCCAGCCCTATTTATTTATTTATTTAGAAACAGGGTCTAAGTTACTTCTCGCTGGTTTTTAACCTGTGATACTCCTGTCTCAGCCTCCAAAGTGCTGATAATCCAGGTGTGTGCCACCGCACCTGGGACATTATATGATTTAATCCTCACTGGAACTCAAGCTCAGCTCCCATTTGGCAAAGGAGGACTGAGAATCAGGAAGATAAATATCCTTCCCAAGGTTGCTCAGCCAGTGAGTGAGCAGCCGTAGGGCGTGCCGTGGCTGCTGTGCCCGCGGTGAGCCACATGGTGCTCTGGGGAAGGGCACACGTGGGCCACCTGGCCAGCGTGTGCAAACACACACAACACGGAGGTCACCCTCACCGCTGTTCATATCCACCACCGGCTCTTCCATTTCATTATGAAAATCAAGGGTGATTTTTAAAAGAGAAGAAAGCAAGAAAAGTCCACTCTGGGGAAACTGTTACAGGAGGTCATTTCAATGAATCTGCAGCGTAACTGTGGAAGGCAGCTAATATACCATGCCAGGCACTAATGTGACATCCATAACATATGCTACAGATCTGGTTTCTCACAAGATCTACAGCTGGCATCTGTCAGGAAATAAACCGGATGGCTGACGAGCACGTGGTGTACGTGTTCTACTGTGTGGGGTATTTTGAATGAGGCTAAACCCCTCATCTCTCACACTGCTACAGTCCCCAGGAAAACAGGATGTTGTGAGATTGGTGGACACTACACTACCTTTCAAACTTCAGTCATACTGGACCACTTCTTAATTTACACTGAGTAAACCAGATTGTATCAGCTGTGTGGTAAGTGGGTACAAGTGAGATCAAGTTAGGCCTGGCCACTGGTGCCATGAGATATGATACTACTAGGTCATTGAAACTAGATTCTCTCCCAGAGGTGTAGCCTTGAATGAAACCCATAGCTTTTTCTCCTGAAGGAAAAACAATTCCTATTTTTTAAAACAAGAAAGGAGTTAAGCTGCATTTATAAGTATATTGATCAATATATGTTAGGAGAGGAAAAGAGAATTTGGGGGGTTAATTTATTTTTTTTTTTAATTTTGAGCTTGTCTATGAGTTTGTATTAATTCACTAATTCCCCATAGCCCAAGAGATGCTAATTAATTCAAGAAGCCATAATAGCTAATCATTGGCTAAATAAATCTAAAATGGAGAGTGTGTCACTGGAGATATCGCTGCTCATTTTAATTAAAATTATCAATTTGTGAATAAATGTAAATAAAGGTTATTGTATCCTACTCCAGGAAGTATTAACCCTCTGCACAACCTCCTGAGACTCTAGCAAGATGTAAAGAGCCGAGGCTATCTGAGGAACTTAATTCCTGGGTTATGCTATTCATCGATGCCAGTCTGTTGCCTATTGGCATTATTCTTTTTTTGTGTGTGATACTGGGAATGGAACCCAGGGGTATTCTACCTCCGAGCTACATCCCCAGCCCTATTTTTTATTCTTTATTTTGAAACAGGGTCTCACTGGGTTGCAAAGGGCCTCTCACTAAGTAGCTGAGGCTGTCTATGAACCATGATCCTCCAGTCTTAGTCTCCCAAATGCTGGGATTACAAACGCGTACCACCACGCCCAGTGTCCATTGACATTATAAAGCTGAGGAGGTAGAAAGGAAATAGACAGATAGGGAAAAGGCCTTGGTAGAAAAAAGCTAATTTCCTGAGTTTCCTGAGGGGCGACAGATGCCTGAAATTCCAAAGGCTCAGGAGATAAGAAGGCCAGAGCTTCACAAAGCCATCCTGAGTTTCCTAATCAACAAACCCACCTAGCAAGTCTGGCATTCCTGAAAGGAGACCCTTCAAAGGACTTGCAAATGCCCTATGCAAATTCTCCTTGGAGTCCCAAAAGTCACCCTAACCACAAACGGACTTGCAAGCGGTCAGGCATTGGCCAGTCAGATGGCAAAAGCGGGGCCTTTCCCGCTCGGGACCCCCTCCCCTTTTGGGGAGCTGTTCTCTCTCTCTCTTGCAGGTCATATTGGCCCTGAGAGAAGGCAGAGTGCATCTGAGGGCACGTGGCTCAGGTGACTCTCGAGTAGTGACCTGAAGGCCTCTGCTGGACATCATGGGCCCCTAGGGGTGACCTGTACCTCCTCTTTTCTGGCAGATCGAGTGGACTCTGGGAGAAAGTAGTTTGCAACTGATGGGCATTTGGCTTGGGCGACACTCGGGTAGTGACCCTGAAGGCAGCTACTGGACCCCGGAGTTCCGACCACCCTTATGGGGTGTTCGGCCACTTTTCTCTATTCCCTTCTGGTAGATCGCGTGGACTCCAGAAGAAAGCAGCCTGCACCTGAAGGCAATTCGGCTTGGGCTACTCTCAAGTATTGGCCTGAAGGCAGCTGCTGGACCCAGAGTTCCAGCCCCTTTGGGGGTGTTCAGCCACCCTTACCCCATTCCCTGTGCTTCCAATAAACCTTTTACTCCCCTTCCTGAGGTCTGCAGGTGTCATTCTTCACTCTCCGTAGACAAGAAAGAATTCGCGGGGGTTTTCTCGCAAGAAACCCCCGTTTCAAAGCCACATGGAATTAAGCAGCCTTGGAACACAAAACAAAGAGACCAAACTGAGAATTGTTGGCTTGTAGGAAATAGAATCAAGGTTAAGCAAACAACCACCCCCAAATACCTACCCTCATCCACAGTCAGGCCTAGGAAAAACCAGGCTTGCTGGTTTAGGTTTCAGTTCTTAAAGAATAAATATATGCAAATGCACATTCATTTCCATAGCTCAGGGTGAGCTCATCTTGTTAACATTCAGCTGTGGCCATTTGAATGTCATCTGTCATCCGCAGGGCTAGGAAAGACTGCCCCAGCATTTGGGGACTGAAGGGCAGGCTTGGGCCACGTTGCTTGCTCTGAGAAAGAGACGCACCTGTGCACACCACCAATGGGGGCCAGGAAACCATACCCACACACATGGCTCCTCAGCATACTGAGATTCCAAGCTGAAGGAAATTAAGAAGACCACAGAAGCAGGAAGTTCACTATGACCCTCTCCCACCTGCTCTATTGAGGACCCTCAGTGACAGGTGTCTTGCCCTCCTTCTGTAATACACAAGATTACACAGCAGTCAAGAAAAATCTGGCAGGTCTCTAAGTTCCCCTCAGTTTATTACTCATAGGTCATATCCCCCTTTGGTCAATCATACCTTTACACAACTATCCATTCTTCATCAAATCTAACCAGAAAAACAGTTTTTCCCTGGGTCTTTGGGCCTTCTTTTCTGAAGGCTACTTGTCAAGTAAAACATCCAATAAAGAAATCTATAGCTCTTTTTCCCTTGCTAATCTGTCTTTTGTTATGGGGGTGTCAGTCATGTGCCTTGTGATGGGGGAGGGAGAGACACTACTGTTTCTCCCCTGTGCTGCCGGAGCCAGTCACCCCAAGAAAGCAGTTTATGTGTGGATGAGCCCAGCGCTGTCCTCATAAAATCTAAAGCCGAGCTGGCTCCTGCTCTTGGTGGATTTGCCCTTGACCAAGGGAGATCCATCTTTATTGTCTTCTTAATCAGCTCAAGAGCCATTCATTGCTGATGAAGACCTAAATCTAATTCCTAAAAAAAACCTCCAAAAGTTTCAGAGACAAAATGAAAGTGCATAGCTCACAGATACCTTTTGCAGATGGTTAGGAAAGCATTTTTGTAATTTAGTCCAAAGACCTGAAATTAGTTTGAACTTAAAAAAATAATAATAATAAAAAGTGACATCCTTTGAGATGGAGGTGGAGTGGGCAAAATGCAAATTATTGTTATCTTATCAAAGGGTTACTTCTGAATGGAGCCTCTTGACAAAGCAGAAGTCTGGCTGGTACTTGAACCAGATAAACTTGTTATGCAAATAGCCTTAGCCATAGGGGAAAGGGCTGATAATGAAATTGCTACAAAGCCAACCACACATTATAGAGGTGACAAAACATCAGGCAAGGGCCTAGCTACCAATAAAAAGCAGTGCAGAATTTATGTGAGCATCCAGTTTAATTTATCATAACTAAGCTGTCAGGAGTCATGCTTTGACAAATGCATAACTAACACATACAAATGAGTCAATTATCACTAACAACCGAAGGTTCAGAACCAAACAGGGTGATGTTTTTTTCTTTTTCTTTTTTCTTTTAAACTCCAAGACAGGTTTGCTAATAGGATTTTAGACTTTTAGGCCTTTAAAAAAAATCTCTTCTATCTTCCAATAAGGAGGCTGGAAGCAAATCTGAAACCCACTAAGCCATGTCCAGTGCTCCTGCTTCTCACCCTCCCAGCCCTCCTGCATGCACCTGTGTGTGCTGGCACATAGCCTGCTCCTATCTGCACACTGCTAAAATCACCAGGCTACAGCTGGACCAACCCATCCAGACCCCCTACAGTAGCCAATGAGGTGGTTCCAGGTCCTCTGGTGAGTAGTGACCACCATGGACCAAGAAAGACCTACAGGACTCAGTGGACAGTGGTTTAGCAGTCACATGAGGACACGTGACTTTAAGATCTGAAGACTGTTAAAAAGTTGCTAGTCCTGTTGATTCTTTAGAATCAGTTCAGTTTATTTTTATATAAAGCTCTGTGGCTTGCTCTGTGAAGGAAACTAAAGCAATTGTCTGAAAAACTTAGGTTCAAAACACTTTTCCTAAAATTACCAGATAATCATCTTCCCCTCTCCACTCCTTCCATAAGGAAAAGCTTATAATCTGAAGGTCTTAATCCTCTGCCCTTCTTTTCTGATATGAGCAAGGTAAGTATAAAAACAAACCAAGGCTCTTTCAATAGACACTTCAAACACAGGGAGTATAATTGTTTATACTTAGAGATTTGAATAAATAAAACGAAATTGAGTCTGGTTAAATCCCATTTGTTAGGCTGCAGCCTAGGATAGACAGCCTCATTTATGAAACCAAAGGATATCGTCTGGAAATGGGGGGCAGGTTTCTGTCCAAAGATATGAAATGCAATAATCCATCTCCAGCCTTGAAAGATAGATGATCCTACAAATACTGTGGAAGGAGAACTCACAGTTGAAGAATCTAAGATATTCTGGGGAAACAAGGTGGTGGAGCTGAGGTTAAGAAAGAACTTAGAAATTATGAATTTATACTATATAATCTTCTCACTAAGAAAAATAATAAAGAAAACTAACTCACCAAAGAAAGAGAAGCTTGATGACATATTTCGATATCTCAAGTTAATAATAAGGTACACAATCATTTAATTTTTTCTTGTCTCCCTTGGTCTTTAGAACTTACCAGATTCTCCCTCCTCTGTTATTTCAACAAGATGCTTTTTGCTTTGCTCCTGGTACTATGCACAGAAAAAGCACTGTTTTCTATATTTACCCTCCATTCTAGTGTTCCAGACTTTTCCAAATCTAAAGCAACTCAGAGTGAGCGCATCTGGAATTCTCAAAATTGGGAAACACATAAGCAGATTGGAATTGGCATAGAATAAGATTTACCATAAGGAACTATCAAAGATAGGAAGAAATTTCTATATTTTAAGCACCCTTGAAGACCCAGCTCAGCCATCAAAGAGGTAATCCATCCAAGCAGTACTGGGCTTGGTTTAAGAATATAAACATATTCTTTAAAATATACATATACCAAAGCCAAACTTTTGTGAGTCAAGTCACACTTTGGAGGCATCAGGAAAGCTAAGAATGGGAAGGCATATTAGAGAATATGTAATGAATTTTTCTAGGCTGACACCTTAGAGAAGGTCAGTCAAGTGTATCTGTGTGCACAGTGCAATGAAAAGAAAAAAATGTTAGCCAGGCGTGGTGGCACACGCTTGTAATCCCAGCATTTGGGAGGCTGAGACCTGGAGGATCGCAGTTCGCAGACAGCCTCAGCTACTTAGTGAGGCCCTCTGCAACTCAGTGAGACCCAGTTTCAAAATAAAGAATATAAAATAGGGCAGAGGGTGTAGCTTGGAGGTCAAATGCCCCTGGGTTCCATCCCCAGACCCGCAAAAAAAAAAAAATCTGGATCCAGACCTCGCCAACAAAATCAGTGGAACCTCCGCTCCCAGACTTCTCTCCCTGGGGTGGTCTGAAAAGTGGTCCCAAGCCAACAGGCTTTGTCAGCTCTCCCTCCATCCTGTGGGGCTGCCTCCCCTCAGGAAGGGGCCTTCTTCTGCTCCTGAGTGAGCATCAATCATCCCTCCTGCAGAGATCTCTTGTCCTTCCTGTCCTGGCTGGACATCCCACCCCTGATTGTAGCTACCCCTGGTACATCCTACAGTCAGGACAAAAAAATGTCAGAGTAGGGCAAGAGGGTGAGGACAGGTCTTCCACCCTCACCTTGAACTTCATGGTCACATTCCAACACAGCTTCTCCTGGTGAGTTCTCTGCTGCCCACCTCGCCAGAAGAACCTGGCACGAGTCCAGGAGGGACTGAAGTAGCAAACAATTTCAGGGACCCTGAACTACACTGCATTTCCAATGAAAATGAAATACAGATCCACAGCTCTTCTACAAAGTCCTTGGGGCCAAACATGTTTAGAATCCCAAATTTTATCAAGTTTGAGAAAGGCAAACAGTCGCTGTATATTATGCAACATTCCCAGCAGGAACTGGGGCAGCGCATCGTAACCAAACTCTGATATATCTGCAGCAAAACATATGAATATTCACACGAAGCAGGACAAATAATGACTATAAATAGCCTCACATCGGTTCAGGGCATGCGTTGCCACCAAATCAGTTCATGTCGGGTCAGGCTTTGCTGCTAAGTGACTCAACTAAGAAAGGACTGTTATTTTCAGAGCTGTTTGGATTTGGAGACTGTGGATTAGTGACTGCAGATCTATCCGGTGAATAAGAAAGATGATTAGGACATCCAGTTTGTTTTTGTTGCACAGACCGGGTGGAAGCTAAGTCTGTACAAACACACAAGTGAGAAAATGTGTGTTGACACCCTCCCCACCCCCGGGGCCTGCTCATTAATATTTGGTCATTTCTTTCCTCCTTCCAGGATCTCTGAAACCATCGTTTGATATCCTAAGCGTTCTTTCAGCCCTAGCACCTGGACATGCCATGCAAGGCCTGGTCTAGATCCATACTCCTAAATTCACCAGATCTTAGCCTGGGGCTTCATGATCCCTCCAGAAAACTGAGTATCTTTTGTAGATTTGGGACCTGTGTAAACCTCTGCCAGGATGAGGCCAAAAGCCCATAATCCTGTACTTAGCCATCCTGTGGGTGTCCCTATTGGTTCTCCTGTCTTGGTTTCAGCAAGTCTTGCCTGGTGGCATAGCTCCTGCCAGGGACATGGTGCCATCAAATGAGTTATCATCCCGGTCTCTGCACCTGGAGGCACGGCTAGGGTACCTCACCTTGGTGTTCCAGCTCAGGAGCCTGTGCTTATTCCTCTATCATCTTGACAATGGGAGCCCTGTTCCCATGCCACAGATCAAAGATCAAAGCCTGACACTCAAGCTGTAACGCCTATTGGAGACTATTGACCTCTCTTCTCTCTGGGCCCAAGGTGGACATTGTTGGGTCTCCTTTCTCAGTAAACATGACATGTTGGCAATATTTGGTCCATGATAGAGTAGGTTCTCAGATAAATGTGACCCATATGATCAGGAGGACTGATAATAGCCAAGTCATAAGGGAACTTCTATTTTTCAGATCCTACAGAAGCCTCTTCTATCATTTACTGGAACAAATCCTGTCCTAGCGCCAAGTAAATTCCACTGGCTTTCTCCAGTCACTGTCCAAGGCCTTGTTGAATAAGCACTTTTCAGTGGAAAAAGTACTCACTGTGAAATAAAGTGGTTGAATTCCTCACACCATTTTTCCGGATGCAGTAAAGTAGGGGGAGGATTTCTGAAAAACAAAAGCAATTCAGAAAGAATATTAAAGTTTACCAAAAGGCAAAATATCATCTTGTCTTTACTGATGTCCTTCTAAATTGCTGCAACAAAATCTCTTCTGTTTCTTTCTGGTGGAAATCATTCATTAGTGGAACTTTCATAGTGCCAGAGCCTCCTTCTGCAGTCACACACTTTCCTCAACTGAAGCCTTACTATGTCCCCAGCTTTCTGGGCGCCTGTGAGAGTTACGCAGATTGGGAACACACTGGAGCCATGGACACTCTAATGAGGCGTGGCAAGCCCACGAGCCACTGTATCTGAAAGGGGGGAATGTCAGTGCTGTAGGAAAGCTATAAACATAGTGCTCAGGGCTTTATAGAAATAGGCTTTTAATTGTGCAGGATTTTCAGATCATTATGGTACCATTTGAATTAATTATGTGATATAGCTAAAGTAGACTCATAAACACATCAGTCACGTTTTTAACTATTTCCTGTGTGCCAACTTCTGCAATCAGCACTGGAGAGAGCAGAACAGTGAAAACAATGCCCCAAATTTCAAGAGGTTCCTGGATATGGAGGGGTCAGAAGTCCCAGAGAATGAGAGGAGAGGAGGGCAGACGGACTCGTGGGTAACAGATGACCTTTCTGTGAGAAGACAAGGAAGGGGCAAGCTCTGAATTTACCTGAATGCTTACCCCCAAAGAAAATCAGTTTTTAAACAGAAGTGACTATGTTACTTTTACTTGATTATTTTTTTTCCTAGCCACTCATGGAACTAGGGATGTGGGCAGGGCAGGTTCGGTGAATAAAGAAACATTTTAAAACACCTAAATCATGGCTGCAGATTTTTATACCCATTATATGTCCTCTTCATTTTAATTTGGGTCGGCCGGAAATGGCTCAGCTTCAACAGGCAAAGGCCTGGGAAGCAGCCAGAATGACCTGAGACATGACCTGCATCCGATGGTATGACTCCGGCCTGCCCTCCGATGACCATCCTCGTCTCATTTCTTATTGCACAGGTTTTATTTTAACACATTGCTGCCATAACAAGATCTAATCCTAAGTTACTTGCCACTAAATGTGGCTATATGACTAAGTTTTGGTCAATAATATACAAGTAAAAGTATGCAATAATTCCATACTTAATAGAGAAGATACATGCCACCCTTTTTCTTTCCCCTTCTTGCATCCTGGAGCATGGACGTTATAGCTGGAGCTGGAGCAGCCATTATGGACATGAGGCAACTTAAAAATGAAAGCTATGAGCTAAGTAGGCAGAGAAGATAAATAGGACACCGAATTCTTGATGATGCTGCAAAGCTTCCATACCAGAATGCTTCTCCACTAGTCTTCTTTAATGGGAGAAATAATAAGCTTTCATCTTTTGTAAGCCACTGTTACATGCAGCTGAAACTAATCCTGAGTCAAATAATACATCAGAGTATTATCCTACCATAAGTGGAAAAGACAACTCGATAGGCAATATAACTGAAGCACAATCATGAAGATACATGTGAGCAAAATTAAGGGCTGCCTGCCCCATCTGGGGAGTCCGAGAAGACTTTACAAAAGAGATGAACCTGAGTTGTCCTCTGAAGATTAGATCAACTTTTCAAGTTAGAGAAAAGAAGGAAGCCCTTTCAGGCTTAGAAATAGCATGCATCAAGGCATTAAAAAATGTCTGGCAGGCCAGGCATGGTGATGCACGCTTGTAATGCCCGAGCTTGGGAGGCAGAAACAGGAGGATCGTGCAGGTTTGAAGCCAGCCTCGCTGGCTTAGGAGACCCTGTTTCCAAATTTAAAAAAACGTCGGGCGTGGTGGTGCACGCTTGTAATCCCAGCGCTTGGGAGGCTGAGACAGGAGTATCGCACAGTAGCCAGCCTCAGCTACTTAGTGAGGCACTCAACAACTTAGCGAGACCCTGTTTCCAATTAATTATATATATATATATATATATATATATATATATATATATATATATCTGGGAGTATAGCCCAGAGGTAGAAAGCTTCTGGGTTCTACCCTCAGTACCACACACACACACAAAAATGTCTGACAGGAGCCAGTTGTGGTGGTGCATTCCTATAATCCCAGTACTTGGGAAGCTGAGACAGGAAGATCACAGGTTCAAGGCCAACCTCAGCAACTTAGTGAGGACCTGTTTCAAGATTAAAAATAAAATAGGGCTTGGATCCAGGCATGGTGGAGCATGCTTGTAATCCCCGTGCTTGGGAGGTGGAGACAGGAGGATCGCGCTGGTTTGAAGCCAGCCTCGCTGGCTTAAGAGACCCTGTTTCCAAATATAAAAATAGGTCTGGGAGTGTAACCCAGAGGTAGAAGGGTTTCCAGGAACCCCAGTACCACCAAAATAAATAAATAAATAAATAAATAAATAAATAAATAATAGGGCTTGGAGTGTAGCTGAGAGGTAGAATGCCCCTGGGTTCAATCCCCAGTGCCAAAAAGAAAATGAGTCTAGTAGGGTCAAAGAACATGAGTAATTTGGTGTTATACTTGCACTTTCTTTGATCTTCTTCAGTTTTCTGCTCATTCTATCCTCACAAAGCTCAGTCCCACAGGAAATGGCTGCTTAAATGATCCACTGGCTCAGGCTTAACTCACCCCAGATAGTTCACTGTGGCCAATAAGTCCTTGCAGACAGACTGGACAGACTGGACTGCAGCAACCCCAGCCGGCTCACAACAGCCTGTTCAATGATTTAGTAGAGTGTGTGTCTGTCTCCCAACATTGTTTTGACTGCCTTGCCTTCTCCAGCCAAGCATGGAGGGGCATTTTTGTGCCATGATGAGAGGTAGATCTGGCCGGGGTCCAAAGAGAAAGGGATGGCAAGTGGCCACTGTTGTGTACAGAACACTCAACTTCCTGCTTCTAGTCGCTTCCCAGCAGGAACTGTGCGCTTGGTGCTGCTTAGGTGGTAGCCCCAGGGGAGCAGCAGTGGGTTACCACCTGCCCCAGCCATCTCCATGACTCCACACAAGGAGATGTCTTCTCTGAAGCTGAGCATCAGAGGAATTGGATTTAGAGAAGCTCATTAGGCCTTGTAGATGTCCCAGCTTTCCTGGAGTCCATCATACTTTGGGTCAATAAAATGAGATTTTGTAAACGATTCTTACCGGTGTATAATTAAAACCCAAAGGAGCTGGAAGACTTTATAGTTCTTTCTTGGATCTGGTGCTACACATTGTAGTTCATTAAAGAGTAATGTGGTACCTCACTGGCTCACTCACCCTACACACACAAGCTGTAACCCTGCCCAGAGAGGGCCTATTTTATTTACTTAATTTTATTTCAGTACTGGGGATTGAAACCAGGGAAGTGTTGCCACTAAGCTGTATCCCCTGCCCTTTTTTAATTTTTGAGACAGGGTCTTGCTAAGTTATCTAGGCTGGCCTCAAACTTGCCATCCTCCTGCCTCAGCCTCTCGAGTAGCTAGGCTTATTGCCAGGGTGGGGGTCCCTCTTGGAGAGAAAGTGAGCTCTGCATGTTAGGAGTGATGGAAAGACCTTCGTGAGCAGACTCCCTTCTGCAGGAGGAGCCTGCACGTGTGTGAATGGCGAGTGGCTGGACGAGCCAAGGAGCTGAACAACCAGTTCTCGATTAGATTATGTTTATGAGCATACCAAGGCAGTTCGGAAGGCCATCGGTTTGAAAGAAAATGACTACGTTCAGCTTGAGTTGCATTAGCCTGGACTTCTTCCTGTCCCCCTGCCCACAGATGGCATTTGGGCCACTAGAGGCTAGCAGTGAGGGGAGAACCTATTATCTGCCCATTTTCCCATCATAATTCTGGGGCCAGCAAATATGATGGAGGTTAAATAACCTTCTTCCCCAAAGCCTATGTGGAACACAATGATTTTTCTAAACAGTCGGATTGAATTCATCATGGTCCCTAAACAGAGAAGCAGCTCATTGGACCGGGATGGACACCTGTACTCAGGACAGCCATCCCAACTCTGGTGATCTGTGTCACAGTGTGACTCCATATGATAAGCTGGGTCAACCCAATTCTCTTCTGAAGGTGACTGTTGTTTTTGTTCTTAAGTTTGAACTGTAAGATACCAAGAGAAAGAGGCAACATAGAAATAGGGCAGCTGAGAGAGGCCATGAGCACAGTATGCAAGCTCAAGTTCAGGGAGCAGAAATGAGGAGCAAGAGGAAGAAGGGTGCCGGAGAGAAAACAGGCCAGGTGCAGAGGAAGGGAGAAGCGTGCCAAAGGGACAGATACCCTGCGTGGGGAGACCAGGTGAGCTATTTTCCCTTTTGTTGTGAGTGCTTCCCCCCCTGTTGCAGCTAGAATATAACGGGCCCAGGATTCTGTTCATAGCCTGTTCTCTTCTCATCGTACACATCTGCTGACGGCTCACTTGACATTAACAGCTTCCCAAGCTGTATTTCCTGCTTTGATTTCTCTTCTGTCTTTTGGCTGGTATATCTAACTGCTCACTAGATGGTTCCAAGGAACATCCTAAAGTGACCATATCCACAACCGAATTCAACCTTCTTACTTGCGACTGCATTCGACCTGGTTGTCAAAGTCAGAAACCTAGATTTTACATCCTGGTTAGCCACTTCTCCAACTGGAGCAGGTGGAATACTGGCTCCCGCCCAGCACACACACATCATGCCCTTCAGGACCTACCTGTTAATATGCTACCTGACGTGGCAACAGGGACTCTGCTGGGGTAACGAAAGCAAGAGGACCCAGAGATGGGGTGGTGTCCTGGAGTCTGGATGGGACTGATTGGAGTCTTTTCAGGAGGAAGAGGGAGGCAGAAGGAAAAAAGGGGGGGGGGCCAGGAAAGACTCAAAGTGTGAAAGAAGCTTGGCCTGCCTTGCTGCCTCTGAAGATGGAGGAGGTGGGGCCTGAGCCAAGTAATGCTGGCGGCCCTGGAAGAGGGGCGGGCCTCAGCAAGGAACGGGCCCTGGAGTCCACCGATGCAAGGAACCAATGAGCAAGGAACAAATTCTCCCCTAGGCCTGAAGAGAAAAGCGGAGCGCTAATGACAGCCCGACTAGTTCTGTGAAGCTGTGTCAGATTCCTAACCTAGAGAACCCTGAGATGATAAATCTGTATTGTTTCCAGCCACTAAGTTATGCTAATTTGTGTTGACAATGATGGAGAACCGATACATCAATCAGGCACCAAGTAAACCTCTACTTGTCACCCCAGTCCCTTTCACATCCCAGCCAGTCCTTCACCAGCTCAGGGCCTCCTCGCTTTCCTCATTCCCTCTACCTCATCTCCCCTAATCCAGCTTGCTCTCCTTACCTACAGTTTCTTTATAACATACAAATAGGACCTTGTCATCTTCTTGCTCAAAATTCTTCAGCAGACCCACAGAGTTAACACGATAAAATCTCAACCCCTTTGCGTGATATGCAAATGGCCTTGCCTACCTGGTTATCCAGTGTCCTTTCAACCCACTCCTGCCTGCCCACTCAGTGCCCCAGGCTCTCCCCATAGAACTTGTGGCTCCCTAAGAGGCCCTGCTCGTTCATGCTTCAGGGCCTTGGCACATGATGTGCCTTCAGATTAGAATGTTCTCCCAATGCATCTCCCGCAGGCTCCTATTCACGTTCCCTGGGTACCTACAGCACCCAGAGCAGCGTGCTCCGTGTTTGCTGAACAAGTGACTGCCTGAAGGAATGCGCACGAAACAGACACACAAGACAGACACGCAGATGTTACAAGTCGGAAATGATGCAGACACAATGTGACTCAGCAAGCAAAGTAATACAAAAGCTAGACAAAACTGGAACAGCTCTTTTGGATACGAGCAAATCCCAACTAAATTCTTCACAGCAAGTGAGGTTTGAGCAACAGAGGCATGCTGAGTTGGATTTGACAATAAAACTCTCATCCCAAGTGTTCCCAAGTCCCTGAATAGACCTCGCCCAAATCAGCGAACAAATCACGGCCTAAGCCTCACCGTGGACCTGTCAGGTGTCAGGACAGTATCTATACACGAGTGGTGGACTGGAGATAGGAGAGGATGAATAGCAGCTCCTAGCATGTGTCTCACACCGCCCAGCCCACAGAGTTCACAGATGGGTCTACCAAGCACTGCAGCAATCCCGCAGCACCAAAAGCCACTAGTCCACCTTTGCAGGTGGCGAAAAATGCAGTTTAAATGAAGAAATGAGCCGGGCACGGTAGTGCATGTCTGTAATCCCAGCACTTGTGAGGCTGAGACAGGAAGACTGCAGGCTCCCAGTCAACCTCGGGAGACCTCAGCAACTGAGTGAGATTCTGTTTATGAATAAATAAGTAATAAGTAAGTAAGTAAATAAATAAATAAATAATAGGGCTGGAGGTCAATCCCCAGAACAAAGAAAAAAAAAAAAAAGAAGAAATATTCTTTAAAATATCCAGTGAAAAGTGAAAGAGCCAGGTTTTAAATTCAGGTAGTTATTTCACCAATGTCCATAAACCGCATTGTTTTCTGTATCTACCTCACAAAGAGTCCATTGCTTTAGGAGATGAATTAAGAGAACACGCATGCAAAAAATGACAGAAACAATTAGCAAGCAATGCCTCAAGAAGGTGCAAGATAAAGTCCTCAAATGCACACGCACGCTCACCAGGGGGATGCTAAGAAAAGAGTTGTCTCTAGGAGGCCGAGTTCATTAAGAAAGACACGCTAGAAGTTGGGCATTTTGAGGCAGGTCCTGAACAGAGGGGATGTAAACCAGCTGGCGATGGGAGGTGGGTGTGAGGGATGAGCAGGGCAGCTATAAAGAGAAAGATTTAAAGACCAAAGTAGAGCCATTAATAACTGCTAACGTACAGCTAAGTCTTTGGAGTGCCTTCAAAAAAATTCTACTTATTTACTTATAAAAGCAATAAAGCAAGACATTTGAATGTAATTATCTCTTTGGAGAGTATTAACTACAGCCACACAGCCGTCGGTCTGATTGCAATTAGTAGATCCTGTTAATAAAGTTGCTTAGGCGTGTTCCCGTGTCCTGTCCCTGACAACTACATCCCAGCCCAAGCCAAAACTGCTTTTCTTTCTAAATTACATCTTATATGTTTAAATTAATTTTAAAATAATAATATTTATTTGTAATATATGATTCCATTTCAGGGGGAAAAAAAAAAACACCTCCCAATACAGGACAGATCATAAAAAACAAGAGTCTTCTCCAGCACAGCACCTAATCCCAACACCAAATCCTTCATTTCAACACTTAATCTTTCCCATATCATCAGTATGGCATGTGTTCCATCAGACCTTTTATAAGCATTTGTCACATTTGCTATTAATATATGCTGTTTTCTTTTCTGCAAGTATAATAATCAGCACATTATCAGTTTTAAACTTTATTAATTTTTATAATAGTTGTGTAGTATTGGGCAGTGAAAGTGAGCTTATATGTCACACACAGGTGTACTGGTAGTTATTTTTTTCCCATTTAGCAAGACAACTTAAAGACAATACCATGTCAACTTCAGCATAGCCAAATAATACTCTACAACGTGGGCATGCTACAGTTTACTCAGCCATTCACCTATTGGTGGACATTTAGGTTGTTTTTATTGTTTTTATTTTTCAAACTATGTGTAGGCTGAAATGGGGTACACATGCCACCTGCGTCATACACTTCTAAGTTATAAAAGATTTCTTTGGTGGCAAACAGCTCTTGCCAGTGAATACTTTGGCTCTCACCACGTAACTTAAACAGTGAGAGCAGACATTGCCTTCTCTTCTGGGATGGCTCAGCAAGCCCTTGCAGAGGAGAGGGGCCCCAGAGCCCAAGCCAGGGAGAAGGTGACCAACACACGGTTCCCAGGGCTATGAAGAGCACTCCTGGGGACACAGCTCCATAGAACATGCTGTGAATAGTGACTGCACGTTCAAGTCCATCAGAACCATGCTTGGAACACTGCTGCTGGGTGCCAGGCAGCAAATAATGACCTCGATATGTCACAGACCCAGATCCATCCAAAATATACAAAAGTCACAGTTGAAGATATTTTCCTAAAATCAGAAAATAGATATGAAAATTATTCAGAAATTAGCAACACAGTGCTGTACAGATGGCACTCTCATTAAACATGAAAGGCTGCTCTGGTTGGAAAAGATGCCTGTGTGATATGCGAAGCCCAGTAGAAAGGCACCTCCCAACGAGAGCCAATTCTTCGAAGTAGGAAAAGGCTGGAGAGAAGTTTACCAGGACACTAGACCCAGAAGTGACTGGAGGGAGACCAAGACGGAGCACACCTATGTGGCCTCAAAGTCCCATTTCACTAAAAGAAGTTTTATCATCAGTCATTATGAGGTTTCATTCCACAATGACTGAAGAAATTATAAAGGCACTAAGGAGAAAAGCAAAGATTTGTACTTAAGTTTCAAGAGTGTTCATTCTTTCAATTCTAATCCTTTTTCTTCATATTTGGCACCAGGGATTGAACCTAGGGACATTCTATCTCGGAGTAGAATTATTATCCCCCAGTTCGATTATCTTTTTCTTTTGAAACAGGGTCATACTAAGTTGCTGAGACTGGACTCAAACCTACGATCCTCCTGTCTCAGCCTCCCAAGTGCTGGAATTACAGGTCCGAGCCATTATACTCGACTTGATTCTGATCCTAAATAGCCTATTTGATCATGTCCCTTAAATAATATCGTCTGCAATACTCAGCTATAATCATTAAAATGTAAAGTTACTACACCAAATCACGGGGCTCATAAGAAAGCCATTCTTAACCATTTACAGTTAGTAAGTGACTCCGTGTTGGGTTCACTTCCTCTGGCTTCTTAGCTCAGCATGAGTCAGCTTCGAAGGTCACCTCAGGATCTCAATATTACATTCCCTGGGTCAGCTGCCATCACTCCTGGCCTCCGCTTAAGACGGGGGCGGGGGCAGGAGTCATCTTAGCTCTCATCTTAGTCATCCATAGCTGCTACCCCAACATTTCAAATGTTCACAAAAGGCATGAATTACATTTTCTCTTTCTCTCTCAAGCACGTTGGGGTACCTTTCCCTCTACTGTAGTACTCTCCTTATGCAAACACACAAGATATACAAGCAGCTCAGCCAGGCATGCAGAGAGCAGGAGAAAGTCAAGGACAAGAGCCAGGGCCACGTCAGGGGAGATGATGAAGGGACGAGTGGGCATGCGGCTCGCTCTCTGAGTCAGGTGGTCATTTGCTGGCAATCGTTCCTTCATTTCCTCCTCCATCAAGAACTCACACCACCATTGAATCCAACTGTTAACGTCCAATGTGGCAGAGAAGTAGACCTTGCCCAGGGCTGATGAATGACCTTTTCCTACATGGCCAGCATGCACAGAGAGGAAGCCACACACCTGTTCCTTGTCACACACTCATTGTCAAGTGCATAATTTTTAAAAAATTCAAGATTTTAAAGGGATGTTTTGCAAATTGATCACGTTAATCTTTAAAACTTTCCCCATCATCAAATTTCAGACTGTTTGTGCGGGTTCCTTGGGACTGCACTCTTTGAAGGTAATCCTTTGGGCATGTCTAAACATTTTGGAGATATAGAATAACTCCCCAGTTAGATCAGCATTTTAGAGGAAAAAAGATTCTCTGCAGTGGGATGGACATCACGGTGATGCAGTTGTGGCCAGGGGACCAGCAAGCTGTAGGTTAAATACGCTGAGATTTCACAGGGCACCATCACTTTCCTCTGGAGGTGAGTCGTTGAAAACACTTTTATATAGAAAGCAATGGGGCAGGAGGTGGCGGCAATAAAAACCAGGACTTCTCCTTACCTGGGTTCTGAACTATGAGGAACAAGATAAAATAGTCAGCAGATGGGAGCTAACGTGCCACCTTTATTATGGATGGAGCTGACTTTAGAGTGTGGCTTTCACCTACAGAGAGTGGGCTTTCTCAGACCAGGGACTGGGCTGGACCCCCGCAGACCCTCACTCAGAAGCAGGGTGTTGACCACTGAGCTCACCGTGCTGAACACAGTCAAGCCAGCAGGCGGGTTCCCTACGGGACGATGGGCTGTGCCAAGTCACTTCCCTGCAAACTCACAGGATCCCTTTTGAAATCTCCAGGACCCAGCCAGTTTGGGATTCAGTCAGAAGACAGAAGCCACGCCAGTCATTTCAACAGGGAAAATTTTGATATAAATAATTACTAACTTGTAACAGGGGATCCGGTATTGAGAAGTAAAGAGAAGGCTAGAGTTAGCACAGAAAGCCGAGTGGGGCGGCACAAACCTAGAGTCCCATTACTTGGGAGGCTGAGACAAGAGGACTACAGGTTCAAGGCCAAAATTGGCAACTTAGCAAGACCCTGTTTCAAAATAAAATAAAACTGGGTAGGGGTATAGCTCAGAGGTAGGGTGTCCCTGTGTTTAATCCCCAGTACTAAGAAAAAGAAAAGGAGGGGGGGGATCCAGATATCACAGATACTAGAAGCAGCTACTATTTCTAGCTGAGACAAAGTACCCAAGAAGAAACGAATTTTAAGAAGTACCGACCTCCAAACCCACGGTGAAGATGCAGGCCTCACTGGGAAGGGTGCAACTAGAACACTTAGTGGTAGAAAGTTCTCTTGATACAACATAAGCCCAGGCTGGCAAGAAGCCATGCCTGCCGGCGTGTCTTTGAGACCCACAGGGAAGCCATCCCTCTGAGTGCTAGTAGAACCCACTAGAGGGTGAGTGGCCTGTGCCATGGGTGTCCCAAAAGCCCTGCCCAGAGCAGAAGACCACCTAAGAAAAGGAAAAAGCTTTCAAAAGCTGTCCTTTCTCCTGTGGTGGCCTTCCAGCGCCCTCTACTGTCAAAGCTTAGCATCTGCCACATGCAAAGGAGACAGGTTTACTGAGTCCACAAACAAGAGCAGAAGGCGGACGCAGAGCTGAATGGTACTGAATACCTGGTACTTGATACCTGGTACAGGAATGAAGCGAAAGAAAGGACAGAGAGACCCGGAGGGTTATGACGCTCTTTTATTTTTTTTTTAAAGATGAAACACCAGATTTTTAAGAAAGTTCAATTTCAGGCTGACAATAGGCCACTCAGAGCTGCCAGTGAATGAGTCTGGTCTCCTCTGACACTGTAGGGCACTTGCTGGATACAACTGAGAGGTAACAAAAAGATCTGTCTTGTCCAGGAGCATGACATTTCCTAATTAAGATTTTTTAATTTCTATCCCAGAAGTTCCTTCCTTGTGAAAACAAACATTTTGAGAGGCATCCTATTGTGATGATCCTGTTATTGGCCCAAACTGTCCTTGGGATAAAGGAAAGTCAATAAAAACATAGCAAAGGTGCCGGGCGTGGCGGCCACGCTTGTGATCCCCGTGCTTGGGAGGCGGAGACAGGAAGATGGCACAGGTTCAAAGCCAGCCGCGCTGGCTTAAGAGACCCTGTTTCCAAATTTAAAAAGTATAAAAATGGATCTGGGAGTGTAAACCCAAGGTAGAAGGGTTTCCAGGAACCCCAGTACCACCAAAGAAAGAAAGAAAGAAAGAAAGAAAGAAAGAAAGAAAGAAAGAAAGAAAGAAAGGAAGAAAGAAAGAAAGAAAGAAAGAAATTTTGCAAAGGGACTTAGCACAGGGACCAGGGAGAGAACCGGCCACAAACTCAGACTTGAAGCCTCTGGTTTTCGGGCTCTTGGGTCCCAGAATTGTGCAGCTGAGGACCTGGAGCAAGCTGGCGGGCGGCAACTGCTCTCTCCTGTCCCTCGGCCTCGAAGACTTCCCCCATCACAGGAAGGCAAGGCCATCGATGAGAGCCCATGTGGCTCAACACTCTTGCCAGGGCCGTGGCCACACAAGGGGTGCTCCTCTTTCTTGTGGGTCCCAGCTTCCCAACACTTTCTTCACAAATGCTCAGGTGACAGGGAGTAGTTTAGGGGGCTGGTAATGGTCCTTCCCTCTTCTCTCTTAGGCCAGTGAGGAGCCCAAGGCTTCCCTGTAAGCTGGACCACTTCTCTGCAGGGTTCAATAATATTTCTAGAGTCTAAATAATAATAATAACAGCAATGGCTGGCATTTCTTGAGAGCTTACTATGCACAAGCACTGTGCTATGAATTTACTCACTTAATCCTCACATAAACTCTATGAGGCAGATATGCAATTTCACATCTTATAGATGAGAAAACCAAGGCTTAGACAAATTCAGAAGTTGGTGACAATGTGGCCAGGCTCACCCCGTCCTCCCCCCCCCCGTGTCCCGTGTGTGTGTGTGTGTGTGTGTGTGTGTGTGTGTGTGTTATTGGAGATTGAACTTGGGGGCATCCTACCTCTGAGCCACACCCCCAGACCAGTTTTATTTTTGTATTTTGAAACAAGCTTCCACTAAGTTTCTGAGGGCTTCACCAAGTTGTTGAAGCTGGCCTTAAACCTATGATCCTCCTGTCTCAGCCTCCCAGGTGCTGGTGTGCACCAACATGCCCAGTTCCAACTCTTAATTCTACACTTGAGAATCCTGCACCATCTTGCTTCCCAACTTGGATCTTCCTCTTCACTAACAAAACACCATCACATCTTTAAATTATGCCATGTACAATATAGATTGAGCAGCACATGCTGTATTCATGGGAATATGGATGTGATGTGGTAAGCCAATCAATCTCAGGGCATCCCGTCAACTTAGCTCAGTACTCTTCAGATCAGCAGGACATCGTCCAGCAAATCCAAAGAATGTTTGGTTGGGGATGCAAAATGATCAGTAATAGGGAGCATGAGCTGAGAATGTTTTCATCTGTTAAGGTTTATGTATTTTCTGTCATGCAGCTCCCTCCAAAGTCACAGCTGGTAAAACCAAATGGGTCATTTTACCATAATCAGACTGACGTCACAGTTCACCAAGCACCATTTGTCTTCTAAGGCAAAGCCATGCACCTAATTACAACCCATTGTTAATAAATTTATAATGGACAAAAAGAAATCAACTGCTATGGATTTTTTTCCCCAGCAAAGCAAAACCATTTAAAGGGCAGACTGCACATCTATTCTTTCCTTTATTGTTTCCATAAAGTTAGCAATATATTCCAGGCAGGAAAAATCAGGGCAGACCTCAGATGAACAGATTGTATCATCATATCCTACCACATTGTCTCTAATGGGGGAAATTAGCAGCTGAACATCAACACCTGTCACCATGAGCAGACCCTGGCACACAGGCCAGGTAGGAAGGCTGTGAGGTTCCTTAGAGCAATCTGAGCCCAGGCCACCAGAGACAGCATGCGCAGCAATGCCCACAGAGACACAGGCAGGCAGGCAGGCTCCATTTAAAACCAGGTGGATGCATGAAATGCCAGGGGAGACATAGCAGCGGCTCCTAAGAAGGATTGGGCTTTAACAAAAGTGAGCTCTAAAAAGGCTTTACAGAGACTGTGCTAATGACAGAAATGGAATTAGACAGACTTGGGCAGGGAGGCCAGCCTCAGCAGGAAACACTAAACATGTGTCCCCTTCCAAGGGCACAAGATGCTACAGCAGCACCCTAGCACACCGGGCAGCTCGGGTCCTGATGCACTGGCCAGATTATGGCTGTTGTCACCAGCCTCCAGGCCAGTTGCAGTAATTGCTACTGAGCAGATTATGCCACAAGTCCTGGCAGTTTGGGAAGGCGGCCCAAGTGAGGAAGCCCACATTTATTTCTCTGACATTATAAGCATGTCTTCTTTTTATAAGGGCTTCAGCCATTTTTCTACCTGGTTGCCTAGCAACCTTTTGAAAGGACAGAAATATGGGAGAGGGATGCTAGAGACATACAGATGAGTGGATTTGTATTTATTTCACAGATTCCTTTTCAAAACTCAATCTGTGCTTCCTCCTAGGGCAGGGGCAGGGCAGGCAGGGAGGGGCTGTGCTATATTATCATAGCGTAGCTTCTCTTCTACATCACATCAGGAAGTGGGTCTAAACACGTGAGTTCAGCAAAGGAGGGAAGGTTCCACTGGTGCTGCGTATTAATAGAGATGAGAAGTGTATCAATATCAACTCACGAGAAACATACTGAGGACACAAAGTGCCCATTTTATCCCTCTCCCCCTTGTAAAGGTCGCAGCCCTCACTTCATCCTCTGTGCGAGTGGCTGCTGGACACTGCTGCGTTCTGGTCTGCCTGGTTTCCTTCCTCACTAATTTACATGTTCCAGCAAAAAGAACCCATTTCATCCAGAATCATTCATAAGGCATTGAGCTAAGTACTCTTCCATGATTCTTTTAATTTCCCTCGTGTCTGTAGTTACTTCTCTTTTTTTATTTTGTATGTTTAAACATATTTTTCTTGATTAAGTTAAATTCATTTATTTTATTATTTTATCAGAAAGTTTATGGTTTATACACTGGTTCTACTGTTCTTTTCTATATTCTACCTCATTAAGTTTCTACTTATATTTTAATAAATTCTTTATTTTGCTTTACTAATTTTTAAATCTAATTTAATTAGGCTGGAAGCCTAATTAATTCACTTTCATTCTTTCTTGATTATTAATACAAATATTTGGGGCTATGAATTTGCCTCTAATCCCCTCTTTAACTATTTCTCATTAATTCTAACATGCAGTATTAATTTTGATATGCAGTATTTTCATAATTATAATTTTCTGTCTGTGCTTGAATTTCCATTGGAATTTTCTTAACCTGAGATGTTAAAGATAGTTTTAATTTTTCATACCCAGATGGTAGAAACTTTTGTTTTCTGTATATTTTTATATTGCATTGTAGTCAGAAAATGTTGTTTGTACTACATCTTTAGAGCCTTTGTAGCTTTTGTAACAGGTGTATATATACACAAACATACATATACATATAGTTGATATATATATATAAAATACACTGAAATATAAACACAACTAACATATAATAAATACACATTGTAAATATATAGTAATATTAAAAAGTAGATGTAAGCCAGACATGGTGGTGCACACTTGTAATCCCAGCACTTGGGAGGCTGAGACAGGAGGATTCCCCCAGGTTCCAAGCCAGCCTCAGCTACTGAGTGAGGCTCTTAGTGAGACCCTGTTTCCAAATAAAGTATAAAATAGGTCTGGGAGTATAGCCCAGAGGTAGAAAGCCTCTGGGTTCCACCCCCAGTACCACCAAAAATATAAAATAAAATAAAATAAAAAGTAGATGTAGGTAGATATCTCAAACCTTGTCCCTCAAAAATAGAGTATGTTCTTCTTTTCAAGTGTCCATGAAAAATTAACAAAAGTAAGCTGGGCGTGGTGATGCACACCTGTAATCTCAGTACTCGGGAGCCTGAGACAGGAAGATCACAGGTTCAAGGTCAGCCTCAGCGACTCAGTGAGACCTTCAGCAACATTAATGAGACCCTGTTTCAATCTAAAAAATAAAATAGGACTTGGATGTGGTTTCCCACATCTGTCATCTCAGTGCTTGGGAGGCTGAGACGGGAGGATCACGGGTTTGAGAAGAGCCTCAGCAAGTAGTAAGACTCTCATCAACTAGTGAGACCTTTTTTAAAATTAATATTAAGCTGAGAGTGTAGCTTGGACATAGAATGTCCCTAGTTTTAATCCCCAGTAGTACCACAAAAATAAATTAAATTAAATAAGGCTAGGAGTGTAGTTCAGAGGTAGAACACTCTTGGGTTCAATCCCAACACACACACACACACACACACACACACACACACACAACAACAACAACAACAACAACAACAACAAATTACACTGTTGTTTTTCTTAATCTATTTTTTAAAATCTGTCTTTCATGGAATAATAGAGGTTCATTAAATAAATTCTGCAACCAATGTGAATATTTGTACCTTCTGAAGTTTCTGTTTTATGAATGTGATGCCATAAATAGCTATGCTTCTTACATCTTCATTGTAAAAATAGCATCTATTAAAAAGTACCTTCTTGGACTACTTTAATATTTCTGTCAAGAATTCAATATTGTCTATAATTAAGAACTCAATGTTATAATTTTGCTTTATAAAATCCAGTACACTTAAAAGAAATTAAGAGAGAAAGTGAGAAGAATATTAGTGGATATTATATATATTAACCCACATAATTACTCTTTTCTGTGCTTTTTATTTTATACTGTGGTTGATTTCATTCAGTCCTCCAAGTGACCGTGTGATCTAGGTAAAATGACTCCTATTTCAGAGGAAACAAATTCAAGGACATATCCAAAGTCACTCAACTATTTGAGTAGAGTGAATATACAAACTGACTTCTCTTGCCTTCAATTCACTGAGTCTTTCAGTGAATCCAACAGTCCCAGGAGCAATTTTATGACCTAAAGTTTAGGAAATGATGATGATTTTATCATGATAAAGACTCTGGGAAGCTCTGCTAAAATTTGGTTACTTCTGTTTTTCCACAGTCTTTCTCACATGACCATGGAACCCTCTTTTTTCTAATAACTATTAACATGCCCTAGAATTTGGGGAAATCAGGCTCTACACCAGGCTGCCCCACAGGAAGTGCAGGGAACTCCAGGCTGAGGAATGAGGGGCTCCCTGCAGTCATTCCCTTCTCTTGGCATCCTCCAGCCTTTCACCAAACATTTTTTTTCCTGTCTGCAAGTAGAAGAGGATTCTGGTGATGTAGCAAAGAAAGCCATTAGAATGAGGATGAGGAATATACCAAAAATATACAATATACTTACTCAAAAATCTGGAACCTTCCCAAAGTAGACCTAACTCAGTGTTGTGTAAAGCAAAGTTTACTGCACATCTGCTTCAGAATCACCTAGGAAATTCAGACACAAAGATGCCCAGACTCTGGCCAGACCTAACTAAACAGAACCTCTTGGGAGTAGACCAGGGAATCTGCCCTTACCACGCTTACTAAACGATTCTGACGTGACTAGAATTTGAGAAACATAGCCTAACGGTAGTCCACAACAGATGTGAGGTGCTTTTCCAATTAAATCAAAGTCACAAACTAAAATTAAAATGGCCCAAGATGTATCCAGTGGGGGACTATTTGGCTCCTCGGTAAATAACCACATCTCAATGCGACCAGCCTTCCTAGGGAAGATTATTCCATGGTCTATCAGATCTCTTCATTAGGGAAACTTCCCTGCTATTCTAAGTAGCTTTCCTTAATTCAGTCCGATTACTCCCATGCTTTATACAGAGCTGAGTGCAGCAGTTATACTCAATAAACAGAAATGCCACTCCAAGCTCAACGCTTTCATCTCATCCCCTTCAAATGGCCACATCACCCTACAAAGGGAAAATCAGCCTAGACGTCCAGGGCCAGCTCTTTTAGGCCTCAGATCTTGATTTGGACAAGTAGTGCCCTCTACAGAGTGAGGCGTGCGACCACCGATGGCCCCATTCCTGCAAGCAGATGGCGTTCTCACGGCTCCTCAGCCACATTACAAAAACTGGGATTCCGAGGGCGGCTCAAGATGGAGGCACTTAAGGAAATTGGAATGTGACCATAGCTATTGACTCGGTTACAAATGCTGAGATTTCCTGGCCTTGGGGAAAGCACCACGTGCAAGATAACACCAGAGCCATGGTAATCCAATGGAACGAGCCAGGGCAGCAGGGGAGAATTGGATTGCACACCAGGAAGTACCTGCTGATCAGCTAGATTATTAGGCATGGCAAGCCACCAAGTTGGGTGGTAGGGCAGCCTCTAAGGGTCATTAAAAACAGAAGTATGACCTTCCAAGATTTTCTGTCCAGGCACAGGTGGATAGACAACATGACCTTTAGGACTTCAGAAGGAAGATCTTATGAGTATATAGAAAATGCAGATAGGGAGGATTGTTCTCAAGAACAACAACAAAAAGCTCTTTAGAAGAGCAAATGATCCATTTAGGGATCGTTTGAAAAACTTCAGTTCATTGTCCTAGGAATACCTTTGCTTCAGAGTAGCTTGGAAAGAGTTCAGTAGATGAGTTCACCTAAAATAATTAGTTGTTCAAATCAGATACATCATACATACACACATGTAAACATATAGGTGTATACATATGCATGTGTGGCTTAAGTTTTAAAAACTAACGCTCTTGGAATAATGAGTATGGAATACTTGGCAAGTTGTTTCACCTGAAAAAACAATAATAATCAGTAGTAATCCTGCCTGTAAAGATTAATCCACTAACCCACTTTGGAATAATCTCTTAAATAGCCCAGACATCTGTCATTTGAGATTATATTTACATTGATCTACTTAGATCCTGGAAGAAAAAGAATGCGATCTTTTTCCAGATACCTGTTGGGCCAGGTTCCAGGCACAGAGAGAAGCCATGGCAGGAAGAACCTGAGAGTGTGAGCACTAAAGTCTTATTGCCTGGGCTCAGGTCCCTGTTCTATTGCTTACTATCTGCATGAGCATGGGCAATTTCTTAACTCCTCTAAGCCTCAGTTCCACCATGTGCAAAATGGGATCACAATGATATGCCCATTATAGAAATCAGATGCGTGTTAAATAAAACAGTTCATGTAAAACATTAAACACAATGTCAAGCATCAAATAAGAATCTGATAAGGGATAATTAAAATTGCCCCTGCTAAATCAGGTGTGATGGCACATGCCTGTAAACCCAGTACGTGGGAGGCTGAGCAGACAGGAGGATCGCAGGTTCATGGTCAGCCTCAGCAACTTAGCCAGGTTTTCTGCAACTTCATGAGCTTAGTATACTCTCTGTCTTCTAACTCCAGCACACAAGATGCTCTTCTTCTAACAGTCCCCATTCTAGGACTGTCCATCTCAGTCAACTCACCAGATCTTCCATTAGGACCTGCCACCTTCCTGACCATGCCAAGACATTTAGTTTAAAATACATAGTTTCACCAGGCGCGGTGGTGCACGCTTGTAATCCCAGTACTTGTACTTGGAAGGCTGAGACGGGAAGACTGCAGGTTCCTGCCCAGCCTCAGCAACTCAGTGAGGCCCTGTTTCAAAATAAATAATACAAAATAGGGCAGGGGGTGTAGCTCGGAGGTAGATGACCCTGGGTTCCATTCCCGGACCCGCAAAAAATAAAAATAAAAATAAAAAAAAACATAGTTCCTTCCTTCATTGTTCATCTATTCAGTTGCTCATGTTTAATGGAAATTCCTACCAACAGTATACATAATAACCCTGTGCCAAGAGCTGATATCAGTGGGTTAGGCTAGTTACGCCCCCTTTCTTAACCATTTTTCTGTCCCAAACAGGTTAAAGATCAAATAAAAGGTGATGAGAAAGGGCAGCACGACCCAGGACGTGCAGAGGAGGCAGAGAGTGCCTGGGTGGGATGAGCAATAAGAGGCACCCAGCCCGGCTGCGAGAAATGTTACCAGGCAGGGGTTCGAAGCACACACGCTTCCTCTGGTAAACCATGAGTCTCTTCACCTCGTTCATTCATGTAGCTACAACATTTTACAGAACACAGCTCTTTGCTGTGATTTCATGGCAGCTGTTGGTTGAATGCAGACAGGAAAGAGTGAAATTGAGCCTATTTGCCCTCATCCAGGAAAAGAGGCAAGTTAGACACTGGCTCAAGGTTATCCAGCTCTTCTAAGGAGAGGTGCTTGGCAGAATTTGGCCACAGTATGAATTCTAAACTGCACGCTAAATAAGCATAATAGAGACATGAGCTGGGAGGAGAGTGGCCAACCGGATGTTATTTTGCTGGAGATGACATGTGATGGGGGCGGGGAGCATTAGAGGGAAGCACAGACTCCTCCCTCCCCCTCTTCTTTGTCAGGCTTCTGATTCACTAAAATCCAACCGGACCCTTGTTTTCTTTCCCGGGCCTGTAATGAATGGCAGTAATTATCCATGCGGGGCTTCTTGTAAGTCACGAGGCAGCTCTGGCTCCCGGCTCCCTGCAATTTTGAGCAGTGTGTGTGTGCGTTCACCCAACAGGATTGAAGGGTGGAAAATAGATTACAATTGCATTCTGGCTGGCTTCTGAAGACGTGATGGACAGCTGGAAAGAAATCTTCCCGCAGCTGCCAGGATGAGAGGGTGGCCAAGGGGTGGGCGTGGGGAGAGGAAGAGAGGTCCTGTCAGGAGCAGGAAGACATTAAAATAGATTTGGTACTTTCTCAAGAGTCTTTCTAAAAGATCAGGGTTGCTGATAAAACAAAACCGGAGGTCCAGGCATCTGACTGCATATTTGCACAAGGTAGGTTTCTTTTAGGACCATTCTGGGTGCTTGGGTCCAAATATGTGGTCACTGGCTCAGACAGAGAAAGATCACACTCGGCCCAAGGCTGGCCCTAAGGACAGGTATGGCCGTAGCTCTGAATTAAAGGACTCAGCTGCAAGTGTCTTCTTTCTTCAGCTAGAATCACTTTCCCAGGTTAAAGCTAATGTGGTTTTCAAGGAGTTGGATGAAATAATTTCTAGATTCCCTTGAACCCCTCTCCAGCCCCTTGTTTTTGGTGTGGGTGGCAGGGAGGAGGGCTCTCATTTACTTACTGAGCACCACGTTCTTGGCCCTTGGCCATTCATGTTACCTACAAGTCCTCTGCAATCCCTGCCTCTCCCCCAACAAGGGAAAGGTCAGACCCTCAGTTTACAGAGAAGGAAAGCAGAGTACAGAGGGGGAATAACTCGCTCAAGGACTTAAAGCGTCAGGGCTGCCGACCCAGGCAGGCCAGCTTCAGAGTGTCACAACCCCAGTGTCGTGGGAGCCCCCGTCTGGTGGCAGGCTTCTCTGAAACATTATTTCACAGGCCACTGAAACCCATTGTTAAACCCATTATCCCATCATCAAGGATTAGTTGGCCCAAAGGTGAGACCCCCAAAACAGACACCTGTCTATTGGCAAGGAGACCAAGAAAGGCCAAGCGCACAGGTGTTGTTCCAGGAGAATGGCCTGGGAAGGCAGGAAAGATGGAGGCAGGACTGGGTGAGGAGCACAGGGGATAGTCACAGCGGGACAGCCTCCTTGTGGCCTGCCTAGAGCAGCTCTAACTTGGATGCCTGTGATGTCTTACCCAGTCAATCATTCCTCCTTTGAAATGGCATGTCAGAGTAAGAAGGGCCGGTCAGCTTGGGCATCCAAGATGCTGATGTACACCAGGCATGGCAGTGCACGCTTGTAATCCCAGTACTTGGGAGGCTGAGACAGGAGGATCGCAAGTTCAAGATGAGCCTCGGCAATTTAGCAAGACTCTCAATAACCTAGTGAGAACTTGTTTAAAGAATTAAAATAAAATAAAGTAAAATAAAGCTGGAAGTATGCCATCAGAGATAGAATGCCCTGGGTTCAATCTCAGTACCATGAAAAAAAATGCTGAAGTACAGTAAGAGATTCTATTTTTAATTTACAAAATATTCTGAAATTGTTTGCTTCCTATATCAATAAAAGAACTATAACTTTGGAAATCAAGAATAACAATTACTGAGAGTTGAGGGGGGGAAATGCTAATCGGTATATATTACTCTTGTCTAAAACAGATACCGAGTTGTCTAAGTCCTGCGGTTCCTTAGTGGTTACAAAAATAAAGCACAAACATGTCACAAATGAAATATAAATAGCTCCACTATGTATAACCTAGAAACATGGCAGGTAAGTGGATAGAAAATCCCACTCCATACAAGTCACTGAGAAATTTACTAGCTTTAAGTGCAACCAGTATGCAAACAACAAGGTTGGTAAACACTCACCCCAAACTGCAGGTAAGTAACTATTTGATTTCTCCATCAAATACAAGAAAGTGATTTAAGCGGGCCTCTCACCTCCAGGGAAGGTGGACAGCACAGCAGTGCATCTACTGCCTGCATAGCAGCCAACCAAAATATTCAGAAGAGTTACTGCAAAATAAATATTTCCTCTCCATCCGACCACCCTTCCATCCCATGATGGCATCTGACTATTGGTTTAGGTCAAATTTAGATCACAATTTAAGAATTGATTTATTATCACCAGCAGTAATTCCTTTGTCAATGGGGTTGGAACTCTTCCACAGGCATGAGACCATATTTACCACATTTAGTCAGGGATCGTTCAGTAACTGGCTGAATATATAGGCCAGGAACTGTATTAAATATTCGAAGGCCATCCTCACATCCTAATTGCTCACAGATAAGTAAATGGACTAGTAAATAATTCTTCTAGGAGCCCCCACTTATGTCAGATCTTAATCTTAGCCCCCTGCTGTCAGTCCTTCTGATTTCAGAGCGTTCGTGGAGACATTTTGGTGAAATCACAGCAGAGCGGAACTATTCTCTGAAAATATTTGTGACTATAAAAAATTTTAAAACCCAGGACATTTCGCTGTGTGAGGGGTAGAAAGCACAGCAAAGGAATAATCTATTGCAAACTCCAAAAAAAAAAAAAAATTATCAAGTGCCAAAATAGTGCTGGAAACTAAGAACAAAGTGAAAGGATTCACACTCCCTGGTTCCAAAACTTTCTACAAAGCAATGGCCATCAAAGCAGTATGGTACTGGCCTAAGAAGAGACGTAGAGATCAATGGAATGGAATTAAGTCTCGAAATAATCCCACTCATCTCTGCCTGATTGATTTTCAACAAGGGTGCCAAGACCATTCAATTGAGAAAGAATAGTCTCTTCAACAACTGGTGCTGGGGAAAATGGATGTATGCATGCAAAAGATAAAACTGGAAGGATATCTTACAGCATGCATAAAATTAATTCAGAATTGATCGACAGCCTAAACATGAGAGCCTAAATAGAAAAGATTGGTTAGAGTTAGTAAGTCAAGGGACAAGGAAGGCTCGTGGCCGTGGTGGGGAGAACATCACGGTCGGTGGAAATGTACCAATATCTAGTGACAGAGGTAAGAAGAGAGCAGCAACTCTGGTATTTGAAAGATTTATCAGGAAGAATTTTGACTATTCACAAGCGACCCACTGGCTTATTTCACACGGTAGTTTATAACCTTATAGAGACACTAATTCAAATTGTGATACTGAGGGGACCTGCTGTTTTCACTATTATGTTTTCATTTAGTGTGCAAAAGGCCACTGAAAGTTTTCATGCACTTTATGACATTTTATGGAGGAAAGGGCATGCCATGTTGGTATATAGGATTTTAAAGACCTCAAAGAGGATATCCAATGCTCTATAGATTTGATAGGGAGAGTAAATCTTTGATGAGTGTATGTCTTCAAATTTGGACAGAAGATATATTGTTTGGCCTTCATGGCCTTAAAAATAACAGCTCCTGCTGGGCGTGGTGGCATAAGCTTGTAATCCCCGCTTGGGAAGCAGAGACAGGAGGATCGCGCTGGTTCAAAGCTAGCCTCGCTGGCTTAAGAGACCCTGTTTCCAAATAAAAATATAAAATAGGTCTGGAAGTGTAGCTTGGAGGTAGAAGGGTTTCCAGGAACCCCAGTACCACCAAAAAGTAAATAAATAAATAAATAAAATAACAGCTCCTGAATGCCTTTAGAGAGGGCATGATCTCTTTGAGCTAGTCCCGGCCTTCTCTTCCTATTGAATTTTTTTTTTTTTTTTTGCGGGTCTGGGGATGGAACCCAGGAGCATTTGACCTCCAAGCTACACCCCCTGCCCTATTTTTTATTCTTTATTTTGAAACCGGGTCTGAGTTGCAGAGGGCCTCACTAAGTAGCTGAGGCTGTCTGCGAACCACGATCTTCCGGTCTCAGCCTCCCGAATGCTGGGATTACAAGCGTGTGCCACCATACTCGGCTCCTATTGACTTATTTTATGCCCACATGTTTCCCTCATTTTCTTGACTTCTGTCTGCATTTCACTTGGTACCCCTTTGTAAGAGAACAAATAGTAGTGTTTGGTTAGCTTCGAGAGTGGGACTATGGGGTTTTTTTCTTCTTCTTCTTTTTCTTTTTTTTCTTTTCTTTTTTCTTTTTTTTTTTTTTTTTTTTGGTACAGGGGATTGAATCCAGGGACAATCTACCTCTGAATTAACATTCCAGCTCTTTTTATTTTTATTTTGAAACAGGGTCTCACTAAGTTGCTGAGGGCCTTGATAAGTTATTGAGGCTGGCCTCAAACCTGTGATTCCCCTGTCTGAGCCTCCCAATGAACCAAACAGCCCTTCTCTCTTGGACCTTATACTCTAGGGATGAAAGAAAAGTAAATAAACATTGTTAATAGCATTTTAATACGATTTTTAAATTTTTATGTGGTCAAATAGATCTGATTTTTCTAGGGAACTTATGAGTTTCCAGTTTTAGTTAGTAAGACCTCCCCCAATAATACCTCCCAATGAATGTGGTCTTTCTTGAAGGCTGTGGACAAGAGGAGCAAAGCCCAATGGTGAAAGTCTGCAGGAATGTAGAAGAGATCTTTACCATAACAATACAGGGTAAAGCTGGTATTTATCAAAAAATAAAAAGATTCCTGAGATAATGAAAATTATATCAACATGAGTAGTGGACTTTGCAGCACAGAGACCCACTCCCTGCCCACAGTGTGCCCAGCACCTAAGACTCTGCCTGAGATCCAGGAGGAGGCAGTGTCACCCTCCCATAAATCACAGTTGCTAAGGGAGCAGTGACATTTGCACATCCATGGACACAAGTCCTTGGCAGGGAGATTGCAATCCATTCCAGCCAGGCCCAAGGAGGGGCCTTTGTACCAAGAAAGGAGAAGGAGGTGCTGTGTCACACTCTCTCAGCAACATGGCTACAAAAATAATCACAGGAAGCAATCTCCCTTTGATTCTTGCTTTAGGGCTTCTGCAGGCCAGAAGGCCACCGAAGGGCACCCATACAGCAATTATAACATCCGTTTGCAAGGTTACTAGAACTAAACATTTATGTTAGCTGGGAAACCGAGTGCAGTCTATTATCACAGTATGTTCTCAGACAATGGGGTTCGATAGGTCAAACAAAAGGCTGGGAATAGAGGCCGGTACATTCAAATCATTGTCCTGGCCATTCACTCAATAAACATGGATTGAGGTGCTACCCTGAGCCAAAGCAGGCTAGACGGGGGACACAGAAAAGAATGCCTTTCCATTACTGGCTGAGACAAATTGCTCCTTCCGTGGGTGACATGAAGTGCTTTGGCTTTGTGCTTCAAGGCCACGCAAGAGGATGGGGAATCTCCCCTAGAATTCAATGGAACAGCTTCAGAGGATTGCGTCTCTGACTGATATGAAAAAATTATGTCATACTGTGAGAGTGAGAAATAGTAGGGGAAATAACCTTTTGCCTAACTGAACAGAACATTTTAATTTTCTCAGGTTAAAGCAACAGTTCACTATTTCTGAGGACCTTATTCTGTGGCGAAAGTACAGATGACTTTTTAAGTTAATGGTGGAGAGAAAAACTGAGAATGTTATGATCAACCTCAAACAAGAGACCAGATGAATCACAGCCTTCGAAATGGAAGAAAGATGCTATCACTCTTGGCTGAACAAGAACAACAACAAAAACATGTACAAGAGATGTTTTCTATTTACCAGAAAACACAAATCTGCTTACAAATGATCAGCAGTAGCAGCTGGAGCATCATAAAACATAGTTTTTTTCCTTGAGTATTCAAATGTACAAACTATTACGATACTCAAAATCAGTGAACCTTTGTTCACTAATATGTCATCAGAAACCCAGCTTTCAGAAGGACTTGGGTTCACTTTTCCCCCCAAATGGTTATGTCTGCGTTGGTACCCACACATGTAATGGCAGACAGGCTATTATGGTAGACTGGCTCCAGCCAGAACTACAGGAGTTTTCGTGCCTTGTGTGGGGACTAACACCCTGGCTTTGGGCTCATCTGCACAATGCTCTAGCCAAATGAATTCTACTTGACACGGGCATTTTGAAAAACCACAAGTTAAGCTAATGTCCAGTCACTGTTTAATAAGCAATTACCTTCGAGGATCAGGTTGTTTGAATTCAAATTCCCTCCTATCACCACCCATCCACACTCTTGCAAATCGTATGTATATATTTATGGAGCTCATAAAGCAGTGAAGAGAGCCTTCATGTCTGACTTGGGGCTCCCCATGCTACAAAGAAACTGACACATGTAAATTCTTCGATACTCTCTCTCTCTCTCTTGAGAGATGGGGTATATTCCTTTGCCTTTTGAATCTGGGTGGGCTCTGAGACAGATTTGACCAACGGAATCTTGTACACGTGATATGGTGCCGACTTGGGAACTCAGACCTCGAAAGACGGCAGCCTCCACTTCCTGTCTCTGGGAACACCTGCCCTTGGATCCCTGACCAGACATGTGAATCCAACTATCCTACTGAAAGATGACTAAAGAGAGGGGTCCAGCTGAGCCCAGCCTCCAGCCAGTCCCACCTAGGCAACAGGCATATGAGAGACGCCAGCTCGGGTCCTGTAGATTGGATCAGTTGCAGCAGATGAGGACTGAGTGACCCCAGGCAGGTCACATCATGTGAGATGAAAGTCACCCAGCTGAGCTAGGCCCAAACGCCTGATGCCCAAATCATGAATTGTAATAAAATGTTTGTTGTTTTAACCCTCCACGGTTCAGGATATTTTTTGTGCAGCCATAGGTACATATAACAAAACATCCAGGATCTCAGGCTAGCACTTGAGTGATGGGCACAGGGAAAAGCATCCGGGACGGCATCAGTCACCAGGGAAATGTCTGAATCGCTCTTTTCCTCATTATTATTCAAGATGTATAGGCATAGGAATAGGTTAAGAAACTAGAAATGTAAGAGTTATATCAGAACTAAATAATTTTCAGTTTCAGTCCCAAGAAAACTGGCTCCGAGATCATCATTGCCTATCCTAAAATTAATTGTCTCTGGAGGAAAAACGAAGAAATATAGGCCAAGTCTTTTTTTTTTAAAGGACCTGCCATCCTAGAGGAGAAAATGAACCCTTAAACTACATATAGATCTGTTTTAATCACAGACTGTAATAAGAAATACAGAAACAGACCAAAGTCTATGTGAGATTTCAGTGTGGAATTATTAGATATTCAAACCATTGGACAAGGATGAACAAACGATTCTAAGTGTTAGAGATTGGAAGATGTGTCCTCTGGAATTAGGACAAAACAGGTTATTCATATTTTAATCCGTATAATTATATTCCTCCTCAAATCAGGAAAAATAAAGTCCAGATGGATTAAAAATCTAAATACTCAAAATTGTTAGATGTTTATTTTATCTAAATATTTATACAAATAATAAAATCAAAATACTTTTAAAATTGTGAGATTAGAGATTCACAAACAAGCTACAAAATTCAAAAGCCATAAAAAGAAAAGTTGATGGGCTTAAATGCACTAAAATTTTATATTCTGTACAGAAAACAGTACTTTAAGCAAAATTAGTAAGCCAAAAGAAAATTCAGAAAAAATTAAAATCCCAAGAGAAGCCGGGCGTGGTGGTGCACGCTTGTAATCCCCGCGCTTGGGAGGCGGAGACAGGAGGATAGCGCAGGTTTGAAGCCAGCCGCGCGCGCTGGCTTAGGAGACCCTGTTTCCAAAATGAAAATGTAAAAATAGGTATGGGAGTGTAGCCCGGAGGTAGAAGGGCTTCCAGGAACCCCAGTACCACAAAAAAAAAAAAAAAAAAAATCCCAAGAGAAAAGAAGATGAAAACCACCGATGGATACAGAAGCAATTATCTTATATGAAATGCAAATGGCCTGAGTCACAGAATTATTCTGAGTTCACAAAAAATCAAACAATTGTACCTGCCACATTGAAAAAACTTTTTAAAAATTACTAATCTCCAGTGTAGATAAAAATGTAATAAACAGGTGTTTCCTTACAAATAAAAATGCTATAACTATTTTCAGAACAACCTGGCAGTATATGTCAATATTAAAATAAGTATACTTTTGACATATAAATTAATTTTTATTATGCCATAGAAATGCTCAAACCAATACACAGATACACATCTAGGCATACACTGAAACTTCATTTATAATCGTGACAGAAAAGAGAAACAAGAGGACTGTCCACCATAAGGGACTGGTTAAATACATAATGAAACATCTATACCATGGGATAGGACCGGCCATTTTATTTATTTAATTGCCAATTTATTTATTTTGTGGTACTGGGGGTTGAATCCATGGGTGCTCTATCTTTGAGCTACTCTCCCAGCCCTATTTTTTTTTTATTTTGAAACAGGGTCTTGTGAAGTTGCTGATGGTCTTGTTAAATTGCTGAGGCTGGCCTCGAACCTAGGATCCTCCTGTCTCAGCTTCCCTGGGTTCAGTCCCCAGTACCAAAAAATAAGAAAAGTAAGAAATACAATACCACCTACAAGATAAGAATCTTAGTCATGGAATTCCAACTTCAACTGTTATTACCCATTGTTTCTATTCCTCTGGAAAATCCAAAGTCAATAGACCTCATCCCTTATGTCAGCACTGTGATTTTAGGGACTTGGAGGGCTGCTAAGGGATACATCCATCTTGATGATAAGATTTGCCTGCCGTGGCACTCCGTCTCGCTTCAGGGCTCTGGAGAAGGTTCCAAGCCTTACAAACACCCATCTATTTGAAACTTCCCAGTAAGGCTTTCATCTGCCTCCTGCTGCTGGCTTTAATTATCCTGCCAGTGCACGGGAGGGCAAATCCGACCTCGGGCTTCCACTTGGCCTCCGTGGCAGCTCTAGAATGCATGTGTCCTGTGGGCTTTCTCATTTTATGCAGACCCTACACATAAACAGGCCCTGGAATACTGGGCCTCACGTGCCCACCGCCTCTCTCCCTGTGCCTGTGTGTCCCACAGTCAGAGAACAATTGCCCATGAGAACTATCACTTGTTAGTGCACATACACTATTGAAGATTAGTCATTGAACCACCCCAGCAACTCCCAGCTGTTGTTTTGTTTCATCTGATGGATGCTGGCATTCTGCCTGAGGGCATCCTCCCTACAAGACTCCACCTGGCTCCCCCTCCAACCACTGTAGACAAAAACTAGATTGAGCAGAAGAGCTTGAATGCAGAGAAATGTCTTATTTTTCATCTTCTTTTGACTGGGTGTTACACCCAAAAATGTACAAAGTTAGAATAACCTATTAACCATTATTAATTCAGTTGAAAGCAATATGGTTCTAGGTAACTGTTTTCTCATTTCAGAGAAATCATTTGATGTTTGATGCAACCTAAACTATCAACACCCCCAAATTTAACATCCAAATATGTTGTTGGGATTCAGTCATTTATGTCCATCTAGAATATCTTCATTCAAGTAGAATACTTTTAAGTAGGATTTCAATCACTAAAATAAAACCTGGGTGAGCAGTCGGTACAGATGACTAAGGGGCATGTGGTCTTCCGGGTTCCATGAAGTGATCACCACACGCTGACAAGTAGATTGGGGTAACACTCATGGAAACTACTCCCCTTCCATCCAGCCAGCGCTCAGCTCCCCTCCCTGTGGGAGCATCTTTCGCAGGCTGGGCGGCTTCTCCACAGGCAGGCTGCACAGATGTGGCCTGTAAAATCCCAAGTGCCTACACGCTGGCGCCCACCATGGCTCCTCAGCTAACTAAACAAACTCTTTGTGATCCGACACCTCTTCCTGAGGTTTGCTTTTACTTTCCAAAAGATCTTCCAAGAGATCTGGCACTTGGAAATCTTCATGCTTAGCTAATTTTGAGATGGGGAGAAATAAAGACAAATACCCTAATTCTAAGTTTTAGCAAATAAGTCACGTAAGATGTAAGGCGGCAGGTTTTGAAAAGCAGAAAGACACTCTGATGCTGTCTGTTGCTGAGCAGCGGTTGACGCTGCTCACGGACCAGATCTGCCAAGATGAAAACAGCCCGCAGGATTCTAAGCTGATGGACACTGTTTCTTGTTTCTTGTAATGCTTGACCCTCCTTGTTTCAAATCCCAAAGGTAAAAAGGACAATCAAGTTTTCTTACTTCTGTTGCACTAAGCGAGCCCCTGATTCTCTGCCACCCTGCTCCCGCTACCAAGTGCTCTTCCGCCTCGCAGGAGACCGGGGCTGCCCACACCACTCCTCAGACGGATGCGTCTGGGAGCAGAGAGTGGGCTAAAATGCACAGGTGATAAGGGCTTAGGAATGGCCCATCCTTGGATTGCGGGCTTAAATAAGCCTTCTCTGCAGCCTAGGGGCACCTGGTGGTGTTCTCTCTGGGGTTCAGTTTCCTTCTTTGAAGCTGAAGTGGTGATAGTCAATAACGAGCTCCTGAGCTGTTTGTTTGCTTTGTACTGGAGGTTATTGAACCCAGGGACACTCTATATTTGAGCTACACCCCCAGGCCTATTTTATTTTTTATTTTGAAACAGGATCTCCCTAAATTGCAAAGACTGGGCTCTATCCTGTGATAAAAATCCCGAATATTTGAAGGAATTAAATGTAGATAGTAATATGTGAAATACTTAGACCAGTACCTGGATCATAGCAAGTATTCAATAACTATTAGGTTTTTTCATTTCAGGAAAAAGAAATTTACTGGAAAGTTATTTTAAGGGCCATAGTAGCAAAGAAGATAACTGTGATGTCAGATAAGCCAGTGGTAAAGTTAGGAAGCAAGGATGGCCATAGAAAGTGGGCTGTGAACCTCCCTTGGTGGCCTCATTTACTTAATCCCTCAGTCAATCAGGTATTTATCTCTCTCCCTATTCCAGAAACTGTGCCACTCCTATAACTCCAGAGAGAATGAAAACACCATCCTCCCCTTCTTCCCCAAGCTCATATTTTAGTAGAGGACATAGAGACACAACAGTACAGTGGCTCCCAAGCATAAGAAACATCATCATAGCTATAAATCCTAAGGGGAGCCCAAGATCTTTAGTCACCCACCCCACAGCTCCTGTGCCAGGTTATGGATGCTTGAGATTCAGTCCCTAACATTCTAGTACTTTAGTTTAAGAATCTCTCTCAGCCAAGTGTGGTGGTACGTGCCTATAATTGCAGTACTTGGGAGGTTGAGACAGGAGGATCACAGGTTCAAGGTCAGACTCAGCAATTTAGGCCCTCAGCAATTTAGTGAGATCTTGCTTCAAAATAAAAAAAAAACAAAAAAACAGGACTGAAGGTGTATCTCAGAGGTAGAACACCTCTGGGTTCAATCCCCTATACTTCTCCCTCATACATATACACACAAAAAGAAAGAAGGAGGAGGAGGAGGAGGAGGAGGAGGAGGAGGAGGAGGAGGAAAGGAAGGAAGGAAGGGAGGGAGGGAGGGAGGAAGGAAAGAAAATAATCAATCTCCCTCTCTCTCTCTCCGATTAAAATGAGAATAACCTGGCGGGCATGGTGGCGCATGCTTGTAATCCCAGCATTTAGGAGGCAGACAGGAGGAACATGGTTCTCAGTCTTAGCTACTTAGTGAGGCCCTTCACAACTCAGTGAGACCCTGTGTCAAAAAATAAAGAAAACAACCACATTGTATCAGCTTTTTCTTGCTGGGACCAAAATTCCTGATAAGAACAATGTCTTGGTCCTACCTGCTTCCAGTTAGCATTCAGTAAATCTATGTAAGTTTATGAATCTACTAAATGGATGAACCCACTAGGAGGCCAGCGTACCCTTGAGTGATCCAGTCTTCTCACTTTTGAACGCCGCCCACCACGTGCCAACATGTGAGCTTTGCTAGTGGACACCCAACAGCCAAACCGTGACACTTTATCCTCAGCCCCTGTCGGCGGGGACCCACCTCCCAGGGCGAGATCTGGCTGATGTCTTAGGATAACCCATTGTCAAGCTCTCCCCCTCACCCACCTACCATAGGACCTAGCAGTTCTCCACCTGAGGTATGTTTATTTGGAGCAATCCTTAGCAGCTGGGACCTAATTTGAAAATAAAACAAATTATCTTGAGGAGAATTCTAGTTCTCTAGAAAAAAAATTCTGGAGAAGAAGCCCCAGAAAATAGATGACACATATGTATGTACACACATATATACATGCATGTATATGTAAACACATATAAGCCTTCATCAAAATTCTAACCCTCCCAAGAGTATTTCTAGAACACAATTATCATCATTACTATTTCTGAGTTTCGTCATTTTTCTTTCATATGGCTGAGTCTCGGGTCTCGTGCGGCACCTGTGACAGCGTGCCCTAATTGCTAATGGTCCGTTCACAGATATTCCTATGGTACTGCTGCTGTATAAATCGTGAACAGCGATTAAATAGCCTGCGAGCAATTTTAACATTCATCAAATTGATAATGGCAAGAAACAAATTGGAGCCTTTCAATGTTTTACCAAATGTGCTCTTTAATTCCTTATTACTCTATATATTTCTGGAAACTCTTTCTATACACAAACCAGCTGAAAAGAAAAGTGCTCTTTGCTGCAAAAATAAAAGAGCGCGTCTAAGCTGCCTGCCACCCCGGGGATAATCACAATCACATTAAAATGCAGCTCGATGGCTCATCTTTCTCCTTTCCCCTCTATCAGTCAGTAAATTAATTCCTTTATAGATATGAACATCAATATTCTATTTTTGTAAAAAGTGCCCTTTTTTTTTCAATTACTTCCTGGGAACAGCAGAGTTACTATGGCAATAGTTGAAGTTTGCACTCTGCAGCTTCGGACAACCACTGTTTTATAAATGGGAAGCTATAATTTAGCTCAATTCATTTTAAAAGGTATATGAACACCCACGCATTCTTCACAGTCTGTGGCAACTCCGCAGTGTGGTGTGTGTGTGTGTGTGTGTGTGTGTGTGTGTCACACTGGAGGTTTTGTTGATCAGGCCTATGAAATACGGCGAAGAGAGTAGGAAAAGAATCTTCTTCCGAGGTGAATTTTGATACGCCAGCTCTCAGTGGCACGGCTCAGCCGCATGGATGTTACATACAATTTGTTGAAGATGGTGAAGCAGTGTACATCTTCTTGAGACTTCCTCCCATGGCGCCCTCCTACTAATAACCTTACCCACCATGTGAAGGAGATCGACTGGTGAAAGGTTCTACTCTCCTCTGGGCTACAAAGAGTGGGTTCATGGCCCATGAAGACCCCATACCTCTCCATCCCAGGGTGATGCTCAGTGCTGAAACCTCCTTCTAGTCCCGCACAATGTCATTTTGTGGTTTCCAAGACCCAGAAAACAAGAACCTCCTCCCGACTGCACCAACATGGAGACATCTAGTCAATTCCTACCACAGACCACTTGAACACCCAGTCCTCCTATGTTGTACTATGGCACGTGGCTGAACCATTAGCCAGCAGTGGTTATACAGACAGGCTGGCAACATCTCAGCAATTTGTATTTCATCTCCAGCCTCCACATGGAGAGCCCTTCAACAATCTATTTCCCACTGAATCAGCTTATTTCCTCTACTACTGTCTCTTTTAGCTAAGCCTTGGGCTATAAAGACTCTCTCAGCTCATGCATGGTCCAGTGCTCTGCTTATCAGAGAAAGATCATTGGGTCAAAATTCTGCATGAAAAGATACAGGGCCTGCCTCCCACTTGGAAAGACCTCCCACCTTTGGAAGCCCCAATTATAAGCGTTTGTAACCTGGAGCCAAGAATGAGCTTCAGAGCATCCATAAACCCTCAAATGAATAGGCAACATTTTATCCATTTTTCTAGGAGAAGGTCATATGATTTTCAGTGGGTTCCTGTGGGACCCTCTTGGGTGGGGGTGAAATTCACTGTCTTATCCAATCCAGAGTGGTCTTCAAGTACAGAAGACTTGAAGTAGATGGCCAGCAATAGAATCATACCTTCAACATACTAAAGAAAAGAACTCTCAATGTGGAATTCTATAGCCAGCTAAGATATTTGTCAAGTTGAAGATATTTTGTAATGAAGAAATAATAAAATTTTAGAAAGGCAAAAACAAAGTTAATCACTCAAAAATTCCTAAAGAGCTATTTAGGGTTGTACTTTTATCCTGAATTTAAAAAAAAATAGAATACAAGAAGCTATATTGAGCAAAGATACCTGGTACAAATGGAGAGATTTTTAAAACATAGTATCTGGACATAGTGGTACATGCCTGCAATCTCAGTACTTGGGAGGCTCAGCCAGGAGAATTGTAGATTTAAGGCCAGCCTTGACAATTTAGTGAATCCTGTAGTAACTTAGCAACCTTGTTTCAAACAAAAAAAAATAAAATAAAAAGATCTGGAAGCATAGCTTGGAGGTAAGGTAGAATGCCTCTGGGCTCAATCTATAATAAAAAATTATAATAGTAATGATTAATTAATTTGGGGACACAGGGCTTCTTTTGTATGTGGTTCTGAGGGTGGAACCCAGGGGCTTTTCTACCTCCGGGGTATACTCCCAGACCTATTTTATACTTTATTTGGAAACGGTCTCACTAAGTTGCCAAGAGCCTCACTAAGTAGCTGAGGCTGGCTTCGAACCTGTAGGATCCTCCTGTCTCAGCCTCCCAAGTGCTGGGATTAAAAGCGTGCGCCACCACACCCAGCCAAAGGGCTTTAAAAATAAGATATCAATAGAATACATGGAATCATTGAGATATGCATTCAATTATACATTTCAATTTCTTTTATTCTTTAGAAAATATGTAAAGATTATATTTATATATTGTTGAATCAATACAATATGTTGTTATACAATAATAATTATAATTATTATTATAATAATTATAATGAATCATAATAAATTATGATTATATTATAATAATTAATATTATTATACAACAATAATTATAATAGGTTATTATACAATAATAACCTAAAACTAATGTATAATTTCCAGACGATAGAGAAAAAAATGAAGCACTAAAGAAAATCAATATAATGCAATGTGTGAAAAAGAAAAGCATTATAAATATCAAATAAAATTTAAGGGTGGGAATGAATCCAAAGAGATCAGAAATCATGAAAATAAACAAAATAAACTGGCCAGTTAAAGTCTCAGATTGAATTTTTAAAAAACCCAACTATATGTTACTGACCAAACATTCTTGAAGCACAGTCATACAACAGAGTTGAAAGGAGTCGATTTGATAAGATATATTAGACAACAAAAACGTATTTGCTATAGTAAAACTAAGATGAAATTACATAAAAGCAAAAAGGCCTATTTATTAGTAATTAATCATAATTCTGTACTTGTAATTATAAAAAGAAATGATCCGTTTATGACCAGTATGGTGAGACTGTGTGTGTAGGTATTGGGGTTGAACCCAGGGGCATTCTGCCTCTGAGCTACCCCCTTTTTATTTTGAAGCAGGGTCTCACTAATTTGCAGAGCACCTCGCTAAGTTGTTGAGGCTGGGCTCGAGCCTGGAATCCTCCCGTCTCAGCCCTAATAGAACCAAATACAGAGTTCCGAATCAGAACTCCATAGAGACGAGATCTAGCTGATATGGTAGACTGACATTGCAAACCAGCGGGCAAAACACTCAGCAACAGAGGAAGATGGAACAACTGGTTTTCCTAAAAAAAAAAGACATAGATTCCCTCCTCAGATCATATACAAAAATTTTTAATTCTAAATGAATTAAAGACCAAGTGAATAAGCCTTTAACCTTGTAAAAAAAAAAAGAGAGAGAGAAAGAACTTTATTTATTTATTTATTCATTCATTCATTCATTTTGTGTTACTGAGTATTGAACCTAGTAGTGCTCTAACCCTGAGATACATCTCTGACCCTTTTTATTTTATTTTTTTGTTTTGAAACAAAGTCACACTAGGATGCCGAGAGTCTCACTACATTGCTGAAGCTGTCCTTGAACCCGCAATCCTCCTATCTCAGCCTCCCAAGTACTCGGATTACAGGTGTGTATCATCATGCTGCTTAACTTTATAACTTTAATGTAGGTAATGATTCCTACAATACATAAAGCATAACCAAAGACAAAAAAGACTGAGAAATCTGACTACGCTAAAATTAAAGACTTCTCACAAAATAATAAATACCATAAACAAAGCTACAAAGATAAGACGCAGACTAAGAGAAGATGTCTGCAACACATTAAAAAAAATAAAAGATAGCCGGGCGTGGTGGCACACGCTTGTAATCCCCGCGCTTGGGAGGCGGGGACAGGAAGATAGTGCAGGTTCAAAGCCTGCTGCGCTGGTTTAAGAGACCCTGTTTCCAAATTGACAAAAAAGTATAAAATAGGTTCAGGAGTGTAGCCCGGAGGTAGAAGGGTTTCCAGGAACCCCAGTACTACCAAAAATAAAAATAAAAAAATAAAAGATAAGTATTTAGAATATACAAGATGTTCTTATAAATTAATATCCCTCTTTGGAATGCTAGTTAGTAATACCTAAATTACCATAACAATTCTACCTCTAAGTAAATCCTCCGGAGAAATCCTCAAACATGAGCACAAGAAGACAAGCTCCATGTTGTTCATATAACAATGTAGCTGTCTATCAATAAGAACATGGATAAAAAAGCTGTCACATAGTCTGACGATGGAACACCATGCAGCAGGCAAAATGAGCAACTAGATCTACATGCTCTAATATGGATAAATCGTCTAAACACAATGCTTAGCAACAAAAAAGCAGGGTGCAATTGGATACATATAGCATGGGTCAGTTTATATAATACTTTAAAACAATCAAACCATGTAAATATACAGTAAAAGTTTTTTAAATGCCTGGGGAAAGCCAGGTGCCATGGTGCATGCCTGTGATATCAGCACGTGGGAGGCTGAGACAGCAGAATCACAGGTTCAACGTCAGCCTCAGCAACTTAGCAAGACCCTACATAAAAAAAAAAAAAGATTGCTGGAGTATTGCTTAGAAGTAGAATGCCCCTGGGTTCAATCTTCAGTACCCAAATAAGTGATAACTGTATAAAGAATATATGCAATTTCAGTATGATAGTTTTCTCCAGGAATAGAGACAAAAATAAAAGTAGAGCTACTTTACCATTATTATGTTTTATTTGGTAAGAAAAGAAAATTTTTTTTAAAAAAAGTGGGACATTCAAAGATCATTTTGAGTATATGGGAGATCACATCATTTTAAGTTTTTTGATGTGTTCTAACTAGTATAAAAATCAAATTTCACAATGTAGGTCACTCAGCTTAATACACAAATTTCTTTATTATGAGCATCTTTCCCAAAGGTCTCTTTCTGTCTTTCCTCTTCTCTCTGTCTTTGCTGCAGTCACCAAAATTCTTTGCAGTCCTCAACTCCTTTAAAAAAAAAAAGTCCCCACGTGTTCACTCTGCTCTCTCTCCCTCCCTTCTCTGCACTTACTGGACTCATGCAGATCTCTGTCATAGGGCCTGCTGCTTTTTGTAGGTCAAAATAGTGGAGGTCAGGGAATGCCATAAGGGTCAGCTGATCATCGTGCTTACAGATCTGCCTTCCTTCCCGGGCCCTGGGTCCCCTCATCCAGGGCAGGTGCGCAGCGTGTCAGTGCCAACTGGACTGATCTCATCTTCCCTCTCCTCCAGGCTCTCCCCCCGAATTTAAAGGCTATTTATATGGCACCCTAGATTAGGTCAGCCAGAACCTGTGGCATGGTCCCTGCCTGGGACTCTTTTTCATGGAGTTCTGCTTCTGGAAGGACTAGATGTAGCGCACATGAGGAAAAATCTCATGAAAACCACTCAGCTACGAGCAAACCGGTCCAGAAAGCAAGGAGTCAGTGCACAGCTGCAGCCATGCACCGAGGACATCTTTAGAGTTTCATCCTCTTGTCTACCCAGCCATTCTCCCAGAGTGAGCGTGCAACTTATCAGACTTGCAGGAACAAACCAAGAATCCCTGCACTTGGGAGGCTGAGACAGGAGGATCGCACAGGTTCAAATCCAGCCTCAGCTGGCTTAAGAGACCCTGTTTCCAAATAAAATATAAAATAGGTCTGGGAGTGTAGCCCAGAGGTAGAAGGCCCCTGGGTTCCATCCCCAGTACCACCACTAAAAACAAAACAAAAAAAAATTGAATAGAAGGTGCCACTTCACCATTTTCAATTAGAGGCACCTACGCCCACCTCCAGCCTTCTGACATCAGAGCCAGCACAGAGACCACCTCGACCTTCCAACCCAGCAAGGGGCTGTCAAGACTGCTGTCAGTGAGGGGCTGGGGCTGTAGTTCAGTGGCAGAGCCCTTGCCTAGCATGTCCAAGGTCCTGGGTTCAATCCCCAGCATGGCAAAAGTAAAACAAGTTGTTAGTGGCTGGTAGCTTTAGGGGAGTTGGTTTCAGGAATGGGCCAAACCAGTGATATCAATCTTATCTAGGGCCCAAGGATATCTGACTGTCTCTCCTCTTCTTCCCTGTAAAAAGGTATGTCTCATAACCACTGCTCAAAGCAAAACAGATATGCTAATAGGTAAGAGCATCATAAAATTTAAGCGCTATAATAAATTCTTTTTCATATTTAGAGTATTCGGAATCATTTTTAATAGCTTCAAAAACTTGCAGCTGTTGCCAAAAATAGGCATGTGCTATTTGAATTCCAAAGGGCTGTTTTATAAGAAAAATGGAATGAAATGCAGAGGGGATTCTGAGTATAATCTTTTCCTACATCCTGGCTGCATATAGGACTACACATTCTTAACATTTCAAGCAGGGAAACCTGTTCTGGTTACCTTGGTGATAAACGGGGATAAAAATGATACATAATTGCTGCTGATGTCACTACTGCCATATTGTTTCCAAGGCTACAGATTGTCTTCAAATAATTGTAATGCTCTGTGCACTGGAAGCCCACTCTGTGGCAAAAAGCTTAGTGCTGCAGTTATTCTTTCTAAATCTATCTAATAAACCATCCATGGCCTCTCAGGGACTTTGGATAATTATGGAGATAAAAAAGGCATTGAAAACGCCTCTATCTCAACCTATTCTAGGCTTATAGACATAATTTGTAAAAGCTAATATATAGAAAAGTTAGTCTCTATTATGACATATCTGAATATTTCCTTCTAAAAAACATTTCCCCTAAAATGCTAAAGGGAGGGGGAAGCAGATTGCAAAAAATGTCTGTGTACGTATTCTGCATGGAAAATAGCTGATAAGTATGCAGGAAACTGTGGACAGCGGAGCTCTCTGCGGAGCAGGGTTTCAGCAGCCTTTCATTCTCTTGAAGACACATGTTTGTGTAATATTTGATGTTTTGCAGGCAGCACGCTACCTTTGCCATCAGATGAAACAGTACAGGTAAAAGCAAATCCCTAGTCCTCAGCAGCACAGTCCTTAAACTATCAGCCTACAAGAAACGCTTTTCTAAGCTGAAAGATGGAGCCATTTATTGGGGGCATAGTTCCCCATGACCTGCTTTCACTTGCAAAAGCAGCACTGGGTGAGAGGCTTGGTAGATCCCATCAACCACAATGCAGTCACCCTTGTGTATGTTACAGTATACAAAAATCAAAGACTCTGAAAACCAGCAATTGATATATTTCGATCTAATGACTTTTTGTGTTTGGGGGTGGGGTCTGAGGATAGAACCCAGGGGCTTTTGATCTCAAAGCTACACCACCCACCCTATTTAAAAAAAAAAACAGGGTCTCACTAAGTTACAGAGGGCCTCACTAAGTAGCTGAGGCTGTCTGCAAACCGCCATCCTCCGGTCTCAGCCTCCCAAATGCTGGTATTACAAGCATGCACCACCACGCCCGGCTTGATCTAATGACTTTTTGTAACAGCCCAAGAAATGGCTGCAAGACAGCTATGGTCAATGAAAAAGACTATTATATTTTGGCTTCTAGGGAAATTCTATTTAAAGCATAATATACTCTTAAAACACAGTAGTAATAATATGATTAACAATAAGAATCCTGAGAACAGAGTCTGTGAGTCCCCGATCTGACTGTAAAAGCTGTGCTTCTGGGTGGAGCTGAAGCCCTGCATTGCACATACTTGCCTGTCCAGCAGCACAAGAGCAGAGGCCCCGCCTGCCCCTTCCCAGGCCACGCTAGAGCTGCTCCATGACCCCGGCTCCCCGCCTTGACCTCCTCAGCATGACATTTGCCACTACAGCAAAACATAGCTGTGCTGTCTCAGCCGCCTTGCCCACCTGACCAGTTGGTGTTGAATGATAACAAACTTCCTTTGGAGCCCATTCACTTTATAACCCATAATCATGCCCACATCTGGGGGAGTCTCACTGAACAATCCTCACCTTTTAGACTAGAATACACAGGAATCAGAAATGAGAATTGTGGTCCATGGTTAAATAAACACATACATAAACTACAAAGCAAAAACACAGCCCCATTTGTCCCCCATGGTGCTGATTCCTCTTTTCTGCTGGTAAAATTTACATAGGAAATTGCTTCTACAAAAGGGAAAGAAGATCAAAGAATTATGCTTACCACAAAGGAAAGTGGTTCTATGGAGCAGGCGTCACAGTATCTACCTGAGAGGGACTGAATACTTATTCAAACATTCCTACCTGCCTTTATATTGATCATCATTGAGGCTCTAATAATGACTTAAGATTTATATTTTGTGCTTCCAATAATTGGCAAGATGTGCCCAACTACAAATTTACAACCTAACTATAGCAGAAAACGGTACAATTAAGATGGCAAAACTGTTAAGCCATGGGTTTGAATATATCTATATAATGTTTCTTTATTTTTACCATGGTGGATTTTGGAAGCTTTTGCATAACTAATAAGCAAATGGGTTTTACACTAGAAAGCTCTTTAGAGCATCATGAGACCAGAATTAATATAGCCTGGGTCTTATGAATAAGTAGTCTATAAATAACAAAAACCTCACTCATGTCTCTCCAAGTGTCTCTAAGTGACCCATTTATTTGCCATTTCAATGGGCCATGCTAGGAATAATTTACTCAGGACTTGAACCTATGTTGATTCCATATCGCCCCCTCCTGACTTAGATGCAGGTCTCTTTCTTTTTTCTTTTCCTTTTTTTTTTTTTTTTTTCCAGTACCAGGGATGGAACTCAGGGGCATTGTACCTCTGAGCTACACCCCCAACCTTGGTTTTTAGTCTTCTTATTTTTAAAACAGGGTCTCACTGAGTTGCAAAGGGCCTCGCTAAGTAGCTGAGGCTGGTCTCCGCCTCCTGAATGTTGGGATTATAAGTGTGTGCCACCATGCCTGGCTGCAGGCCTCTTTCGATGACAGTGTCTGTATAGGTGGGAATCTGTACTAGCTTTTCACGTGATCTCATTTGTCTAGAGCTCCCATCCCTACTTCAGGGGTAAAATTAATGAGTGATCTATGAATAATCCCTTCCTAGAAACGATACCGGCTGGCGTGGAGAAGCATTGAATTACACCACCAACGTCACCGCAGAGAGGAGAGTTGCTCCGATTTAGTAAAATTTACAAAATTCTGCTGTTATTTAAAAATATAGCCAATGGAGAAGTTAAAGGTTCATAACTACTGTAACTACAGGAAGAAGTACTTGGAGGTGCTTTTTGCTTTGTTTTCCCCCCTATCTGAATAAAACACAAACACTATTATTTAAGATGAAAATTTTTTCCTTTAACCCCACAGAATGCCCAGTAACTGGTTTGAATATTTATTTTGCTTTGGTTTATTTTATGCACATATTTTACTTGTTCTTCGCACAGCCTAAAACAATTCCTTAATAAAGAAATGTACTTTAGAAGTCAAAACAAAAGGCAGAAAAACCATTCATACCCTGACAATGAGTCTTTCTTGCAAGTGCCAGAGACTTATTTTTTAAAATAAGCTGGCACGCAGCTAAGGTACGTGTTATTTGGCATAAACTTGAATAAGAAGTTCCAATGCTCCGGCTTTGTGTCTTCCTAAAGCAAAACAAAGCAAAATGAGTGGAACCACACAATATTTAGGATATTACATGTGAAATATGTCCTGGTAACAGTAGTGATTTCATTAAATCAAGTTCCAAAGCAAAGGGTAGGGAAGAAATGGCCCCTCTGGAAAATAGGGACAGAACTTGAGGTCTATTCTAAGACACAGGGAGGTCCTGAAATAAAGAAGCTCCATTTCCTTTGTTTAAACCAGAACTTCTTAAATGTATTAGATCCCAGAAACCTTCTTAAGTTGCCGTGTTGTTTTCAATTAGCCAGTGTAAACATCCTGCAACCAGCCTTGAAGTCTGGGACATCCCTGTGAAGGCCAGCGTAATCAACATTGTTTAAAGCTCCCAACGCAAATATTGAACAGTTAGGCCGTAACGTTAAAAGAGGGCCTAGCAGAAGCTGCAACTCAGGAATGGGAACTTATTTCTCTTTGAACAATATGTTTTGTGTCTGTCACTGTTCAGAACTGGAATGTAGAGAAATAGAACCTTCTATATGGCAACGTTTTGTTTTGTTTTGGTGGTACTGGGGTTCCTGGAAGCCCTTCTACCTCCGGGCTACACTCCCAGACCTATTTTATATTTTTGAAACAGGGTCTCTTAAACCAGAGCGGCTGGCTACGAACCTGCGCGATCCTCCTGTCTCCGCCTCCCAAGCGCGGGGATTACAAGTGTGCGCCACCACGACCGGCTATATGGCAACATTTTAAACAATGCAAAACATGGCAAAAGACAGTCGCATGGTCCATTATCAACATCTCTATTATTTAGATTCTAATGTCACAATTGTTTTTTTAAAAAAGAGAATTGGAACATTTTTAATGAATTTTATGCATTAAAAAGTGTTGAGTTTCTTCAATTCACAATAGCCGAATTATGGAACCAACCTAAGTGTTCACCAACAGATAAATGGATAACGTGTGTGTGTGTGTGTGTGTGTGTGTGTGTGTGTGTGTGTGTGTTGCACTGAATTGATATATCTAATTCTATAGCATATGGAATTTTACTCAGACATAAGTAGCCACAAAATTACGTCATTTTCAGGAAAATGGGTGGAACTAGAAAGTATTATGCTAAGTGAGATCAGCCAGCCTCAGCAAGTCGAGAGCTGAATGTTTCCCTCATATGTGGAAATTAGAGAGAAAAATAGGAAACAACAGGGACTTTGGATAATTGAGGAGCGTGACCAGTAGAATGGCAGAAGGGATGGGGAGAGGGGTGGCGAGGGGTTTTGCATGGGAAGGAGTAGGTCGCAGGGTGGGCCTCGAAGATAAACACACCAAGACTTGCATGCTTTCCATACACTGAGAGGTGTAATTACAATGCATAGATAAATGTACTAAAGAGTGTGGAGATTCTTTTATGAGGGAATTGGGTTGGTGTGGAGAAAATATTATTTTACTTCCTTTTTTCTTCTTAATTAATTCTTTTAAGGCCAGGTTGCATTATAGTTACAAACAGTAAAAGTCACCCTTTTTAGGTGTATAATTCCACGCATTTTGATTAACATATGAAGTCCTGGACTCATGACTAGATGAAGAGAGAGAACAGGTCCATTACCCCAAGTGGTCACCCCTGGCCCCCTCGTGGTCAGCTTCCAAAGCCTTGCAGGTTCTGAGTCCACATAACAATGACCGGGGTGCACTGCAGCACCCTTAGTGTCTATGTGGGTTCACTCACCCAGTATTTATCAAAAACTTACTAAAACCAGGCACTGTGCCACCTGGTGCTGAGGACGTGAAGAGAAACCCATGGACCACCTCACCAAGCTCCCAGAGATGCATTAGGACCAGCTCTCCTGGTTGCATTGAAAAGAAATTTGCTTCAAATAGCTGGAGAAGGAGTTTTATTTGAGAATGCAAAGGCACAGCACTCTGATGAGTCTGAGAACAAGAAATTACCTTCTGGCAGTCCCAAGTGGACCCGGCTAGGAGGGGAAGAAGGAAGCCAGAAAACTGGGATATCTCTGGGCTATATTGTCTCACCTGCTCCCCCTTCTCAAGTCAACTTGGCCTGCCTGCCTGCTGCCCACGCCCACACCTTTCTCTACGTATCCATCTCAATATAGTTACCAGATGGCCATCTCAGCCCCAATGCTTTGCCACCTCTCAGCTCATAGGCATTCCACCAATTGCATACTACCTTCTATATCTCAATTAAAATTTCCAATACGGGAAATCAGATTGGCCCGGCACCACAGTATGTGGCTTCCCCAGCTGCCCTCTCCATATAACACGGGCTCCAAGGCCTCGATTTATAGCCATGACCTAGGAAACTGGGGTCGCTTTGAGCTGGCAGTGTCTTACTCCAGGAATAAGGCAAGTGTCACAAATAAGGATTCACAAAATGCACACGAGTGTCCAATCCTGCTTCAGGGGCTTGGGGAAGGCTTCACCAAGAAGCTGACAGAGAAGCTGCGTTTTGATGGATGGTCACCTTGAGCCAGTGGCAGGGCTGAAGGTCAAGATGAAGATGAGCATTCCAGGCTGACAGGACTGAGTGGAAAACAGAGAAACCAAGAGGGGAACATCTCGTAAAGGGAACTTCATTTGATGGGGCTGGAGAGCAGGATGCATTTGGGCAGTGTCAAAACCAGGATGGGCATGGTGACATACCTCTCTAATCCAAATACTTGGGACCCTAAAACAGGAGGATTGCAGGTTTGCAAACAGCCTCAGCTACTTAGAGAGGCTCTCAGCAACTTAGCGAGACCCTGTTTCCAAATAAAAAACAAAATTAGTCTAGGGGTGTAGCTCAGAGGTAGAATGCCCCTGGGTTCAATCCTCCATACCACAAAATGAATGAATGAATGAATGAATTACTTAATTAAAGAGACAGTTGGAAGCTGAGTGGCAAGGGCCTGTAAACTGCAGTGAGAGATCTGGATTTCATTCTATGAACAATCAAGAGTCATCCAGGGATTTGAGGAAAGAGGAAGGTCCTAAACTTTTTTTTTCAGTACTAGGGATTGAACCCAGGGCATTCTACCTCCAAGCTATACCCCAACCCTATTTTTTTATTCTTTATTTTGAAACAGGGTCTCACTAAGTTTCAGAGGACCTCACTAAGTAGCTGAGGCTGGCTATGAACCTGCGATCCTCCTGTCTCCGCCTCCCAAGTACTGGAATGGCAAGCCTGCACTACCATGCCTGGCTGGTCCTAGACTTTTAGTACAGAGCAAAAATCCAGGTTCCAGAGTTCTGAGATCCCCACCTTTGCCTCCAGCTCCCAAGAGAGGCATAAAAAGGGCTGCTCCTGCCAGGTGTGGTGGCGCACACTTGTAATCCCCACTCTTGGACAGAGACAGGAGGATCACCCAGGTTCAAAGCTAGCCGCGCTGGCTTAAGAGACCCTGTTTCCAAATTTAAAAAGTATAAAAATAGGTCTGGGAGTGTAGCCTGGAGGTAGAAGGGTTTCCAGGAACCCCAGTACCACAAAAAAAAAAAAAAAGGGCTGCTCCTGGTAAAATCAATGTGTGTGTGTGTGTGTGTGTGTGTGTGTGTGTGTGTTGCTTGGGATTGAACCCAGGGGCCTTATACCACTGAACTATCCCTCAGTCCTCATTATTTTTTGTTTTGAAACAGGGCCTCTCTAGGTTACTGAGAGTCTGCTAAGTTGCGGAGGCTGGCCTGGAACCTGCAATCCTCCTATCTCAGCCTCCCAAGTATAAGTATTAGAATCACTGACATATGACACCATACCCAGCTGAAATCACTCTTAATTATCAGCTGAGGCTCTGAACCCAACCCTTGTGTGGTCACTGGGGGCAATGGGCCAGACTGGAGGGTGCAGAGGGCCCCTTTTGCCCAGGCTCCAGGCAGCACTCAGTTCTACACGCGCAGGCTGAGTGGCTCTGGGGACCCACATTTGAGTCTTGGCCCTCCTGCCACGGGGCTGTGTGCCACGCTCCAGCAGAGCAGCAGGTGGAGGAGGTTACAGGTATCAAGAATCGCAACATCAACGTTGCTAGGCCACCTCCCTTCATGCTTTAGACCCTTCTGTTGGAGATTTGGAAATATATTCTAGACAGATGACATGTTAACAGAATCATTTCATGGCTCAACCTCCTGCTGGCGTGATTTATCAGTACCTGGAGCCACCAGAGGGCCCTATTGAAGAGATTTATGAGCTACCTATTCGATTCCATTTTGTAGAAAGGAAATGTGCGCATTATGGAGAAACAAAAGGATAACATTTATTTCAACATTGTGCCACTTTCCAATTAGAGGCTTTAGAGCTGAAACATGCTCACCACTTTTCCATTACTGCCTTGCCCTGCCCATTTTCACTCCATATTTTAAAAATATTGAAATGACACACTGAAGGGAGAAGGAAGAAGTCTCTCATTTCTGAACTCTCGGCAATGGGACTTGGTGCTCAAAAGCCTGGATGTGAAATCTCAGTTTCCTTGTCTGGGAAGCAGGCATAACACTTTCTTGCAGAAGCTGAGAATTATCAAGATACTATGTATGGCTATGACATGTAACTGTGTGAAGAGTTACACAGCTCAGTGGCCATGGAATTTCAGAAATGTAGATGGAGAAAAATACTTTGGTTTTTCTTCTCCCGGATTTACCAAATTCAACTAAAGAAAGTCTGAGGAGACCATCCATGGATAGTACCAAGGGTCTAAGTTATGGTTAGCCTTGACTTTCACGTCCTTCCCTGGGCCACAGCTCTGGCCTTCAGAAGCCCCATGCCAGCCCCTCACCCAGCTACCTTGCAACTGGAGGCGACACCAAGCCTGGCTCTGGCCGTGCCAGGTTGGACTTCCATGCAGGGCACAGGGACAGGAGCCTGGACTGTGCCACGCGGCGGAACAGCAGGGTTAACAACACTAGGTTAAGGAAAGTCATATCCCAAATCTGAGAGTATGGGCTCCGAGGAAAGCAGGAAAATACCTCATATCTAAGCTAGCTGTGGGTCCAGAGGCTGAGAGATGAACAAACCCCAGACTGGAACTGAGAGTCCTATTGTTCTGCCACCTGCCACCATTCACCCTTCTCATCTGCACTGGTCCTGTTTCTCCTGAAAATATCAGACAGACTTGTTCTGCAAGTGGAATGAACTGTGTTTGCTATTTCATCCTCTCCCTCTCCCTCTCCCTCTCCCTCTCCCTCTCCCTCTCCCTCCCCCCCTCTCTCTCCCTCCCTCCCTCCCTCCCTCCCTCCCTCCCTCTCTTGTACTGGGATTGAATCCAGGGATGTTCTACCTCTAAGCTACAACCCAGCCGAGGTGGCCTTATACCTGCAATCCTCCTGTCTCAGCCTCCCAAGTGCTGGGATATAGGTGAGCATTATCATGCCTGGCTCATTTCTCTTTTTAACTATAAATCCTCAGTGTAAAAGATGATACAGCAGTACCGCAAAACAGAAGCTCTGCCCTCCTCAGAGGGAAGCGCTGACAACAGTTTGGTGCGCACCCTTTGAGCTCTTTTTATGAATTTATGTCCATTCAAACTTCCAGAGATCTATGGCAACCAGGACCACATTGTACTTACCAGCCTGTGGCTTGATTTCTTGTAATTGAACAGTGTGCCTGGGAGCATGGACCCCAGACCTGCAGCATCCTTATCACCTGAGACTTGCTCGAAACACAAATTCTTCCTGTCCCCTGCGCCCAGCAGATCTACTGACTCAGCGACTTCAGGGGTGGGGCCCAGCCCTCTGGGTTTTAATAAGCACTGCAGATGATTCTGATGCATGCTCAAGTTTGAGGACTTCTGTTCTTTGAAATCATTCCATGTCTATGATATTTTTTTCTCATGGATGTGTATGACTCTGCAGAATGTAGATCATAATGATTCAGCCACTCCCCCACCAGTGGATGGTCTTTGGTAATATCAAGAGGAAAAAAATGCTAACATGAACATGCTAGTGTATTTACCTCAGTAAACTTATGTGATGTACCCAACTTTTAAGAGTGGAATTGTTTCACCAAAGTATATTTTTATTCAAATCTTGATACTGCCAAATTTCCCACCAAAAGCTTTTGCCAACATTCTCATGGAGAGTGGTCGTGCTTGGGTACCCACATCCTCACCAACACTTGGTATTGGTAGATCTCTCCCAGTTTTGCTAAGCTGATTAGTTTAAAACAAACAAACAAAAAGGTAGAGTAAAATAACATCCTTCCATAAGGAAGGATTAGATATTAAAGTGGTAAGGTGAACAGCATGCACATCAAAATCACCTTTGGAGAACTCTTAGAAAAAGGCCATTCCGATGGAGAAATAAGAAGCTTCCATGACAAACAGAAACTGAAGGAATTTATGTCTTCAAAACCAGCACTAGAGAAAATACTCAAAGAGATTAGCTACAAAGAAGAAATAGGTAACACACACCAGAACCAGAGAAATAAGAGTTTCCATCCAACAGTCAACTAAGATTGGTTATCTGAGGAGATTCATTATTTATGTTAGTCTTTTACCTATCTCTAAAGGGTATTGTTTGCCTTTATTGTTGTTAATTTTTAGGATTTCTAGTTGGAATATTAATATACCTTCAGATATAGCATTTGGAAATATTTTATCCCATTCTATTAGTAACTGTTAACTCTGTTTACTTTGTCTTTAGATATACAATTTTTTTTTAGGGAGTTTGTATACTCCTCTGTTGCCTGTGCCATTGAAATCATAACCAAGAAATCACTGCCAATTTCAATGTTGTGAGGTTTAATGACCCAGATTTTCTCCTAAAAGTTTATAGTCTTAAGATTTATATTTAGGTCTTTTATCTATTTTGAGTTAATATTTGTATATGGGATTAGGTAAGGGTCCAATTTTATTCTTTTCCATGTAATTATTATTTTTAACAATATTTAGTTAAAAGATTAATATTTCCACCACCAAATGTTCGTGGAAACCTTGTCAAAAATAACTTGACAATATAGGGAAGAATTTAGCTCTAGGCTTTTATTTAACTCCAATGGTTTATATATCTGCCTTCAGAATAGTACTATACTGTTTCAATTATTGTAGCTTTATATGGTTTGAAATCAGAAAATATATATCTTCTAGCTTTGTTCTTTTTCAAGATCGTTTTGGGTACCTAGAGTCCATATTCCATATTAGGATAGATTTTTTTCTGAAAAGTAAATATATAAATATATGATAGTTTCACCTAAAAAATAGAAAAAAAAATATTCTCTGGTAAGAAAGAAAGCAAAAAGAAATATTGAAATGTTATCTTTAAGTCATCAAAAGCTTGGTATCAGACAAATGAAACTGTTATGTGAGATTATCATTTTTAATTTTAGATAAATTGCCATAATACTAGATGTCAACTACTAAGCCAAGCATAGGAGGGAGGGATAGGGAGAGAATGGGTTGGGGATTGGGTGGGGGCTGACTGGGAAAAGTGTGCATGTATGTCTACAAAAGTATGTATCCTACTATGATGTATGAATACAGTGCACCAATAAAAATAAATTAATTTTTAAAAAAAAGGCCATTTCATGTCGGGCGTGGTGGTACACACTTGTAATCCCCACGCTTGGGAGGCGGAGACAGGAGGATCGTGCTTGGGAGGCGGAGACAGGAGGATCGTGCAAGTTCGAAGCCAGCCGCGCTGGCTTAAGAGACCCTGTTTCCAAATAAAAATATAAAATAGTTCTGGGAGTGTAGTGTGGAGGTAGAAGGGTTTCCAGGAAACCCAGTACCACAAAAAGAAAGAAAGAAAGAAAAAAAAAAGAAAGAAAGAAAGAAAGAAAGCCATTTCATTTGATGAAGGGAACGTTTCCTTTGACCTGATGTATATATACAAAATGGTCAATACCATTTCTCAATGCCGTGCACAGGGGAGGGGAGGCTGTGGGTGGGAGCCAGGGGAGGCTCACCAAGTGCCGTGTGCAGTGTGTCCCTAACACTCTGAACTTCGTTATGATGTATGATTATAATGCGCCAATAAAAATAAATAAAAACTAATAAAATTTTACTTGAAGATGGAAAAAAGAGAAATAGGCTGTTTTGGTGAGCAACACGCCTGCTGTCTCTGGTCTCCAGTGAAATGTGTGGGGTGCTTTCAGATAACAAGTGCACTTTCTCTTAACACCGGACTCGCCTGAGTGAGGCAGGATCTCTCGCATCCACCCCCAGGCTGCCCAGGCTCCAGCCACAGCTCCCTGGGCTCCTGCAGAGCTGCCTCACTGCTCTCCCCGACAGGGCAGACCCAGGGGACTCCCATGCACCCTTGCAAAGCTCCAGCCTGTCCTGTTATACATTTCCTGGATTCCTAAGTTTTTCAGTCAGCGCTCTTCCCGCTGAGATAGAAACTCTTGACACACACAACTTAGAGAAAGAAAGATTAAATGGGGCTCACGGTGTTAGGAGCTTCGCGCCACGGGACCAGCTCTGAAGCATAAGTGGTGGGGGCAGGTGCATGGAGAGACACTGCTCTCGTGTCAGGAAGGGCAAAAGCAGAGAGAGAGAGAGAGACAGAGCGGGAGACAGGGAACAGGACGAGGGACACAGTCAGTCCCCTGGGCCACACCCCCAGTGACCCACCTCCTCAGCCACGCCCCACCCGCCTCATGGCCCTCAGTGAATGCACCTGAAGTATTAATCCATCAATTAATAGATTAATACTGAACCAAGGGCAGCAAGAAAGGCCAGGCCCGGCCATTCCTCTACTGTCCACCATCTCCCTCAGCCTGTAGAGGGAGCTTGTTAGGAGTGACACAGGACGGTCTGCAGCTTTTACTAACTTCTCATCAATATTGGACTCCATGGACAGGAATCAGTCACAGGCGAAATACCCCAGGCCCCTGGTTGTGATGCTCACCTACAACCAGGGGCTTCCTTCTCGCACAGTGTCCCAGCCCGAGAGAGAGAGAGAGAGAGAGAGAGAGAGAGAGAGAGAGAGAGAGAGAGAGAGGGAAAAGAAGAAGAAGAAGAAGAAGAAGAAGAAGAAGAAGAAGAAGAAGAAGAAGAAGAAGAAGAAAAAGAAGAAGAAGGAGGAGGAGGAGGAGGAGGAGGAGGAGGAGGGAGGGGAGAGGGGAGGAGAGGAGAGGAGAGGAGAGGAGAGGAGAGGAGAGGAGAGAAGGGAGGAGGGGAGGGGAGGGGAGACGGACAAGCTCATTTCTACCTGCAGAGTGCTGACCTTCCTGACACAGCTGTTAAGAAACAGATGGACCAAAGAAAGGATAACTTAAGAGTATTCCAAAACCAAAGGCTTTGGAATATCTATTTCTGGTAGATAGCCTACAAAAATATAATTAGCTTATTACCAACCAGAACCACCTTGATCAGGAACCTAGAATTCATTTGTTTAACTCAGGAGGCATGCCAGGAAATGACAAATTAAAGTTAGTTTAAAAATTAAAATGAAGCCGGGCGTGGTGGTGCACCCAGAATTTGGAAGGCTGAGACTGGAGTGTCGCGGTTCACGGACAGCCTCAGCTACTTAGTGAGGCCCTCCGCAACTCAGTGATGCCCTGTTTCCAAATAAAGAATAAAAAATAGGACAGCAGGTGTAGCTCGGAGGTTGAATGTCCCTGGGTTCCATCCCCAGACCCACAAAAATAAATAAATAAATAAATAAATAAATAAATAAATAAATAAATAAATAAAATTAAAATTTAAACGAGCAAGGTATGGTGGTGCACACTTGTAATCCCAGTACTTGGGAGGCTGAGACAGGAGGATCACAGGTTCAAGGACAGTCTCGGCAAGTAGTGAGGTTTATTAAAATAGTGAGACCCTGTTTCAAAATAGAAAAATAGGGCTGGGGGTGTAGTTTGAACTTAGAATGCATCTGAGTTCAATCCCCAGTACTACACAAAAAATAAAAGAAGAAGAAAAGGAAAGGAAATATTTATTGAGTTTCATTGTGTTTTATTTTACAACTAAGGTGGGCACTCATTCCATTACTCTACAAAATCCAAACATCAATCCCACCTTAGGCCAAGTCACCATAGAGTTATACATGAGGGCTATCATGTTTCATTCATTTTGGCTGAGTTTTTCTTTCTAATATACCAATCTAATTTGAAAAACTGTTGGTTTTACTATCAAGATGATAGTGAAGGCGTCATTTACTATATTCGCCATTCTGAGCTCCCTGTTGTGATTAATCCTCTGAACATTGAAAATAGTGCAACTGATGATGTTTTTTGTGGTAGTGAAGATTAAACTCGGGCATTCTACCTCTGAGCTACACTCCAGCCCTATTTCTTATTCTTTATTTTGAAACAAGGTCTCATTAATTTGCAGAGGGCCTCACTAAGTAGCTAAGCTGGCCACAAACCTGTGATCCTCTCGTCTCAGCCTCCCAAGTACAGGGATTACAAGTGTGCGCCACCATACCTGGCTAACTGATGATATTACTTATTTTTGCCTTGACAGCCAGGAAGCTCAGAGCAACTGTGTGGTCCACACATGAATAGAAAATATAGTGCACATTTTGTTCACCATCCTCCTCCTGGCTTAATCCGTTTTTTAACCTTTGCTTTCTCTTCACGCGAAATTCCTTTGCTCGTGTGTTTTCATCTTTTTATAGTCCATGCCGTTCTAAATGTCCTTAATGACACTTTGGAATGAGCGGAGAGATGGAGAGACGCACGCCTAACTATGGAGAAAAGCAAATTCATGGTGTAGGAGTAGGGACAGAAGGTGAAAATATCAGCAAAACCAGGAATTTTCTTCAATCAACAAATGTGGCATCACAAGGGCTGCAGTGCCATCAGGGAGCCACCATCCTTAGCTTCCGGCATCTCTCCATCTCGAGGCCCTGCTTTTGACGTCCCTCTGACATGATGGCCCCTTCACGCTGGCCCAGGCCCCAGCCTAGCCTGACCTTGGCCGTCTCAGTCCCAGGTCTATCCACCCCTGCGCACGAGAATCCAGTTCCTGCCGAGCTCTTGAGAACTCTGATTTGCTGATCATGTCTGTTCTCCACGTCCTTCTACTGTCTTGCAAATGACATAATTTTGCTCTTTTTTTTATTGCTGAGTAGTGTGTATTTCCCATAATTTTGTAATCCATTCATCTGTTGATGGGCACCAGTGTTGGTTCCATAGTTTGGCTATTGTGAATTGTACCCGCAGCCCTATTTTTATTTTTACTTTGACACAGGGTTTTGTTAAGTTGCTGAGGCTGGTCTTGAACCTGCAATCCTCCTGTCTTAGCCTCCCAAGAACTGGCATTGCAGGCATATGCTACCATGACTGGCTCGCATTGATCTTTTAAGTGTGTATGACAGTAGTAATGAAAGGAGCTACCAAATGTTGAGCGCCTACCTCCTGCCCCGGTGCTCTGCCGTGCCATGTCTACCTTTCACAGCGCCTAGTAACAACACTGGTCTCATCAGCTTAAGAAGCTCACATAGCTTACCCCAGACCATGCAGCCATCCCGTGTCAGGTCCAGGGTCTGAGTCCAGGAACTTATGCGTGAAGGTTAAAGATGGCTGCAAGTGCTCTGAGGGTGGGTCTGTTTCCTCCTCTGGAACCTGAGCTGGCCTTGTAATTGCTCTGACCAGTGCACAGCAGCACAGGTAACATGTGGCTCCCAAGCCTGCCCACAGCCCTGCTTTTACACACTGGACAGCTCGTTCATGGAAACATCTGCCATGAAGAAAGCCCAACTGCAGAGACCATGGTGCCGGGAGGAAATGAGGTGGGGAGGTGGCAGATGGGGCAGCACCTAGACACACATTGAAGGCCTCCGGACCTTCTAACCTGACTTAGTTACCAGCTGAATGCAGCAGCCAGAAAGATAAAAGAAGCTGATATCCAGGGTGGAACAGAAAACCCATCTCACCACGTCCTGCCCCAGGTCCTGACCCACAGGCTCCCCATCAAACAGCTGTCCTGAAGCCCCTGCTCGGGTTGTTGTTTGTGCAGCAAGACACCTCTTGCTGACCAAAGTCTGATTTTGGAAGCAGGCACCACGTGGCCCCTCTAATTTGTACCATCCCCTCAGTAATTTCCACCAAACCAACTTAACTGGCTCTATTTTGAGACTTAACTAAAGATAAAATAATCCTCAATTATCTCAAGATCATTTGTTCATGTAATAACATTCTGAGGTGGGGAGGGCGAGGAGGAGGCTTGAGGAAGGAAAACATTCAAACCATATTTGAAGATACAACTACCAATCTCACCACCGTGGATGAGGAGGGGGTGCAGAAGGGAGCACACCGAGCACCACGTGCATGTATGACTGCGTCACGCTGAATCTCACTATGATGGATAATTATAATGCACCAATTAAAGTAAAAATAAATAAACAAATAAATAAATACATTCTGAGTATGTAATATGCATTAAATGTGATGCTAGAAGCTATGACAGATAGATTCAGAAAGGCCCAGTCCTGGCCCTCAAAAGCCCTCACACCCCAGAGAGAGAGAATCAGACACACAAAAGGCCCCAACACACGAGGAGAGGAACCCCAAACAAGCAGAGTCAGGCCCAGGGTTCTGACCTGCACCCCAGGTTTAGACGGTGGCTGCAATAGTTGGCAGAACCTGTTTAGAAGGTGGCAAGGGTCAGCTTGATTTCCCTGGAGACAAAGCCTGCCCTACAACCGGCCACCCACGCCTGTCTCCCTGTGCCGCCCCTTGCTTCTGCCCACTGCTGAATGAGCCTCACCCCCTGCATCCACCTCCCCAGCCTCGCCTCTCCTCCGTCCTACTTTCTCCAGTTCATCTTTATCTCTGGAAGTTTCTCTCTGGTACACTACTGGAATTCTTGTCTATTCTCAAATGCAGCGACTGGCTTCCGGTTCCCTAGAGTCCCAATCGATAGCTCTTTGAGAGACCAAGACCTACAGCAGTTCATTCAGGTGGTTTCCAGCCCTGGCAAGGAGGTACAGGCCTTCCTTGTGCTTGGATCTCCTCGGTCAACATCAACCACGTCTCCCTCCGCTCTCCATAGCCCTCTCTGCACACCTTCTCTTGGTTCTGCCAGATGTGCACACGTAGCTATGTGATGGAGATTCCGATATGCTGATCTCCTGAGGGCAGACACTCGGCTAACTGGCCTCCACGTCTCCCCAGCTTTAGGCCTTTTTCCACTTCATACACTGCAGGCGCTCATATGCACACCTCCCAGGAGGCTATGCCATCCTAAAAATTTATGTCTTTGGCTTTGACCTTTGATGAAGCATGGCTAATCTATGTTCTTAGACATTGGTATCCTCAACCCAAAAGGTGCAGATGAACTCCTGACAGTATCAAATCATCCCATGTAGAAAAAGACAGTGCCAAACACGTCATCATGCCCATTCAGGCACATTTACCTACACTTTTATCTTGAATACATGTCAGAATAAAATACCATGGTGTGTGTACATGCCTGACACACCATGATACTACACATGTGTGCCAGCAGCCCCTTGGCTTATCCATAGATGACCACTGAAATGTACTCCTGATCTTCCCCTCCAGCTCCCACTTCCTGTTTGTGCCCCCTTTTAGGTCAGCCTTCTAGGAAGAATGTCTAATACTCATTATTTCAAATTCCTAACTTTGTTCCCCTCTTTTTTTATTATAAAACATATCATGTATCATTTAACACTAGGATAACTTCCTGCGAGGAAGGGATGGAATCTTTCTCTCCTTTTTGGCATGTGCAGTACTGGGGATTAAACCCCAGAGTGAGATGTTGTATCACTGAACTCACCCCCAGCCCTTCTTTTTTATTTTGAGGAAGGGTCTCACTGAATTGCCCAGGCTGGCCTTGAACTTGCGATCTTCCTGCCTCAGCCTCTTGAGTAGCTGGAATTGAGATCTTGCCAGCACCCCAGAGCCCCTTCCCACTTGATTTTTGTCCCAATACTTGCATCAAAACATCTCTTGTTGTTATCACCAGTGTCCTGTACCTTCTCGTTTTTAAAAGTCAAATCTGGGTCTTCACCTTACTTGATGCAGGAGCTCTGGATTCGCTGATGGTTCTCTTTCCCTCAGCCCTTTCCTCCTTGGCTTCTAGAATGCCAACCCCTGTTAGTTCTTCATCTTTCCTTAGTGGCCACTCCTCAAACTCCTGTTTCTCTTCATCTTTCCCACCTGGGAAACCCTCAAGAGACCTTGTCTCCCTTAGCTCCGCCACGGCCCAGGGAGTCTATCACCCACGCCACTGAACAGCATCTGGGTTCTGATGCCTCCATACCTACGTCTCGAGTCGAGATGCCTCCACCAGGCTCCCACACCAACTGCCTCCTCACTGTCTACTCGCATGACAAACATGCACCTCAAATGTCGTCTAAAATGGGCTCCCAATACCCGCTGCATTCTCCACCAGCCGGCCCCACAGCCCTCCCCAAGGTGGAAAATGGCTACTCTTGTTCCCCAGAAGCTCAAACCAAAAATGCTGCAACTATCCTTATATCCTCTCTTCCTCTCGTGTCCTACATCAGACCCTAAGCAAGCCCCTCAGCCTTTCCTGCCAAAGACAGCCAGCCAGGATCCACCGCCCCTCGCCTCCTCCCATAGCCCTGGGGTGGCTCTCCGGCACTTGGAGCACTCCAAGAGCCTCCTGCCCTGTCCCTGCCTCCACTCTCCCAGCTCCCTCCCCAACAGCCCCTTCTCCACGAGGTACCCAGAAGGTCCCTTGAAGCACAAGTTACTTCATAGCACTTTTTTGCTCAGAACCATAATGGCTTCCCATCTCATTCACAGAAAACTCCCACATCATTGCCGTGATCCCCAGGGCCCGTCTGTCCCCCTCTGCTCGGCACCTTCTCCCACCACTCTTCCCAGCTCCGGCTGCCATGGCCTCCCTCTTCTCCTAAAATGTGCCCAGTGTGTCCCCAGTCCACTTGTGCCTCGGGCCCTGTGCACACTTCTCCCCAGACATGGCTTCCTCCCTTCCCCCCTCTGCACTTTTCTCTTTCCCTGATCCCTAGCGCCTTGCAGGATAGCAAACCCCACACCGCTGCCAGCCTCTATCCCCTTACGGATGTGTGTGTGTGTGTGTGTGTGTGTGTGTGTGTGTGTGTGTGTGTGTGATACTGGGGTTCCTGGAAACCCGTCTACCTCCGGGCTACACTCCCAGACCTATTTTTATATTTTTGTTTGGAAACAGGGTATCTTAAGCCAGAGCGGCTAGCTTTGAACCTGCACGATCCTCCTGTCTCCACCTCCCAAGTGCGGGGATTACAAGCATGCACCAGCAGGCCCGGCAGGATCTGTCTTTTTATCTGTCTTTTTCTTCAGACAGATGCTCACCAACACCTAGGAAACCACATATTGTGTTTGTTTATTTCTCATTCCATCTAGAATATAAGTCCCATAGTGAAGAGGCTCTTTGCTCACTGTGGGCCTGATATGGCGCCTGACCATAGTAAATGTCCAACAGTCATAAATTACTGAACAAATGAGTTCCCAGCATCACCTTACAGCCCATTAGTAAGTAGGTCACTATTCACACACATGCTCCTAGAGAACTGAAATAGTTTTAATTAGGAATCTCTTGCATTTTGCCAAACTCATTTGGCAAACTTTTTTCCCTGGGGTAAATCTTTTTATACTTGTAATTTTATGCCAGGTGCATTGATTTTTTTTAAAAAAAAAAACCTTTACAGTTGGAGGAGATTTTATTACGAGGCCAATGGACTGTTTGTCGAGAGGCACACTTAGTTACAATTGCATATTTTTCTTTGCATTTCAGCAGAAGCCAAGGTGCCAACCAGTGAACTTTGGAAGGAAGAGGATGAAGGGTAGGGCCAGGAGAACCATGATGTCCAGGTTCCTGCATCCGCACCAAGGCAGAGATACCTAACACACATGCCATTGGGTCCTCTGAAGTCACAGGGAGTGTATGGGCTCTGCCAGATCAAAATGGACCATGAGGCAGGACCGACACCTAATCGAGCAAAGGGCAAGACTCATTTCCCCACATTCACTTCTCCTGGCCCTGAGGTTGAGCCTGGGGGTCAGAATGTGTGGGGAAAAACAACTCACACCTGTCTCTGGGCTCCTTCTATGGCTCCCCTGGGCTGTCTCAGTGGGTATGACTGCTTTTAGCTTGTGGGGCCCATTGCAGAGGTACAGGCCATTGCTTCTTGGTCTATTGTAACCAAGTGCCACAAGCTGGGTGTCTCGAAACAAGTAAAGCTCTTCACTCATGGCTTTGGAGGCCAGAAGTCCAAAGTCACCGAACCCCATAGGGGAAGGACCCTCCCTTGCCCCTTCCAGCTTTGGGCTCTGGAGTTTCTTGGCTTATGGAGTTATTGTCTTCTCTCTGTATGTGTCTGTCTCTATTCCAAATTAACCCTTTCATAAGGACACTTGTCATATTAATTTAGGTCCCAGAAAGCTGGGCGTGGTAGTGCACACTTGTAATCACAGTACTTGGGAGGTTGAGACAGGAGGATTGCAGGTTCCAATAAGGGGACCTATTTCAAATAAGGTCACAGTCTAAGGTACTGGAGGTTAGGATTTCAGCATATCTTTTTTGAGGAACACAATTCAACCTGTAAGAGTCATTTTTAAAAATGGTATATTGTATATTCAGTATTAGGGAGTCTATGAACACCTAGAAGCTTTCACAGCCACCATCACCTAGGAGCTTTTATTAACTGTGTATTTCTGAACAAATCATAATTCTGAGCACTGAGTCCTCTTCTGATGTGAAAACTACCCTCCCTGCCAGAGTTAATGGTGGAGATCCAAGGAGATTGTATATTACACAGTAAATGCAAATTGTGAAGGGACAAGTATAAAAGAGCTATCCAGGTGGAGCCACAACCCAGAGCTCCAGTTAGAATAGCAGTGTCCAAGTTTTACTTTGGTTTTGTTTGCTTTTTTATTTCTCTGTTTGGGGCAGCAGGGATAGACCCAAGGCATTTTACATACAAACACTTTGCCACCGAGCTATATCCCAGCCCGCTAACCTGCTTTGATTGCACACTTCATCAGTAAGAAATTTTTGAGCATACAAACCACTTCCTTTCTTATCGGTTGTGAATTCAAGTGTTGCTCAATTTAAAAATGAATGAGGTGCAGTTAACTTCTTTTTGCAGTTAACTTGTATAGGGTTATGGGCTGTTGTGAACGCTAATTCATCTTGATGATGTCATACTAACATCTCCATGCATGAAATACACTTCGAAAGAGAGCTCATCATTACCCACAGTGGAGTTAAATCCGTGTTTCAAGTGGCCTTCACAGGAATTTTGTATTTTTTAAGGATTTCATGGCCGATCTGATTAGCTTGCCATTGTTCCTAACCTCCCATAGCTGATGGAGAGCTCGTCCAAGAAGTGTCATCTCAGCTGGTTTCCTGTCACTAGCTCGTGCTCTCATTAGAGTTAGGTTCATTCTGAGGTTTCTTTTCAGAAATCTGCGTGTGTGTGTGTGTGTGTGTGTGTGTGTGTGTGTGTGTGATTTTTTTATTTTTTCCATATCTTATTTTATTTGTAAGTGGAATATATTGAAAATGGTGTACATTTAGATTGTGCTTTGTGCCCTCTCCCCCCCTCAATTCCCTTCCCCCTTCCAATAAAGAGTGTCCAAGATAACCATGTTATATTTATACTATTACACATATTCGGATGTAGCTCCTCCATTGAACAGCCTCAGCTTTCTTCCTCTCCTATCCTTCCATCTAGTTTTGCTGAGATTTCCCCTCCATCATCTGGAGTCCCTCTGGTATTACCACTACTCCCTAGTTTGGGCATATTAGAGAAAACATATGTCCCTTTAAAGCCACTTGTCCATTTTGTGACAGTCTGTTTGATTTAAAATTCAAATGGAATTTACCATATAGCATCTTTTTTTTCTTTTTTGGGTCTGAGGATGGAACCCAGGGGCATTCGACCTCTAAGCTACACCCCCTTCCCTATTTTTTATTCTTTATTTTGAAACAGGGTCTCAGTGAGTTGCAGACGGCTTCACTAAGTAGCTGAGGCTGTCTGTGAACCGCGATCCTCCAGTCTCAGCCTCCCAAATGCTGGGATGACAAGCATGCGACACCACGCCCGGCATACATACAGCATCTTAACAGAGAACATTTATTTATTTATTTTTGTGGTGCTAGGGATTGAACTCAGGAGCATTCTACCTCTTAGCCACACACCCAGCCCCATATTTATTTTTTTATTTTGAAGTACTAAGTTGCTGAGGGCCTCTCTAAGTTGTTGAGATTGGCCTTGAACCTGCGATCTTCCTGTCTCAGCCTCTCAAGTACTGAGATTACAGGTGTGAGCCACCATCTCCGGCAGGGAGACCTTTAATGATGGTATTCTAAAACCAAACCCACTCCTGGGCCTTCTCTGGCCCCTCTGCTGTGGAGCCCCATGGTGATTCACCTATAAACCAGTCCAGACAGATGGGCTGACAGGTGGACTGGGGGAAAGCAACAGTCTGGATCTTTATACCAGTGATGGGAAAGCATCGTTGGCTTCCGATTTCTTAAAAAACTACTAAGGTACAGAAGAAGTAATATTTTCTCTCTGCACCCTGAGGAATTCATGGGAACAGCCAGCACCTCCCCCATGTCCCTCCCCCTCAGGTGTATGTCGATAAGAATAAGAGCACCTGCTCAGTAACTGCTGAGGCCCAAAGGGCCAGGTCTGGGGTGGAGGAAATATGGGGGCGTGGAGGAAGTGGTGTAGGTTTGCTTCCTTTCTGATTCTTTAAGGGATGAGGATAAAAATAAAAGGCCTGTTTTTGTGGAGGGATAATGTGCCGGTATTGGAAAACTGTTTTGTTATTAATTTCCAAAATGTAAAAAGTAGTCAGTGCCTGGGTGCCGCGCAGGCACTCAGGCAGGGAGGGGGCAGCAGCTGTTACAATGCAGAGCTCCCCTCTGTCTTTGCCCTTTGTTCTAATGATTAACTTACAGTAAAAGCCTCAGAGTCAATTGAAGCCTTTAGCCCTAAAACTATATAGAGGCCATCAGTGCCTCTGTTTACCTCCTCTCCTCTGTGACCTGGCCTGGGTATAGGAAAGGTAAACTCCACGTGGTGCTTTGAAGCACCCCTAGTTGATGAGCAACCAATGCTGTCCAATACAATAGAAGCAAAGGCCAGATAGATTCTTGCTTGACCCCTGCACTTAGTGAGTGCACTGTCTGGAGATAATGAGACACCACCTGCCTAAGGAATAAGTTACTAGCTCGATGCCTTTGTAATGCTGATAAGAAGATACCAATACAAAATTTATTTAAAGGCTGGCTTCCCAAAAAGGGGCCAGAGTTCCATTTTGGGGCTGTCCAGCATGCTGCTTTTTCTTTTTCTTCTCTGTTTCCTACTGATTTTGTAATAAAGATTTGTCAAAGCTGCACCGAGCTGCCTGTTAGTTTTAATTTTTCTATTCAACAAACTTTAGTTGAATAAGAAAAAGAACTGCTACCATTTAAACTGTAACAATTACGCTGCTCCATCAAGAGAGGAAACCAGAAGCCGGCCATAATGGGGAGGCTCGGACCCAGTGGTAGAGCTTGGCGCTCAAGGACGGTCACTTTCCTTCCTCAGGATGGAACCCAGCGCTGTGCACCCAGGAAGGGAGGGTTTGGGAGTAACTAACCAGACCATCCTGGTGAGGAGTGAGCAGACCAAAGATACAAAGAAGGGCTGAACAGGAGAGAATAGACAGGACAGAGGACACAACAGTGGTGACTCAAAATGGCTGTGGGCACGTGAGCAGTGCACCCTCGAAGATTTCTGAGAATTTCTAGAGAACAATGTACCCATACAAATAATCAATTACTTAATTAAAAAATAATTCCTAGGAAATGAGTCCATTGACCTTAAAATAGGAAGAGCACCCCAGATTGCTGGGTTTTTCAGGATCACATTGGTCACTAGATGGGGCCCAGGATGGCAGAAGAGCCAGCGGCGGAGTATCGCAATGTGACGAAGTCGTGGCTCGCAACTCCTGGCTTAAAGATGGACGGAACCATGAACCAAGGAACACAGGCAGCCTCCAGAGCGGGAAAAGGTACCTCCAGAAAGGAACGTGCCCTGTGACCCCTTTATTTGAGCTGGAGGAGTCCCCTTCCAAATATGACTCTCAGAAGTGAAAGATAATAAATGCATGTCGTTATAAGCCACCATATTCTAAAGTTATGGCTACTCGTCAGAGGAGCAATGGGAAACTCACACAGGAGGTGCGTGGCTCAGATCTTGCTCCTATGGGATGAACCATGAAGACATCAGAACTGGATAAATATAAGACAGAATTTTCCTGTAGCTACTAAGTGGCTTCAGAAACTTCCATATCAGATAGGATTCCTTGACTTGGTATCCTTGAGGTGACTAATTTCAAACTCCTCCTCGGCCCTTTAAGCATTAGACTTCCAATCCTTTCACTCCATTCTTCTGGAAGGATTGAAGAAAGAAAGGGATGCTTTTCTCAGAGATAGGTGTGGACTTCAGGAGTAAGGACAGCCAGGGGCCTCAACCATCCAGACTGGAGAGGCATGGGGCAGCAGCAGAAGAGCTTCCAGCCCGAGCACAGCAAGGGGGAGAGCGCAGCCAGGGCCTGCACCAAGAATGTGAGGCCAAATGAAGCAGGCCTAGGGCTCGGGGGCGGAGGAAGCAATAAGGTAGAGGGTGCAGGAAACTCCCCCATGCGGCTCTTCCCCAGCCCCTATGTGCTATGGACTGTACTGTGCATCCCCCCAAATTCACATATTGAAATCTAATTATTAATGTGATAGTGTTACGAGGTGGGGCTTAGGGAGGAGATAAGGTCATGAAAGCAGTGACTTTATGAATGGGATTAGTGTCTTATAGAGGCCTGAAGCCAGTCATGGTGGCACACACCTGTAATTCCAGTACTTGGGAGGCTGAGACAGGAAAACCACAAGTTCAAGACCAGCCTCAGGAACTTAGTGAGACACTCAGCAACCTAGCAAGACCCTGTTTCAAAACAAAACAATAAAAAATAAAAATAAAAAGGGCTGGGGCTATAGCTTGGAGGTAGGATGTCTCTGAGTTCAACCCTAATACAATTAAAATAAATAAATAAATAAATAAATAAATAGAGGGCCGGGCATGGTGGCGCACGCTTGTAGTCCCCGCGCTTGGGAGGCGGAGACAGGAGGATCGCGCAGGTTCGAAGCCAGCCTCGCTGTCTTAAGAGACCCTGTTTCCAAATAAAAAATATAAAATAGGTCTGGGAGTATAGCCCAGAAGTAGAAGGGCTTCCAGAAACCCCAGTACCACTAAAAAAAAAAAAAGAGGCCTGGGAAAGAGCTCTGACCCCTTACATCCATGCAACACCCTAGAAACAAGACACCATCTCTGAGCAAGAACAGACAATTCGGGGGTGGTGCATATTATTCTTCAAACCTCATATTAACCATGCAGAGTTTTCTTACTAGTGATTTCTACTGAGCTTATAGCCACAGTTAAATCCTGTTTTTTGCCTGTAAGCTACTAAGTCCTGGTGTTTTCTTCCAATACAGGCCACCAGGGTTTCCAAGGGTTCTATGTGCTTGTTAGAGACGCCCACTGTCTTTGACAACTAAGATCCTTTGGGATTCCAAGTCTGTCACCCAGCATACCAACTACCTTGCCCATGAATTTGACAGACAGGCTACCAGTGTCCTCCATCTCATTAGACATTTGAATGTGTTCAGCAGGCAGGCTGGCCAGTGGAGTCCTGCCCCCGGCCCCAGGACACTTCCAGCCACTACCCAGCATTCCTCAATGCCATCCTTCCTGGGATATGAACACATCACCGCTGCCACCATCTCTCTTGGCCAGTAAGTATCACAGTAGAATCCACCCAAGGCCCCAAATCCAAATATATTATATCTAAAGCAGTTCCCATTCATGCCAGTCTTACAATCACATCAAACAAGAAAATTAGTCTGACATGGTTTATATATAGTGGACCCATGCTCATTCCTGGTTGATCACAGGGTTCCTTCTAATATTTCACGAATGATTCAAGAGGAAAAAGGGAGATTTTAGTAATGAGCCCGGGATAAAAGCTCACCAGATGGTGACTTGCAGGCTCTGCCTTCTTCCCTGTCTTGAAGAACTGAAGCACATTCTCCCTTCTCCACTCCTCTGACACTGGTCCCATCCTCCAGGATCCTAAGATCACTGACAGCAGCTCAGCAGTCTCCCCTGTGTATCCTTTCAGGCTCTGGGGTATCATTCCTCCCAACCGAGAAACCTGAGCTCATCCGGAACTCCCAGGTCCTCTCCTTACAATCCTCTCACCCAGCTTGGGTTTCCATCTCCCCATTGCCGGTGTTTTCAGCCTGTCCAGGCTAGGATGAAAAAGAATAATTCACTTTGGTGGAGAATATGGGAGCATATGATTCAACTTTGAATCAGCAATGCTGTATCCAGGATTCTTGCTTATCTCCCCTTTAACTGTGCACAAAGAATTTCTAGAACCCTGGAGAAGACTGAACCTATCGAGGAAGCAGAAAGGACCTTGTAGAAGAAGGCAGCCAAGACCCATCATGTGGCTCAGTGACCAAGACGCACCACCAAAGAGATGAATGAATGGGGAAGTCTGGTCAGAGGGTGACAGTATTCGTTTATAGACATAATGGGGTGGGAACCAAAGCCAGCCAGCTCCCCAATGGACGGTTCCTGTCACAATATTCAGGTGTGTGTAGGGGTGCAAGGTGGGGGCTGCATGTTTTAGTCTCCTAACAAAGGAGTTGACACCGTGGATATTAATGGGAGTCCTTCAGACAGATGCACAGTGAGTTGTAAAGATTTATTGAGAAACCAGCCTTCCCTCTCCCATAATTCCCCAAATGACCATCAATCAGTCGATTAGCTAAACTTTCAAATGATTGATCTCATGGGTGGTTCTTTTTGAATGGAAGCTTTTAATTCTTAAGCTATGGGGGGAAAGCCAATTTCTTACAATCTACATATACCCTTGGATACTTACTCTGTACCATCCTGAGCAGTTTATATCCAGGAACTCCTCACAAGTCTGTGAGGCTGATACTATTCCTATTCCCAATTTATAGGGGAAAACACTGGGGCTCAAAGACATGAGGGAACTTGGTCAAGTTCACACAGCTGGAAGGCTTGGAGCTGCTGATTGAACCCAGGCAGAACCACTGTCAAACACAGTGGTCAGCTAATTGCAAAACTGGCCTGATGTCTTTTCCTTCCTGAGTCTGTGCTCAGAACCCCATCACCAACCTGGTTAGCCCGAGGAGAATGAGAAACCACGTGGCGTGCAGCCAAGCCATCCTAGCCAAGGCCATCCGACACCAGCCAGCCCCTGCCAAGTCCCCAGCAGATCCCAAACGTCTTAGCAGGCCCAGCCAAGATCTGCAGAACCACCCGAGAACTCCCAGACCCAGGAGAAATAATGTGATTGTTGTTTCACGTGACCAAGTTTGGGCCAGTCTGTTACACACCCAGAGCTAACTGATATAAACACCTGTGACTGACCTCTGTGCCCATCATCCCTGGCTCACCCCTGCCCTGCCGCTAGGCCAGCCCTTGAAGGCAGATAGAACTACTCCTCACCTCCAGTCCCTGGCTGTTTAGTTTGTTTTGTTTTTGTGGTACTGGGCATAGAACACAGGGGCATTCTACTTTCACGCTACACCTCCAGCTCATTTTATTTTTTTGTTTTATAGTAGGGCCTCACTAGATTGCGGAGAGTCTCACTTGCCAAGTTGCTGAGGCTGCTCTTGAACCTGCGAGACTCCTGTCTCAACCTCCCAGATAGGTGCCACTGTGCCCAGCAAATCCCTAGGTATTTTTTTTTCTTTTCTGGAGCTAAGAGGACACAGGAGTGTCTTGGATCTTTGGTGGGTTTTGAGCTCTGTTTCTTTGCCTATCATCTCTGCCCAGCTCTCTGTCTTTTAGGAGTGGAGCTGGAATTAGCCAAGGCGAATGGTGCCAACACAATGGAACAGGGTAATGGAGGAGAAAGCAGGGAGCGCACTGTGAGCCGGCGCCCGCCTCTCCGGCCTCTCCCTCCTCCTCGCAGGGTGGGCGTCCTACCAAGTGGAGGGGACCGGCAGTCCCTAAGACATGCTCCTACTCTGCCACCTGATCTGCAAATGAAACCTTGCAAAAATGAACTCTTCCTGGCTGCCAGAACTCAGGGGGCAGCAAGATGTCCCTCCACAGGAACTAACAGCCCCAACTGCTTGACGCAAATTAAAAAGGGATTTGGAAATATGTTCCACAGGGTAAAAGCCTTCTGGGGCATTCCCGCCAGGGCCTCCAGCGACGGGCTTCCGAGGAAATGGAGTGTGGAGTCCTGGTACAGAGGCCATTCCACACACGCAGGGCATCCCGAGGGGTGCGGGCCACGGGCCACTGGACGTGGGGCTGGAAATCTCCTCCCCAAAGACTCATAAAGTATAATTGTTTTTCAAAACTTTTTGGCTATTAGGCACTCCACAAATGCTAGATGATGCTAATTCTCCTAGCACCCCGGCTTTATGAGTGAAGCTGGGATTTGTGAGGTTTCTTTGCTCCAAAGGCCAATAGCTGAGTGACCTGGGTTGCTGAAGAGAAACCCAAACTCCCCCAGGGCAAAGCCAGCCTTCCTGTGCCATTAAACACCCACTGCCCCTCACTCATTAGCTTCCACAACAATAGTTTAGTTTTAATTTCTTTTTCTTGTATTTTTACAGCCCTAAGGGAAAATGTCTTGTGACAATTCTGTAATAATAAGACAATTACTGGTGACTCAGGGCTCCCTGCTGCCTCGCCACCCAGGCGGGACTGCTGCTCCCCATGAAGGGATGATTTGGTTTGTGAGTTAGAAAAGTCAGAATCAAAAGGAATCTTTACCTTTTAAAAAGCACGCTTATGACCAGGCATGGTAGTATACACCTGTAATCCCAGTCTTTGGGAGACTGGGACAGGAGGATCGTAAAATTGAGGTCAGCCTCGGCAACTTAGGTAGGCCCTGCCTCAAAATAAAGTAAAAAGGGCTGAGGATGTAGATCAGAGGTAGAAGGTCCCTGAGTTCAATCTCCAGTATTGCAAAAAAAATTTTTTTAAGGAAAAAGAGAGGGAGGGAGGGAGGGAGGGAGGGAGGGAGGGAGGGAGGGAGGAAGGAAGGAAGGAAATTAATTCAGCCAAAGGATTCTGTTTCATGACAAGAGTCCATTGTAAGCAATGAGTCTCTGAGAAGCCCTTTTAAACAGAAATGTTTAAGGGGTGACTTGCTCATCTGAGCCCATCACCACAGCATGCAGGCAGTCCAAGGGGACTTGGACCCTGGATTCCCGGTCTGATATCTCTCCCTCTTCTCTATCCAAATTTTGCCCCTTTTACTTTTACCAATGAGTGGGCAGGGGATCATAGAACTATGTGCTCATCAGGTGCAATACCCTCTCTTGTTCTTGCAACTTTCACAGTCAACCCAAGATAAAGTTTGGATGAAGTTAAAAGCATACTAGAGTAGAGGATGTAAACATTCCCAGATTCCCAGCGGACTGTGTTCCAAAGCACTCTTGTAAATTACTGGCTTAAAACTTGGAAAGCATTTTCCCCCCATAAACATAAAGTCCTAGTAGAGCCTAAGTTCCCAGAGCAGGCGACAACACTTTATTTAGCCACAAAAATCCAATAATGCACCCAAAGTAGGGAACATCGGCGATGATGTCACTTCCTCCTAAATGGCCACTTAAAATACTGTTTCCATGAGAAAATGCATCCCAGCTCAGGATGCCAGAAACAGACTTCCATCTCTCCCAGGACCCAGAGCTAGCTTTCCTGCTGGGAAAAAATAAAATAAAATAAGAGAAAAGAGAGAAAGGAGAGGAAGGTCGATACTGGCTGTCCAGATCTAGCCCTGGCCTGGCAGAGAGGCAAATACAAAGATCGGGAGCTGGGCAGAGACTTTCTGGACACCAAGAATGCTGCCCTGACATACCTCTCTGCTATTACAGAACATGTTCTGCAAATCTTTAATTCAAACACTTGTCTTAAGAGTTATAAATTAGGGAATAAAAGATTGTTAGTGGAAGGGGAGTTTGGAGGGGAAAAATTTTTAGATGATAAACTGACGAACTACGGACATCCTGTGTTCGCCTAGGATGACACTTGGTTTCTGTTCCTCAGTTTCCTGACAGACACAATCATTGACACTAATAAAAAATCTGAGCTGGACGTGGTTGGCGCACATTTGGGATCACCCAGTATTTGGGAGACTGAGACAGGAGGATCACAGGTTTGAGGTCAGCCTCAGTAAGTGGTGAAACTCTCATCAAACTTCTAAGACTCTGTTTCAAAATAAAAACGAATAGGATGGACAGTGTAGCTCGGAGATAGAATGCTTCTGGGTTCAATCACCAGTGCCACACATACAAAAAAAATAAATAAATAAATTCTAACATCAGGATTTTGTTAAAGCTGGGAGCGGGGAAGGATGCAGGATTGCAAGCTGCTTAGAGGCAGGACAGCACCCAATCTTCTCCATCTATACCAGTCCCCTGGGTGCTCAGCACATCATTCAACTAATAAATTCAGTTGAAGGAAGGTCTTTGAATGTTCAGCAAAACAGGTGGGCTTTGAAGTCAAACTTCTCAGATTCAAATCAGTTTTCCTCCTGAGGTGCAGGACCAGAGCCCAGCTGCTGGACGTCCTGGGTTCAGCTCTTCTCACTAGAGAAGGGGCAGCTGACCACACCTGCCTCGAAGATGCTGCTGGGATTAAGTGTATCACATTAGTGAGACAGAGTGCTGTGCACGCTGCATGGCCGGCACTCGGAAGATCTGAGCTCTTATTATTTCCCCATCATCATTTAGCTAATCATCTAGGATTTTTGCCCCCAAATTAGTTTCTCAGTGAATTTGGTAAACATGAAAGTTAGTTGGCGTGGTGGGTAAATTGTGGCTCCCCAAAGACACATCTACTCAGAACCTGAGAATGTGACCTCATTTGGAAAAAGAGTCTTTGGAGATGTCATTAATTAAGGCAGGGCTCTGGGGATGACTTTACCCTGGATTGGGATGGGTCCTCAATCCAATGTCCTTAGAAGAGACAAAACAGACGAGGAAACGAAGGAATGATGGCATATAAAGAGGAAAACAGAGGCTGGAGTCACCTGGCCACAACCAAAGCACCAGGAGCCATGAGAGGGTGGTGGGGGCAAAGCAGGACTCTTCCCTTGGGGCCTGGGGGGGACTCTGGTCCAGCTAGCACGTGCACTGGCCAGGGACTTCTGGCCTTCAGGACTGGGAGAGAAATGTGTTTCCTTTGTGTTGAGCCACCCAGTCTGTGATAATCTGCTGTGGCAAGAAACTCACACAGCTGGGGACAGATGACTCTGAACAACCTAGAATCAGTGAGGGAATCAAGCCAGGGTGTGAAACATGATTATCAAGCATTCTCCTTTTCTTAAACTGCACACTGCAGGGAAAGTTCTGCTAGGAAAGATGGAATCACCGCCTCAGCCGTTGGTCCCATCTACTTCCAGCCAAGCCCATCTCAGCTGGGAATCTTGAAAATAGTCTGTATTTCCCACAAGGAACCAAGTGGAAATATTCAGTGTGCCACGAGATTCGGCAGCGCTGGCTGCAACCTGGCCCCAAATAAATGGGCAGACAATGCGGTTCTCAGTGCCTGTTCAGTGAACACACCCAGGAGGATCCCCATGGCCTTCCCAAACCTTCTGTGGAGGCTGAAGGGGTGACTAGCCAAAGACTCCAGGCAAAGGAAAGATACCTAGTTTTTGTTTGTTTGTTTGTTTGTTTTGCGGTATTGGGGATGGAACCCAGAGGCATTGTACTTCCTAGCTACACCCCCAGCCCTAGTTTTTAGTCTTTTTATTTTTTGAAACAGGGTCTCACTGAGTGGCGAAGGGCTTCACTAAGTAGCTGAGGCTGTCCATGAACCGCAATCCTCAGGTCTCAACCTCCCGAATCCTGGGATTGCAAGTGTGTGCACCACCACGCCCGGCTAGATACCCAGTTTTTAAGAGATCGGCATAATTATATGTTTCTCCTAGTGCCACTGGTTCTTGAAATTTATTTCTGAAACAGCTCTCCTTTTAAGTGGACATAGATATATAGGTCACTAGCAAGATCCTTCTAAGCCCTTGGAATTTTACTGGAGTTTTCAGGAAAGAATCACGTGAGGGTCGAAATCCACTGATGTTCAGCGACACGGTGTCGTTCTCTGTCTCTCTTCTGACTTCTGGAGAAAAACAGCAGACAAAGTGGTGGCAGTCAGGGAGGGTGGCTTTTTTTTGGAGCAGAGGCGTGAGACAAGATGACACATGCTGAGAGGTTCAGCAAACAGTGGAGCTCTGCCAATCAGCAGATAATTTCTGTGTGTTTGCAACGTAGGAAGAAGGATTGAGAGTCACGCAGTATTTCAAAGACGGGTCACGATTCCTCCGTGCATCGTCTTCTAATGTGAAGGTCAAGGGAAAGGCGCAGGCGGTGCCGGGAGGGGGCAGAGGCAGGAGGGGGAGAGCCAGGAGAACCCGCGAGGCAAATCAACCATGTCCAGGCTTCATATTTTCTGACGGTGCCCAGGGAACCCGGGTAATTACCGGCCTTGTTGACATCTGAGGCTCTCACCTCACAGGTAACCAGCTCCCCGTTAACTCGTAAGTCCTTTGTAACTTGTGAAAGTCACTTCTTCCCTGGCTCAATCAAGATTTCCTTTTCTTCCCTTACCTGGTATTCAATTTATTTCCAGGGAGGAAAATGTTGCAGGGAAGAGGCCAGTGAGAAAATCCAGCCACAGTTTCTCAATCCCAGAGGAGCCTGAAATGGACTCCACTGTTTAGTTGAAGAGAATTCTAGAATGCTGAGAATAATGTTCCAAAAGACAAGAAATAATTCCGAAGCCAAATGGAGTCGAAAGATTTTTGTCATTATTTGTCATTTGCTTTTCTCTCTTAGAAAAAGAAAGGGGACTAAGCCTGAAATGGACTTCATGGTTTAATTGAAGAGAATTCTAGAATGCTGAAAATAATGTTCCAAAAGAGGAGAAAGGGAAAAAGAGGGAGGGGGGAGAGAACGCACGCCACAGGGAACACACAGGAAATAATCTGAATGGCTCTTTAAAATATGTAAATGCCTAATTTCTCCAGTCTCCATCAGAGAAAGAGCTTTTCTGAGAAAAGAATACACTTTTAACACTCAAAATTAAAATAGTACACAAATGCATATATACATGCACACTCACATATTATTTATGTGTACTCACACTTGGACAATCCACAGCCCTTCAAAGAGAACTGTGCAGTGCTAATTGATGGGATAATTTTTAAGGAAATTGCTTGCTTGAACCCAACATATCCCCCACCCCACCCCCACTTTAGGGGGTGGGGAGTCACTCAGTATACACAAATATGCTATTTTTATTATTTATTTATTATTATTATTATTATTAAATTTTTTTGGTGGTACTGGGGTTCCTGGAAACCCTCTACCTCCGGGCTACACTCCCAGACCTATTTTATATTTTTATTTGGAAACAGGGTCTCTTAAGCCTGTGCGGCTGGCTTCGAATCAGCACCATCCTCCTGTCTCCGCCTCCCAAGCATGAGGATTACAAGCGTGTGCCATGCCCAGCAAATATGCTATTTTTTAAAACCTTTCTCCTTCCTGGCCAGAAATGTCAAGCCAGCCCATCAGGCCAACGTGGCATACACATAATCATACAGAGAATTTGCTGCCGATTCTGGGGGACATCCCCCAGTCCTGTGGGACCCACCATTTGCATGGGACCAAGGGTGGTAAAGAGCAGGAGTCACCAGGAGGAGAGCCACGGCCTGCCTAAGTTGGGATAGGAGCCTTTTCCAGCAATCGATTCTCCAGCTGGAGGCAGGCAGCGAGGGCTTAGTTATTTATGTCCAGACCCAGGGGTTTCGCCCAAAATGGAAGAGGTGCGTGGAGCCAGAGAATAGAGATGATTAGAGACGAGAGGCTTAGCTGGGCACAGAAGCGAGCTAAGAGGAGTCATTAGAGATGAAGGGTCTATTTAAACACACATGTGTGCACCCACACCCACTCCTCAGCTGCCGTATGAAATGTTTGAACAATTGGTCTGAATACAAACACATGCTAAAAACAAAAGAAAAATAGATATGGAGTAGGTGGCCTCTTATTAAAAGTACATATGTCATGCTAACCAGAAGCCACACCTTAATCCTGATATTTGGGCAATTATGTTGCCACAGTAACCAAACAGTGAGAGGTAAACCATTTGTAACAAATTAAGACACACACAAATCTTTCCAGAGTCCAGTCCTCATTTCCCACTCGCTCCTCATTTCCCGACATATTACTGTACACAGCACTGCCTTTGGCTCCTGTATTCTTCCATTCCTTTGAACAGCTCACCAGACTATTAATTTAAAAAGCCAGGCGCTTCCTCTGCTCCCGAAATCACCACAACCCATTTCTGTTTTTTTTTTTTTAAAAGCAACAAGACTAACACAGTGTTGGGTGAGGAATCATTCTTGGAATAGTGGTTGGTGGTTGCTCACATCTGGATTAGGTATAAAAGGACGTCATTACAGATGATGAACGCCAGAGAGCCTCATCTGCATATAAATAGACCTAATCAGAAATGCAAATTGCAATCAGGAGAAAATATTTTAAAGGCTGTGAGAGCTGTGTGATCATACAGATAGGGAAAGGTCAACATTTGTATTGTTACAGCAGTTAAAGGCCTCCTATCCTGCCCAGAACCTTCCTCTGAATGAGGCGTTTAGAAACTACAATTGTGTATCCATTGGGCACCCTGGCAGGGACAGAGCCCTGGATAGCTTCCTGTTCCCCAACTAGAGCCTTGAGCTGGCCAAACATCAGCCCCGTTCCAGTAAAAGACACCCACATCTTGTACAAACCCCTAATGAATGCATAGGATAGGAAATACACTTGCATTTAAATACCCTTCAAACATACCTTTTAGCACAATTTCCCATTAAGACAGAAATTAAGATTTGAAGAATAAGACATGATTGATGTAACTTTTTTTTTCTGATATATTTCGGTACTAGTGTGTCCCCCCCAAAATCCCAAATACTAGAGAAATATATAACTTAAAAGAAAACATCAGCGTGTAGACAAATTATTTAATCCTAAATTGCATTTGTATTTTTCTCATGCAATGCACAAAAAAATTAACATATCAGAAAAATTGGAGTGCTAAAGATAGGCAATTGTTAGTTCTGTTATTCCCTGGGGTACGTTATCTTTCAAGAACATTCTCCCGGTGCCCCCCCATCTCCTCCCCCCAAATACCCCCCAAGGAAATATATTTTGCAATCAGTCTTTCTCAGGCACAGGAATATTTGTTATTCCTCTATTGACGAGGTCCCAACGCACTGACGGGCCAAGAGCGCCATCTTGTGTCCTACCTTGGAATCTTAAAGAGAGTTTTCACAGGGTGCATGTCAAAGAGGGGAGGGTCTCCATCCCCGAGCTCGATAGCTGTGATCCCCAAGGACCAGACGTCACAGCGAGCATCATAGGAAGAGTCATACTGCTGCTCACAAGCAATGACCTATCAGACAAAAGCAGGACACACACATCAGCCACTGCCACGTCAGACGTCCTAAAAAGCCCTTTGGCCAGTTCAGCCCCCTTCTTGGTTTCCTTGACTGCAGTGATATTTAATTCTAATAATATGTGTGTATTCTAAGCCTTACTTGTTTGTGGCTGATTTATCATCTGTAATTCTAGTACTTCGAAGGCTGAGACAGGAGAATGGTAGGTTCAAGGCCAGCCTCAACAACTTCGTGAGACCCTCAGAATATTAGTGAGACCCTATTTCAAAATAAAAACTAAAAAATGGGTGTAGCTCAGAAGTAGATGCCCCTGGGTTCAATTCTCAGTCCCTCCACACTGCACATAAATACATAAACACAAAAAATTTATCTGCTCAGTTTTTAAAAACTGCACTGAACCAAGTACCAAGAACAGTGCAGAGGCATGGGTAGGGACCATACTCTCCCACTGTTGTCCCTTACAGAAAGGCTTTGTACCTGTTACCTGCTTGCCAGCTACTGAATTCAACAGGAGCAGCTGTCCTCAAAAATGCTTGGCTATTGCACAAAATCCCCAGTGTAACCAACTCAGCAGAAAGACATTGGAAGACCGATGTGCCTGATATAAAGAAGGAGCCACTCCACCCCCCCATTCCCTTTCTCTCTAAGAACACCTGCCCCCTCCTCAAGCCCAACATCTGGTTTACAGCTGCCTCTGGCTGTGGACAGGCTCAGCAGAACCAGGAAATGAGCCTGAGCTTGTCCTTGGTTGGGGAACATGGGACCCTGTGCAGTTTCTGTCAACCCTCAGGCTGGAAAAGGCCATATACTCAGACCATCACCACAAGGACTGGGAATCTTTTTTTATTTTTAAACTCCAAGCTAGACCCCTATCCCTATTTTTTATTTTTTTTATAATTTTTGTGTGTGTGTGTGGTACTGGGTTTCCTGGAAACCCTTCTACCTCTGGGCTACACTCCCAGACCCATTTTATATTTTTTATTTGGAAACAGGGTCTCTTAAGCCAGCGCGGCTGGCTTCGAACCTGCACGATCCTCCTGTCTCCACCTCCCAAGCTTGGGGATTACAAGCGTGCGCCACCACGCCCGGCTATTTTTTAGAATTTTTTTAAACAGGGTCTCACTGAGTTGCAAAGGGCCTCAGGATGTAGCTGAGGCTGGCTGCATAATCCAGATCTTCCTGTCCCAGCCTCCCAAATGCTGGATTACAGGTGTGTACCACCACGCCCGGCTGGACTGGGGGATCTTAAAGAGTGAATCTTTAAAGAGCAGCCAAAGGATGGGAGGAGCCAAAGGATGAGTCAAAGGACGCAGAGGGACCAGGTTTCCCTGTCTAACCTGAAATTGGCCTTCCAGGATCAGGATTACTCCTGCCTCTGGGAAGGCAGGATGCTGATGTGTGATGGTCAACAGCACCTCCATGAGCACAGGTAGAGCCCCTTGTGGGGCTGCTCTTGGGCTATCACTGCAGCTTTGGCTTTTACTCTGAATCAGATGGGACAGCTCACTGAGAGCAGAGGACAGATCTGTTTTATGTCGCAGCAGGGTCACCCTGGCTGCTGGGCTGAGGACAGACTGGAGTGGGACACAAAAGGAAGATTTAAAGGGGAAAAAAAAAGCAGTTCAAACAACTGCAGGAATCCAGGCGAGAGATGGTGACAGATAATCAGATGGTGGAAGTAACTTTGAAGGTAGAGCCAACCAGATCCGTAGAATGGGGCTTATAAGAAAGGGGAGTTGAAGGTGACTCAAAAGGGTCTGACCTGAGCAACTGGCAGAACAGAATTGGTATTTACTAAGATGGGGAAGACAAGGGCAGAAGCAGCTTAGGGGGCCAAGCTGGAGCTTTTAAGCTTTAAGTGCCTGGGAGACACCCATAGGGCAAAGTTGATTTTAGGACTCATTCTGGACTTCAAACCTAGAGAACGGTAAGATATGAGCTATGGTCTAGATGTGCAGTAGCCAAATCTCATGTGTTAGAAACTTAGTCTCCAGTGAAAAAGTGCTGGGAGGTGGGGTCTTTGGGAAAACCTTTAGGCTCCTCTTATAAATGATTGTTGCTGCTATAAGAAGGGCCTGCATGCTGGGTGTGGTGGCGCATACTTGTATTCCCAGCATTTGGGAGGCTGAGACAGGAGGATCACAGGTTTGTGGACAGCCTCAGCTACTTAGTAAAGCCCTTTGCAACTCATTGAGACTCTGTTTCAAAATAAAGAATAAAAAAATAGGGCTGGGGGTATAGCTCAGGGATAGAATGCCCCTGGATTCAACACCAAAAAAAAAAAAAAGAGGGGGATTGCATGAATGGGAAGCACATCTCTGCCTTCCGCCATATGACCATATGAGGTACCATGTGAAGGTCCATCCCAAACACCAGCAGCATGACCTTGGAGTTCCCAGACTCCAGAACTGTGAGTAATACATTCTGTTCTTTATAGGTTACCCAGCCTCTGGCATTTTGCATAAAATGGACTAAAACAATAAGAAATATATATTGTTTTAAGCCGTTAAACTTTTGAAATTGTTATGGTAATAATAGAACACTACACCTGCTCTATTCCACACCCACTTCATGGAACCACAAGGCCTGGCAGATGTGCCCCCATCTTGCCCTGGGCCTTGTGCTGTGGCTCCCATGGTAGCCTTCTCCCTTTTCCTTCTAGTTCCTGAACTGGAAAATGGTTTTCCATACACCCACATCCTTGGCCCTCTGTTGAAATAGAATATCCTGCCATACTCTCAACACATTGTTTTCAAATGTGTATTCAAACTAAAGTCCAAATAATTCCAATTTTGGAACTAAAGGCCATTCCATTTTCCCCAAAGACCTCACTTTCCTCCCCCCAATCAGGTGAGAACCTGTACTATTTATAAGGCTCTCTAGAGAAGGCCATTTAAAATCTTCCGTTCAGAAATGACATTTTCAAAAATGTGGGGAAAACATAATTTCAGACCTATCAATCAGCAGATAGTTCACTGTTCTTAGTCACGACACTGTGGTGGACTGTGCCAGAGAAAGAGAGCTACCTGCCTTCCCCAACAGGAGCTATGGCCAGGTAAAATATAAAGTGAGCCTGTAATGATTAAATGACAGACCCCGACAACCAAAATGTCTTCAGTGTGTGCTACCATGTCCGATCAAGGACATAAACTCCCAATGCTCAGGATAGTAGAGGAAAACCACTACTGGCTAAGTAACACAATGAAAAATGCCTGGTATCCATAGCCTACAACTTCCAGGGAGAAATTCAAATCAACTTCCAGCCATCTTGGGTGAGATTCAGAAGTCAATTCCAAGAATATATCCAAATGTGGAACTGGAGACCTCCACATATTCTTCGAGAGCTGTCATAAAATATTCAAAACATTTATCTGGTTTCACCTTCTCTTCACAGACAAACACTATCTTCAGCTGAGTTTGATTAATAGAGAGCATCTCAGGCAAATTCTCCTCCCAAAAGCTCAGCTCACCACAAAACAAAGAAATTCTTTAAGCTCAGCCTTCTAAGAAAGCTGATAGAAAATTGGGCTAATAAAGTAATTTACAAATAACTGTTTTGTAACAATGCAGGCATGGTATTAGATCCTGGGGTGAGAAAGTCAAATATGCAATTTAATATTCATATTAATTCAATGAAATAGGCGCCATCGTCTCTGTTGCCACTGTGGAAACTGAGGCATTACACAGTTGACAGCTTACCCAGGGTCACATGGCTAGTAAAAGCCAGAGCCAGAGCTGGAAGCCAGGCAGGGAGCACCACAGATAACACAGGGAGCACTACAGATAACACATATCACATTCTATGAAAGTTTTCCATTTCTGCATCATATTTTGACTAAACTAACATTATTTTTGAGGCTCTGTCACTTAACGTTCCATCTTTTCAGAGGGCCTGTCAGGAAAGAACAAAAGAACAACCCTTCATGCACATGCACACATGGTGAGGTTTAAAGAAGCTCTCGAAGACGATGCATCCCTACAGAAGGTCACATCCTGACAAGGTCGACATGTCCTGGAATTGGATTCTCTATCAATCTAACACCACGGAGTGCAATTCTCTTTCAGAAGAAAAGTGCTATCCTTATCTCGCACTCTCTTGTCTCTAGGTAAAGTAAGGCTGAGTTAAGGATGTTGGGATGGTCGAACAGCCTTTGCTTCTTCTGGTCCCAGGAGAAGGTGCCTGGCCAATCACTTTCAGCATCAGTTGTCCGGATGTTCTATAGAGAAAGGAGGGCAATGGCCAGTGAGCATGCTGTCCTGAGCCAGGTGGGCCAGTCCTCTACATCAAGCCAGAGGGCTGGAGAGAAACAGGTAGGCATGGTGTTGACACAGGCCCAGGACTCCAGACACCCCTTCTTCTCTCCCTCCACTGCACCCTCCTGCCCTTGCAGGAGACACAAATGCAAATGCATCCTCTCATCAACACTTTGCTTCCACCCTAGGAGTGGGGATGAGGTGGTAGTAGTCAGATGGGGATTAGAAAAGGTGTGGGAGCTCAAGGAAGAACCTGCAAGGAGAGGGCGCATGGAGGAAGACTGGCATTCAGATCCCTTGTCACCAAGAGAATGACAGTGCATTTACAAACAGGGGAGGGGAGAGTGAGGAAGAAAAGAGCATCTAGGCATCTACCAAGTGCACTGTGGGTCTGCATCACCCTAACCAAATACGCTGATATCCCATGATTTCACCGCTTCCAAGTAAGTGACATTGGGGGGATATCTCAAACTGAGGAGCATCCAACTCCATGCAAATGAGCTACAGTAAACAGTAGATGGCTGGGATCTTGAGGACATTTTTTTGGTGGTATTAGGGGTGGAACCCAGAGGCTTTCTAACTCCGGGCTATGCTCCCAGACCTATTTTATATTTTATTTGTAAACAGGGTCTCGCTAAGTTGCTGAGAGCCTCGCTCAGTAGCTGAGGCTGGCTTCGAACCTGTGTGATCCTCCTGTCTCAGCCTCCCAAGCGTGGGGATTACAAGCGTGTGCCACCACGCCCTGCCTCTTGAGGCCAATATTTATGGCCAATATTTTGCAGAAAGTCTCAAGGTCTGTGAAAAGACACCGGTGGTAGTGCTAACACCTCCCTTAAGGAAAATGAGCTTCAGTAATGAAGCAATTGCTGGGATACTGGTTAATGGAGGATGTCCAGTTTCTACCTTGAAATGCAAACATATGGTTCTTCCTGTACATTTAGACTTTATTCTTGTTTATTTTAGGGAGAGAGAAAACAAGAATGCTGAGATTACCCATGCTGGCTATACACTGGTAGCCTTGGCACCCAATGCCAACAGCTAGTTTACCCTCAGTCTGCTTGAGTTCCCCCAAATATTGGTCAAAACTACCTTGGCTTCCCCCCAATTTTCTTTCTGGAGAGGAGTGAAGACAAGAAACAAGTTTTAACTAATGCTTAAACTCAACTGGTCTTTGGATCAAAAGTTAGCTGTTCTCTCGAATCATAGGAGTAGCTGGTTTTCTTTAACCTTCTTCAGGCTAACAAGTTCCTTGGTTCCAGGCTCCTTCAATGCCCTCATTACCCTGGCCACTCTGTCCTGCCCACAGAGGAGGCACCTCCTCTCTTCTCGCACAGGAGTTTGCGGGGGAAGACGCTCCACCACGTGATGACCCAACTGCTTCATACAAACCATCTCCGTGTCTGCCGCGGCATGATTAGCCTGAGCTCTGTGAAGATGGCTGACCTTTTCCCTAGCCACTAGCTGGGGAATGGTAGAGAACAGACAGCTGTCCCTGGGCCCTGGGACATAGAGAGACCTGCCCCTGGGCAGAGGCAGGAAAATCCCAGGGACAGACACCTGCATTTTGGATTTGCCACCTCCTCATTGGGAGATCTTTGTCAAAACATTTCATCTCCCACCTCGCTTCTTCCCATGTAGACTGAGGAAGCCCCTTCTCATGGGACTCATCTTAAGAATTGCCTGTGAAGACACTGGTACTCAGCCTTTCTTTTACCAAAATGTCAATAATGTCAATAGTAGATATCAATGAATTGTTGGTAATATTTATTTTATTTATCTCTGTCTGTCTCTGTCTGTCTGTCTTTCTCTGTCTGTCTGTCTCTGTCTCTGTCTCTGTCTCTCCTCCCGCCCCCGAGGGATGGAACCCAGGGACACTCTACCACTGAGCTACATCCCCAGCCCTTTCTATTTTTAAGACAGGGTATCATCACTAAGCTACCCAGGCTGACCTCCAACTTACAATCCTCTTGCCTTGGCTTCCAAGTAGCTAGGAGAACGAGCAGTGATTTGGTTACAAAACTGGGTTCCCATGTAATTAATATAAGAAGAATGCAAGGAATTCCCTTCCTGACCATAGCCCTTTCCACTGCAGGCACCAGGCTTGAATAGCACTTTAGTGTTCTCAGACCACCATAATTCATGAATTGCACCATGACTGTAGTTTCACTTTGGTCTAGAACAAAAGTAGTGCTTACTGGTGAGGCTCCTCAGATAGGGGTAAGAGCTATTCTCCGCCTCTTACAGAAAGGCTCAGGCTATAATGAGACCTTGAGTAAACAACCTCTCCTCACCTCAAGGTTTCCACTATCTGAAAAGAACATCTGGATTGAACTGGATATAAAAGGGATAGAAACAGTCCACATAGGTGTTCCTGGATTCAGAAAACCTAGATTTATCCAACAAGAGATTTAACTTAAACCATTTATCAAATTATGTATCAAAGACCTGCTGGGCTGAAATCTCTCTCAGTAATATGGTTTTAACTAACGTTCTTAAGCAAATAATATTACAATATCTTTTGCTCTCCTAAAAAATAATTTGCCAAGCTTAAAATACGAGGTCTTGGGCAGACTTTATTATCTTTCCACTAATATTTTTAAATGTCATTAAAATGTAATTAGGCTTGCCTTCTAAATTCTGGTTGCTCACCTTAATAGAATCAATTGTGCAGTCCAAAATTATAACCAAAGGTCAAGATTAAAATTTCATTCAAGTACACAGGCAAAATGCTGTTATCTCAAGAGCTAAATTCAGCTAAATAAGAGGCAAGGCAAATAGACCTACAGCTATTAATCCTTGGCCGACCTTGAGCCCCAAAGTGCAGGCAACAGACTGGCAAATAAGATGGGCAGAGAGGTAGGAGGGCATACGGGATTCTTAATTTTGCTTGCACAATTCATGCAGCATAATTGATAAATGTTATTGATCAAAAAGATTTATAAAATAGAGCATCTCTGGAATCAAAACTTGCAATGATAAATATTCCAGTCCCAAGTATCTTTCCTAGTTTTATATACACAAACATCTTAAATTGTTACAAGCTGAGATACTGAATAATCAAATGAAATCTCTAAGATGAAATATAACATTAAGAAAAGAAACAATTGAGCTTTGGAGGCCCAGTGCCTCCCCTGCCCATCCTCCCTAGACACAGATGCTGAACAGACTTTAGGACTCACTCATTCAACCTCTACATTTTACAGAAGAGAAAACTGAGGTCCCCAGTGAGAGTTAGTCCACTTGACCAAAGTTATATAGCTGGTTCAAGATTAAATTCCATGGCTCCCCCACCATCCTCCAGAGTGAGGCACATCCCGGGATTCCCACAACACAGAGAACCCGGACCACCTCCAAAGTGGCTCCGTGAATGACAGCCACTGTGGGCTTGTGGGAGTCTCGTGGGAGCATCAGACAGATGAATTTACTGCTGCTGCTCTCTCCCCGCCCCGCCCCCATCTCTGCTGCCCCTTTGGTCCTCCTCCAGAGCATCCTTAAGTGAGGACAGGCCCTGCAATTCAGGCCACTGTGTAGCCTGTTAGGTTAAACACTGTAACTGCAAGCAAAGAAAAGATTCAGAAGTTAAGAAACTTGCCCAAGGTCACACAGCAAATAGGCAAGAGAAACAACACAAAACTAGTGAGGGGAAAAAAATGTTTTTCTCTTCCAGGGTGAATTTGAAAATTATAAGGGAAGCAAATCAAACAGAAGACCCAATGCTCCTCAATGCGGGGTTGTCCCTGCATCAGCAAGTAGTCTCTGGTTTCTGTCCTACCCAGGATGGGATGTTACCACCGTGCAGATCAGGATGCCCTTGGGAATGTCATACCTCCCTATCTGAGAATGATTCTGCTTAATTCTCAAAAACTAAAAAAGGTGTGGAAAATCCCTGGGACAGAAGAGAATGTGGTGGATACCAATGTCCCCACCCCCACCTGCTCTTGACCTATCCCACTCAGAGGCTCCCCTAGGCTCCCCTTCCCAGCGCTGACACACACCCTCGGCTCCTTCTGATGGCTTAGTGATCAAGACTTTGACTTGGTGTGAGCTCCCTTCATGGGCTGAGCCTCTGTTCCCTGGACAAACAGGAATGAGGACTGGGGAACTTGGGACTGGGAGCTGAGGCAGAGCAAGGGCACACTCTGATATCTTTTCAGCAAATGCTTCTGCTCCTGCAGAAACAGGAGGAAAAGGGGGGGGTTTCTCCCTTCTCTCTTCTCACCCCCTCCCAAGAGGGGCAGGACAGCCCAGCAACTTCTGACTGCTCCTGGAGGCGGCTCCCTTGACATATCATGCTCCACATGGGGAGAGGGTGTGAGCCTCCACTCCAGGCTCATGTGCTTCTGCCCATCTGTGGCCTGCAGCCCTCAGATGGGGTCCTATACTTAGACCTGCCAGAGGAGGGGATGGCCTGTCACGCCCACCTCCAGGCTGACACAGGAGCTATGACTCAACTTCCCACAGAGCCCCAGCTGAGAAGGAAGCCGACCCAGGAGCTGAGGAGGAAAGAGGAGACTGTGCCCCGCCATCCATCCTGCCAAGGGCCCTTCACCCACCAGCCCCTATGCCTGGGCGGTGCGTGGGGCCTGAGAAGGCAGAACCACTCCAAGAATGTAGGCAGAGCAGCCCCAGAGCAGGTGGGTGGGGGTGTCTCTGATTCTTAGGATATAAAGATTTCTGTCCCGTTTCCTGAACAAGAAGGGAGAGAATCTCTGTCTCTCAGAGAGGGGTGACACAAGGTGCCTAGTGGAACCAGGGAACAGAAGAGGTCATAGAATCTTAAAGATGGATGTGACTGGGAAGCACATGGGGCTTCTGCCCACAGATCTGAAATTTCAAGCCTCTCAGGTCTCGAGCTTCTGAGGCTGCATTCCTCACTGCCATAGGACTGGCAGGTGGGGCCCAAGAATCTCTGGTCTTTTGTTTGCTTTCATGATGCTGGGGATCAAATCCAGGGACTCAAGCAAGCTAGGCAAGCTACCTCTCTGCCTGACAGTCCTAGTCTTATTAAAGAGGGCCAGCTGAGCTAGGGATATAGCTCAGTGGTAGAGCACTTGTCTGACGTGTACAAAGCCCTGGACTCAAATGGTCATACAATCATATGCTCATATTACCCAGAGTTTGACGAGGTCCCCCCTCATCTACAGGACACCAGGGCCATGGGATATGGGGGCTGAAAGAAGCTTTCCCCCCTAAAAACTGCAAATGTTCTCTGTAAAACAGAAGGGAGCCTGGAGGCAGAGACTACCCAAGCCAGTCTCTTTTTCCTGTGGATAAAAACAGGCTCACCACGGTTTCAAGTGGAACAATAATGCTACCATCTTTTTAAAGAACTTACTAGGCCAGGTACTGCCCCAAACACTTTCAGTATGTTTGGTTTTTTGTTTTAGGGTTTTTTTTTTGTTTTTTGTTTTTTGTTTTTGCGGGTCTGGGGATGGAACCCAGGAGCATTCGACCTCTGAGCTACACCCGCTGCCCTATTTTTTATTCTTTATTTTGAAACAGGGTCTCACTAAGTTGTAGAAGGCCTCACTAACTAGCCAAGGCTGTCCGCGAACTACGATCTGGTCTCAGCCTCCCGAATGCTGGGATTACAAGCATGTGCCACCACGCCCGGCTCGCAGTACGCTATTTTATTTTGCCTTTTGAGGCAGGCTTTTTTTTTTCTCCTCCTCATTTTGCCTTTTAACGTCTCCCCATTTTACTGGACAGAAACACTCAGTGATTTGCTGAAGTCAGTGGTCAGGTGCACCAGCAATATGTATGATTTACTCCCAGATCTGACTCCAAAATTTGTACTCTTCACTTATTCTTACCTAAACCAGAGCCATATTACAATAATTGAGCCACAGTCATGTTTTTGAAAATGAGTGGCAGAGCTAAAACTAAGAGTGAAATCTCCCAAATTCAATTCTGAAAAAGTTCATTTTTCCAGATTCCTTCCTTTGGGCATGGATTATACTGGCTTCTAGTATTGTGTTGAAATATTATATTTTCCTCAACATACCAATGACGAAGTTCTCAATACCAAAGCAAAGTCACTTATTTCTAGCCCTGAGAAGATGGAGCCCGGAGGACACAAAGAAGGAGCACTCAGTCAGCACGCCTGTACCGACAAATTCCACGGGAAAATCTTTGCAAACTGCAGCTGGCTCCATGAGTCATAGAACAGTATGAGAGCCAGAAACAAGGACAGCCAGCCGCCTGCACAGGAACACTTGCCTGACACAGTGCCTCCACGAGTAGATTGACATCAACCACTGGGATAAGCCCCTGTCACTGGGGTTCTCTTTGTTTGAAAATAACTTATGTGCACTCCTTTCTTTGTCTTTAGAAGCTTCCCCTCACCCAGCCTCTTTAGATGCAACAGCGCTCATATCTCCGGCTACTCAGAATAAACTTTTTGTTTGAAGAGTTTCGCTCATTTTAGGTTGACACCAGAAAGAATAATTCTTATCACAAATGACTTAAAAATTGAAAAAGAAACAGGATTCTCATCTCACCTGGTACACCAGTGGTCACAATTGAAAATTTTGATATAGCAGAGTGGTTCAGAGTAAGGATTTGGGAGCCAAATATCTGGGTTCAAATTTCAATGGCATCGCCCGTCTTGTCCAAGGACAAATATAGTTATTTTCCATGACTTGTTTACTTCCCCTAAAACGTCAAACTAGCGATAGCACTGACTTCATGGGGTTTTTGTAAGAACTATAAGTCACTCGATACACACCAAGCACTTAGTGCCCAGCACACAGTAAGCACCCAATAAATGCTAATTCATATTAGGGAACCAAACTCATTAGCCAGAGTTGAGGGAATAAAATGGCAATAATGACAATAATAATATTTCAGCCCTGTAGCGTTCTCCGGCTTTCTCAACCCTTTGACATGAAATATCTCATTTGTCATCTCTGTCCCTGGCAGTGCCAAAGTAAATAGCATTATTGTATCATTTAGCTAGGAATGGCATAATTAATGAAGTCAAGAGTGGCTGCAAAAAGCCTGCAATATTTCTGCACTGGTGTAAGCTGGTTGTTATGGCAACCATCCCCTGTCAACGACCCTTTGCCAGGCAGAGAGAGACCCATTTTGGGAGCCGTCACAGCACATCTGTTTCTCTGCTCAGCTGATTAGCTGTTGTTTGCAACGATGAGCAGATGGAAGTAAAAAAAAGGGGGGGGGGTTCTAAAAGGAAGCAAATGTTTATTTTACCCACAAGTCTGTTTTCCAATATAGAAACAGACCTTTAGCTTTTTTAGAAAGATGCCGAGTAGGCTGGGTCCTTACATGGGCTGCTTCTTGAACTGGTGGAATTGCAAAGTGGAGTCAGGCTGTAAATAACAGGTGGTAGACCCTCCATGTGCATCTTAAAATGGGTCCCAGTTTCAGAGCATCCCTCCACCGTGTTACCTGGCACACGTCTTTGAGCACCCTATATCATACACTGTAAAGTATATACACACGAGAACTTTCTATTCACTTCGTTTCTTCATCTATAAAATGAGATTCGTATCCTCATGCCCCCTAAAAAGCCAAACAGCTCCAACACTTACTAGGTAAATGAATGTGGGCATGACATCTCTTGCACGTTTCTGATTCACCTTTCTCAGTAGTAAAATGGAGAAAATACTGTTGAGAGCCATTGTAAGAATGAAATAAAATAATGTAATGAAAAGCACCTATCTCAGTCCTGGCATATCATTCAGTCCTCAGTAAGCAAATTCTCCTTCACACTATACACTTGCTACACAACTGCCATGGTGAAAATATTACAATCAGCTGGCGTGTGGCACTGGACATCGTAAAATCTGCTGGAGCCAATTCCTGAAGGCTCTCTGCTTCCAGACAGACCTCACTCCCTGTAGCTGCCGGATCATTAGGAGGTCAGGGGTATCCCAAGCAGAAACAGGGCAACGCTGGTGACTGAGGACACCGAAGGTGCTCTGGAGGGCAACCATTTACTATCCAGCGTGGAAAAATGTTATATTGAATGGCCAGCATAGCTACACCAGTACACACCAGCTAAATGCAGAAAGTGTTTTAACAGTCTACAGTTATTCTCAATAGAAATAACAATGACAACATTGATTCCCTGTCTTGGATTTTAGTCATTTGGAAATTCCATTTAATTCTTCCCTACATGTGATGGTAAGGAAGATTAGATATCAGCTGTCTCTAACCCCTTGTTATCACTATCAATAAACATGAAGTAGGCTTGTGTTTCTTTTTGCTATTAACCAGGACATTACCTGACATGTGTTTGGTACAAGTATTGGCAGAGAAGTACTAACATTGGCCGCGGGTATGGGTCATATTGGAAATCTGCTATTTGGGATGGTCAAAAAATATGGATTCCAGTCACCTTTGCCACCTGCACACTCTGTGCCTGCGGGCTCTTGGCCTGGGAGATGTTTGGGTTCCTCATATGTAACATGGATGCAAGTATCCTCGTTGGCATCCTCACAGCCAAGTACATTTACAAAATAATATTTGTAAAAGTTCATGCAAATGTTGTAGTGTTTATTTATTAAAAGAAATGGACTGTCAGGAGACAGTAGAGGAGAAAAAAGCCAATAAACATACCTGATGGAAATATTGTGATTAAGAAACAAAGCACCCAAGGTACAGGCTAAAAACACAGGCCAGGAGGCCAGAGATGTGTGGGAGGGAAGGGTGTGTGTGTGTGTATGTGTGTGTGTGTGTGTGTGTGTGTGTGTGTCCAGGAGCTACCACATGCCACATGCTAAGCACATGCTCTTCCATTAATCTATAGTCCTAGCTCCAGAGAAGGGTATTTATTTAAACAGAAGGTTGAAATAAGTACCTATGACCTGGCCAAATATCAAAAGAGTTCATTTGTGTGGGAGGAGTACTGGATACTGAGTCCCCCTGGACGCATTCTACCTCTGAGCTACACCCCCCAGAACTATTTTTATTTTTATTTTTATTTTGAAACAGGGTCTTGCTGGGTTGATTAGAGTCTTACTACTTGCTGAGCCTGTCCTCAAACCTGAAATCCTCCTGTCTCAGCCTCCCAAGTAATAGGATTATAGGAGTGTGCCACCACTCCCAGCTCAAAGGAAATAATTTTTTTAAAAAGCATTTGGCCAAAGAGTAGGTAGGACCAAACAAAATTCTGGAGGTGTCAAACGTCACATGGGAATGTTGGTATACCTGGTACCTTCATCAGAGCCATGTATATCTTAGACACACGAGGTGGAGAGGTAGGTGTGTGTGTGTGTGTGTGTGTGTGTGTGTGTGTGTGTGTGTGAGGGAAAGCTGAGTTCTCCACTCCAGCACCTGTAACATACAGTCTTTGAAGGTCCCAAGTGGCTGGCTGATAACCTTAGAAACTTGAATGATTTACTACAAAAGAAGGGTGCTAAGTCTTTGAGAAGTTGCTATGGGTCAAACTGTGTCCTTCAAACTATGTTGAAGTCCTAATTCCCAGACTTCAGAGTGTGACCTTGTGAGTAGTGTTGTTTCAAAGTACAAGTATTCTAAGGGCATCCAGAAAATTATTCTCTTACACTGCTTGGTTGATACTGTTCTACCAGTATTTTTCAGCTTTAGTAGTGTCCAAATAATACAATAAGAGGAAATGAGCGGAGAATGTTGACAATAGGATAGTGGATTCTGCTGCAGCTCTGAGCTGCCCCAGTGAACTGTACATCCTGCCTGCTCGTCAACACTTGATGGTGGCATGGTCACATCCCATTAGCTACCTGGTTTATATTATAGCCTATTTGAATTAAATAGTATGGTTACTCAAGCTTGCAAAATAAAAATGGAAAAGGATTTCTCAATGTGGCCCTATTTCTTAAAAATAAAATAGGATCAAGGATCTTTCAGTGGCATTTAAGAAAAAATAAAAGCACAGGCCACCTGCAATGGTTTATCCCACTGGCACGGGCATTGCATGCACTGCTGCTGCGTTTCACCTAAACCCACTTATTCACATGGACAGAAGGGAGCGCGCGTTGCAATCACCAAACCGCACAGGCCATCATTGAATACACTGTTAACTTGAACCATCGCTGATTCAGGGATTGCACTTGAGCCACAGCATTGCTCACAGTGGAGACTACAAATATTTGTTGAATTGAACTGACTGGTAAAAGGTTGCTCCTGTATTTAAATGGAAGATAGTATAGTCTGGATCTGGAATGTCCCCAAGGGCACATGTGTTAAAAGTTGGTCCCTAGCTGGTAGTGCTATTGGGAGGCAGGGGAAGCTTTTGGAAGTGGGGCCTACAGGAAGGAGATAGATCACTAGGGGCATGTCTGGAAGGGTTTCTCATGCCTCTCTCTCTTCTCTTTTCTCTTCTGCCTGCCATAAGGTGAGCAGCATTGCTCTACCACGTCCTTCTGCCATGATGTTCTGCCTCACTAGAGGCCCAGAAACAATGGATCCTCTAAAACCAGGAGCCAAAATAAAACTTTCCTCCTTTAAGTTGTTTTTCTCAGTTATTGTGCCGAGGCAACCAAAAGCTGATTTACACAGAGGACTGTGAAGCACAAAGAGGGTTTCTTAGAAAAGACAACTCTGTTTCAAAAATGAAAACATGCAAATGGTAGGCCTGGGTCCCAGAGCACACTGGACAGGCAGGCCTCCTGAGAGAACCTGTGCGGAGTGGTCAGACACCTGCTGCCGAGCGGACAGCAAGCCCTCCACACCCAGCATGGCCTCCCCAGGCTAATCCACTGTGCAGGCAGAGGTGTGCTGGGTTTTCCCTGCCGAGAAGGAAACCACTTCCAGGCAATCTGGGCAATGGGAGCTCATAGTGGACCATCAGCCTGCCCCTTGCAGAAACACTGCACATATGTCATTGAAGCCAGGTGAAGCTGAGAAGTCACAGACACCACCTGAGAAAGGCGGGAAGCCGGGGCAGGGCTCTCGTCATGACCGCTTGTGCTTCTGAGGACCAGGGTGCTTGAGACTAACAGGAATGCCATCTCCCCTGTGATGCCACCCGAATATGAGAATATGAGTGAGGGAATATCAGTTATGATTTTCTGTCAAATCAACCCAAATTGACAGAATTCCACTACTAGCTGTGGAACGCCCCCTCCTCAAACTATCCCCCAAGTCTACATTATCCTCTGGCTTCTCCTCCAGTGCATTCAGTCATCCAACAGCTATTTGAGCACAGTCTGTATCAAGCACCGTGCTGAGAGCCGGGCATCCCAGGTTCCTACTACAGCTGCAAGTCCAGCAGGAAGAGCTGCCCACCCGCCCGCCACTGTAGGGGAGGTGCGAGCTACAGAGGACACTCAGAGACAGGAGCCTCAGTACAGGCCAGGGACTCGGGATGATTCCCCAGAGAAACTGACATTGAAGCCAAGACTTGAAGATTAAGGAGGATTTTTCCAGTGCGCTGAGGGCCATTCCTTTTTATGTTACAATACGCCAGCATTTAAAGACACATGAGTAGGGAGCTAGAGACTGAGCTGTTGTCCACTACTCTAGGTACTTTAAGATGTGAGTTGGGGGAAAGTAATTCAAAATAAAGTTGAACCAATAGAAAGGTGCTGGAATATGAAGATGACTTTCTTCTGTCTAAAGAGGCTTTGACTTCAACCTGCAGTATTTCTTTATTATTATTAATTTTTTTTTTTGCGGGTCTGGGGATGGAACCCAGGGGCATTTGACCTCCAAGAAAACCCCTTGCCCTATTTTTTACTCTTTATTTTGAAACAAGGTCTCACTAAGTTCCAAAGGGCCTCACTAAGTAGCTGAGGCTATCCCCAAACCGCGATCCTCCTGTCTCAACCTCCCAAATGCTGGGATTACAAGTGTGTGCCATCATGCCCAGCTAACCTGCAGTATTTCTAAAAGAAGAGTCCACAAAGTACCTATGAAAACATACTACTTGGAGCCGGGCATGATGGCGCACGTTTGTAATCCCAGCATTTGGGAGGCTGAGACCGAAGGACTGTGGTTTGTGGACAGCCTTAGCTACGTATTAAGGCCTTTTACAACTCAGTGAGACCCTGTTTCAAAAATAAAAAGACTATCCGGGCGTGGTGGCACATGCTTGTAATCCCCGTGCTTCGGAGGTGGAGACAGGAAGATCGTGCAGGTTCGAAGCCAGCCTCGCTGGCTTAAGAGACCCTGTTTCTAAATAAAAATAGATAGATAGATAGATAGATAGATAGATAGATAGATAGGTCTGGGAGTGTAGCCCGAATGTAGAAGGGTTCCATCCCCAGTACCACCAAAAATAAATAAATAAATAAAAAGACTAAAATATCGGGCTGTGGGTGTGGCTCAGAGATAGAATGTCCCTGGGCTCCATCCCCAATACCACAAATAATAAATAAATAAATAAATAAATAAATAAACCTATTTGTTTTTACAGTGACAATTATATTAATACTATTAATATGATGAGGGAACGAGGAGGAGTAAGTACACGTTTCACATCAACTGAAGGACCATTGGCCATTAATCATAGGGCTCATACTGTGTTCCTCAGTAAGCTGGCTAACAGAGAGCCAACAGAGCAACAGTCTGAGGTCAAAGGAGGTGCTGTTTGAAAAGAAGTCACACTGGCCAAGTGCTAGGAGGAGGCGCCCCGCATGGTTCATGGTAGTAGGCATAGTCAAAACAGTATTACTCAAAATAACTCACACCACTCTGGTCTGAGACGCAATTACATCTCAAAGGACAATGGAGTTTCACAGAACAATATCATTTGTCTCATTAAACAGAAACTGTTTAAGTGAATGTTACTGGCTTTGTAGTTGCTTTTTATAGTACTTTTTTTTGGTTGTATAGTTCTATAAAGACGTGACAAGAAGTTTATATCTAGTTTCATGAGGTTTTTTTTTAAACCTATGTAAGAAATGTAAACACTGTGCTCTGTTGCGTTTTGTTTTTCTTTAGGATGGGTCTATCCATCAACCAACTATAAAGAGAAGGCCACAGACGACGGGAAACTGGGAAGTCTGAGTGGAGACTGACGTGAACCAATCCTGGGTGAGGAGCGACTGTCCATGTGAACAGACTGGAAAGGGAAGAACATCTCGGAGGTGACCGCCTAGATCCTCTTATTTGAAGAGCCCCTGTGCTCACACTAGAGAGCTGCTGTCAGGCAAGGGTCAGGGTGCTATGCAATCAAACATTGACCTGACAAGCAGAACACAGCGGAGCTTCAGGGCATGCCCTATCTCCCTGAAAACTCCCTTAAACTTCTACAGCTGTCATTTTCCAGAGGGGTCAGTGATGAGACCAGACCAAATTCCATTATTTTACTGCATAGAAACAACCTAGTATATAAGAGAAGACACTAGGTACAAGGTAACAAAACAACCAGGGTCACTGCTTAAGCTCCATTGTCTGGTTATAGCTGACATGAGGCTCACTACTAAGCCATGTGCCACTGGGGCCTCATCTATCCAGGGAAGGTGACTTTTCTAATGTAGACTAGACTGGATGGACTTGCCAAGCCATGACCCTCGGAGAGACTGCATCTCCCAGAGTGGCCATGTTTTCCTAATTGCATAAAGTTATCCTATGGGCTGGCTGGAACTGAGTCCCATTTTTCTGAGATTAAGTCTTATCTATATTACTCCTACACCAAGCTAGAACTCTCATGGTTCTATGAAGATAAAAGATTTCTTTCTCCCAGAACATTTTGAAGAACACCTGGCATACCCATTAAAAAGGTAGAGTATGAAGACGCTTGACAAATGCAAACAACTACATATTTCCTGCTTACCTCAGGAGCCATCCAGAATGGGGTACCCACCGACGTGTTCCTCCGAAGACGGGTGCTGGTGAGCTGAGCTGAGACGCCTACGAGAAAAGGGTGCCGGGCATCAGCGGTGAGCAGAGGGCGATCCCAGGTCGGGGTTGGCAATGTTTTCCATAAAGGAGCAGAGAGTAAATATTTCAGCCTCCATAAGCCACATGGTCTCTGTCACAACTACTCAGCTCTGCTGTCGGGCTAAAGCAGCCATAGAAAACAGAGATGAATGGTGTGGCTGCACTCCCATAACACTTTATTTGGGGATGCTGAAATCGGAATTTCATGTAATTTTCGCCTCTCAATTATTCTTTTAGGTTTTTTTTTTCCCAATCCCTTAAAAATGTAAAATTTATTCTTAGTTCATGGACCATCCTAAAATAGGAGGTGGGTCCTATCTGGCCACGAGCTGTCAAGCCCTTTACTGGAGCTTTCATCATTTTGTTATTAGATGGAATTATTAGGATTTTTTTCTAATGAATATTCCTGTCCATATCACTGCAGATTTGGAAGAAAAAGAAAAACATCAACATCTAGGATATCCTCCTATTGTATCTTCCTATTATATTTCCTAATTATTCCTGATGGTTTCTTTTCAATAAGGTACTTCATTTTATGGAGGAAGAAGACTGGCATGTATTATCTATAATAGAGCATCAGTATAGACACAAAAAGATTCCAGTGCCTTATCTTGCCTGGAATGCTGGAAACTTGGCAAGAAAGCTATGTTTGTCAAATTGAAAAAGAAACTGACAGTAGCATTATTATCTAAAGCTCAGTGTTGAGGACCTGAATTTTAATATAATTCCAGTGTCCTCTAACTAGCTCTCTTCTCTACACCATGATGCAAAAAAGTGGCAATAAAGGGCCGGGCGTGGTGGCACACACTTGTAATCCCCGCGCTTGGGAGGCAGAGACAGGAGGATCGTGAAGCTTCAAAGTCAGCCGCGCTGGCTTAAGAGACCCTGTTTCTAAATAAAAGTATAAAATAGGTCTGGGAGTGTAGCCCAAAGGTAGAAGGGTTTCCAGGAACCCCAGTACCACCAAAAAAAAAAAAAAAAAAAAAGTGGCACTAAAGTTACCCTGAATGAAGAGTAAGAAGACCCGTTTTTCATCCCGATTATGTCTTTTACTAAGTGTGTGGCTACCTCAGCTCTGAGCCTCACTTTTCTCATCTTTGAACTGGGGATAATGACAATAGTCACACCTAACACAGAGAGCTCTCATTAATGCTAAATCAGAGGACAATTGTGATTGTGCTTTATAATTATAAGGTATTGTTTTATACAAAGTAGAAATCTAATACAGCCCTTGAGAGAACACAGGCTTCCCATTAATGTCATTAATGAGAAGAACTTAGAGGCCTGAACAACATGCATATATTAGTGAAGGACATATCTAGATAGGCCCACGGGCTGCCCTTGATCTCCCAGGCTCAAGTTATCCTCCTGCCTCAGCCTCCCCAGTAGCTGGGACTATGGGTGTGCACCACCACATCTAGCAAGAAAGCTCTTTAAACTTTCATTGCTATGGGTAAATTAAATTATGTTGGTCATAACAACTATATTGTTCTGTTTTTAATGTCTAGAAATTTCTTTTGCAGTGACCACACATTTAAGAACCTACTACTGAAGCCGGGCATGGTGGTGCACACTTGTAATCCCAGCATTTGGGAGGTTGAGACAGGATTGGGGTTCACAGACAGCCTCAGCTACTTAGTGAGGCCCCCTGCAACTCAGTGAGACCCTGTTTCAAAATAAAGAATAAAAAATAGGGCTGGGAGTGTAGCTCGGAGGTAGGATGCCCCTGGTTTCCATCAGCAGTACTGGGGGTGTGAGGGGAAGAACCTACTAATGGAGAGATTAGGAACAATGACTCTCAGACAAATCAGAAAGCCGGTGAGTGAATAAATCAATATTAATCCCTAACCTCACCCTTCTAGGTGATTTCCCTCCCAATACATTTACCACCCTCAGGATCAGGTGAAAATACAAACCTACCGTATATGCTCTATCGTTCCTTACATTAAGAGAGGAGCACAAGCCTTGAGCTAAGTGCCCCTCTGCTGTTTTTCTTTGCTTCCTTCTTAGTAAACAGATCGAGGCACCAAAAACAACTTCATGTATTCTGAAATTTCTTCTGCAAGGTAAATGGCCTGCTGACACATTTCTACACCAAATTCTTTCTTACCCATAAAACAATGAATACTCAAGATCATCCATCTTGTCTTTTACTATGATGTCATTGATAACATTTTGAAGAATGTTCCTCTAAATGTTTTCCCATTATTTATACCAATGACCCTGAAGTACTACCTCGTATTGAGCTCATTTAGAGGATTACAACATTCCATAAACCTCAAAAGGAAAACCAAATGGTCCATCGGTTTGCAAACAGCAACGTATGCATGTTATGTAGCTCTCCAGCCTCGGGTGACATTGTGTGTGCTTTTCCACCTACCTACCAGCTCTTGTTAATGTTTCCAGCCAAACCAGCCTCACATGTCTTGGCAATAATCACACTTGAAAGGGGTGTTAGCTGGAAGGCCCAAAGGACTATTCTACCTTCTGCTCGCTGGGACCAAGTCTGCCTAAGGCTAATGAAAGTCCTTTGAAAGATGGAACTGTTTTCTCTTTTCATATGCAAGAGAAGAGATGACAAAAAAAATGTAAATTATAGACAATTTCCCTGAGATTGAAATTCTTACCAGAAAACCCAAAAGTTTTTTTCTGTCAGATTCTTCTATTGCAGCACTTTTATTTTCTATCTTTAATAAAATTGCTTCTAAAGCTGAAAATCGATTAACAAACAGCATCTCCTAGGGTGATCCATCTGGTGAGCCCCCCACTCTCCAGCCTGCATTTGGCTGGAAAAGTCCCTCAGCCTGTGGGTTAGCAGCGAGGCCCCAGTCTTCTGAGATTGCAATATTGTCCCCTTTGGCTAAACTGCACACATCAAGAAAACAAACGACACGCAGTCATTACCAAAGTCAACGAGCTTAACTCCTCCTTCTGCTGTCAGAAGAATGTTATTCCCCTTCACATCACGGTGGATGATTCGGTTGTTGTGCAGATGCTGAAGTCCCTGCATGGTATCCCACCACCACCACACAGAGAGAGAAAGGGAGATTTACACGCTTATGTTAAGGTAATTGCCCTCCTATTAAAAATCTAATCTAGAGTCCACACTGGGCTCCCCCCCCACTACTGTCAATAATCCTTGCCTATTATAGAGCAGTCTCTCAGTCTTTAATATGCAATGAGGATCCCAGTAATGAACAAATTGTCCCCTCTGCTGTCCTCCCATCCTTACCAAGAGTGCTCCATGCAGGATATAGGAGATCACTGCTTCGTCCAAGCGCTGGCCACACCTGAGGAGGCCTTTGACCAGCTCCGTGACAGAGCCCCCGTTACACAGCTGTAGGAGATGGGGCACAGAGAGAACCAAACAAAAAGAAACGTGTGTTAAAAAGAAATTCTGATTACAGACTCAACCTAGTAAGTTTGCAGATTATAAAACTCCAGCTCAGAATAATTAGACTTTCAATTAGTCAGTTGAATGTAGGTGTGTGTGTGTGTGTGTGTGTGTGCACATGTGTGCTGTGTTCTTTATTTGAGGTGAAGATTTATTAGTTAAAGTACACATCCAAAAAGCTGACTTATAAATTGCCAAGTAAAACATAAAAACACAATTTATTATTTGGAATTGTGAAAGGAAAAAAACATGTAAACAATCCATGGTATCTTACAAGATATTTTTCAACTATGTGATTATAAGTCTATTTTCTTCAACTGTGTAATCTGAGGATAAGAAAGGACTGGAAGAGGCAACATAGATGCCCTTGATACCTGACAGCGAATAAGTTTCAGTGATTTCAACTCTTCCTGCCTCCTGGAGACACCAGCACTACAGGCATCAGAAGCCCGACCAGTAGCTCTTCCTACTCTTGCCAATGTGTGGCAGGTTTATGGGGTAGAGTTCCTCCTGGGTGCACTTAGCCCTCTCATACTCAGCTTTAGCCCTCTAGCAACTTGAAGCACCTCTCTTTCTCTCTCTCTCTCTCTCTCTCTCTCTCTCTCTCTCTCTCTCTCTCTCCTCTCTTCTCTCTCCTCTCTCTCTCTCTCTCTCTCTCTCTCTCTCTCTCTCCTCTCTTCTCTCTCCTCTCTCTCTCTCTCTCTCTCTCCTCTCTACCTCTCTTCTCGCTCTCTCCTCTCTCTCCTCTTTCCTCTCTCTCTCTCTCTCTCTCTCTCTCTCTCTCTCTGTATGTGTGTGTAGTTTATACCACCCTACAATGATATTTACATATTTATTCTTTGTTCTATACTATACATCACTGCAGTCTGAGTACATAAAGCAGACATTATACTTTCTCAGCAATTTAAGGGTTTTCAAGAAAAATGTTACTAACTCCAGAAATCAACATGCAGGTTTCGGTTAGCTACAATTCATCTTACAATCGACGCTTCTTTGCTTTGAGAAGGGCATGTGAATACCCTGAATTGCAGGCAGCATGCTGCATGTGCATCTTGCACTTTTCTAGAGAGAAAGCTCAGAGCTTTCAACAGAATCTAAGAGCCATCCTTGACCTTAGGAAGGTAAAAGTCCAGCCTTAGAGACCTAGTTTCCCTCCTGGCCTTTGGCTATTTAGCTGTTTAACTAGCGCACAGTGGGAGGTCCCTGGTGTGTCTTTACTTAAGTAAACTGACTGTTCTTACCTGAAGCCACTAGCACAGATTAACAGCTTTGCTAAAAGAGACAACTCTTTATCAAGATAATAACACATTAGGATCGTTCCAGCTCTAATTATGAACATCTGCAACATTTTAATAAAGGGTGAACAGATGTTTTTATGTGGTATGGGTACCATTCCTGCTATATACTTGGCAGATACCTTGCACACATTAAAAATCAAGATAACCTGAAAAGGAACTTGCCCGTGTTTTTACCATTTAAATTGCTCATACGCAACAGTATGTGACTAAAAATCTAATATAGAATTAGGGAATATTTAATATTTGCACAAAATTACTTTCTCTCAGGAATTATTTAGAAGGGGTCACAAAAGCAATACAATGTATTAAAGACTATGATGCTCCCTGCGTTTGGGAATATATTAAGTGACCTTGGAATTTACTGTCTGCTGAAGTCAGATTAACTTATAACTCAACACCAATGGCTCTGATGTCCCTAATGCTGAGTGCCAGCATCATGTCTTTGCTATAGTTCAGATGCTGGATGTCCCCAAAGGCCATGTGTTAAAGGCTTGGTCCCCAGGGTGGCACTACTGGAGGGTGCCCCACATCCTTTCAATTCTAGCTGCGTCTTACATGGCCCTGAAAGGACAAACGCATTCAGTGTTCATCTCCTTGTTCTTGACAGTCTGTGACTGGCCAGTTCATTACATAATTACTCAATGATAATGTGGCACAGTCCCTGGCCTCACAGAGCTCACCACCCAGAAAGGGACACATGAGAAACTGGGTATGGGCTGGGGAATTAGGGGTGTGCCCAGGGAGTATGGTGGCACAAAAGAGGAGATGGCCTCAGAAATTCTTCAAAAGGACTTAACATTTAAGAGTCTGAAAGACAAATGGGGTTTTGAACAGATGGATAAGAAGGAGAAAAGCATCCTGGGAAGAGAAGCATGTGGACATCATGTACAAAGGAATCATGAAAGCAAGTGTTTACTTGTGAATTTTAGACGCTCTCCTGCTCTTGGGACAAAGGTGCCAGGATCATAGGGCAGGAAGTGGGAGAAGGTGGGGACAGGGAATTATAGATGCATCCTGCTAAGGACTTTATTATTTTATATCTTATCTTTTATAATACCATTTCATTTCATTAGATAAGGAAAGTAAGCTGTGGACAGATTTTAGGCAAAAGGTCTGGATATTCAGACTTGCATTCTAGAAGGATTGGGGGAATGGGAACAGAGGATGGCACCGGGCCTGGGCGTCCACCAGGAAGGAGGCAGAGTCAAAAGGTCAAGTCATGAGGATGAAAGGGAGGGGCAGATTTGGAAGGCTCTTGTGACATAGAATCGATAGGACTTTCTCACCAACTAGATGTAGAAGGGGAAGAAGAGGCAGGCTCTGCAGGTACTGCAAGACTAAGAAGTGCTATTCAAATCCTTTGCTCCTCTAAAGGGAAACAGTAACAGGAATGCAATGCTGGTCCTTCATCAGGGCCACGCCCCACCTGGCTCCATCTCACAGGAGCTCGCACTTACTTGAATTCTAAGTGCACTATTGACACCTTTCCAAGAGAAATTTTTTTACATATTTTTGAAAATAAATGGTATACATCTAAACTGTACTTGGTGTCCTCTTCCCCCACCCCCATTTTCCCTTCTCCCCCTCCCAACAATGGATGTCCAGAGTAACCATGCTATATTCATACTTTTACACATGTTCGGATATAGCTCCTCCATTAATCAAGTTCAGCCTTCTTCCTCTCCTATCCTTCCATTCAAATTTTTCTGAGAATTCCCTTCCATTATCTGGAGTCCCTCTGGTATCCCCAATGCTCCCTAGTTTGGGCATATTAGAGGAACGATATGTCCCTTCTCTTTCTGTGCTTGGCTGATCTCACTTAACATAATGCTCTCCAGGACTTTCTATCTTCTTATGAATGACATGATTTTGTTCTTCTTTATAGCTGAATACAATTCCATTGTGTGTATTTCCCATAATTTTGCAATCCACACCCAATCAAGAAATGGGCAGAACTTCCAGGAAGATGGCGACCGAGAAAAGCGGGGCTTAAGAGCCCCGCTAACAACCAATCTCCATTACCACAAAATCAGCGCCTTTCATAGCCAGAAAACACCATCACCAGAGAAACAAAAAAAAAAAAATCACCAGGCTCCAGAGAGAAAGCTGACTGAGAACAGAGCTCAGAGCCACAGAGGAGATACACCGGCCTCAAGCCCGAGGATGTGGCAGCAGCGCCATACTGCCGGCGGCAGCGGCAAATTCACCGGACGGCTACAGCAAGCCGAGGTGAGCCGCTGCGGAACAGCCAGGCGGGATTTCTCACCGCAGGTAAAATCTAAAGCTCCCAGTGGCTGAGCTCAGCACACGCCGCAGGGATTCAGGGTGGAAATCAAAACCAAGAAGAAATAAGCCAGCCTCACAGCAGAGGGCGTAGCAGCGGCGCCATATTGCCACCGGCGGCAGCAGCAGAGAATTCACTGAATCCAGTACAGCTACATCTGCGTACTCAAGAAAAGTGAGTCAAATTGTGGGTAACAGAGGAGAAATCCCAGTACTGTACTCCCTGGGACTTGACCCAGTGGGGGAGTGGCGGTGGCAGAGATATTACACCATAGGAGAACGTGCAACCTGGCACCCCCTACAGTCTAAAGCAGCCTCTATCGACTCTCTGGGTCAGAGACTCTGTGATACAACCCAGTAAAGGAGTAGTGGGGTCTGAGATACTACTGACTTGAGATCCAGAACACCTTAAGTGAAGTCATAGTGACCCAAGGGAAGAACCCAGAGAAGGCACAAACCTCCGAAATCATGGGAAAGAGGAATAATACTGGAGCAATGAATGCCCACAACCCCACAACATCAGAACCCGATAAAACAGAAAATCAGAGATTTCTAGAAGATCAAATCAGGAAAATAACTGTAGAAATAATAGAGGTGCTTTGAACAGAACTCAGAGAGAGCCAAAAAGAGATAAAGGATGCAATTAATGAAGTAAAGGCCTCAATTCAAAGCACAAACAACTGATTAGACCACATGGAGAACAGAATCTCGCTCTTAGAAGATGATCATTCCAAAAATGAACGCATAGTTTCTAATCTAGGAAAAAATATCCGACAGCAGAAATCTGATATTGAAGAAATATGGGCCCATTTTAAGAGAGCTAACCTAAGAATAATTGAAATAGAGGAGGGAAAAGAAAGTGAAACCAAAGGGATCAACAATCTCTTCAAGGAAGTAATAGCAGAAAATTTTCCAAACATAGAGCAAGAGGTTGATACACAGGTCCAGGAAACTTATAGAACTCCCTTTAGACAGGATCGGAGAAGAGGATCCCCATGCCACATAATTGTCAAAATGACCAATGTGGAAGCCAAGCAGAGAATCTTAAAGGCAACAAAAACAAAGGGCCAAGTGACATTCAGAGGCAAACCAATTAGAATCACTCCAGACTTCCCAAACCAAGTCATGAGAGCCAGAAGGGCTTGGAGTAACATATTCCAAACTCTGAAAGAAAACAACTTCCAGCCAAAAATTTTCTACCCAGCAAAACTTTCTATCAAATTAGATGGAGAAATAAGAAGCTTCCATGACAAACAGAAACTGAAGGAATTTATGTCTTCAAAACCAGCACTAGAGAAAATACTCAAAGAGATTAACTACAAAGAATAGGTAACACACACCAGAACCAGAGAAACAAGATTTTCCATCCAACAGACAACTAAGATTGGTTATCTGTGGAGATTCATTATTTATGTTAGTCTTTTACCTATCTCTAAATTGTATTGTTTGCTTTGATTGTTGTTAATTTTTAGGATTTCTAGTTAGAATATTAATATACCTTCAGATATAGCATTTGGAAATATTTTATCCCATTCTATTAGTAACTGTTAACTCTGTTTACATTGTCTTTGGATATACAATATTTTTTTTATTTTTTAGGGAGTTTGTATACTCTTCTGTTGCCTGTGCCATTGAAATCATATCCAAGAAATCACTGCCAATTTCAATGTTGTGAGGTTTTATGACCCAGATTTTCTCCTAAAAGTTTATAGTCTTAAGATTTATATTTAGGTCTTTTATCTATTTTGAGTTAATATTTGTATATGGGATTAGGTAAGGGTCCAACTTTATTCTTTTCCATGTAATTATGTTTCAACAATATTTAGTTAAAAGATTATTATTTCCACCACCAAATGTTTGTGGAAACCTTGTCAAAAATAACTTGACAATATAGGGAAGAATTTAGCTCTAGGCTTTTATTTAACTCCAAGGGTTTATATATCTGCCTTTAGAATATATCTGCCTGTTTCAATTATTGTAGCTTTATATGGTTTGAAATCAGAAAATATATATCTTCTAGCTTTGTTCTTTTTCAAGATCGTTTTGGGTATCTAGAGTCCATATTCCATATTAGGATAGATTTTTTTTCTGAAAAATAAATATATAAATATATGATAGTTTCACCTAAAAAAATAGAAAAAAATATTCTCTGGTAAGAAAGAAAGTAAAAAGAAATATTGAAATGTTATCTTTAAGTCATCAAAAGCTTGGTATCAGACAAATGAAACTGTTATGTGAGATTATCATTTTTAATTTAGGATAAATTGCTATAATACTTGATGTCAACCACTAAGCCAAGCATGGGAGGGAGGGATAGGGAGAGAATGGGGTGGGGATCAGGTGGGGGCTGACTGGGCGATGTGTGCATGTATGTCTACAAAAGTTTGTATCCCACTATGATGTATGAATACAGTGCACCAATAAAAAAAATAAAAAATAATAAAATTTAAAAAAAAGAAATGGGCAATTGAACTGAATAGACACTTTACAAAAGAAGAGATACAAATGGCAAATAGATACATGAAAAGATGTTCTACATCATTAGCCATCAGGGAGATGCAAATCAAAACTATGCTGAGATTCCATCTAACCCCAGTCAGATTGGTAAGCATAAATAAATCAAATAACAACAAATGCTGGTGAGGATGTGGGGAAAGAGGAACTCTTTTACACTGTTGTTGGGAGTGCAAACTAGTTCAGCCACTATGGAGATCAGTGTGGAGATTTCTTAGAAAACTGGGAATAGATCCACGATATGATCCAGCTCTACCACTCCTAGGTATTTTTCCAAAGGGGTTGAAATCAGAAAACTACAGCAACATATGCATACCTATGTTCATAGCAGCACACTTCGTAATAGTCAAAATATGGACCCACGAGGAATTTTAAATGCTAGGTGATGACCCAAGTTGATACAAGCCTTCAACCTTCCCCTGGAACCTTGGTTTAATCTCTCTCCTATCATACTCTAAGTGGGGCCATGTTTGAAGCCAAAGCCTCTTCAGGGATATTTTACTTTGGGTAGCCAACTTAGAAACTTTCTGCATAACTTGACAGTCTGTGAAGGGATTAAGAGTAGCTATTTGTCAGCAGGATCAGAATGCTCTGCTGTGGATTTTAAAACAACAAAGGGCTCTTACTCAACCAATGCCCCTTTTTCTGTAAATGTCAGAGTTTAAGAGCTGTCTACCTTCCCAGAATCCACAGAAACATGTAATTAAAGTGTTCAGGGCACCTTTAAAGGAAGCTGTCCTGGGAAGTCAATAAGCCCACCAGCAGGGTTTTAAAGGGCAGCCCGTGGGTTATAGAAAAAAGACTTTGGGCACTTGGGTATTAAAAAAAGAACATAGGTACACACTGATAATTTTCTACCCAGAGTAGATGTTGAGTGAAATGAGCTGAACATTTTAAAAGCATGACAAGGAATTGTGTTTAAATGCATCAAATAAAATAATCCCCTTAGAGTTGTAAGCAGGCCACCAAGTCTCCTGCTCCAGCCCGGAGGTTGACACATCAGCCTTTACTCCACCCTCTTCACCAGCCATCACATTCAAACACAGAGGTGTGTCTCCCTCCCTGCAGCTCCTCCCCATGCCCTCAGCATTGGGAAATGTGGCAGCTGGATGCATTTAGAATTTAATGAGCATTTTGCTCCAAACCAAGAAAAAATAGAAAAATCATTTACATTCCACATCTATTTCCCAAAACATCGTTGAATATTGATTCAATCACAGTATGTGTGTTTGTTAGGATGGTCGTAATTTCAAGCAATAAAATATTCCTTGCTCAATAAGCCATCAGCTTGCCTCCACATTATTAAAGAACGGCCCATGGAACACGGTCACCAGACATTTGTCCTGGCCTCGGTTCCAACTGCCGAGTCGCTTTTGCACTGGCATGTTGATTTGACCTAGTCAAATTGCAGAATTAAAAGAAATTTCTTTTCAGTAACATTTTGATCAGTAGACTCTTAAGTAAGTCTTTCAAGGGTGTTAGGTTCTACAGACTTTGAACATAAAGCATTTTTGTCGTTGTTGTTTTTGTGGTTCTGGAGATTGAACCCAGGGATATTCTACCCTTGAGCTACTCCCTCAGCCCGATTTTATCCTTATTTTTTGAAACAGGGTCTCATTATGTTGATGAGAGTCTCACTACTTGCTTAGGCTGTCCTGAAATCTGCCATCCTCCTGTCTCAGGGATTACAAGTGTGTGCCACCACACCTGGCTCAAACATAAAGTATTTAAGTCAAAGAGTCAAAATCAGCCAGGCATGGTGTTGCATGCAGTCCAGTGTGTGTTAACTTAGAAGACCCTGTTTCAAAACAAAATATAAAAAGAATAGGGTGTTAGTAGAACACCCCAGGGTTCAATCCCCAATACATCCCCCCAACTACACACACACAACTAATCAAAATTATAAGCCGGTAGTGATGGCGCACACTTGCGATCCCAGTACTCAGGAGGCTGAGACAGGAGGATGGCAGGTTCATGACCAGCCTCAACTACTTAGTGAGGCCCTCTGCAACTCAGTGAGACCTTGTTTCAAAATAAAGAATACAAAATAGGACTGGGAGTGTAGCTTGGAGGTAGAATGCCCCTGAGTTCCATTCCCAGTACCACAAAAAAAAAAAAAAAAAGAATCAAAATTACTCAAGAAGATGCCTTAGGAAGCACCCTACTGGACACTCCATGTCTCAGTGCAGAACAGCATGCTTGTCCTCTTATGTTGGGATAGATCATGCTTATTTATTGAGTATCAGTGAATTCAGTGGTTTATAAGTACATAGGTGAAAAACATGTCCCTTGAAAGCCTGGGCCTCCAGTCAGAGTGGGAGCTGCTCCTATCCACGAGTGGAGACAGCTCTGAGACTCCCACCTTCAGAAATGACATTTTTATTTTCTTTTGTTTTCAGAGTTGTGATTTAGAGGAGTTATTAATAATGTTTTCTATCCTTTGAGATTCTTCTATGGAATAGCTCCTCACTGGTCCTTCCATTACATTCAACAAGAAAAGAGCAAAGACAACATAATTTCATCTCAACACGCAGGATGAAGAGAACAATATTAAACAGGTGATGATTTTATCGTGCGAGTCTCCTAAAGCACACTGTAAAGGACTGCAGATGGAGCAGCAAGAAATGTGTATGCCCAGCTGAAGGCCCCACATTCGTGTTTGCAGACAGCATGTGAGAGGGAAGAGGGCTGGAGCATGGTGCTATGGGCTGGATAAACATCCCCCACAGACCCAGTCAGGCATAAAGGCTTGGTTGCCAGCCCATGGTGCACTGGGAGGTGGAAAGACCTGTACTGGAGGAGATGGGTTCAGTTGGAAGGAAGTTAGTCACTGAAGGCGTGCCCTCAGGATATTAGGATCCTGGCCCTTCCTATTTTTCCCCCTTTATTTTCTAGCTGCCACGAGCTTCCTCCACTATCTGCTCCCACCATGATGTACCATCTTACTACAGGCCCCAAAACAGTGGGCCAACAACCATGGACTGAAACCTTCAAAAATGTGGGCCCCAAATAAACCTTTCCTATTTTTAAACTAATTTATCTCATGTACTTTGTTATAGTAACAAAGATCTGACCACCACATATGGTTTCCCCTCTAATCCTGCCATGCAACTGGTTTTATGACTGCAAGTATGTTGCTCCCCTCTCTGGACCTCTATCTCTCATCTGAACAATAGGTAATGAACTGAAAGAAACTGGAGCTTCTGCTAACATTGGGAATCTAGGAACCTCTGTGTTTCTGTAAGACTCTTAGAGGTACTGGGTATAGTCAACTATACTTCAGCCTGGTTTAGAATCCCATCCTGGATAGGAAAGACAGAGTGCATCCAACTTTGGCATGGGAAAACAACCAGCACAAGTTATCAATGCCAGAACATTGTATTGCCCAGGTATAAGAGATTCGGTGAGGTATAAGCCTCGTTATCTGGCTGTGAACCCTGAAAAAGCAAAAGGTAGGGAGCACCTGTGCAGGAGCTCTCCCTCTCTTGAGCTCCTTCGTATCCTTCGAGGTCCGTCCTGGCTGCCTTGACCATGCCTCAGTGCTGTGCCCGCAGGTCACTCCTCATCAGGAAGAAGGCTTGTTAACCAGGTGGCCTCAGTCATGAGCAGCCACCTGTCTGCCTGGTTGCAGAGGGAAGGCCTGTTTACAGTCCCTAGAAAATTCTCGAATGTTCCAGTTCTCTATGTCAGAACTCTTTAGAGTTGGGGGTATGGAGTGTGAAGGAAGAAATGGACAAAAACTAAGCTTTCTGGGTCACTGCAATTCCATCACTAAGTTGCAGGGAGGCTACAGAGATCTTACAGAGTTGAAGACAAATATAACAGGGACCCCAGAAACAATTCTTTACCATTTCCAAATAAGGCAGTGCTTTTATTATTTTTTTACATTTATTTATTTATTTATTTATTTATTTATTTATTTATTTATTTATTTCAGTACTGGGGATGAAACCCAGGGGCATTCTACCTCTGAGCTACACCCCCAGCCCTATTTTTTTAGTCTTTATTTTGAAACAGGGTCTGAGTTGCAAGGGAATTCACTAAGTAGCTGAGGCTGTCTACGAACCTTGATCCTCCTGTCTCAGCCTCCCAAATGCTGGGAATACGAGTGTGAGCCACCACGCCCGGCAAAGCAGTGCTTTCAGAGAGCTATACCGGAATGATAAAATTCTAATATTCTCAGAGTAGAGGGTGGGGCAGCTGAGAGTATGAGAATGTTTTATGTGGCTTAGCCTTTTCTAAAGGGAAAAGGACAATCCCTACAAACCAAAATTTCTTGCATCTTTATATTCTAAGGAAGGCGATTCATGTGACAGAAATATTCAAACCAGGTTCCCTGTAGATCATCCCACTGAAATGTAACAATGAAAGCCCCACACAGTTGCCATGGCAGCCACTGCATACGGTCCAGCACTCGGGTCCTCTCAGAGCCAGGAAGACTGGGTGGAGTGAAGGGAGCGCTGGCCTCTGCTTTGGCTCTGCTCTCTCCTGGCCTCCACGTGTGTCCACATTCCCGGATCAGGCAGGTAGCCTGAGCTGGCTCCAAGGGGCAAAATGCAGACGAATCAGGGCGGCCCTGGGGAGGGTGAAGCAACACAGGCTGCCCTGCTGTTTTGTGCCCAGATACGTGCCACAGATTTCATTAATAAAGGAGAAAAAACGGAGTGCCATAGCGGATACGTGGATGTCCCTATAGATTCCCTCTTCTGAGAGGGCACTGCTGGAAATGCGCCTGCTCTCAGCTCCAGCTGCACCTCTTGAGAGGAATCGATTGCCCTCTGATACTGCAACTTCCTCTCCCACCCAGGGGCAGCCAAAGGCAGGCCAATGTGGAGACACAACTGAGGAGAACCCTCAAAGGCCCAGCCCTCTGGCTCCGAGGGGCTCCGAGGCCTGGCTGCCCTGCTCTGCGCAGGCTTTCCCTTTCCCCACCTGCCTTCCTCACTTCCTCCCCAGACCAGTCCCCTCCCAGAACTCTCCAACAGTCCTCCCATCCACAGGGTCGGTTTGCAGGAAACGCAATCTAAGATGAGGACTCATGAGTGCAAATGCACCACTCCAAAGGCGGCAGGCCAAGTGCACCTTGGGTGGACAAGTTTTAAAAATGAATTGCAGCCAGCTGTGGTGGCACAGGCCTATAATTCCAGTACTTGGGAGGCTGAGACAGGAGGACCACATTCGAGGCCAGCCTTAGCGACACAGTGAGACTCAGCAACTCAGTGAGACCCTGTTTTTAAAACAAAACTAAAAACGGCTGGGGGTGTACCTTAGAGGTAGAATGCCCTTGGGTTCAATCTCCAGTACCATAAAAGCAAGAGAGAGGGGGGGAGAGAGGGAGAGAGAGAGAAAGGGGAAGAGAGAGAGAGAGAGAGAGAGAGAGAGAGAGAGAGAGAGAGAGAAGGAAGGGAGGAAAGGAGGGAGGGAGGGAATGAGAGGGGCAATCAATTGGAACATGTATTATATCAGCTGTTCAGTTTAGGAGATAAAATAACTTTTTCCAGTTCTATTCTTGTATTTTCTCTATAGCAGAAGTAAAGGTAATTAAATTTGTGTGTGTGGGGCGGGGGGGGGTATGTTTGTTTTTGCAGTACTCAGAATTGAACCCAGGAGCATTCTACCTCCAAGCTATACTCCCAGCCCTATTTTTTTATTCTTTATTTTGAAACAGGGTCTCACTAAGTTGCAGAGGGGCTCACTAAGTAGTTGAGGCTAGCCACGAACCTTCAAACCTCCTGTCTCAGCCTCCTAAGTACTGGGATTACAAGCGTGCACCACCATGCCTGACTATAATTAAACTTTTAAGGAAAGAAATGAGAATAAAAATACTTTCAGTCCACAGCCTACCTGTGACAACTGGGGAGAAAGGCACATCTGGTAAGGTATCTGTGATGCTCAGGAGGGATCTGCTTTCAAATGTGTACCTTAAAATACTATTTATGCATTAGAGCATTTGCTTGCCCCGGCACTCTACTCAAATCAATGGTTACCCAACAGGAGCCTCTTACCTCCAGGACCAACCACAGCTGTCCTCCCACGCAGTGATCTGCTTTGTAAAACATCCCATAAAACTTTACAACATTGGGATGATTAGGGAGGAACTGCAGAATGTTGTATTCTGCCTCGATTTCTTCATCCATATCCTAAACAGGGTAAGAAAAAAAATGCATGCTGGGTTAAGACGCATGTGCAAGGAAAGGTGCAGATATAACATCATGCTCCAGTGATCAATCAATGAAGGACATTTACTATGGATTTTTAATGTCATCATTACCATATCTTCAGAATATCTAACAATGGACATCAGGTCCCAGTATAAATCTTTTAGCTATTATGCTATTAAAATTTCTTTATGGCTTTCTCTATTTCTTTAGCCATGCTATTATAAATATCATTTGTATTGAAAAATGTCTAAATTTTGAAACCAGTTAAGGAGAAGTAGCTTGAAGTCACCCAACCACGGGATGGGTCACACACAACCTCTCCGTGCAGAACAGCATAGAGCACTTAACCCTGGTGCTCTGAAATAAGATGTCAGCCTACGATGATCGACTATCACAAGTCTAGGTTACTTTGTGACTTACAGGGAAACCAGAGCGTGAAATGTATTGCCTTTCCAAGAGAGTAATTTTTGAGGAGCCCAGAAGGCCCAAACCAAAACAACAATGGGGAAGAAATAAAAGTCAAGGTAAGTGTTTTAAAAAATTTTTTATTGGTCCATTGTAGTCATAAATCTTAATGGAATACAAGATGGTAGAGGCACACATCACTCAATTAGCCCTTACCCAGTTCCCACCCCATTCCTTCCCCTCTCCCTCCTTCTCATGTCCGGGTTAGTGATTGACTTTGATATGTTTGTGAATGTACATCATTACATCAGGGAATTTCCCTCTTCCCCCTTCACATCTGTTAGGTCACCTTATTTGCTCATATATAGTTTCTTCTTCTTTTTTTTTTTTTTTTTTCTCCTTTCTTTTCTTTTTTTTTTTTTTTTTAGATTTTATTGGTGCACTGTATTCATACATCATAGTGGGATACAAACTTTTGTAGACATACATGCACACATCGCCCAGTCAGCCCCCACCCGATCCCCACCCCATTCCCTCCCTATCCCTCCTTCCCATGCTTGGCTTAGTGGTTGACATCTAGTATTATAGCAATTTATCCAACATTAAAAATGATAATCTCACATAACAGTTTCTTTTGTCTGATACCAAGCTTTTGATGACCTAAAGATAACATTTCAATACTTCGTTTTGCTTCCTTTCTTGCCAGAGGATATTTTTTTTCTGTTTTTTTAGGTGAAACTATCATATATTTATATATTTCTTTTTCAGAAAGAAAAATCTATCCTAATATGGAATATGGACTCTAGATACCCAAAACGATCTTGAAAAAGAACAAAGCTAGAAGATGTATATTTTCTGATTTCAAACCATATAAAGCTACAATAATTGAAACAGTGTAGTACTGTTCTAAAGGCATATATATAAACCATTGGAGTTAAATACAAGCCTAGAGCTAAATTCTTTCCTATATTGTCAAGTTATTTTTGACAAGGTTTCCACAAACATTTGGTGGTGGAAATAATAATATTTTAACTAAATATTGTTGAAAAATAATAATTACATGGAAAAGAATAAAATTGGACCCTTACCTAATCCCACATACAAGTATTAACTCAAAATAGATAAAAGGCCTAAATATAAATCTTAAGACTATAAACTTTTAGAAGAAAATCTGGGTCATAAAATCTCACAACATTGAAATTGGCAGTGATTTCTTGGATATGATTTCAATGGCACAGGCAACAGAAGAATATACAAACTCCCTAAAAAATAAAAAAACATTGTATATCCAAAGACAATGTAAACAGAGTTAAAAGTTACTAATGGAATTGGATAAAATATTTCCAAATGCTATATCTGAAGGTATATTAATATTCCAACTAGAAATCCTAAAAATTAACAACAATAAAGGCAAACAATACCATTTAGAGATAGGTAAAAGACTAACATAAATAATGAATCTCCACAGATAACCAATCTTAGTTGTCTGTTGGATAGAAAGTCTTGTTTCTCTGGTTCTGGTGTGTGTTACCTATTTCTTCTTTGTAATTAATCTCTTTGAGTATTTTCTCTAGCGCTGGTTTTGAAGACATAAATTCCTTCAGTTTCTGTTTGTCATGGAAGCTTCTTATTTCTCCATCTAATTTGATAGAAAGTTTTGCTGGATAGGAAATTTTTGGCTGGAAGTTGTTTTCTTTCAGAGTTTGGAATATGTTACTCCAAGCCCTTCTGGCTCTCATGACTTGGTTTGGGAAGTCTGGAGTGATTCTAATTGGTTTGCCTCTGAATGTCACTTGGCCCTTTGTTTTTGTTGCCTTTAAGATTCTCTGCTTGGCTTCCACATTGGTCATTTTGACAATTATGTGGCGTGGGGATCCTCTTCTCCGATCCTGTCTAAAGGGAGTTCTATAAATTTCCTGGATCTGTGTATCAACCTCTTGCTCTATGTTTGGAAAATTTTCTGCTATTACTTCCTTGAAGAGATTGTTGATCCCTTTGGTTTCACTTTCTTTTCCCTCCTCTATTCCAATTATTCTTAGGTTAGCTCTCTTAAAATGGGCCCATATTTCTTCAATGTCAGATTCCTGCTGTTGGATATTTTTTTCTAGATTAGAAACTATGCGTTCATTTTTGGATTGCTCATCTTCTAAGAGCGAGATTCTGTTCTCTATGTGGTCTAATCGGTTGTTTGTGCTTTGAATTGAGGCCTTTACTTAATTAATTGCATCCTTTATCTCTTTTTGGCTCTCTCTGAGTTCTTTTCGAAGCACCTCTATTATTTCTACAGTTATTTTCCTGATTTGATCTTCTAGAAATCTCTGATTTTCTGTTTTGTCGGGTTCTGATGTTGTGGGATTGTGGGCATTCATTGCTCCAGTGTTATTCCTCTTTCCCATGATTTCGGAGGTTTGTGCCTTCTCTGGGTTCTTCCCTTGGGTCACTATGACTTCACTAAAGCTGCTCTGGATCTCGAGTCTGTAGTATCTCAGACCCCACTACTCCTTTACTGGGTTGTATCACAGAGTCTCTGACCCTGGGAGTCGATAGAGGCTGCTTTAAACTATGGGGGGTGCCAGGTTGCACGTTCTCCTATGGTGTGATATCTCTGCCACCGCCACTCCCTCACTGGGTCAAGTCCCAGGGAGTACAGTACTGGGATTTCTCCTCTGTGGCCCGCAATTTGACTCACTGTTCTTGAGTACGCAGATGTAGCTGTACTGGCCTCACTGAATTCGCTGCTGCTGCCGCCGGTGGCAATATGGCGCCGTTGCCACGCCCTCGGCCGTGAGGCTGGCGTATTTTTTCTTCTCTGGTTTTGAGTTCCACTTTGAGTCCCTGTAGCGTGTGCTGAGCTCAGCCAATGGGAGCTTTAAATGCTTTCTGCGCCGAAAGATCCCGCCTGGCTGTTCCGCAGCGGCTCACCTTGGCTTGCTGTAGCCGCCCGGAGAGTTCGCTGCTGCCGCCGGCAGTATGGCGCTGCTGCCGCGTCCTCGGGCGCGTGTATCTCCTCTGTGGCTCTGAGCTCTGTTCTCAGTCAGCTTTCTCTCTGGAGCCTGGTGGTTTTTTTGTTTTTCTGGTGATGGTGTTTTCTGGCTATGAAAGGCGCTAATTTTGTGGTAATGGAGATTGGTTGTTAGCGGGGCTCTTAAGCCCCACTTTTCTCGGTCGCCATCTTCCCGGAAGTCCTAGTTTCTTCTTCTTTGTCTAGAGTTCCTTGCAAATTAATGCAACCACTTTGGAAAACAGAATGGAGGAGCCTCAGAAGAATGAGAATGAATCTACCATATGGCCCAGCAATACCATTTCTGGGTATCTACTCAAAAGAATGGAAACCAAACTAACAAACTAATGCACGCACATCTATGTTCATAGCCACACAATTCACAATTGCCAAACTATGGGACCAGCCAAGATGTCCATCAACAGATGAATGGATTACAAAACTATGGGATAGGTACACAGTGGAATTTTCCTCATCCATAAAGAAGAACACAATTACATCATTTACAGGGAAATGTATGGAACTGGAGAGCATTATGCTAAGTGAGATTAGTCAGTCACCAAAAAAAAAAATAAGAATTTGGATGCACTCCCTAAGCTGTGGAGGCTAAGGGAGAAAATGGGTCATAGGAAGAACTCAAAGGTAAGTTTTAACTGCAAGCAAAGTTCCTTCCTTCCAAGGAGATGACAGATCAAGACCCAATGGGAGATTTTATACCAGCTTTCATGAAAAGTATCCCTAAAACCAGGAAATGAAGTGGAAAGCTTGGTGTGCATTTTACCATTACTTACACTGATTGGATCCAGAATTTTCACAGCAGCTAAGCTCCCATCTTTCTTGTTGGTTACCTTGTAGACCTTGCCATAGGTGCCTTTACCAATGGTCTCTATAATTTCCCAGGTGTCCGTGGGATCTGGAAGTGACTCAAGTCCAAGCATCATGGGGTTGTAGTGAAATAATCCATACAAATGTTTCCTGATGGGGAGAAATTTTGTCATATGCAACAGATCATAGGAATGAAGGCAGTGACCTCTGTAAACAAAAATGTTTCTTATAGAGCCGGGCGTGGTGGCGCACGCTTGTAATCCCCGTGCTTGGGAGGCAGAGACAGGAGGATTGCGCAAGTTCGAAGCCAGCAGCGCTGGCTTAAGAGACCCTGTCTCAAAAATATAAAATAGAGCATTTGGGAGGCTGAGACCTGGAGGATCGCAGTTCGCGGACAGCCTCAGCTACTTAGTGAGGCCTTCTGCAACTCAGTGAGACCCGGTTTCAAAATAAAGAATAAAAAAAAAATTGACCCTGCTGCAACCTTGATCTTAGGCTTCTAGTCTCCAGAACCATGGTACATGGTTAAATAAAACCTGTTGTTGTTGTTGTTGTTGTTGTTGTTGTTGTTGTTGTTGTTGTTATTGTTTCTTTTCTTTTTTCTTTCCTTTGTTTTTGGTACTGATTATCAGGAGCATTCTACATCTGAGCTATATTCCTAGCTCAATTTTTTTATTTTCTTTTTCTCTTTCTTTCTTTTTATTTATTTATTTTAAGATAGTATCTCACCAAGTTGCTGAGAGTCTCGTTAAATTTCTGGGCCTGACCTGACACCTGGTGATCCTCCTCCTGTCTCAGCTTCCCAAGTACTGGGATTAGAGGCATGTGCCACTATGCCCAGCTCAAATCTCTTTTAAGCCACTCAGCCTATGGTACTTGGTTATGGCAACCCTAAGAAACAACATATTCCCATCTTACAAATGAATAATCAAAGCCCACGTGGGTGATACAACTACTTAGGGGCAGTGCAGGAATGGGATTCCAGGCTTCCCTAGGTCCAATCCGGTTACCCTCACAACAGGATGGATGGGAGTCAGCTGGTTCGTTCTTTCTGACACACTGCACCAAATACTGAAAAGATCTGTGAAGGAGATATTTCAATCACATGGAAACTAAATACCCCATGGTCCTAATGGATGGCAAACTCTGTTCCCCTAAACAAGAACAACCCACCAAGGGATTCATTTACAGTGAGCGCCAGGGCTGGGGAAGTAAAGGCAGACGACTCAGGTTCTACCACCCTGTCTATCAGGTACTGTGGCATCTACAGAGAGGGTTATAAAAAGGCATGGCAGGACAGGGGCACTGCTGACAGTGGTGTCCGCCTTCCCTCTTTAAAATCAATACCTGAAGCCGGGCATGGTGGTGCACGCTTGTAATCCCAGTACTTGGGGGGCTGAGACAGGAGGATCACGCAGGTTCGAAGCCAGCCTCAGCAGCTTAGTGAGGCTCTCAGCAACTTAGTGAGACCCTGTTTCCAAATAAAATTTAAAAATAGGTCTGGGAGTGTAATCTGGATATAGAAAGCCCCTGGGTTCCATCCTCAGTCACACACACACACACACACACACACACACACACAGAATAAAATCAATACCTGATTATAAACTCTCTGGCCACTGATTCCACAGTCAGCCCAAAGAGCAGCTACTCATACAGCCCCATGATGGTGGTATCACCGGATCCAGGGAAGCAGTGGGAACAGCCCTGCTGGGAGCTTTTTGTTGGTCTTATATTCATGGTTCACTGTTTCCTAATGAAGCACTGAATTGAATAGCACCAGGAAAATCAATAGGCAGAAGATCCTGAGCCTGACCTTCCTCTGCCCCTGGACTCCTGCTCTCTCAAGAGAAAGAATATCAATACGCTAACACCCAGATGATCAAAAACACTCCTGGCCACCAAACACTATAATCATTGTCATCTTGTCCCTGAAAAGGAGCTGCCACCGGCCTGAAGGCGAATCTGCCCAAGGCTAACTGCGAGTGATGGGGAAGAACAGAGAACTGCCTCCCTGGGCGGACTGTCCTGACGCAGCCAGCCCGGGGCCCGGCAGGAAAACCAGTTGCCTACAGTGAGCCCTGACCTGAGCAATTGAAAAAGCCCAAGAAACGAATTTCACACGGTGCCTTAAAATGGATGTGTATAGTGAAGAAGGAAGAAAGTTAACCCACAGGAGAAAGGGGCTCATGATCCATACCCCGCTCATTCACCTGCACAGAGGCCATGGGAGGAAAGCGCCCTTGCTGGATCAAAGCAGTAGGCAAGCCCAGCTCTTCCAGGTGGCAGGAAGCACTCGGCACATGCAATCAGACTGTAGCCACTACTTCCACATCCTGCTTTCTTTCCTGCTTTGGCCTGTCACCTCTTCTGGCTAAACAAAACTATATTCACTCCAAGGTGATGATAACTTTTCTTCCCTTCTTTCAACAATAGGACAGAAAGTAGCCAAAATTACTTTAAATAATTATTTATGTACTAAATAGGTATTAAATAATGGTTGAATTCAGCTATACTCAGTTCTAGAAGAAATATAAGGAGGAAAAAGAAACTGAGCTCTGTTCTCAAGGCTTCAAGTTTGTTTTGAAAATCTTCTGACTTCTGGGCCAAGATGGCAAAGTAAAGTCAGGGGTCACTGTTCCCAAAAACCACATGAATGAGCCACATGAATAATAAAACTTGAAATCCAGCCATGAAGTTAAAACTACTATATGAAGTTATTAAAGAAACAGGGAACACAACTCCATGCCCTAATCTTTGAAAAGGTGCATTTAGGAAAAGAGAAAGACGGAAGGTCCCAGGAATCACTGCTGTTCTCAGACTGGCTCCCTCGCGCTTCTTTCAGAGTATGGTAGAGTTTTGGAGATGGCTGAAAAATCCCAGCCACACTCCCAACTTAGGAAGAAACAGACAGGTAAGTTAGTGGTGGGGGAAAGGGTGGTACATTTATTATACATTCAATAAGGACTTATTAAGAACCTCTTATATGCGTTATTCAACACTCAGCTCTGAAAAGGAAGTTGAAGAAATAACTAGGCTCCATTCTAAAATCAAGAACACTGCCAAAGCTATGCCCACCCGGGACATGACCTGAGCACAGCACTTTCAAGAGTTCAGAAAGGAGAGCAAAGCTGATGCATACGCATCAACTGTCACGGACCTTAATGCTCATCGCTCATAAATCTAGGGGAAAATGAACAAGTCTCGCAAAGACGGACATTTCCTGGTAAAATTACAGAATGTCAAGGCAAATAAAGTATTTCTCAAATATATAAGGGACAACACACACACACACACACACACACACACACACACACACACACACACCTCAAAACTAAAAGTAGTAGAAAATAAAACAAAAGCTCAAATTTCCTTCCACAGTACTAGTCAATAACATAAAAATACATAACCCATGCATACAATGATCTGGAATAAAAAAAGTGCAAGCAAATATTTTTATATTCACCTAAATTGTTATGCATAAATAAAAACAACAGATACTTTCAGGTGTGTTAAAGTTTAGTGACTCCTTAAGTTCTCCCCCCCCCCACACACAAAATGGTTTGAATCCAAAATCTAGCAATAAGTAGAGCTCTAAAAAAAATTACAAGTCTGTTAGAAAAAACTGAACCTATTTATACCTGAAATAAAGCTAATCACCAGTGTAAACTATATTTATAGGAGAGAAATATTAAATATTTCAATAAAAAAGAATAATATACCAAATCTAACAACTTGAGGAGAGAAGAAAAAATAAGAGTAAAATTTCTTCACATTTCTTATTTTCTAAAGATGATAAAACAAGAAACTCAGACTTTATTATTATCCTATTTGAAATCATTAAGTTAGCAAAGCAAAGTGACAAAATTAGTAGTAAGGAGAAAATACATGTATCAGTTTTATTTCCCATCTCAGTAGGCAGTCAATAGACAACTGGAAAATAAAAGTTACAACTACTATATAAAATTATTAAAGAAATCTCTAAAATACCTAAAAATAGATTATAAACCTTTGAAATTATCACAAGGAAAGGACAACCCATGGAGCAAAAGATAGCAGGGTTTGAGAGGAGGGAAAGGGAGAAAGCATTAAAATTAAAAAAAAAAAAAAAATGTAGCCGGGCGTGGTGGCGCACGCTTGTAATCCCTGCGCTTGGGAGGCAGAGACGAGAGGATCGCGCAGGTTTGAAGCCAGCTATGCTGGCTTAAGAGGCCCTGTTTCCAAATAAAAATATAAAAATAGGTCTGGGAGTATAGCCTGGAGGTAGAAGGGTTTCCAGGAACCCCAGTACCACCAAAAATAAAATTAAAAATGAAAATTAAAAATCATTAAGATAAAAAATATCTATTATAATGATAAATATAGGATTCTTTTAAAAGATCAAAATATAGGGAGAAAACTGATCTGTAGAGATCCCCATCTAAAGCAAACATTCCAAGAGTCTTTTATGACTTAGAAAGTTTAAAAGTATATATTTATGCTACATATATATATTAGCAATACACACCAGGTAAATGGAAACAAATCATAGTGTTAATGTCATAAAATAGTCAAGTCAAAAGTGATCAAAGAACATAAGATTCCCCACGGCATTCTTCTGAGAAACCCATTCCCATGAGTTGATTTGTGTTTCCCACAACCCAAGCAGGCCCGGCCTGAACCCTCACTGAAAACCCTAAGTTAGTCTGTAATGGAGGTGCGGCCTTACCTTGTTCAAAGTGAAGCAACTTGTCGCGTGTGCCCTGAGAGCTCCCGCAGCTAGTCAAGCCCATCGAGTGTGATTTAAATAGAAACCCGTCCAACAACATTTTATACTCAAGAGAAAAGTCATGACAAAGATTTCCATGCATGAAGATGCTATTGAGGATGTTTCTTCTAGATATTATATTATGTTTTATATATAAATATATATGTAAATCACATCAAACAGGATACTTTTGAAACTACAGGATGGCTTTTGGAAAGAAAAATTAGAAAATGGAAGAGAGGAAATTTGTACAAATATCAAATATAATGCTCAGAAATACACAAAATAAGAAAGTGCATACCATAGAGCTGTGAGTAAATCAAAGAATAATTCCACACCAATACATAAACAATTGCATGGTGTGGTGGTGAAGACGGTCAGGGTAGGGATGGGCGCCATCACATACAACCCCTGTCCCCACTGCTAGACAGTTTTCATGGGCTGATGATAAAGCTGTTTGTCACTTGGGCCTCTAACTTTTGCAAAATAGCGTCTGTAGATTAAAAGTCTCATTTAGTTACTTAAAAACAGATTTCATTTACAGAAATGACTAAACTTTACAAAAACCATTGAAAAAGGTATTAATAAACAGGACACATCCTATAAAATCCTTGCCTTTACTTAGAAAAACAATTCTATTCTTCTGTGGAGAAATCATATGCTTCAGGGTAAAAAGTCATCAAGCTATCAAAACAGAAAACACTATGATTATAGGATCATGGAAGGCTGTAGTAGGACAGGAGAAAAATCTATTCATTTAATTTTAGCAAGTTCCCAACTACTTCACAAATATATGACTAATTTATTAACACTTCATAGACTATAAGTCCTCTCAACTCTGTCCCAAAAATACATTCCTGTACCACTCATACCCCTGCCACCCAGGGCCACCGCAAGGTCCCAAGAAGCCTAAGGGCAAACTGGAAAAAAGGCACTCTGCTGCTGCGAGGGGCTGCAGCCCACTCAAGGTACACAGCAGGCCGGGTTCCCTCATCTGGCCAGGCCCCCACCCATGCATCTCTCCTCCATGCCTCCCACACACCCATGCCTCCCACACCTCCCCTGGGCCCTGCAGCCCCCGTCCCTCCAGCTTCTCCTCTTGCTCCGTGTCTCCCTATCCCCCCCCCCCCAGTCCGCTCTTGACATAGTTACGAGAGGGATTCATGTGAAAGTTTTAACAAAGAAATGCCACTGCATCTAAGATAGGATCGCCTTCTCCCACCATGGCCCACAGGGCCCCACAGACCCGCTGCCCTCTGCTCCCCTTCTCTCTGCTTCAGCCACATCTGTGTCCATGGCCACACGTGAGCCAGCTATGGCCGTGGCCCCAGCAGTCCCTTAGCCAAACCGTTCCCCCACTCCATTCTTAACAGAGTTTCTTGGTCACCTCAAAATTGACATCTACTCTCTTACTCATCCTCAGAGGAAGATTCTGGAACCATCTCCTTTAACATGGATACTGAGGGAGTTGGGGGGAGTGTGTGGGATGGGGCTGGGGTCCAGTTAGGATGTCCCATAAGAAGTGCAAGGTTAGGACAGGTTAGAATAAGGGTGCGGAGGAAGACTGTAGCCTTGGAGAGGCCCCGGGCGGAGGGGTGGGACTTCTTGCAGAGCCAGCTGCAGAGGAGAGAGAACGCAAGCAGAGGAGTGTTGTTTTTCAAAGCAGAGTCCCACCTCGGGTTGGGCAAAAGGTCAGCCTAAAGGGTCAGGGGTCAGGGAGTGGCATGCAGGACACCCTATGACCTGGGGGCAAGGAAGCCAGGAAGAGTCCAGGATCCTAACATGAAGGTGTCTCTCTCTCCCTAAAAGAACCAGGCACCTGCTGCTGGTGAATGGGGCTGAAGATCATCCAGCACCAGTCTAATTCTAGAGCAGAAAAAAAAAAAAAAAAGGAATTTCTTCGGGGCGGGGGGTCTAATGCACTGAGCCAGAAGCCAGGAGAGCCAGGCTCCAGTGGCGGACTGGCACTTCTGCGATTTGGCAAATTTCTAACGTGTCTTCATCTTCATGTACCTCGGCCTCCTCATCTGAAAGGTGAGATGGTTGAACTAGCCACTTTCTCAAGGACCGAGCCAGGCCCGTCCATGTGCTTGTTCAGACCCAGGCTGACCTCAACTCATAGATTCCAATGATCCATCCTAAGCTGATTTCTGAGCTCCCTTCTTTACTGTTCTATAAATTTTAAACCTGAAATATATACGAATACTGAGATGAAGCATTGTGCCGAAATGAAATTTGTCTAATATCATTTAAGTTGCCATGTTACCAAATTCACAAATCAGCCATGATGCTGAGGGCACTGGAACAATACCTGCCCACAGTCGTGACAATGATTAACTAAATGAGCAGATTCCTAGCGTCCTTACCAAAGCATAGGGAAGCTTGAGCTTTAGCTGCCTAAAACTTCCCAGGGTGAAATGCATTAAAAAGCAACTGCAAATTACTGATGACTAATGCCCTTCAACTTGGCCTCAAGCTGAGAAATTCTGTGCAGAAACAAAGTGGTTTATAATTTCCCAGGTTGGTTTTATTATAAACTGCAGGTGGCAAATCAAGTGGGTATAAACTGTGTGTGTGTGTGTGTGTGTGTGTGTGTGTGTGTGTGTGTGTGTGTAAATCAATATTAGAAAGGCTATTTCTCCTACTCCTTTTAGGGGAGTTGAACAGCCCAGACAAAAGGCAGATGCTAACTGAGAGGATCCAGGAATCTGGGTGACACATGACAGGGGCCCAAGGCCAGAGGGGCTGTCACTCTCCCTTGAATTCCCACCAGCCAGGGCAGCTGCACCTGCCCTTTGCAGAAAAGCAATCTAAAGCAAGCCCAGAAGGAAGCTGGAAGGAAAATCACTGCACTCACATTGATGACCTATTTTCTGAATCCGGCTTATGTGAGATTGGATTTTCTTTCCTTCAAAAAACAGCAGAACGCTTAAGAGCCCAGAAAAAATAAAATAAAATAAATGGTGCCTTTGAGGACTGTCTTGGCCAAAACTTTTATATGACACAGGAAAGGACTTTCTTCCCACAGGCTACAGTGGTGTTAACCTTGGTGGCTCTGTGGGAGGGGCCCATGAGTCTCCAACCCCTGGGGGCTTTGCTCACTGTGGTACTAATCAGTAGTGAGAGTGCCTGACCTACTCTGGGGTCCCACAGGGCAGGCCATACAGCCCAGTCGGAACCGCCCTCACAGGTCCAGTGTGCAGGTCACTTCACAATTCCGGTTTTGCATTCCCTTCACCAGAGTTTGTGGTGGCCCTTCATTCCCAATGCTGCTCAGTCGAATCATTTCTTTTCTAGGCAAAAGGCTCAGACACATACTGTGCTCAGTTTCATTTTTTCTGGGCTGTGGATGCACTGGTGGAGAAGCCCAATGTTTCTGATCTGGACTTGTGAGTCTAGCAGCTCTCAGCAGTGCACACTGGCACTAGGTTGAGGGGTCCAGGGGACAGGCATCAGGGCCTGCTGGTCTGCAAGGAGCTTCCCTTCTGGCCAGCACACAGGACCTATGGGCTCCTGCGGGGCAGATAAAGCCTGAAAAGCAACAGAACAAGTTGTTGGCAAGAGCCGAACAACAAAGCATGTACAACATCCATAAGTCGGTTCAACCAGGGATAAAAACTCAAGGCTTGAGCTGAGAACTTCCTGCATCAGCTAAATCTGCAGATGGTTTCCAGGGAAGAAATGAAATACTATGTGTAGACAAGGAACAAGGGAAATTAGGAGCTGAGAAACAGTATGTAGAGGATGCAGAAAACAAGAATATGGTTTAGAAGACAAAATATCTTATTGCCACTGGTCAATAATGGCCATTTGTGTTTCCATTTATCTTGGAAATCTTAACAAATGGGATAAAATATTCTACATCCCTGTATTTCCTACAGTAGTTGCACATAATACATGCAGTAGAGAACCATAGTATCTTGGAGTTGTACCTAACTTATTGGTTATCCCATCTATTTGCTGAATGAATGAATTAAAGAATGAAGGAGCAGGACATTTTTTTAAAAATCAGTCTTGTTTTAGTAGAAGGATCATAAAACTAAGTGCATGTTGCATCAGTATCAAAAGTCAGTTGATGGCAGAGATCTCAGGCAGCTTTGGGGGGAGGGGTTAAATTTTATCTCAGAGGTAGTAGGAAGCCATACCAGGTCTTTAAAGAGTGGGGTGACATTGGAAATTTTCTTTGAGAATGATTGCTCTAGCAGTTTGTTTGTGGGAGAGCATAAGAGGAAAGCCAGCAGGATCCCATTTCACAAGGAATTAAAGCCTGTGCAATCCAGAAGGTCACTGGCAGCCTGCTCAGGCTCCAGGGCAAAAATACCAGCTGTCCAGCAAAGGAGGACTAGCTAAACTGTCTTGACTGGCTCGTCCAGAGGATAGGGCCCCAGTAACTTATTCCGCCTTCCTCCCAGCCTCTACTCCTCACCCCAACCATGACAGTATTTATTAGCTCAAAAGACCATCTGAAGAAAGGGACATGCTCCTGAAAAGGCTGGGAATCTGATCTGCTCCTGATAAACACTTCCAAGTTAGAATGAAGTTATAAGGCATTCCCAGTGTGAGTACAGCAGCAACAGTCTAGAATCCATTTGCATAATTTCTCTTTTGTAACAACCTTCACAGTAACAATAGGCAAGACAGATAGAATCCATAAATTTTAAATTTTTTGAGCTTTTTTTTTTTTTTTTTTTGCTGGTGTGGGGATAGAGCCCAGGGGCATTTGACCTCCGAGTTACACCTCCTGCCCTATTTTTTATTCTTTATTTTTGAAACCGGGTCTCACTGAGTTGCAGAGGGCCTCACTAAGTAGCTGAGGCTGTCCGTGAACCGTGATCCTCCAGGTCTCAGCCTCCCAAATACTGGGATTACAAGCGTGCGCTACCACGCCCTGCTTGAGCTACTATTTTTAATGGCACTAACTACCAAAGCACCATAAAGATTGTAAATTCATGAATTATGCAGTGTGTTATTTGTTCTCTCCAAAGACACATTTGGGGGAATAGATACTTAATTTGTGTTCTAGACTACAGAATCATCAACTTATTCTGAGATGTCCACCTTTTTTAGGGTGTAGCTGTAAGGTACCTTATTTAGAAAACTTAATTAAGAGTGGCAGAAAGAATAACACTCTCTCTCTCTCTCTCTCTCTCTCTCTCTCTCACACACACACACACACACACACACACACACACACTCACACACACCAACCCAGAAGCAAAATAATGTCATAATTGACTTTTGAAAGTGTGAGAGACACAACATGGTAAGCAATATTAGCACAGGGACCATACCTATCAAGTCCACCATAACACAGGACCTGGCACGTGACTGTATAAGGTTGAAAGAAATAAACAGCTAGATGAATGAATGAATGAGTAAATGTATGAATGAATGAATATGATTTCTTTACACAACACAGCCAACTTGAATATCTAAAACTTTTATGCATAAGATTAATTTTTTCAACAAGTTAGAAATGATGAAAATTTCATTCATATGTGGTGGCAAATGCTGGAAATTTCAGTACTTGGGAGGCTGAGACAGGAGGATCACAAGTTCACACCAGCCTCAGCTACTCAACAAGGCTCTCAGCAACTTAGTGAGACCCTGTTTCAAAATAAAGAATAAAAAAATAAGGCTGTATATAATAAACCCAAAGCCAAAATCATATTGAATGAGGAAAAAACTACAAGAATTTCCTCTAAAATCAGGAATAAGACAAGGATGCCCACCATCACCACTGCTTTACAATATAGTCCTCGAGACTCTTGCCACAGCAATAAGAGAAGGAAATCAGAAGGTTTCAAATAAAAAGAGAGGAATTAAAACTAACATTATTTGCAGACAACATGATCCTTTATCTAGAAGACCCAAAGAACTCAACTAAAAGACTACTGGAGCTGATTAACCAATTCAGCAAAATTGCAGGATACAAAATCAATCTAAAGAAATCAGTTGCTCTTCTGTATGCCAACAGTGAATCCACAATGAAAGAAATAAAGAATACAATTCCAGTCACTCTAACTTCAAAACCAATAAAAATACCTAGGAATAAACCTAAGCAAAGATGTAAAGACCTCTACAATGAAAACTATAAAACATTAAAGAAAGAAATTAAAGAAGACCTTGGAAGATGGAAAGATCTCCCTTGCTCATGGATAGGCAGAATAAATATCATCAAAATGGCCATTCTGCCAAAAGTGATCTATAGATTCAATGTAATTCCTATTAAAATACCAACAACATTCTTCATAGACCTATAAAATCAGTCATGAATTCTATATGAAGAAAGAAAGTACCCAGAATAGTCAAACCAATCCTCAGCAATAAGAACCAGGCAGGAGGCATCACAATCCCTGACTTCAAATTATACTATAAAGGAATAGTAGTAAAAACAGCATGGTATTAGCACAACAACAGGTACACTGACCAGTGAACAGAACAGAAGATATAGAAACAAACCCACACACCTATAGTCAATTGATCTATGACAAAGGGGTCAAACTCATACGCTGGAGAAAAGACAGCCTTTTCAACAAATGGTGTTGGGAGAACTGGCTATCCATTTGTAGAAAGATGGAACTAAATCCTTACCTCTCACTGTGCACAGGAATCAACTCGAGATGGATCAGAGACTTGGAAATTAGATCAGAGATTGTGAAGTTATTAGTGGAGGGCTGGGTGTGGTGGTGCACGCTTGTAATCCCTGCGCTTGGGAGGCAGAGACAGAATGATCACTCAAGGTTAGAAGCCAGCCTTGCTGGCTTAGGAGACCCTGTTTCCAAATAAAATATAAAATAGGACTGGGAGTGTAGCCCAGAAGTAGAAGGCCCCTGGGTTTCATCCCTGGTACCACCCCAAAAAAAAAAATAAGTTATTAGAGGAAAGCATAGGCTCCACACTCCAACATAACAGACACAGGCAGTAACTTTCTCAACAAGACCTCCAAAGTGGAAGAAATTAAAGCAAGAATTAACAAGTGGGATGGCATCAAACTAAAAAGTTTCTTCTCATCAAAGGAAATCATCAAGAACCTAAAGAGAAAGCCTACAGAATAGGAGAAGATCTTTACCAGCCACCACTCTGATAGAGGGCTAATATCCAGAATATACAAAGAGCTTAAGAGACTGTACACTAGTAAGATAACCCAATTAAAAAATGGGCAACTGAACTGAATAGACACTTCACAAAAGAAGAGATACAAATGGCCAACAGATACCTGAAAGGATGTTCTTCATCATTAGCCATCAGGGAGATGCAAATCAAAACTACACTGACTGGAATTTAGATATAAATTGAGAAGCTAGATCAGCAGTTGAACTAACATCTAAATGAGCTTTACTACGTATCTGGATCTGTTCTTGTAACGTCTTTAAATCAGGGGCCAATTGTGTATTATTCCATATTCCTAAGAGATGTGCTTGAACTTATTCCCAGGTATACTCTGAATGATTTAACCCCAATGAGAGTGGCAAACATAAAGAAGTCAAATAACAACAAATGCTGGTGAGGATGTGGGGAAAGAGGAATTCTTTTACACTGTTGGTGGGAGTGCAAACTAGCTCACCCACTATGGAGATCAGTGTGGAGATTCCTGAGAAAACTGGGAATAGATCCACCATATGATCTGGCTATACCACTTCAGGGTATTTGTCCAAATGGGTTGAAATCAAAGAACTACAGTAACATGCACACACATGTTCTTAGCAGCACAATTTGTAATAGCCAAAATATGGAACCAACCTAGATCTCCATCAACAGATGAATGGATTGCAAAATTAAGGGAAATACACACAGTGGAATTCAGCTATAAAGAAGAAAATCATGTCATTCGAAAGAAGATGGAAAGACCTGAAGAACATGTTAAGTGAGATCAGCCAGGAACAGAAAGAGAAGGGACATATGTTTTCTCTAATATGCCCAAACTAGGAAGTATTAGGAATAATGGAGGGGAAACCTCAGCAAAGCTAGAATGGAAGGTTAGGAGAGCAAGAAAGCTGAGGTTGATTAATGGAGGAGCTACATCCAAATATGTGTATAAGTATGTATACAGCATGGTTAACCTGGACACTCGTTGTTGGAAGGGGGGAAGGAGAAGTAGGATGGGGGGAGAGGGCAACAAGCACAGTCTGAATGTATGCCATTTTTAATATGTTCCACATAAAAACAAAAAATAAATTTAAAAAATAAAATTATTTATTATTGAAGCTGGTAAAGAATTTTTAATTCTTTAAAGAAATTTTTAAATGAACTACTACAAGTCAACCTTTTAGTCTTCTTGTCCATTTATGCACTTAGTAGCCATCTACTTAGTAGATGAAAATTGCAAAGGAAGGTAAAAAAGAGCTAACTTGTAGGTTTCTTCCCTGGATAATTTTTCCAGAGAACATCCTATTAATCCTTTTGCTTCAAACAGATACATTTTTGGCAGGACCAAATAATCCATTTTCTGCTCTATTCTTAGTATCCATATTTTCATTTCATGGGCTTTATCCCTCAATTCCAAATGACGTAAGTCAAACGAGAACTTAACAAAAGTCATCAGCTGGTGCTCTTTTAGAAAATCAATCTTAATGGTAAAAGGAGGACCTCTGGGTATTTGGTCTGCCTGTATAATGTCGCCAACTGAAAAACAGGGCAAGCAGAGTACCCAGTATGAGATTTTAAAAACTCCAACTCTGGAGCTCACCGGTCCTATGAGACACACATGCAGGTGACAGGGTGCTGGGTGCACACAGAGCGCGCCTTACTTGAAAGAATGTCTGACGAGCAGGAGGCGGGATGAGGACTGTGGTTTTGCTAGGGGCCCTTTTCCCTGGGGCTTGTTCACTTCTCTCTACATAAAAGACCATCTTCCATTACCTTAAAAACTATAAAACTTCTATGCTATTGTCCTATTACTTTTCTAATTACATTGTTGAAATCCTTTGGGGATTAGTATTTTCAAATTAAGCCTTTTCACACCAAGGGTTGCCATGTGCATCTAGGACTTGTCACTTTACATCTCAGCATGTTATATAATTATATCACACCAATAAAATTATAATAAATAAGCAAATAAATAAACTAAGCCTTCTAATATATCCTCTAATCACAATACAGTGTGACTCACTCTGCCCATGCTCACTGGTGACAAAGTGGACTCCTCGTCCCCATGGGGCTGATAACTGGAGTGGCAGAGAAGACAAGTGCAAGGCATGCTGGGAGCCAGGACAAACAGGGGCAGTCCAGCCTCCGTGGTGGTTCCCTGACTTGGTTGCACACTGGAATCACCTGAGCAGATTTTCAAACACGGATTCCTTCCAGTGCCTAGAGATTCTGATTCCATGAGCTCTGCAGAGGGTAGCTTTGAAAGCATCCCAAGGAAGCAGCAGACTGAGGATGGTTACTGTAGGGCAGCCGTCCTCAGACCTTGCCTGTGCCAGACTCCCCTGGAGAGCCTGAGACATGGTTTGCTGGGCCCCACCTCCAGAGCTCTTCATATTACTTGGACGTAGGGCACTGGTGGGTGTGTTTCTAACAAGTGACCGGGTAACTTGGGACTTTACTTTGAGAAGCGGTGCTCCAGGGCATCAGGTGAGGGAGCAGGCAGTGCTCCCTGAAGAGGAAAGCACCAGGAGGAGGCCCAGAGAGGAGGTGGCATGCAACTGCGACCTGCAGTAGGGCCAGGACTCAGGCAGCAGGAGGCCCGCCCAGGTTGAGGCCAATAACAGGTAGATGTCCACCCTGTCCTGCCAGCATGGCCTTTGACCCCCTGAGGCAAAAGAGGCAGAGCCCTTCAGAGGCATGGGTCACAGCAGTGCAGTTCCATCAGCAGGTCCCTAAAAGAAGTCCAGGCTGGCTTATCATTAAAGTAGTGACACCCAAGCCAGGAGCAGTGGCATACACCTATAGTCTCAGCACTTGGGAGGCTGAGATAGGAGGATCACTGGTTAGCGAGGCTCTCAGCAGCTTAGTAAGACCGTTTCCAAAAAAAAAAAAAAGTGCTGGGGGTGTAGCTTGGAGGTAGACTTCCCCTGGTTTCAATCCCCAGTATCACCACACACACACACACACACACACACACACACACACACACACACCATCCTACACTGGCATCTCATTTTATAGCTTTCATGATACTCTCACAAATGCTATCTCATCTGATTCTTGGAGAAATTCTGCAGGAGGGAGAAACTGGCAGCCCTGCCTTCATTCTGCCAACAAAAGGAAGAGATGGAATGTTGGAGCCAGGGCCGGAACCCCAGCACTCGGTCCTGGTCTGCGATCTTCCCCTGCAACCCATCACGCTCCAGCCGTTAATCCTACCTCATGAAAAGTCCTGACCCCTAGGAAACAGAGAAACAGGGAAAGGTGGGGGAACCAGCTCTCCACACAAATGGCCAGCGACACATACACCTGCCGTGGCTCTCGCACACGAATCACCAGAGAATGTTCCAGAAGGCCCTAGTCAGAATATAAAGTTGGTTTGGAAGGGAACTAAGTGTTTGTCATCACTGCTTAAGACAGCAGCTCTTATGCTGTGGTCCTGAAGTTTAGGAAGCCACTGTGAGGGGGCAGTAATGTTGGATTTGCTTTCCTCAGTTGTGGATAACTGAGAAACTAAAGGAGTATAATAAACAAGCCAGGGATTTGTTTTTGTTGTGTTTTTTCCTGGCAAAATTACTTCTTAGAGAGTATTAACTACTACTTTAACTTTTTTTTTTTAGACAGGGTCTAAACATTGCCCAGGCTGGCCTCAAACTCCTGGTCTCAAACAATCCTCCCGAGTATTTGGGATGACTGATGTACACCACCAAGCCAGACTCTTTGTGTTCTTTTAAATTTAAGAATACGTTGTCTGCTTTCCTCTGATTATAAAGTAGTACATATTTGTAGTCAAATCAAGTCAAATCACCCATAATCCTGCCCCCAAAATGAATCACTCTATATTTTGGTATTCTTCCTTCAGATTTTAAATGTATATTTCAATTTATATATATTTTAAAATAAATATATTTAATGAATTTATATATTTAAATAAACATATTTCATAAATATAAATATATATTTAAATAAATATAGAGAGTAGAGATGGGTAGGTGTGAGGGTATATATGAGTGCATGTGTATTTTTTTCTCAATGCTAACTACATATTATCTGATGTTTGTTTTCTTAAATATTACATTGGTAGATTTCTACCTCGTTTATAATAGTGATACTTAAAAGGACTATGCCTTGTGCTATCAGAATCACCCAGGAATGCTTTTCTTTAAATTATATCTTCCTTTCTAAATTTCATCTCTCTTCCACCTGCCCTCAGATTATGACTTCTTGGTGTGTTAGGGCTGCTGAGGCAGCTGAGAACATCCTGTGCTTCCATAAGAGAAACTTAAGTCTACACAGGCTTGCTACTGACCATTGACATCTCTCTTTCCATGGAGGGGGTGTGCCAAAACTTAACCAATCCCTCATCAGCATTTTGTTGTTGCCAATTTTTTCATATTTTAAAACTACTACAAGCCAGGTGTGAGCATACACTTGTAATTTCAGTACCTGGAAGGCTGAGATAGGAGGATCGCAGGTTCACAGCCAGCCTCAGCTACTTAGTGAGGCTCTCAGTAACTTAGTGAGACCCTGTTTCAAAATAAAGAATAAAAATAGAGCTGGGGATATGGCTCGGAGGTAGAATGCCCCTGAGTTTAATTCCTAGTTCTGAAGAAGAAAGAAAAAAAACTACTACAACCAACATTTTAACATTTATATCTATCTACATACTGATTTTAGGTTAAAGTCCAGATGTACAATTTCTAGACAAAAGTCTTGTAACATTGTTTAGGCTTGCGAATAACTTTTTGGGAAAAGATAGAGCATAGACTAGACCATGATGAAAATCAATCAAAACCTTTAAGTGAATGAGTTGCTTTGGGCCACTGTCTCTTCTAGGTAACAACCATAGCCTGACTCTTCCTTATTTAAGTCTCAAACACTCCAGGTTCTGTGCACACACAACACTCGGGCTCCCATGTGCTGACATCTCCCTCCACAGTGGCTTCAGAGACCCTTCAGAGTCTCAAGGACACTCACGCAGCCTTCCTAATTCTCTGAGCCTCCTAAGAACCTCAGCACTCTAAATGCTCATCCCGTCTTCCCAGGAGAAGCCATCAGCCTCCCTTCCCTGTCAGAATGGCAAGTTTGAGACCGGTGTTGTGGCCATGTTTGTAATCCCAGCATTTGGGAGGCTGAGACCGGAGGATCGCGGTTCGTGGACAGCCTCAGCTACTTAGCGAGACCCTTTGCAAATCAATGAGACCCTGTTTCAAAAATAAAAAGACTAAAAAATAGGGTTGAGGTGTAGGTCAGAGGTACAATGCCCCTGGGTTCTATCCCCAGTACCACAAAAAAAAAAAAAAAAAATGGTAAGGACAAGCACTTTGCACACCCAGGCCCACACCTGTTCTTTTTCAACCAGGAAAGGTTTCCTTGGCAACCATTTGTATCACAGCCCCCATTCTTCCTGCTCAGTAAGCCCTAGTATTAGCAAAGAACAAGACTTCTTTACCAAGATCCGGAATGTTCCTACTTTACTGTCCTCCCCTCTCCCCTGAATATTCTGCAGGCAGGAATGGCGGCTCTGCATTTACCATCATCTGCTGGTGTTCCAGCACCTGGCAGGAGTTCTTCAAACATGTTCCCTAGATGAATAGGAAGGATTAGCAACCTCCTTTTTGAATGTAAGACTTGTGAGATTCACATACAACTGAATATTTAAAAACAAACTTGACAAAACGGTTTGCAAACAGCCATATGGTGGCTTCCTCACAAAAGCTGTTGAAAATATCCTCCTTCCTCTGATTCATTAGAGGAATCAACAGTGCAATAGAAGACACTTCTAAGAACTGAATACAGAATAGCTATGCTATTTCCCCAACTAAAATACAACATGGAGGCCAGGTTTCTGAGTACATTTAAGAGAGGTTGGGTACTACCCAAAGTCACCCAGCAAAAGAGACAGGCAGAAGCTGAAATCCAGCCCAACATCTGTGCCCTGGTGTGGGGTTTCATCTGTTCAGAGGAGGCTTCTTTTCCTAATAATCACAAAGGCATAGTTGCTCACCAAATAATATAGTTTTTCCTAATTCACCCAAAAGCACTAGACAGGTCCTCCATGTCTTCTGTTTATTCATAATTCTCATCCAGCTGTAGCAACATCCTAAAATATTGCAGGTGCCCTACCAATATTCATTAACTAGATTCAGTTAGCTGTTAATTGATAATAATATTCAGACCACTATGAGAGAAGAGGGTTCCAGTAGAACTGTTATGTACTTGCTTGGGAACAAATAACATCTTAGCAATGGAGGAGAACTCAGAAAACTTGTCCTTCTAATTTAACAGGCAAAAGAGAGTCAGAGAGGTCACCTGATTATTGGGCTCAGAATAGCATTCCTAAGGCCAAGTCAGACGGAAATTCAAGTTTGCATGAATCCAAGCCCCAAGCAGCCCTCACACATCCTGCAGGACAGGACGTTAGGTTCCCAGCCAAGCAAATCTAATGATAAATGAGCAGCTTTGCAACTTAATTGAGATTTTGAATTCCAACTGGGTCATTGTATTGCACCAAATAATTTTCCATATCTGTTAGCATCAAGATTTTTAACCTAACTTTCGAAATTAACTCCAATAGAAAAAGAAATAAATCAAACTTTTATAAGATCTAATAGACGTCAGAGTGTTCTTTCTCTGGCAGGAGTTCTAATTCTTTTTTTTTTTTTTTTTGCAAAAAAAATATTAATCATCGAAGCAACTTGGTATAAGATTGAAATTTCTCATTTATATTATATTAAACTTCTATCACTTGCCATTTCTATCAGCTTTAAACGGGTAATTTTCTGTGCTGAATTATTTATACTCTCTTATAATCAGATACCAGATAAACTTTTAAACATTTATACATCCACTTAATTCAGAGATGGTGAGTAAACTAATACTGAAAACGAAGGTCTTAGGGCATTACAGAAGAATTTACATATATGTCTATCTCCTCATTTGATTATCACTGCATGGGCCTCTGACATAAAGAAATGATGAATAAATTCAATAAAAATTGTGAATAAAAAAGAGAAATCAGATAACATCCACAATAATAGTGAAAGTAACAACTTATCAAATGATTTGGGCACGCTATGAATTTCAATGCGGCTTCCCTTGCCATCGCTATTCCTATGAGAAAGGCTTCACGTTGGTGTCTTCTACCACACTAAAACTCTTATAATACAAGCATATTTTATTTTATTTATTTATTTACTTTTGGTGGTACTGGGGTTCCTGGAAGCCCTTCTACCTCTGGGCTATACTCCCAGACCCATTTTTATATTTTTATTTGGAAACAGGGTCTCTTAAGCCAGCGCGGCTGGCTCCGAACCTGTGCGATCCTCCTGTCTCCGCCTCCCAAGCACGGGGATTACAAGCGTGCGCCACCACGCTGGGCTACAAGCATATTTTAACTTGGCACTAGCCATAAAGATTACTAATCGAGACATTTAAAAATTCAATTAAGTTTGTGTGTGTGTTACTGAGGATTGAATCAAGGGGGGTCTATCTCTGAGCTATGCCTCCACTCCTATTTTTTGTTTGAAACAGGTTCTTGTTAAATTACTGCATTCTGACCGATCTCTCACCTGTGATCTTCCTGTCAGTCTCCCAAGTACTGGGATTACAGGCATGTGCCACTGGACCTAAATTAAATTTAATTCTTTAAACTACCAAAAAAAGATAGTTTAGGGATTGGTGAACTGTTATCCCTTCAGTATTGGTTTCCAATTGCCTCTGTAAATTAATACAAATTTGAATCTATTTTTGTGGGTCTGGGGATGGAACCCAGGGGCATTCTACTTCCGAGCTACACCCCCTGTCCTATATTTTTATTCTTTATTTGGAAACAGGGTCTCACTGAGTTGCAGAGGGCCTCACTAAGTAGCTGGGGCTGTCCACGAACCACAATCCTCCAGTCTTAGACTCCCAAATGCTGGGATTACAAGCGTTCACCACCACGCCTGGCCAAATTTGTATCTTAAAACAACACAAACTTACTGCCTTACAGTTCTGGAGGTCAGCCCTCTGAAATGGGTGCCACGGAGCTAAATTCCAAGTGTGAACAGGCTGCCTTCCTGCTGCAGGTCCTCGTGAGAATCTGTGTCCTTGCTCTTCAGCAAGGACCCCTGGGCTTCTGGCCCCTTCTCCTCAGCAACTAGCATTCACATCTCTCTGACCGTCTCGCCTCCCTCTTTGACAAGGGCCCTTGTGATCACATCAGGCTGCCCAGATAATCCATGGTAATGTCCCCTTCTCACAGTCCTCAATTTAACTACACCTGCAAGGTCTTGTAAGATAAGGTAACAGAGCCACAGGTATCCAGACGTGGACATCTCTGTGCATGGAGTGGAGCCTTGTTCTGTCTCCTCAACCTGTGCTGGACCTTTCAAGTCACACAGTGTCCTGGAGAGGGCAGAGAAGTGGAGGGCAGGACACATGTTGGAAGAGAGGGAGGCCTGTGTGTGAACCCAGGCTTTGGCTACTTGCTCGCGGTGTGACCTTGGCCAATATACTCAAACTCTCCAAGGCTCAGCTATCTAACCTGTAAACTCAGGCCACTGTGCCCACTTTATCTTATGTTGTAAAGAACCAAAGGACAACACATAAGGCCCGTGACTCCCCACCTGTTGCTAGGAGAGCATGGCAGCCAAGACATGCTGACTTGATTATATTGACACATGATTAATTACTATTAAATTTGGTGAATAAGAGTTTTCTCTGGCCCAGAAAGTGAAAGATGGACAGTAGATTAGTGGGCTTTTTCTGTTAGCCAAGATTTAAAGAGTAGTAGGGTTATTCCCCAAACCCACTCTAAATTGATAAGATGAAAGAAAAATTACAGCTATTAGTTGAATGTAGTAAATTAGGATGTCATGGCAATAGCATGAGATTTGGAGTTAGATGATGGTGATATCAGGAGACTCAGACTCAACTTCTGCCTGTCCCCTACCCTGCTGTGTGACCTCAGGTGGTCCACATTACCTCTCTGCACCTCAGCTGTAAATTCATAGGGTTGCTATAGGCATTAAAAAAGATTATTGATATGAGGGCCCCACATAAGCATGGTGTACCAGTACTGGGAATGGCCTAGGAAGATTTGAGAAAGCTATGATTATTAATATATTTCAAAAATTGGGTGAGGGGCAAATCTGTACAAGGACTTGGTTTCTGCCTAAAAGCAGACAACTATTCCAATGTAAATTAACCTAGCTAAAAATTAACAGCTCAATAGGAGAGAACTAGGCCTTTCTCTATCTAAAGACAGATCTACATGATTGGAAAAGCTAGCTAAGATGGTAGGAAGGGTCGACCTTCATGAAAGGAGACACCTTGCCACACCTTGCTGGGTGAGGTACCTTACAGGGTAAGGGGAAGTACCTTACTGGGACATTCACTACGTCAGAATTACGTAAACAAGATGGAGGTCATGGATATAAAAAGTCCGGTCCACGTGCTGTATCTTGGGGGTGGTGAATTGGCCTGGACCACCCTCCCCCCATGCCATTCTTGCATGGGGCTGTAACTATTTTCTGTATTTTCATTTTCTGTATTTCTATCTTTTTAATAAACTTCTTTAAATCTTCAGCAACTGTCCAAGCTATGCATATTTATTCTTAGCTTAGGACAAGAACCCTCGGGTTTTTTTCTGGTTTTGGTCATTTTGGGTTTTGCTGTGGTTTGAGGGAAATTGTGTCCAGGACCCTAACAGGAGTCTCCGGGAACAGTTTCCCCACAACCATACTCTCCCAATCCGTAACACATGGGATATTATTATTCTTTACTAACTCAACAAACATTTATTTTATTGTTATCCTGTAGTAAATATGAAAATAAAAGAATAAAAATGAGTTGAATTTTGTTGCTTCCCTTCAAGGAGCTCTCAATCTAATGAGAAAAGGAACACAGACATTATCTGTATAATATTCCTCCTCTAATTTTGTCTTTTTTAGTTGAATTTACTTAGAGTAACCTCAGCTCTACTTGTATCATTTGATCTAACTTTCTCAAGTCCATATTTAAAGAGAAACCATTTCCACCATCCTAGAAAGGTTCCTGTGCCCATGCCAGTCAACCCCAGCCCTCCTAGAAGCAACTGCCAATCAAATGTCCATCCCTGTAGGATACTTCAGCCAGTTCCAGAATTTCATATAGATGGGATCCTACAATGTATACTTTCTCTGCATTGTTTCTTTCACTCAGCATATTCTGATATTGATCTGTGTGGTTGCATCTGTAGTAGTTTTTGGTCTGTTTTTTTGCTGAGTACTGGGTCTTTTGTGGATCTTTCCAGCTTTCTAATCCCCTGCCAATGGACATCAGAGTTGCTTCCAACTTAGTTCTACACAAACCTTTACATATGGATATGTATTTTTCTTCCTCTTGGATAAATACCTAAGAATATCACAGATGGGCCAGGCGTGGTGGCGCACGCTTGTAATCCCTGCGCTTGGGAGGCAGAGACAGGAGGATCACGCAGGTTCGAAGCCAGCCGCGCGTGCTGGCTTAGGAGACCCTGTTTCCAAATAAAAATGTAAAAATAGGTCTTCTGGGAGTATAGCCCAGAAGTAGAAGGGCTTCCAGGAACCCCAGTACCACCAAAAAAAAAAAAAAAAAGAATATCACAGATGGCTCAGGCTCTCCTTTTGTTTTTCATTTAAACTTTATGTTCTTTCCTATAAGTTTAAAGTACTTCATAGTTTAACATAAATTTTAAATTTATTAAATATCATTTTGTATTTGATAGCAAATTCTACTTGAGATAGAAATAACTCCAATAACTTTTTTTCTTTTTTACTATTGAAAATAAAATTACCTTTTGGAGGACTAAAACTGGGGACAGAGCTAGAAGAAAAATCTACAAAACAAAGTCATTTGGAAGAACTAGACAATACCCAAGTGTTGACCTTTGGTTCCACCATTAAGTAGCAATTACCATTAGACTCTCCAATCACATTCTCCAACCTTCTGAAAAGGCTGAGAGGTCTGAGTATCACCACTGTGGGGTTTTTTTACCAGTCATATCTGCCCAGTGTCCAGGCCACCCTGATGCACAGAGGGTGGCTGGAGCTCTGGCTGGGGTCTCTGCAGAGCACAGCGCTGGAGTCTGAGGGCAGCTGCACCCCCAAGCTCAGGGCCCACTGCAAACTCGCCCTGCCACGACCATGACCCTACAGCACAGATACATGGAACACACAGCCAGGGAGGTGAGAGCCAGAGGGTTCCATTGCACCCCCGCCTTAATGCACACGGGCTCCACTGTTACAGAGAAGCACCCATCCCCAAAGAGTTCATGAATTTCTCACACCACCTCTGCCTGCCCTAATAGAGACTATACTTTCACTATGTGGTGGTATATGTCACAATCAGGTTAGTAATACTTTAAAATGAATGTCTGGTTTGTCTGTTTGCTTGTTTGTTTGTTTTAGTACTGGGGATTGAACCCAAGGGCATTCCATTCTACCTCTGAGCTACATCTCAGCCCTTTTGATTTTCTTTTCCTTTTTTTTTTTTTTTTTTTGTGTGTGTGTGGTACTGGGAGCGGAACCCAGGGGCTTTTTAACTCCAGTCTACACTCCCAGTCCTATTTTATTTTATTATTATTATTATTTATTTATTTTTTTTTTTTTGGTGGTACTGGGTTCCTGGAAGCCCTTCTACCTCCAGGCTACACTCCCAGACCTATTGTTTTTTTTTTTAATTTAGAAACAGGGTCTCCTAAGCCAGTGTGTGTGGCTGGCTTCGAACCTACACGATTGTCTCCACCTCCCAAGCGCGGGGATTACAAGCATGAGCCACCACGCCTGGCCCTATTTTATATTTTATTTTGAAACAGGGTCTCACTAAGTTGCTAAGAGCCTCACTAAGTAGCTAAGGCTGGCTTCGAAGCTGCGCGATCCTTCTGTCTCAGCCTCCCAAGCTCAGGGATTACAAGCGTGCGCCACCACGCCTGGCTTATTTTTATTTTTGAAACACAATCTAAGTTGCGGAGGGTCTCACTAAGTTGCTGAGGCTGGCCGCAAACCTGTGATCCTCCTATCTCAGCCTCTCAAATACTGTGCTTACAGGCATGGACCACCACACCCAGCCTTCTGTTTTATTATTTAAAGACACTAAACCTGTTTGACTTCATATATACCTCACCCTGGAGACCTTTGTGGATTCTCCTGCCATGCAGAACTGCCATAGCCTGGGCACCGAAATGCACAAGTGGGAACTGCAGGCACAGAACACAGGACCCACATCTGCACTGCAAGAGAAAGCTGGAGAAAAAGTCACAGGAAGTCTGCACGGGGGTTCCCTGTAAGTCACTATATCAGAGGGATCGCTGTAAATGGGAACGGGAGCCCTTTGACGGGCCAGGCCTGCACCAATGCCTCCTTCAATATCCCCTCCATGTGATGGGCCGCTAAGCGACCTGGACCAGGCTCCCCAGGGGAAGTGGAACTCTACTCCCAGGCAAAAAGAAAGGAGGTGATTTTGCACTAGCAGCTCATGAAGACTTGAAAAGCAACAGAGGAGGAGCTTGGTTCTCCAGGTGTGGGTCCCAAGAGCAGGAGAGCCCTGTGGCCACTTGCCAAGACTTAGGTAGACTCTGAACAACCCCGTCTAAGATGGCACCCAGCACAAAGAACAAACTAAACTGCCCTTTTTTTTTTTTTTTTCCTTTACTGGGGATTGAACCCAGGAGCGTTCTACCTCTGAACTACACCTCCAGCCCTGTTTTATTTATTCTTTTTTATTCTTTATTTTGAAACAGGGTCTCACTAAGTTACTGAGAGCCTCATTAAGTAGCCGAGGCTGGCCATGAACCTGTGATCCTCCTGTCTCAGCCTCCCAAGTACTGGGATTACAAGTGTGCACCACCATGCCCAGCTTCAACTGTTTTAAAATTACAAAACATTATACAGCCTGCCCTAACCAGAAGGAAAAATCTCTATTATTGAGGAGAAATTAGATGTAGCAACAAAATGTGTTCAGTGAGGACCTGTAGGTAGAAATGCACAGACCAGGGAGACCTTGGAGAGACAACGGGTGAGAGAGAAGAGATCTTTCCATAGGACATTTTGATTCTTCATACTGCAGAAATAAGGAGGGCCAAGAACACAAAGTGTGATCAAGCAGAAGAAAGTCTTCAGGAAAAGTTAAATCGCCCAAGTGGGCCTCCCAGAAGCCCTGGCAGCAGGGCAGCACTTCATGGTGAAAGTGTTTATATGAGAGGGGCTTCCCACTGGACTGCCATGTCTATATGTACGTATGGGCTTGTTTTGTTTTTTGTATTGGGGATTGAACCCAGGGACATTCTACCACTGAGCTACACCCCCAGGCCTATTTTATTTTATTTATTTTATTTTAGGCAGGGTTTTGTTAAGGTTCTGAGACTGGCCTGGAATCTCTAATCCTCCTTTTTTAGCCTCCCAACTGCTGGGACTACAGGCGTGCACCACTGTACCTGTCTTCTAGTGGTATTCTAATGAGGGGAAAAATTACAATGAAGAAAACAATGCTTGGGGGTAATGACAACCTTTCGTTTTCACAATTAAAAAGTAAATAAATTTTATAAGTTTTTTGACTAATTCACATCTTTCCCTTATGACCTTGTGTTTGTTCATAACACAAAACTTGTACAAAGCCTGCCAGACCTTTGCTGGAGGAAGGACCACAAGGCCAGTGCGTCTCAGCCCTAGCTTCACAGCGGAATCACCTCAGAAACTTTAGAAAGCACAAGACCTGCCTCGCCTTTAGCAATGCTTCCTTACCTGGGTACAGCATGCCCAGACACCTGTCCACAACTGACAATAACAACAGCATATTGGTTAAATTTTACACAAGGAGCTCATTAAGGCTTGCAGCACGTTTACTATTATTTACTATGCAGTTAGCAGGCCAGATGCTTGGAGCCGGGAGCTACCACTATATATGAACAGATTAAGAAAAGATGATCAGCATTGTACGTCTTATGCCCTGAGCACAACCTGAAAGAGCTCGTAATTGGTGCATATTAAAAACCCTGAACAATGAAGGCTGCCGCCGCCCCAGATGCCATGGTAGGGAGAGCCAAAGAGCAGACCCAGTGTGACCGCATCCTCTGCAAACAGAGCTGGAAGAAGGCCAATGGACCTTTCCTGGGTCAGCTCCATCACTAGGCAGGAGGAGGGCCCTGGGCCGAAGTCAGAAGACGTGGTTCTAGCCCTGACTACCTGCCCAGCCATCTCAGGGAAGCCACTTGAGTTCAAATTAGCTTCAGAGCCCCTTTAGGGGAGAGGGATGATGGCTGGGTTGATTTTTCTTTCATTGGTTTAACTGTGAAGGACAAATAAATAGCTCAGAGACTACATAGGCTATGAAGAGGAGCAAGAGAAGAAACATAAACATCGCTTCGTCATTTTTTCCCAAAACACTTGGGGAGCCATGGTATGTTGGAACAGCCGGAGCACACGCGCCAAGGAGAAGTGGAGGTAGGGCTGGGGACACAGGCACAGACCTTCGAGGTCTGGTGTCTTCGTGTGGGGACGCTTCAGCGGAATGCAGCACAGGTAGCTGGAGAGAGTCACAGAGACAGAATGAAGAGAACAGACAGACAACCAAACCCAGGTGTGTGGTTCAGAAGGCTCCCTGGATCACAGAGAACAGGCAGCACTGGGGTGCGAGGGGTCCCACCTGGTGGCCAGAATTAACTTTAGGGGGCTATTGTAGACTCACCACCACTCTGGGGTTCCAAGTCCTCGTTATCGAATGAGAAGTGTGTTAGGATAGTGTTCACCCAGCCATCATCCCTCTCCCTAAAGGGCTTCCAAATGAATGTTAATTCAATATGCTTTCCTGAGATGGCTGGGCAGGTAGCCAGGGTCAGTACCCAAGTCCTGACTTCTAGCCCAGGCCTTCCTCCTGCCCGTGATAGAGCTGACCTGGGAAAGGTCCACTGGACCCCTCCTTTCTGCTCATGTTTCCGCAACAGAGACATGTCTCACGTCAGCTTTCTTTTAAAGGCAGTTTTGAACCAATCACTGTGAATCAGAAAATGGGATTTCTGACTGGTCAGGCCTGAGTCACTGTCTCATCCTGGGAGAGGAACTCTGCTATCCCACTCAAGCCAGGCGGAGTAGTGTCCACACAAGAAACAGGACTTCTACTCCCAGATGAAAAGAGAAAGGAAGTTGGGTGGGCAAAACCAACAGCTGTCTACTAGAGAAGAGTGGACCAGGTCTCTAGGCCCCTCACACCTGCCATCCTCCTATGTCAGCCTCCCAAGTTCTGGGATCACAGATGTGCACACCATGCCCAGTGCATTCTGCCTTTTAATTGGAAAGATTTGGAGTATTTATAAATGATAGATAAAATCCTTCTAGTGAAGATATTTGAAGTTAGGATAGTTACTAGTGTACACTGAGAAGAGACAAAAGGAAGAAAGGGGCCCATAGATTCTCAGGATAGGTTTTATTGTTGTTGTTTTGGTTTGGTTTTGGTTTTTTGTGGTACTGGGGATGAGACCCAGAGGCATTCTACCTCTGAGCCACACCCCCAGACCTATTTTTTTTTTTTTTTTTTTTGGTGGTACTGGGGTTTCTGGAAACCCTTCTACCTCCAGGCTACACTCCCAGACCTATTGTATATTTTTATTTGGAAACAGGGTCTCTTAACCCAGCAAGGCTGGCTTCAAACCTGCGCGATCCTCCTGTCTCCGCCTCCCAAGCACGGGGATTACAAGGTGCGCCACCACGCCCGGCACTTATTCATTATTTTGAAACAGGGTCTCATTGAGCTGGGGAGGTCCTCACTAAGTAGCTTTTTAAGATTACTGGTTCTTTCCAGATAAATAATGCTGAGGTTTCTTGAGCTTCTAGTTAATCTTAAATTAAATTAGCTGATACTTTATATTCTTCTCATTTGACTTTTGGCCATGTTCCAAACCACCTCCATAACATTAAAAGACCCGAATATAAATAATTTAGTCAAATAATACTCCATTCACACATCACTTAACATTTCAAGAAAACAACAGCATTATAATTCTAACAGCATTTGTTTCAAAGTATCATTTAGGTTAGATGCATTACTAATTAATGATTTCCAAAATGAAACAAAAATGTCATTAAGAAAAAAAGAAACTATTTTAAAGCAATTTATGCTTCAATTAATTAAAATTTGCAAAACATCTACCATGCGTAACATATTCTCTAGACACAATAGGGAATACCAAGAAGTGGACCGTTGGAAGGTCACCTATCTACCAGCTCCAGCTTGCAACTAAGTTGTGTAGGCAAAGCACAAATATTGTGGCAAGTTACAAAAAACTGTACAATAATGCAACATAAAAAATACCATGTAGCAGATCATGGTTAATTACAAAAATAAATCTGAGAAATCCCAAGTCCCAAACAGGGGCCACCACTGAGGGCTGAACACTGGAGGCTGGTCCAAAGGAGACCTGAGAGGAGGCTCAGAGCTGCAGAAGGGGGTACTGAAAAGCAGGGGTGCAGGGCTCCAACTGACTGGAAAGTACAGCCGAGCAGAGGAGTGACCTCAGGCAGCAGCAGGGTGAGGCTGGGCAAATCTCTCTGCGCCTTTTGCATCATTTCTAAAGGAAGGATTCCAGTAACTGCGATGATGTGAATCAAGGGGCTTGAACAGTGTCTGACAAGGACAAAGTCCTCTACTGGGTGCCCCAGGTTGCTGGGGGGGGGGGGTGTAGAACCCAAAGCCTGGTGATGAGTTCACAGCTAGAGGGTGTGGATTTGGGGACAGAGTAAAAGGGAGCTTAAACTAATGCAGGAATAGCAACGTAACTGCCACTGTCCTGGGCTCTTCACAGACCCTGTCTTACATAATTCTCACCAACCAAATGAGGCCAGGTATGGAGGAGGAAATCGGCTCAGGTAGGGAGCCGAGGAGGCAGCTTTCCCAGGTCCCCAGGGCGTGTTGCTTCCCCAGCTGAAGCTAGGGAGGGATGACATTACCACGCTGGGGGAGAGGGATGGAAACAGCTGGGTGTGATGGCACCCACCTGTAATCTCAGCTACTTAAAGGTTGAGGCAGGAGGATCTTAGGTTCAAGGCCAGCCTGGGCAACTTAGTGAAGCCCTGTTGTCTCAAATTTAAAAAGCGGGGAGGGGGTGGAGACCAGGCATGGTGGTGCATGCTTGTAATCCCCACGCTTGGGAGGCTGAGACAGGAGGATCACACAGGTTCGAAGCCAGCCTCAGCTACTTAGTGAGGCTCGCAGCAACTTAGTGAGACCCTGTTTCCAAATAAAATATAAAATAGGTCTGGGAGTATAGCCCAGAAAATCCCCTGGGTTCCACCCCCAGTACCACCAAAAATAAAATAAAATTAAAAATAATAATAATAATAATAATAATAATAATAATAAGGGGCTGGGGGTGTAGCTTAGTGGTAAAACACTCCAGAGGTCAATTTCTAGCACAGAAAAAAATAAAGAAAGAAAGAAAGAAAGAAAGAAAGAAAGAAAGAAAGAAAGAAAGAAAGAAAGAAGAAAAAAAAAACTGTGGGGAGTATGGGAATTGAATGTTGGGGGATTAAAGAGGGAGCATGGGGGCATACACCCTGCCCAGCTGTGGGCACAAGCCAGCAAGCAATGATGTTCCTAAAACATTCAAAAATCGAATCTATGAGTTATAATTGCATTGCACCAATAAAAGTATTTTTAAATGATAAATAAAATTTTTTTTAAATGATTAGAAAAAAGTTTGACAGCAGAGATCTTGTTCACACAGCCTACCCCACATAGGGGCTCTCCGATCAATTCTTCATGGGAAGCAGGCCTGCTAGGTGTCTGCTCCCCAGGGAAAGCCCAGTGCTGTGCCCCCAGCAGCCAGCTGGGGCCTGCTTTCTCTTCTTCCTGCCATCGTATGCCCATGACCAGCCTGGTTTCCTGGTGGTCCTCTCCTTCCCTGCAAACGGAAAACCGCATCTGCAACGCTATGTCTGCATGTTCCCATCGCCCTCAGTCACCCACATCCACCCAGAACTGGACTAGGATTTTCCATTCTCTCGTGGTCCAGGGTTTCTGACCTGATGGCCTTTTCCAGGAACAGGGCCCTCACTTCTGCTCCAGGGTTTCCCTTACTCCCGTCAGCCCGGTAGACTCCACGCTCAACTTTCAGCCCCCTAACCCACTTCTAGAAAGTATTTATGGCAGAGCGCTCAGGGGGAATCCCAGCCAAGGGAGGCAGAGTTGCAAAGACCGGTGGGTAGTTTTAAAGACTATGAACAGATTGCTAACTATTGGGCAATTGACCGTGGCTATCAGAGATGCAGCTGGAGGCAGAAGACACACTATGGGCTGATAGGAAGCTGTAAACCACTTTCCCCCAACTTGTCAAGGACAAGAGGGAAAAGTAAGAGGGAGAGTGGGACCACATGATCAGCTGAAGTTAGAGAAAAAAAATCCTGGAGTTCTTTTCCTGCCAAGGATAAAAGAAAAAATATGAAACCAAACACTAAGGTGCAATAACATTTCTCTCTTATCAATAAAACATTTATACCTATTTGTCACCAAGAATTAACTTCCTTTCTGAAAGCTTTAATGAGCACGTGAAGTATATATGAATGTTTCACTTGGATTGTGAAAATGATGCACATTAACAGTTAATGTATGCAAATCATTTTAAAATGATAAGTCTTGCAGGACTCTCTGACCCCTTCTGATTGAATTCGACTGGCATAAAAACAAGTAATTGAAGTATTAAGAATCAATTAACAGTGAGCTGGCTGGTTGTCATTACACCTTTAATTAGCAGTATTGGTTTCAGTATCACAGTGCAATGGTTCGCAGCTATAAATGAATGGATTGCCCGGCCACCAGCTGACATTTTGAGAACCTTGATACATCATCACTTTTTCCTGCTACTAATTAAGATTTATATCTTCCACTGTATTAATATTGCAAAGGCCTTTGTGATGGAGGCCGGATGTTTCCACTGCCTTTGTTTCTGTGGGTCTCATCAATTACAGCACACCCTGTCTGGGATCACAGAGTTGTAAACACCATCCTGGGAGTCAGCTTGTAGTGGGTCCACTGTCAACTCACTCAACAAACATGTGTTAAAGGACCACTGCATGAAAGTCGCCCAGCTGCATGCTGGGACAAGGGAGCAGGAGGAGAGGAATACTAAGAGGAAGGAGAAATAAATACCTGCGGCACTTCCCCATGCTATAGTGGGATTCAAATGCTACAGTTTGAAAGAAATCATGTGAATGGGCACTCAGAAGGTGAGGCATCTGTTCTGACCTCTAACAAATGGCTTTTAAAAATGTTTTTTGTGAGCCGGGTGTGTTGGTGCACGCTTGTAATCCCCGCACTTGGGGGGCAGAGACAGGAGGATCGCGTAGGTTTGAAGCCAGCCTTGCTGACTTAAGAGACCCTGTTTCCAAATAAAATATAAAATGTCTTGGAGTATAGCTCGGAGGTAGAAGGGTTCCATCCCCAGTACCACCAAAAAAAAAAAAAAAAAAAAAAAGTTTTTTGTCAAAAAGATTCAAGAACTCACCCCAAGGCCCTACAAGTGGGAAGGAGACTTTTATTGCACAATTCCATGACCACTGTGTGGGCACTGGTGCAAGAGGCAGCTCATCCACGTCCAGGTCCCGTCCCCCCTCTGCAGGGATGAGCTTCCTGTCACCAGCTCTGGCTCAGCTCTCTACCGACTTGTCAGGGGGACGGTATCCGGGCCTCTCGGGGGAATAACTTCCCACTTCCTCCCAAAGCAGCTCAGTGACACCTGTCACTCTTTTAATTATATGAGTTCAGCTATGATTGAAAACACTTGCATCACAATCACTTTGGAAGCATCTTTAAAGCCCCCTTCCAGATTCTAAGCCAGGTGTGGTGGCACATGCCTCTGTCTTAGCTACTTGGAAGGCTGAGGCAGAGGGATTGCTTGAGGTTACGAGCTCCTTCCAGGCCAGTCTGGGCAACATAACAAGAACCCATCTCAAAAGAAAAGGAAAAAAAGGGAAAGAATGAAGGGGAGGAAAAAAAGGATGGAGGGAGAGGAAAAAGAAATGAAAAACAAAAGATAAATCACCCAGATCCCTAAGATTCTATTGAAATATTATTATACCCAATATTACACCCAAGTTAATATTACCCAAAATATTATACCCAATATTATTTTGAATCCAGACCACAATCTGAAAATTTTTGAATCCAGACCACAATCTGAGAAATATGGCCTAAACCAGCCTCTAGCTTTATAGTTGAGAAAAGGGGAGCAGGAAGTAACTTACCCCAGGACCTGAGTATTATACACTTACAGCAAACACTCATGGGGCACTGACTATGCACCAGTTCCAGTGTTGTACACGCATAGTAGTAACCCATTTGATCCTCTAGAAAGTAGAGATGGTTATCTTCTCTCTCTCTCTCTCTCCCTCTCTCTGTGGTACTGGGAGTGGAACCCAGAGGCTTCCTACCTCCGGGCTATACTCCCAGACCTATTTTATATTTAATTTGGAAACAGGGTATCACTAAGTTGCTGAGAGCCTCACTAAGTAGCTGAGGCTGGCTTCATACTTATGTGATCCTCCTGTCTCAGCCTCCCAAGTGCAGGGATTACAACCATGTACCACCAGGCCCGGCTTATCCACTCTTTTTACAAATTAGGAAGCTGAGTCAGAGCGATGACCTGTGTTGCTCAAGGTCACATACTAACCTTGAACCCAGGCTTTGAACTCAGATTGTCTGAGTCATGCCTACCATGACCACAACCTCACAGGGCCAAATGTGGGTCTGAACCCGAGTCATCGGTGGCCACACAGGAGAGCTGTTCATCACACCACACTGGCACCAAGGCCGTGAGTCTCATGTGCAAACTTGAAGACTTCCGACAGTCACTAGCACCCCAGCAATCTTCCCCTCCAGGAAGAGCTGGTTTGCTTCGGGAATGGTCCAACACCACTCTTCCTTTGCAAAGTCTGCACTTTGCTTAGGGCACCCTGAGAACCAGAGCTGTAGCCAAGCTTAGCTTTACCTGACAGTTTTTGAGCAATTACATGGGTATTAGCAATTCCAATAGAGACCAGGAAAGAAAAAATACCACATACCCACAGCTGAATGGGTGCTGAAGATTAGAAACCCCCAAGTCAATTTTGCCTCATTGTTGAACTTTTGGGTTTTTTTTTTTTTTCTGCTTGTACTGACTTTAGAGATGAAACTTTGCATGGAAGAGTTTGGAGAAGTCAGAAGTTCCAAATCATTAAGAAGGTTTGGGAAGTCTGGTGGACAGAAATCACCTCAAAAGCAGAAGGGCCTGACCACCGATTCATGCGCCCCCATCTGCAGAAGAGAATAACCTTCATGAGACATTTCTCTTTATTACTCTGCTCTCTGGCTGGCTGTAACATTAATTAAGCAAAGCATTTTATTTCTGAGCCCTTCATTAAAAAAAAAAAAAGCCGACCATTCTCAGTCTTTGCTTGTGGCTTCACTGCTGCCTGGTGCTAAGAGCTAAAGGTTCTTGTTCCAGCTGGTTCTGCAGCTCTGACCCAACTGCCAACTTCCTGACCTCAGAAATCTCATCTCCAGGTCCCTGCTGTTCTCCTGCATGATGCCGATTGCTGGCTCTGGTTTCCAGGCGGCACCCTAGCTCATGTTAACTGCCAGCTTCCTGCTGCGGACTTGTCATCAGAGCCTCTGTCCATCAGCAGCTGCCTCTGCCCCGCAAGCCGAGGCCAGGGTAGACACAGGGCAGCCTCGACATCAGTGCCACGTGATATGGAACCAGTGCTCGCTCCGGCGGCACCAACCTTCTCAACTGCTGGTCTCTGGGTAATCAGGAATAGGGACAAAATTTGGGGAATGGTGTTGCTTGGGATTTTACTAGCAGGCCAAACCAGAACAAGGAAATTCATCACCCAATGCAAAGTTGCCTGGAATATAAGTAGTCTTCAATGTTTTTGCCACATTTGAGTCTTTTTGCGGGGGTTATTTTATAACTTTTACTTTTCACCTAATAGACCATGGTCATAGTAAAGGCTTTGACAACTCAAACTTTAACTGGTCTATTCTGATGCATACTTAAAAAAATACTTGTATTTGCTCTTTGTAATCTCACGTTTGAGGCTCTTGTAGGTGTCTTTGGACTTCTACATTTGTCTTCTCTTCTGTGCTTTTGAGTGGGGAAGGGTGGTAGCCACAAGCTCCAGCCTTCTCTTCCTCCGTGCACGGGTTGTGCTCAGCGCAGTGCTGCGGCTCTCTCCCCATCACTGTGTCCTTGGCACTCTTCTCTCTGGTGAAGATGCCAGGATTTCTTGCAATCTTAACATGGAACAACCCGACAGAGTCACTGAAACAGCATAGGGTGGCGAGAGGTGACTGAACAGAGAGGTGCCATGTGTGCAGCCAAAGATCCAGCTGTTCAGAGGCCTCCTCCTCCACCAGATGTGGGCAGCACCTGGAGAGTGCCATCTGGAATCACTTCCAAGTCCCACGATGAGGCTGACCTTGGTAAAGTCCATTTAGATAGATTTAAATGGGGGGCGGCGAGGGCTGGGCACAGCATGCTCTTCCACTGTTCTGAGGGGTCATTCTGACAACTCTGACCCTAAATGCTTAGGGAGGCTGTGTCCCGTGCACTTATACTGTTTCTTTCCCTTCAATTTACACTTAAGTGACCGGATAAATGAGTTACTTAAGTAAAAAGAGTAATGTTGAACTCTCTTCCCTCTAAGTCCATGAAAATCACAGAGGACATGTGTATAGTTGTAGCATACCCTTTCCAGAATCCAAGGGACACGAATAACTACTTAACACCAAGAAGTTAAGCTTCAGACAGTGAGACGGAGGAGCATGGCCAGTTATGGCCACTCCCATCTGTGAAAGGACGGGCCACACATCTGGAGTGGGGCACCCTCCATCCTTCCCATGCTTCTCTCATAAATACTGATCCGTTCACTCCACAGCTGGCATAGGTGTAGGGTACCGGGATATGTGTGGTCTAAGAACTGCTTGATAAGAATTAGAGAATTCTTATAAATTACCCATCTGGACCCATTCTTTGCACAGGATTACAACTGTAGCTGCAACACGTTTAGCCGGTTTCCCAGTCTCTGATGCAGGAGTGTGTGGCCCTGTGTCTACATCTCCCCAGTATGAAGTGAGAACTGACGCACCACACCAGACCTTTCCACAGCAGATATGTTTTCTCCATGCTTTCTTCTGTCTTCTCTCCATCGGCACAAGCAAAAATGAGGGGGTGGCAGGGTCGCAAGAGGAAAGGGAGCGGGCCCCTGCGTCTCCACATGAAGAAGAGCCATTCGCCAGAGCAGGAGCACTGGCCTTCACCGCCACACATATTTTCATTACATTTGAGCCAATACACATCATAGGGTCTTTTTTTTTTTTGGCAATTAAGCTACTCTAACGGACACACAAATTGATAAAGTAGAGAACTGCTTATTTAAAAATGAGTATATACCACCAGGCATGGTGGCACACACGTGTAATCCCAGCATTCAGGAGGCTGAGACTGGAGGATCATGGTTCATGAACAGCCTCAGCTACTTAGTGAGGCCCTCTGCCAAAGTAGTTCTCAGCAACAAAAACCATGCAGGAGGAATCATAATACCTGACTTTATGCTACAAAGCCATTGTCATAAAAACAGCATGGTACTGGCATAAAAACAGATCCATAGACCAATGAAGCAGAATAGAAGACCCAGAAACAAGTCCACACACTTATAGTCAATTGATTTTTGACAAAGGGAAGATTTTTGATACTGGAAGAAAGATAGTCTGTTCAACAAATGGTGTTGGCAAAACTGGTTAACCATATGCAGAAAATTGGAAATAAATCCCACTTTCTCACCCTGCACAAGAGTCAATCCAAGATGGATCAAAGAGTTGGAAATTAGACCAGAGACCTTGAGGCTCCTTGAAGAGGGCATAGGTCCAACATGCAACACATAGGCACAGATAAACACTTTCTCAACAAGACCCCAAAGGCACAACAAACTAAAAGGCAAATTAATACGTGGGATTGCATGAAACTGAAGAGCTTCTGTACAGTAAAGGAAATTGTCAAGAACCTAAAGTGAGAGCCAACCAAATGGGAGAAGATTAGTCCTCTAGTAGAAGACTAATATCTAGAATATACAGAGAACTCAAGAAACTCAACACTAAAGGAACAAATAATCCAACCAAAAACTGGGAATGCAAACTAAATAGACACTTTACGAAATATCACTTCTGGGTATCTACCCAAAAGAAATTAATAGATACTTCTTAAAAGAACAAACCCAAATGGCCAATAAATATATGAAAAGATGTTCAACATCATTAGCAATCAGGGAACTGCAAATCAAAACTACACTGAAATTCCAACTAACTCCAGTTAGAATGGCAATCATCAGAAATACAAACAATAAGATAGTTGTGGTTGGGCACTCTATAATCCTAGTTCTTAGGGCACTGATACAGGAGGTACTGTGTACATGTATGTTTCTAGCACTCTGACCCTCATTTTGATGTATATTCATAATGCACCAATACAAGTGTGTGTGTGTGTGTGTGTGTGTGTGTGTGTGTGTGTGTGTGTGTGTTGTGTGTTTTGGTGTGGTACTGGTGGTGGAATTCAGAAGCTTTCTATCTCCAGGCTATACTCCCAGCCATATTTTATATTTTATTTGGAAACAAGGTCTCACTTAGTTGCTGAGAGCCTCACTAAGTAGGAGAGGCTGGCTTCGAACCCGTGCAATCTTCCTGTCTCGATCTCCCAAGTGCGGGGATTACAAGCGTGTGCCACCATGCCCAGCAAGTACATATATATTTTAAAGTCAGGACTAACATCTGCAAGCCTTCATGTTTCTGTGCTCTTTTATTCCTTTTTCACATGATGGTGGAAATTTTCCTGTTTCTGAGGAAGGACTAGTGGGATGGGGAGAGGAGCCCTGTGGTTTCAGGAAGCCATGTTCTAGTCTTGCAGCCAAAACTCTGCACTGTGTGTGGATCTTTGTTTAAATGAGGAAACTGATTATAGTCATTCTCCAAATAGTTTACTTTCTCTGATTATTTTCTTTTTCTATGTAATTGAACCATATCTACTTACTTAATTTATAAAGATCTGACTGCCCATCAAATAGCCCTAGGCTATGAAAACAAAGAAAATTCATAATTAAAGTATTAATAGAGTTCTAAAAAGCTAGCAGAAATAATGATAAAAACATAGACATCACATCTATAAATTAAGCATAAAATTACATTAGGAAATAATTTCCTGCTAGTCTCCAATCAAGGTGGCTCAGCAGACTGCAAAGACAATCTACTATGCAGCAGACCATCTAATAAATAAATGGCCCTCATCAAAACAAGCATGTGATTTCTGCCTAAGAAGTGGTGCTGTTTTACTTACTTACTTACCTACTTACTTACTTACTTATTTACTTACTTGTTAATAATTTTAGCCAATTTGAATTTGAGTAAGGGGGAACAGGGAGCGTGTAGAAAGCAGGGGGGGCAGTAGTTTTCTTTCCACAGTTCACCCACCACTGGCCCCGTGTAGCCATAGAAGCTTTTAAAGGTCCGAGTATCCCTGGAGAACTCTTCCTCTATTCTGGGGCTCTATTTTTGTAAATGGGCCCAAGAGGCTGGTGTGAAGGACACAGTAGACACAGGGCTCCCAGGGTCACCCAACCACACCAGAAATGTATCCATCTCTAGGAGAAAGGCTATTTACAAAGAGTGGTGTGTTCATGAATGCTAAGGAGACCTCAGATGCAGCAGTGTAGATGTATCACAACCATATAAAGGAAACATTTTAGATGACACTGAGTATCAAATGTTCTTAAGAAATTCCTGTTAAAATTTTAGTCTTTTCCCATATTATTTCAACATGCTCTAAGAGAAATAGATGGATAGCTTGATTGATCCATCTCCAAGGTGTGTGTGTGTGTGTGTGTGTGTGTGTGTGTGTGTGTAGTACTGGGGACTGAACTCAGGGGTCTTCTATCTTTGAGCTACACTCCCAATCCTATTTTATTTTTTATTTTGAAATGGGATCTTGATAATTTACCATGAATTGACCTTGAACCTGAAATCCTCCCTCTCAGCCTCCCAGGTGGTGGGATTACAGGTGTGTGCCACCATGCCTGGGTTTCAATGTCTTTTTAAAAGACCAAAGAAAAAAAAGATTACTCCTTCACAAGATTATTTTCATCCTGCCAAGCAAGTAAAGCAACTACTCAATATACAGAAATTGTACCTTGAGCCCTTAAATAATCATCAGCAATGCAGACTCCACTAGCCAGTACTTACTGCTTGTCTTTTTTCTTTCTTTCTTTCTTCCATTTATTTATTTATTTATTTATTTATTTATTTATTTATTTGGTGGTACTGGGGTTCCTGGAAGCCCTTCTACCTCCAGGCTACACTCCTAGACCTATTTTACATTTTTATTTGGAAACAGGGTCTCCTAAGCCAGCGTGCGCGTCTGGCTTCGAACCTGCGCGATCCTCCTGTCTCTGCCTCCCAAGCGTGAGGATTACAAGCGTGCGCCACCACGCCCGGCTCTTTTTTTTTTTTTTTTAAGAAACTCACTCAGCAGAAGTTTTTCTACAAATATCAGATTGCTATAACAGATTCCTGAGAAAACATGACAGCAGCAATACAGGCGATTTTTTTTTTTTTTTTTTTTTGGTGGTGGTACTGGGGTTCCTGGAAGCCCTTCTACCTCCGGGCTACACTCCCAGACCTATTTTTACATTTTTATTTGGAAACGGGGTCTCCTAAGCCAGCACGCGCGGCTGGCTTCAAACCTGCACGATCCTCCTGTCTCTGCCTCCCAAGCGCGAGGATTATAAGCGTGCGCCACCACGCCCGGCTCAGTATACAGGCGATTTGGGAGGAAAAATATGGATGCGGACTGTCTACCACCAACTTCCAAGCATGCTCAGCCAGGATGGAAGTCCTGGAAGAATTCTTTTTGAGGAGCTTTAAAATGACTCATGAAACTAATAGCTGGGATGAATCTTCCTGCTTGAAGCAGCTTAGCATTTTACTAACTCACTAAGCTCTTGTTCTCTTCATACGGGACACTGGCTTCCAGGAGGATGAAAGCTGCCTAGGAGACATGCACGGAGCCAGCAGACACCCTGCACCCGGGCCCATGGAATGGGACATGGCAAGGTCAGGCTCCTCGACACACAAGCAGGCTTAGGCACCAGAGAACCCATTCACGTTTCTCCTTGGAAGGAACAGAAAGGAAGGCGCTTCCCCCACCATGACCTTTACAGATCTTTTAGCAAGTGACCAAATACTAATATTTGGGATTCCCACAGCAAAACATTCTTTGGCTTAAAAAATATTTTTGTGCCGGGCGTGGTGGCGCACGCTTGTAATCCCCATGCTTGGGAGGGGAAGACAGGAGGATCACGCAGGTTCGAAGCCAGCCTCGCTGGCTTAAGAGACCCTCTTTCCAAATAAAAATATAAAATAGGTCTGGGAGTGTAGCCCAGAAGTAGAAGGATTTCCAGGAACCCCAGTACCACCAAATATTATATATACAATCATGTGAAAACTGAGCAGCGTCTCCTCCAAAATCACCTTCTTTTCACAGCGGAAGCCCCTCTAGTCGCTCAGTATACAGACATATTCCAAAGCCCACTCTGTGGACGCCGTTGCCCCCGGGCTGGGGAGAGCACCGCACCCACCGTGGTCACAACTGAGCAGCAGACGCCATGCAAACACTTTCACATTCCTCTTCTACCTTCATCTCACATGAGACATTTACTGTGTCCTGTTTTTCTTTTCATTAAAATGTCTCAGTAATAGCCGGGCATGGTGGGGCACACTTGTAATCCCAGCATTTGGGAGGCTGAGACGGGAGGATCGCGGTTCGTGGACAGCCTCAGCTACCGCTGAGGCCCTTTGCAACTCAGAGAGACCCTGTTTCAAAATAAAGAAGAAAAAAATATAGGGCTGGAGGTGTAGCTCAGAGGTAGAATGCCCCTGGGTTCCATCTTCAGTATCGGAAAAAATTAAATCTCAGTATGAAAGATATTGAAAATATATTGACATTTATTATTTTTTTAAAAAAGAAAAATATTGACATCCATAAAAAAAGAAAAGCAAAATTATGCGTAACCCCCTCACTCAGTGATGACCCCTGGTAAAACATGTGAGGGGAGCAGGGAAGGGGAAGATGTTTCTTTCCAGAACTTTTTCAACACATGTATGTACATAATTACATATTCTAATTTGTAAAGTTTACTGATGAAGAGAGAAGGTATAGGAGAGAAGAGAAAGGGGGAAAAAAGATGGCAAGTCAGCAGTGTCCTTAAGTCAGTTCAGTCTCCCTTCTGGCAGGACAGGACAGCCCAGCAGACTCAGGGTTCTGGGCCAGTCCTAATGAGCACCCAGCCCATTGCTCTCTCCAAGCATACTGAGTCCATAAACTGACCCAGTCCTGGGAAATGACAATAAGCTCATCTCTTTATGGTAAGAAGCACTGCTGTTTCCTCACTGCTGGTTCAAAAATACTCTTTTTAAAGGTTTTAAAGAGTTACGGGTTTAGTGGTCAGTAGAAGATTAGGAAAATACAAATAACTTCCATTGTGAAATTTTAATATTTTAGTTATATTTATTTAGCTTTTCTTTGTGCTTATGCCTTGACAGCTGATGAACTTGCCACGTCCATCCCTCCCATTTTTGGGGGGGGGGGGGGTTGGTGGTACTGGGGTTCCTGGAAGCCCTTCTACCTCCGGGCTACACTCCCAGACCTATTTTTACATTTTTATTTGGAAACAGGGTCTCTTAAGCCAGCGCACGCAGCTGGCTTTGAACCTGCGCGATCCTCCCGTCTCTGCCTCCCAAGTGCGGGGATTACAAGCGTGCGCCACCACGCCCGGCTCATCACCTCCCATTTTGACATTAGAAGGGTTTATTTGTGTAAAGGCAAAAAATGCTTATTTACAAACCTTGAGCCCAAGGCCAGTGCTAGAGAAAAGCAGACTGAGGATATCTAAATGTTCTAGAGCATTTTTATTATTGCTTTACTAAAAAATAGAAAAACCAGACAGACAGGTGTGGTAGTGCAGGCCTGTAATCCCAGTACTTAAGAAGCTGAGACAAGAGGATTGCAGGTTTGAGGCCAGCCTCGGCAACTTAGTGAGAGCTTGTTTCAAAATAAAAAATAAAATAGAGCTGGAGGCAGAGCTCAGAGGTAGGATGTTCCAGAGTTCAATCCCCAGTAACACACACACACACACACACACACACACACACACACCCCAACACACTACCACCAAGTCAGGAGTAAGAGCCAAAATATATAAAGGCATGGTCTTGTCCAGGCAAAATGGCCAGATAATTGAAGATACCTGAACTCCTTTCTCATTTTTTATGTGGAAATTTTCATGTCAAATGAACAAAAGCTATATTTTCATTTCATTTTCATTCTGGTTGGAAAAGGAAAGCAACGTTTTAGACGCTCCCTACCAAGGGCCCATGCCAGCACTGATGTCCGCCCAGAGAGCATTCTCTGCTTCCAGCCCAAGGCCGACAACAGCACATGGACACTCCCAAAGCACTGACCGCCACTGAGAAGCCAGCAAACCCTGAGAGGGGGACTCAGAGGACCCTCAGGAGTGGGGAAAAGAACAGCAAAAGCCTGAGTTGTCTGCCCATGCAGGAGCCTCTGCTCGGGAGCCTCCACACCTGGCAAATGGCACAGTGGAACCAGCGCCACCCTGCCCCATGCAAAGCCCTGGAGAAAATGGGCTCGTCCTAACCCCCTGGGCTTCATGGTGAGGAAGGGAGCTCACTCCAACAAGCAGCTTCCCGGCCAGCATTACCAACAGCAGACACAGGCATCTGTGACCACGCACCTCTAGAGATGACAGTGCAGCTCTCAAGAAAGGTGACAGTAGCCACCAGGGAGCTGTGTGAGGCCCAAGACACACGGCAGGTTGGCAGCTCCTTTAAAGCTTCTCACCACTACTCTGCAGGTCTCCCTCCTCCCCTCCCATGGAACAGAGCAGGGGTTACACTGAGGGGAAGGAGAGCTACACATCTCTGCCCTCTCCACCAACCTGAACCTTGTAATCTTGTCACCATCTTTTGATAACACAGAAAGACCTCCCATCAGCTGCCTCTATCCCCAGGAGACCAGGCACAGAGAGGTGGGGAAGGAGGGATGGGTGCCCAGCCTACCCTGGGCAGAAAAGGGAAGGAGACCCCCTTCCTTTAACCACCTACCCTCCGAATATGTCATGGGACTGATTGCATGCCAAAATTTTTGAATGTTGGGGTAGGGGAGACAGTCAATTATTTTATCTAAACCCCAAAGAAAAAAATGTGCATGCCTGCCTGCTTCCAAAGGTCCCGGTGAGCAAAGATTTGTCTGTGGTTCCATCTGCACTGTGGCTTCTTCTCACACCAGGCTGCTCTGGGTACTTGCAGATGAGAAGGTCACATCCAGCTGTGGGGAAGGAAACCTGCCAACCACAGGGCCCCCAGGGGAAGCAGGGAGGTACATCAAGAGGGCGCAGCAAGTGCTGTTTTACTAATGGACCTAATTAGAAGGTAAAAATCAAGTGTTTGCTACTCGCACTCAGCTGCACTAAAATTCGCAGCTGTTGCCGACTATTTTCTCAATGAGAACACATTAAACAAAGTATGAGGGATGTACACAGCAAGTCATTTTCAGTCCTATCTTAAATCTAATTTCCTGACACCTACTAATGCTAACTCTAACTCTTCTTGGGCTGTAGCTGACATAATCATAAGCACAGACTTGTAGATGCAGCAATGATGTTTTTAAAGGAAAATCCTTCAAGACAAAAACAAGCACCTCATGACAGAAAGATCGGCCCAGGCTCTGCACACCAGACCTGCCGTGGTCCAGCCCTCCGAGGCAGAGGGCCGCGGCTCCGGATTCTCTCTTACCCTGTCTTGGGTCCTTCGGTGCGCTCACTGCTCCCCTCCGGTGCTGCTGCAAGGAACAAGCAAAAAAGCAGAATCGTGGCAGCCACCTGACACCTGAGGCCCTGGGCTGTCACCAGCCCACAGGGCCGCCAGGGACACACGGGTCCAGCATTATTTTTCATTCACTCAGCTCCGGGCTGGGGCAGGAAGGACCTTACCTGCCATTCCCGACCAGAGAGGAGACTAAGCCTGGGGAAGTTCTGCTTCCAAGAAAAAGGCCCAGAAGAGATGAATAATGGATAAGTCATCAGAGCGGCTGGCAAGTGGGAGGCCGAGGTGAATGAAAGGAAGAGACACCAAATGGAAAGGGCCTTGTTTTGTTTTCTTTCTACGGAAGCTCAAGGGAGTTCACATTCAGTGCTGGACCGTACTTCTGTGTCCAAATATTAGTGAGGCCTTGGGTTGGAAAGACTTCCGTGGGGGTCATTCACTATTAGGGAAAACACGCTCTGGGGACAGCTCACCTGCCTTCTGCATCCAGCTTGACACACGAGTGGGTTCTAAGGAATCCATCCAGGTTCCTCTCTGCCCTATTCGCTCCCTTCCTAGAGAAGTTTATTTTCAAAACAGCTTACTGGCCAGGTGTGGTGATATGCACCTATAATCCCAGTCCTTGGGAAGCTGAAACAGGAGGATCCCAGGTGAGAGACCAGTCTTCACAACCTAGTTAGAACACTACTCCCCTCCGTTGCTGCTGCAAGGAACAAGCAAAAAAGCAGAATCATGCCAGCCAAATGGTGCCAGACCAAAAAAAAGATTTAAAAAGGACTGGGGATGTAAGTTAGAGGTACACAACTCCTGGGTTCAATCCCTAGAAACACACACACACACGCACGCACACACACACAGCTTACTGTTGTCAGCACCATAACAAATACCACTCACTGAGTCCTTTATACAAGTGTCCTTCCTTAACATTTACGAAGCCTCTTCGTGCTTCCACTGGGGCTGAAGAGGAACACAGGGAATATCTCCAGCCAGCCTTGCAGCCATGTGGTGCTCAGCGCTCGTCTACACTGGTGGCTTCTCCCCTGAATGCAAACCCACACATCCGACAGTCCACTCACCATTTCTGTTGGATGTTGCAAGATGGACAACAGGCATCTTCACATCTTGTGTCCAAAACTAGCCCCCAAACCTGCTCTTCCCACGGCCTTGTCCATCTCAATTAACAGCAACTCTGCTTCCTGTAGCTCAAGCATGTCCTGGAATGTCCTTTCTGAGTTAGGCAGACTCTGGGAACTAGAAACCTCAGTTATTCTAACAGACAGAGCTTTCTGAAAATAATTGCTAACCAGGCATTAGAGGACTGAAAAGAAAAGGGAGTCTCTGAGGTAGATGCAGAGGTAGCAGCTGCAGAAAGCAGCCTCCACCCCAGGACTGGGGGGACAGAGAAGGACTGCGGTCAGTAGAGCCTCGAGGCAGGGTCCACGGAGCTGGACAAGACCTCTGAGGAGGACCCTTGGGGGGCCAGCAAGGCTCTTCCAGAAGTGTTGGAGGAAAACTGGAACTTTAATCCAGTCACTGCTGGAACATGGTTGTCAGAACAGGAAGCCCATACCAGGAAGGAAGAAGGAAGAAGGAAGAAGGAAGAAGGAAGAAAGGAAGGAAGGAAGGAAGGAAGGGAGGGTGGGTCTTCCCTGGGGTTCCATTCTAGGCCATAACCAGTGGTCCCTGAGTCCTACACCCAGCCAATCCTAGGGTTATAAGGCAAAACCAACCAAACCAAAACTATAATTATTCTCATAGACTTGGAATTTGGACACATTAAATGATGTTTCTAGATTCTCTCTTTAATTTGAGGAGTCAGCAAATACATTTGGTCACTAATTTGTAGCCTGCATGGATTCTGAGTAGAAACTTGGTCCTTGTGGTTCTGATTCATTTCCATAGACATCATATTAACGCTATTTGCAAAGGTCTGTGTGAATTCCCAAATTGCACCTCTCAAGATGGGAAGTATAATTTGTACCAAGAGTCGACTGATTTAAACTCCAAACATAGCCGGGCGTGGTGGCACATGCTTGTAATCCCAGCACTTGGGAGGCGGTGACAGGAGGATCGCGCAGGTTCGAAGCCAGCCACGCGCGCTGGCTTAGGAGACCCTGTTTCCAAATAAAAAAGTATAAAAAATAGGTCTGGGAGTGTAGCCCGGAGGTAGAAGGGCTTCCAGGAACCCCAGTACCACCAAAAAAAAAAAAAAAATTAACTTTAGTGATTTGAGACAAAAGTATTTCAAGTTCCTTAACAAGATAAAGTGAACATAATTTTACCTTCTCTTAGAGACTTGAAATCATCAATTAAAATATAATAAGTGGTCCAATCTAGAATAGCTTAAGATCCAAGAGTTATTTAACCCTATATTAAATGGGCCCAGAGAGTTGATTTTGAGTTCTTGGGATTATTATAGTCATTTTTTTCTGTCTTCCTTATTGTCGACACCTGTAATTTCTTTCTGTTATCAGTTTGTCTACCTGTAGTAGCTTCTCCTGTATTTAAGTATTTGCTGCTTTGTTTATCTGACATATAAAGTTCACGTAAGCCCGCCCGGTGTGGTGACACTTGTAATTCCAGCATTTGAGAGGCTGACACAGGAGGATCGTGGTTCGAGGACAGCCTCAGCTACTTAGTGAGGCCTTTTGCAACTCAGTGAGACCCTGTTTTAAAATAAAGAATAAAAAATAGGGCTGGGGGTGTAGCTCGGAGGTAAAATGCCTGCCGGAGCTAACATTTTTATCTTTTTTCCCTGGGTAACCAGGGGCCCACAAGACCAAGCCTTCAATAGCACATTTACTATCAGTCTTTGTCCAAAATAATCAAAGTACCAATTTTTGTCCAAAATAATACTATCAGTCTTTGTACTATCAATTCTCTGTCCAAAATATCAGTCTCTGTACTTGTCTGCAATGCCACGGGCGTCAACCGCAGACATCCTATCTTCCTGACAATTTTACCAGTTCTTTGTCCAGCATAACCAAAAGTTTCCGCAACGGGTGCAAAATTCAAAGCAAGAAGTCCCAGCAATCATGAGTTGTTACTGAAGACAGCGATCTCCCACTGCTCTTAAACAGCTGGATGAAGTATGGGATGATCTGGAATATAAGCCCATGTTTCAGTCATCAGCATCAATCCGAGAGTCTTCTATCTTTCCTTGATCCATATGTCACACAAGTCACTCAGGTATCCACCATGCATTATCTTTATCCTGTGAAAAAACACAAACATGCCCTCTTCCCCATATTAGTACGGGGTCGGGACCTTTCCAAATTCCTGTGCAAGGATCTTTCCATTTTACTAGAGCAAAATTGTTTTTGGAGGATGGATGCCAATATCTGCTGCTGTGCGACCAGTTTTGTCAGCATTCAAAAAATTAAGAATAAAAAGAGTATGATTTAAAGACTTCTGTGTTGAATGGGGACATAACTCCCCCTTTTTATTTATTTTCAAAACATTCAAGAAATTAATAACACCTCCTTGACCCAGTTTTGTCGGCATTTAAAAAATCTAATAACACTTCCTTAACCATCAGGGTCTTCAGTATCTGGAAAAACTCTGAATCTCCTAGTATCTTCTCCATTTTTTGCAGCCTGATTTATAGCTGCTTGAAGCGGTGAAATTAAAGAAAACAGCTCATCTCTATGGTACTGAGCAGCAGATTCTTCCTTAGGAAGCTTAACACAAAGCATATCTTTTAACATATATACAAATAACAAAAATCTAATTTTTTGACCCATTGGATTTTTACAACTCTTACGCTGGGAACTAATCTTCTGACCTATCATCTATTATTATTTACACATTAGTTGCCTTCATTTTCTTAGTTTCTTTCTTCATTTTCTGTCTTAGTTTCTTTTGCGCAAAGCTTTACTTTAGTGACCGATTAAATATTACAATTCCCACGTTTCACTGCTACCAAAAATCTTTGCGCGCGCTCCTTTTTTATTCAGCGGTGTCCTTCACGGGATCCTCAGTTTCAGAATGTCCCCATACGGGCCACCACCTGCCGGAGCCAGCCAGCAAGAGTACGGGTTCTGAAGAGAGGCGTGAGGATGAAGAATTTTTCATTCTAACATGGGGGAGCCACCAGGCTACTATTTCTACTGGCCGACCCCTGTTCTTGGGTCAATATTTCCTATGGGTCAACAACTACGCCTGGGTCAGTATTCTCTATTGCACCGACGCTCCTGGCCGATGCCTACTTCTGGGTCAATCTCATCTTTATTGGGTTTGTTTTTCCAGAGGTATTTATACAGTCACAGGTCAATCAACACTCTCATGCTACCACCACTAGAATACAATAAAGACCAATCCAAAGCACGTACATTACAGATAGGTTAATCAGTACCCTTGTGCCATCACCATCTGATCTTCTCCCCAAACCTTGTTGACTCTGGGCGAAGGACAGTCAGCTGAGTCAGAGACACTAATCCAGGGGAAAGCCTTAATGGCTCCCCACAAATGCCCCTGTACCACACACACACACACACACACACACACACACACACACAGTTCATGTAAATGAGCTCCAGGTGAAGCCCTGAGAAATTTTACATGTGAATAAACTAAAGTTGTCTGATGCTTTAAAAAAATAGGGTTTAGTGGCGCATGCTTGTAATCCCTGAGCTTGGGAGGCGGAGACAGGAGGATCGTGCAGGTTCGAAGCCAGACGTGCTGGCATAAGAGACCCTGTTTCCAAATAAAAATATAAAATAAGTCTGGGAGTGTAGCCCGGAGGTGGAAGGGTTCCATCCCCAGTACCACCAAAGAAAAAGGGTTTAAATTAAGCATCTTGTGACATCAGATCTGGCTTCTCATCTCAGGTGTTTTATTGGTTTGTTTCATTTTTCTTACTTTGTGGTTCGTGATTATGTTCTACACTAGTGATGACAGTGGGCAGGTTTCCCACTAGCCCAACTAGACTTCAGGTGTGCTTTACTCTCTACATCATCATGGGCACCACTGGATGAAAATACAGCCAGTCCCTTGGGTTAGTAACTAATTGATATTTCTCAGGAAAAGAATTGCTATTGATTGTGATAGGAGGCAGACGCTGCCGTCGTGAATATTTCCTCATAGCCGGGCGTGGTGGCACACGCTTGTAATCCCAGCATTTGGGAGGCTGAGACAGGAGGATCGCGGTTTTCAGACAACCTCAGCTATTAGTGAGGGCTTTTGCAACTCAGTGAGACCCTGTTACAAAATAAAGAATAAAAAATAGGGCTGGGGTGTAGCTTGGAGGTAGAATGCCCCTCCTGGGTTCCATCCTCAGTACCGCAAACACACACACACACACACACACACACACACACACACACACACACCTCATTTCTCACAAAGAATTGCTAAGAGCTTGAGGGCTTGCTCCAACCCTGAGCAAACACTGCTCCCTGGGCTTGGATGTGAGCGAGCCCCTTAGACACTGGGGACCTCAGGCTGTCAGACTCCACATCCCAGTCCTGAAGAAATGGCTCCCAAGCAGGGCTTTCTCCCCTGCCTCCTCTCCCTGCAGCATACCCTCAGCCCCCAATTTTCTCTGCACCAGAAGAAACTCCTGCCCAAGCATTTCAGCATCATCCTGGGACTGTTTTCAATGGTGAGATTCCAACCATTTAATTCCTTATACAGCAGAAACCTCAATGTTCCCAGGAGTCTGAGCATTGGCTCAGAAAGCGCCCTGCTGCTCCCATCCTCCAGGTCCCCTGGCACGAGGCTGCAGAGACAGTGAGTTCTCCCCAGCCCAGAGATTTGCTTGGGTGACCCCGCCCGAGGCTGCAGGAGGCCTTCAGAGAGGCAGGGTCTTTTGTCTAAGCACGCTCTCACTCTTTCACTCTCTGCTCCCAACAGGCTTCCCTGCTAGCTGCTTCCAGCTTCTCCCTCTGGGCAGCTCAGGCTCTCCTGACTTAATTTCTACAAGCTCAGTGCAGAAGGCATAAAAAAAAAAGTGTTGGATCATCCCAAAGTCTGTGCTATGTCCCAGTTATAAAGCTCATTGTCAACGCACAGTACCACGTTTTGGCAGCCCCATCCCTTAAAGCTTTGGAGTGTATTCTTGTAGTTCTTTATTTTTTTTTCCCTAGAGTAAAAGTAAAGAAATTTCTTTTCTTTTAGTAGATTCTAAATTCTGTACTCTAAAATATCATTAGAGGTCAGGCATGGTGGTACACACCTGTAATCTCAGTACTTGAGGGGCTGAAATAGGAGGATTGCAGGTTTGAGGCCAGCCTCAGCAATCTAGCAAAGGCCCTCAGCAAATTAGCAAAACTCTGTTTCCAAATAAAATAAAAAAGAAAATAGGACTTGGATGTAGCTCAGAGGTAGAGTGCCCCTGGGTTCAATCCCCGGGACCAACATCTATAAAATCAGAAGTTATACCTTTTCTTAGTCACAAGAAGCTAAGGATTTTTCCTATTTACCCTATAACAGAACTATTTTCCCTTTTATCATTGGGGATTTCCTTCTCTTTTCCCTCTCTGGCTCAGTGTCCTGGGATTCTAGGCACAGAGTTGTCGCTCAAGAAATAGTCATTGGCTGAATGAATGAAAGAATGGACAGATGGAGGGAATTCTGGATGAATGGATGATGGATGGGTGGATGAATGGATGGGCCAATGTTTCTGCATTATTGCCTTCTGGACACCTTCCCAGCATGACATAGAATCCTCACAATGTATGGCAACAGGCTTTTTTTCCTGCCAATCAAAGGAACATTTCTTAAGCCTATTCCAGGTTTATATGACAGAATTTGTTAATGAAGATTCTTCTTTCTGCTTCCTTGTTTTACAGAAGACCTGGGGGAAAGCCTGGCTGTCCGGGTCCTGGGTGGGATTTCTCGGCGAATGGTTGGGCAGCGCTGTGTTTCCAGCACAGCTCAGTTCTGGCAGGCCCCTTGGCATCTGCTGGGTTCTGGAACAGCTGTGCACAGCTTGGGGTCTAGACAGGAGTTGAAATGGCTCCTCTGGAGCTCTGAAGCAATTAAAGTCAGGGTTTGTTCTTCTTTGTCATGGTCTTTTTTTTTTTTTTTTTCCTAGTCTTGGCAGCTGCTGGCCTTGCTCTAGAGGGCATCTTCGTTTGGCTCTTGTGGGACGCTGCTCCCCATTGAGACCCCTGCAAAGGCAAGTGTCTGGCCACTCGCCCTGCTGAGTGCAGGAAGCCAGGGGCTCAGCCTCATAGAACCAGGGCGGCTCCAGCCACTGTAAGTCCCCGTCTCCCAGTCACTGGAGCGTGCCTCCCTTTCCTGGAGCCGAGCTTCCCCATCTCAACGGGACCACCCAATGGATATTTCTTCTTCTCCTTTTCTCTGCCTCATTGCCATCTGCAGCTTCCTCATCCCAGCATTAGCACCTCACACCTACTCCTGTTCCCAATACTGTGCACCCGAGAGGGCTTCATGCCAGAGAAGACAGGCCGTGGTCATGAGAAAAGAAAGGCATGTCTCCAGGAGAGAAAGAGGTCACGCCTGCAGTGCACACGTGGTGCTGAGCAGAGGAAAGCACTCTTATAGTAGTTGTTAGGATATTTCAAAATCTTCAAGTGACCCCCCCACTTATTATTAGTTGATTATTAGGTGCAAGAAAAAAAAAACCAAAACAGTAACCAGACAATGGAGATATTACATGACACCTTGACTGAGTGATTAACATTAGCCTCACTTCTACAGGAGAGGTGACACCATATGGCTTTGTCATGTCCTGGGTAGTATACACATCGCCTGGCCAGCTAACCAAGAGGAAACATCAGATAAACTCACAACAAGTAATATGCTAGTCAAACTACAACCGTGTGCAGTGCTTATTTTGGCAGCAGATATGCTAAAATTGGAATGATACAGAGATGATTGGCATTGCCCTTGCACTAAAGTGACACACAAATTCATAAAGAAAATATACAGTGGTGGAGGTGAGTATCGGGAGATCAACATCACAAAATACAGATTAAAAAAGACTAAAGAGACATGACCAAAAAATGCAGTACCTGGTTCTAGACTAGAGGTGGGAAAGTGCTATAAAGGATATTAATAAGTCAATTAACAAAATTAAGATATGGAAGATAGATTGTATAAAGTACTTTGCCAAGTATTATGGCTATGTATTAGAATATCCCTATTCTTAGGAAATACATACTGAAATATTTCAGGGTAAAGGATTATGAGGCATAGAACCCTTAAATGATTCAGAAAAAATATACATTTTATATATAGTACTGTGTGTGTGTGTGTGTGTGTGTGTGTGTGTGTGTGTGTGTAGCAGGGAATAAACATGCAAATAAAACAAGTGAAGAAAAATGAGGACAATATAGGTGCTCCTTATACTTTTTAAATTTTTGTAACTTGCTGCTCATGGTGGTGCATACTTATAGTCCCAGTACCTGGGAGGCTGAGACAGGAGGATCGCAGATTCAAGGCAAGCCTCAGCTACTTAGTGAGGTCTTCTGCAACTTAGTGAGACACCGTTTCAAAACAAAGAATAAAAAATAGGGCTGGGGGGGGTAGCTTAAAGGTAAAATGACCCTGGGTTCAATGTACTGCAAAAAAAATTGCAATTGTTTTGGGGGGTATTAAACTCAGGGCATTTTACCTCCAAGCTACATTTCCAGCCTGTTTTTATTTTTGAAAGAGAGTCTCACTAAGTTGCTGGAGCTAGCCTTGAACCTGTGATCCTCCTGTCTCCATCTCCCAAGTACTGGGGCAACCTTTTTTATATAAGTTTTAAATTACCCCAAATAAAAAAGCTCAAAAATAGAGTTGGTATTCTGATTCTCGTATATCCTCAGAGTTTGAACCTAAAGGCAAAGGCACCTGGCCAAGGAGGAGCTGAGGCCACTTCTCTGTGAAGCCACCCAGGCTTATAGGATACCACAAACTGGGCAGGATTTTGAACTTCCCTGTGATTCTGAAGCAAATGATCTGGATGACAACCACACTTGGGGCACTGCGCTTCCACGGGGGGAGGCATCACAATGGCCTAAGGAGGGCTGAAGGCAGGGCGGGCATGGACGTAGGCGTCCTGGCTACGTCCTCACTACGTCTAGCATTCTCACTGCTAGACCCAGTACGCCTAACCTCACATGACTTAGAAGCTAGGGCACATTCTAGATCCAGACCATCACAGTGCTGAAGCCTGACTCGTGGCTCCTTTTTACCCAATACCAGGCCCGGTACAAAGGCTTTAGAGAGGGCCGACCCCAGACACGACTCACCCCAGGTCCAGTTCAGAAAACAAACACCACCCTGCTGCCGGTAATAACTGATAGACAAAAACACAGTCTGACTTCAGATTTCCTTTTTGAGCATAAAGTTGAGATGTCCCATAGCACCGAGACTGAGTGTGACTTGGGAGTCCTATCTCTGCCACTAGCAGCTGTGGACCTGGAGCCCCTGCCCTGGCCCTGGCACCTCACTTTCCTTCCTTGTGGAAGTATTACAACGAGGAGGAAGGGGCAGCACTTGGTGAGGACAAAGTTCAGGTACAGTCAGAGCTCTGCAGCTAGTGTTAGAAAGATGACACGTCCCACCCCAGTGTGGGGAGGGGTGGCAGAATGAAATATAGATACTTCAAAGAATGTAAATTTCATCTTTCTGTGTATTCACTTAGAGAAGGCAAATTTCCAGGGGAGCACTAAATAATTCTTTTTTTCTGAAAAGGAGGAAATAAGGCAGATAAGTTTGGGACTCTGCCAACTTAGCAGCTAAGCTCAGACACCAGACCAACTCATGCCTGGGTAGAAGGCATCTGCATTTTAACAACAATCTTAAGTACCCCAAAGTTTATCATCACAAATCTGTCCTATACTGCAGATTTAGACATATCTGTGTATTTCTGGACAATCACTGGTAGAGGCCCATTAGGGATCTCTTTCTGTGGGAATCCTAGAAGCCCAGAAGACTGAAGGAGGTATCAGGAAAATAACAGAACCCATGGAAACCCTGTAAGAAACAGGAGGTCTGGAGCTTTGGGAACACAGAGAAGATGGAAGGCTCCACCCTGCCACAGCGCTTGACCTAGGGTTACCTGGGGTAAGCACAGGAAGAAGTGGTAGAAAGCATTAAGACCTGGAGCCAAGGAGCAGAAGACAGCCTGGACTGGTAGAACCATTCCACGACATCAGGAGACAAGCCAGGAGGAGGAAACAGCCAAGAGGACGATATCCCCAACCCAGCACGGCCTCTCCTGGGACCCCCATTGCATTCGTAGGTTTGCAAGAGCTTTGGTGAATCATGAGCTGTCAGTTTCTCGCAATTGTTGCATGGAGAGCAATATCTCTGAAATGTCCCGTCCAGATGCTGTTGCAGGCTTCACGCACACAGAGTTTGACCACAGCCTCGTCCCCTGAGGACCCTGTTATGGCCCACAGCCGTGTGCATATCTCAGATGAGTCACTGGTCTTTCAAACATAGTGAGATTAGTCCAAATTCTCAGATAAGCAGCGGATGGATCCAAGCCGGTTCTGCTGCATGGGTTCTGTCCCAGAGAGACCACGTAGTTAGAGCTGAAGCATCCTACGGTTCTCTTGATAGCCAACCGGTTTGCCTACAACACCTTCCCTCATGCTGCTCTCTGTCTGAGCGCCACCCTGGGTTGTGGAAACCATATTTGCTTTCATCCATAGCTCCCCAGCTGTGTCACTGACTCACCTGTGACTCTGGGAAAAGTTATTTACGATCTTGGAGCCTCAGCTGCCTCATCTGTTAGATCATTTGCATCTCACGAATTGTGATTATTAGTGTTGTATAATAAATATCAGCTCCTTCCCGCTTCTCTGTAGCTGAGGGTCATAAGTAAACAGGCCCATGATTTGCCATTTGAAAAATACATTTGTAACCATTTTGTTCATAAGTTCCTATATTGATCTCAATTTGAACATTTAGTTAATAGAAAAGACTTAAGACACAGCAGGGATTCTTCATAGATATTTTTCTATGGGTGGTAGGTTTTAAAGTGTCTCTGGGCCTTTTGGAATGGATAGCAGACAATTAGCCTGCCTTTTGCCTGAGAAATCAGACTAATTACTGGCAAGGCTTGGCTAATGGGGTCTTTTGTGAACTCCCTCTCTAAATGAGAAATCTTTAACTTTTCACAAAAACTCAATTTCATTTGTGCTGCTGATTCCTAATATTTCTAAACAAATGCTTGGCCTCTGGGCTTTTGGAGTCAAATAACCCAAATCAGACCAAGCTGCTCTGCCAAGGGAAGAATTTATTTTGTGTGACTGCACTGGAAAAGAAACTTTTAGAATCAGGTTGAAACCGCCATGAACAAAGAGTGGCCGCAGCTGCTCTGGGGCAAGTGACTGGGCCTGGGCTGGAGGCCGGTGTTGGGGTGGAGGGAGTGGATTGCTCCCCCATCTGGGCTGAAATGGCTTACTGAGATGCCCAAAGAATAAACATCAACATGTTTCAGAGCTCACAGTCTGCAAAAAGCAGGCAGTTCCCCAGGCCCCAAGGCAAATCCCTCACATAGAGACCTGGGTAGATTCTGTGTCTAAGGCAGAGAAGACAGAGTTCAGAAAAGGCGGTCTCCTGTCATGCACCAACTTGAAGGGAGGCAAGAGCCTGAGACGGCGAGAGGAGTTTGAGGCATGGACACCTTAGGTATAACAGGGTCATCCACCAGCAGGAGTTCATTTGGAAAGAGATGCATGTAAACGGTGATAGGAGGAGGGAGAGGTGACCCAGGGCTTGGCTGAAGTTTAGAGAAGCATCCAAACATGACCTGGAGATGAGGGATAACCAACAGTCATATAGAAAACCCGCCCCAGCAGAATCTCCCTGACCGCAAAGGATGTCTAAAACAAATGCTTGGCCTTGTAGACCTCCCTTCCAAGTTCTTTATTAAGTGTTCTCACAGTTCTTGAAATACAGGGTCAACGTGGAACTTTGGGTTGTTCTGTAATCTTGAGTGGCATTTGATTGTTTGCTAGCTGACCCCGAGGCCCTCATTTATTGTATTTTTACCAGCATTACTGATTCTTTACAGAAACTCTGAGAACAGATGAGTGTCTACTTCATAGTGGTCTAGGATATTCTGGGTCCCCAATCTTTCCTGGTTGTGAAATTTTTAAAAATATCCTTCTCTTCAGCTTAATAAAGATATCATTCATTTTCTTTTTTTTTTTAATGTTTGGTAGAAAACTTCAAGAGATAAAAGAAAAAGTGACAGAAATGGTTCCAGGGTATAAGGATGGCAAAATTGTAACAAAAATGTTTGGCAAAAAGAGAGAACCAGTAAATCCTAATTTCTTTTCTTCTCCTCCTCCAGGTAGAATATCCTGACCAAAAACCTCTTTTTATTTTTTAAACATGCATATAAAGCCAGGCGTGGTGGTGCTCACTTGTAATCCCAGCATTTGGGAGACTGAGACAGGAGGATTGTGGTTTGCAGACAGCCTAAGCTACTTAGTGAGGCCCTCAGCAATTTAGTAAGACCCTGTTTCAACCAGGAATATCAAATAGGGCTGGGGGTGTAGCTCGGAGGTGGAATGTCCCTGGGTTCCATCCCCAGTACTGCAAAAAAAAAATTAAAAATTAAAAATAAACATGCATATATGCTGCTTTTTATTATTATCATATGATTGTTGAAAAGAAACAAATAACAGCTAAAAGTTTTCAAATGATAGGAAGATATATTTGGAGAAGTTATAGCAAAATCTTTTATGTATTCAGAGAATAGAAATGTATATTTTTGCTCCAATTGCAAATGTAGAGTTAACAATGAAACCATAAAAATGAAAGGTCAAAGGGAGACTCAAACAGCATTTACTCTAAAAATTTTAGACAAAGGACCAGAGAATTTTAAAAAATCCAACAACATAAACACCAAGATAAGAGTCTTTTTTTCTGATTTCAATGACCTCCTGTTTCATCTCTTTTCTAAAAGCTGAAACTTATTGTAGATTATGTATCATCTCCTCTTTGGCTATAAGGTATACAGTTTCTGAGACTCATTTAATAAGTTATTTGGATCCTTGGGTCTCTGGAAGTTGATGATTTCTGCCAACCTGTCTACTTTAGCAAAGATGGTCTTGTTAACAACTGGATTTGAGAGAAAAGCCTCTGACTCATCAACAGAGAGGACCGGAAACCGCACCCTTCTTTTCTTTGTTATCCGAGTACAGTATTTAGCCATTATTCTAATATTATGTTCAGCAACTCTGATCTTCAAACCTTTCCCCCTCTTCTCCCCTTTTTCTGTAGAGCCAAAAACAGTAGCTGCAGGACTCTCAAGACAGCCTTTCCTTAATTCCATCCCTTAGTCTTAAACGAGTGTGGTCCAAGCATCAAATCCATTATGGTGAAAAGCTTTAAAAGATCCTTGTCTTTGGGGATTTCTTCTAACTTTTTGTCACTGCTTATTTGGTGAACCAAATCTGACTGCTTGTTGTCCAAAGGAGCCTGGATACCCAGAGAACAGCACTTGTCAGAACCTGTTGTGGCTTCTGGCTTCCTGACTACATACAGGGAGGGTCGTATATTGCTCTGTAATGTCTACAAATAGACAAGGAGGATCTCCCATGCCCCTTCAGCTAAATCATTAAATTATAATATTTCAACTTTAATTTCTCTGTATTTTCTCCCTGGAAACACTTGGTGTCGATTTTCTTGCTGATGATTTGCATCTGAATATAAACCTTCACAGTACAACAAAGCCTCGCTGGTGAATCAGTTTTGCAACATCATGTTTTAACGGCCTCCGCTTTTTTGACAAAAGCATATTTTTCATTAAGTAAATCCCAATCTTTAGCCTCATAGCACATTTTCACCACTGCAAGTAAGATACCAGAAGTAGCACCATATCTGAAGAAGTATGAGTTTGTTTCTTTAAAGAGAGAAGGGTTTTAGTATTTTTTTTTTGAGGGGGGCAGAACTGGAGATTGAACCCAGAGGCATTCTACTTCCAAGCTACACTCTCAGCCCTATTATTTATTTATTTATTTATTTATTTATTTATTTATTTATTTATTTATATTTTGCAATACTGGGGATAGAACCCAGGGGCATTTTACCTCCGAGTGACATCCCTAGCCCTAATTTTTTTCTTTATTTTAAAACAGGGTCTCACTGAGTTGCAAAGGGCCTCACTAAGAAGTAGCTGAGGCTGTCCTGGAACCGCATTCCTCCTGTCTCAGCCTCCTCCCAAATGCTGGGATTACAAGAGTATGCCACCATGCCCAGATTATTTTTTATTTTAAAACAGGGTCTCATTAAGTTGTAGAGGGTGGTCACAAGTTGCTGAGTCTGGCTGCGAACCTGTGATTCTCCTGTCTCAGCCTCCCAAGTACCGGGATTACAAGCATGTGCCACCACGCCTTGCTCAATAACTTCTTGAAGTCTTCCTTCCTTGGCTAGCTTCTCGCACCTCAGCAGGTGCTGATCCACCTTGGCGCTGTAGTCCATCTCCATCTTGATGATGTGCCTATCACCTGCTCTGAGCCACTGTCCGCCATGGTCTCTACCTGAGCATACCCTGCTGTCCCCCTGCTTCAGCCACCACTCGCCACCCACGCTGGAAGCCCCCAAACCTCTTTTTAAATCTTTTGGTAACTCTATTTTCCCATCAATTCATTCTTAATATATGCCCCCCCCCATAGATTAGGTAAGTGTGCCAGTAATGGGAAGAGGCATTAAAATGTATTAAGGTGCTGATATTGGAAAATTGCTTTGATAATTTCCAAAGTGTAAAATCTAGTCAGAGCTTAGGTGCTGTGCAAGCACTCAGGCAGGGAGGGGGCTGCAGCGATTACAATGCAGAGTTCCTCTCTGTCTTTGCCCTTCATTCTAATCATTAACCTATAGTAAAAGGCTTAGAGTCAACTGAAGCCTTTAGCTCTAAAACTACAATAGAGGCAACCAGTGCCTCTGTTTACCTCCTCTCCTCTGGGATCCGGCTTGGGCATAGGAAAGGTTAACTTTGTGTGTGGCTTCAAAGCACCCTAGTTGATGAGCAACCAATACTGTCCAATACAATAGAGCCAAGGGCCAGGTAGATTCTTGACCCTTGCACTTAGTACGTGCACTGTCCGGAGACAAAGAGGCACCACCTGGCTAAGGAATAAGTAACTAGCCCATTGCCCTGGTAATGCTGATGAGAAAGATACCAATACAAAATCTATTTAAAGGTTGGGGTCCCCAAAGGGGGCCAGAGTTCCATTTTCGGGCTCTCCAGCATTTGGGTCAGCATGCTGCTTTTTCTTTCTCTTCTCTATTTCTTACTGCTCTATTTCCTAATTTTGTAATAAAGATTTGTTAAAGCTGCACTGAGCTGCCTGTTAGTTTTAATTTTTCTATTCAACCAACCTTAGTTGAATAAGAAAAAGAGCTCCCACCATTTCAAACCGTAACAGTAAGGGTATTAGTCACTATGCAGATCATTAAAAGACCATGCCTAAATGGGGCATGGTGACACACACCTGTTATCCCAATACTTGAGAGACTTGAGACATGAGGATTTCCAAGTTTGAGATCAGCTTCAACAACTCAGAGAGACCTTGTTTCAAAATAAAATAGGGCTAGCCAGGTGTAGTGGCACACTCTTGTAATCCCCGCACTTGGGAGGCTGACACAGGAGGATCCTACAGGTTTGAAGCCAGCCTCAGCTACTTAGTGAGGCTCTCAGCAACCTAGTGAGACCCTGTTTCCAAATAAAGTATAAAATAGGTCTGGGAGTGTAGCCCGGAGGTAGAAAAGCCCTGGGTTCCACCCCCAGTACCACAAAAAATAAATAGATAAATAATTTTTTGTTTTGGGGGTACTGGGGTTCCTGGAAGCCCTTCTACCGCCAGGCTACACTCCCAGACCTATTTTTACATTTTTATTTGGAAACAGGGTCTCCTAAGCCAGTGCGCGTGGCTGGCTTCGAACCTGCGTGATCCTCCTGTCTCTGCCTCCCAAGCACAGGGATTACAAGCGTGCGCCACCACGCCCGGCTAAATAAATAAATATTAAAATTAAAAATAAAATAGGGCTGAGGTTCAATCTCCTGCAACAACAACAACAACAAGACTCCATGCCTAGGCAAGCCTCTCATTTCCCAATGACCATGGGTCTCACACTGCAGTACAGAGGAACCACCTGGCATCTTGTTAAATTATATATTTCCAGGTCCCTCGTGCACATAAAGTAGTCCCAGGTGGGGTTTAGGTATATGTAATCTTTTAAGTCATTCTAGGAAAACCTGATGCAGGGCAAAAGAAGTCTCTTTAAAAAACTGTAAACTGAAGCCGGGTGTGGTGGCGCACACTTGTAATCCCAGCATTCGGGAGGCTGAGACCGGAGGATAGTGGTTCGCAGACAGCCTCAGCTACT